>NC_140593.1:677809657-678464134 GCF_964204655.1 Triturus cristatus | reverse complement strand
TGATGATCCAGACACAGAAAATGAACAACCCAACATCTCCGACGCAGAGGAATCGTGATCAGAAGACCGGATGATTACTCCAGGTCAACGGAGCGTGAGTACTGACGTCGACGCCCCTGCCCCAAAAAAGACCAAAGGCTCCGGTAACACCTACACCTTCGGGTCTAGGTCGGCACCGAGACAAAACTTCAGAAGCCCCGCCTCCGGGCCCGCTCCGAAGCATCCAGAGCTTTCAGGCAGCTCATGATCGAGCCAGCCACAAAACCATTGTCTGCACCGAAGCATAAACCCAAGGACCCGTACGCATCAGAATCTTCGGCACCGAAACCCAAGGTGGTGGACTCTTCGGCACTGAAACAAACTTAATCGAAGCCTTCGTATCCGAAGAATCAAACTAAACCTTCGGGGTCAAAAACTCCACCTAGGCAAAAGGAGTCAAAAAATCCTTCCAAAGCTAAAGAGTACAGGCCAAAACACCACTCTGAGCCGAAGTCCTCGGCGCCAAAAAAAGACAACGGATCCAAAGAACTTTTCCATCCAGATCCACCAGATCCTAGGCAAAGAACACTCCATATTGACCCCATTACTGGACATGTCACCTCTTACTACCTAAAAAGAGGAAATTGGACACCTCAGAAACACCTGAGATACCCTTCAAGAAAATAAGACTCATCCACTTCACCTATGAGGCCTTTCTCTCCAATTCCACAGCCTCTAAACACTATACCTTCTCCAGCACACTCTCCAGTGCCTGCTTTTTCACCACAAGAGGAGGATGAAGATATAGGGGTGATGATGACACACACTCACCACATAATACTGATGATGACACCCACAGTATCCCACCTCCCGACCCGTGGGACAATTATGATGTCCCAGAGTTACCCGAGCCAGATTCATATCCCTTAAGACCATCCACTCCAGATGATAGTATAGGGTTTGCGCAACCAATAACTAGAGCTGCACAATACCATGGGGTCCAGCTACATTCAGACCCCCTAGAGGAGGACTTTTTACTAGAGACATTCGCTCAGCCTAAAAAAAGAAAACAAACACTCTCCCTATGCTCAAAGGAATGATTAAACATGCCCCTGAGGTTTTTAAAGACCCTGTTAGGGCTAGGGTTCTTAATCCTAGAATTGAGAAAAAATACAAGCCAGCCCCAAGCGATCCACCTTATATTAAAGGTCAACTCCCTCTGGATTCATTGGCAGTAGCAAATGCCCGTAAACGGGCAAATTCCCAAACCACAAGTGAGGCGCCTCCACCAGACAAAGAATCTAAGTTACTGGACGCATCAGAGAAAAGAGTTGTGTCTCAGGCAGCAAACTTTTGGCGCATTGTCTATTCACAAGCCTTACTAGCAAGGTACGACAGGGCTCACTATGATGAGCTTGAAAAGCTCATTCAACACCTTCCAGACGAGCATTAGACCAAAGCAAATGATCTTATACAAGAGGGAAAGTTAATAACAAATACCTCAATAAAATGTGCCCTTGATGCAGCAGATACAGCATCCCGCACAATAAATACAAGTGTGTTATTACGTAGACATGCGTGGCTGCGCATATCTGGGTTTAAACAAGAGGTGCAGTTTACCATCCTCAATCAACCCTTAGATCAGGAACACTTGTTTGGGCTCACTGTGGGCACATCTTTTGAAAAGATGAAAAAGGACACAGAGTCAGTCAAATCCATGGGGACTCTACAAGCAACAACTGGTAGAGTTTCCTTTTTTGTCGCTCCTTTTATAGGGGCGCCTCCAAAACCATTGGCACAGACACCACCTCTTCCACTTATAAAAGCCCCACCCAGACCTCCCCTAACGGAGGTTACTTTAGAGGGAATTACAGAGGCAATAACAACAGAGGGAGAGGGCGTGGTTCTAATACCTGCAATTCTCCCACCACAAAACAGTAACTTCTCTCCACTTACCCCTGACCATTCCACTCCAGTCGGGGGAAGACTATCACAGTTCCTACCTGTGTGGAATTCCATCACCACAGACAGGTGGGTAAGACAAATTATCCAGTATGGTCACTGCCTGGAACTTATTGCTACTCCCCCCAACATACCGCCCAGACAGCGTCCCATGTCCATGGAACATCTAACGCTTCTCAAACAAGAGGTTCTCTCCATGCTTCAAAAGCATGCAATAGAACCAGTTCCCCTAGAGCATCAGGGGACAGGAGTGTACTCACTGTACTTTCTAATCCCCAAAAAGGACGGCACTCTCAGACCGATACTGGACCTCAGACCCCTCAATTTCGACATTCAGTCAGATCACTTTCACTTGATCACTCTTTAGCAAGTCCTTCCACTGCTTCAACAAGGCGACTTCCTTGCCACACTAGATCTCAAGGATGCCTACTTACATATTCCCATACACCCTGCTCACAGGAAATATCTAAGGTTCACAGTGGACGGCCAACACTATCAGTTCAAGGTCCTCCCTTTTGGAGCAACAACAGCACCCAGGGTCTTCACAAAGTGTCTGGCGGTAGTAGCCGCGTACATACGAAGAAAACGCATTCACGTGTTTCCATACCTGGACGACTGGCTGATAAAAGCCAAGTCACACAATCGGTGTGTACAGCACACCTACCAAACAATTCAGCTGCTACACAGTTTGGGGTTCACAATAAACCACACCAAGTCCCACCTATCTACATCAGTATCTAGGGGCCACAATAAACACTTCCAAAGCTCTGGAATACCCCAATCCAGCCAGGATAGCCAGTATACAAACCCTCGTCACAAGATTTCAACCCCGACACTCCCTTCCAGCTCGAGCGTTTATGCAGCTAATAGGGATGATGGCCTCTTGCATTTTCATTGTCCCTCATGCAAGGCTTTATATGCGTCCTTTACAAGAATGCTTAGCACGTCAGTGGAACCAGGCTCAAGGTCAACTTACAGATCTGGTGTTGGTGGACAGCCGCACACATCGCTCTCTGCAGTGGTGGAACACACAAAACCTTTCCAAAGGGCGGCCGTTCCTAGAGCCAGTCCCGCAGATAGTGCTAACATCGGACGCATCCCTCACCGGCTGCGGGGCCCATCTCCTAAACCATACAGTCCAGGGCAGGTGTACCACTCAACAAAAAGTGCTCCACATCAATCACCTAGAATTACTAGCAATATTTCTAGCGCTAAAATCATTACAACCACATCTCCTCAACAAAACTGTCCTAGTCCGGACGGACAACATGACAGCAATGTATTACATACAGAAACAAGGAGGAACACACTCTTTGCAGATTTCTCAACTAGCGCAAAACATATAGAGATGGGCCATTCCGCAAAACATATATCTCCTGGCCGAACATCTTCCAGGAGTACACAATCAGATTGCGGATCTGCTCAGTCATCAGACACAGCAAATTCACGAATGGGAACTTCATCCACAGGTTCTTCAACCATTTTTCCAAATGTGAGGCCACCCAGACATAGATCTGTTCGCCACTCAGGAAAACGCAAAATGCCCAACCTTCGCCGCCAAGTTTCCACACCCGTCGTCCAAGGGCAATGCGATATGGATGAACTGGTCAGGAATATTTGCGTATGCTTTTCCGCCACTCCCACTCATTCCCCTATTAATACGCAAGCTCAGGCAACAGTCCCTCAAGCTGAACCTAGTTGCTCCAACATGGGCACGGCAACCATGGTTCACCACACTTCTCGAACTCTCGGTGGTTCCACACCAAAAACTGCATTTCTCCCCAAAACTTCTAACGCAGAACCATGGAGGGATAAGACATCCCGATCCAGGTCAGCTGAATCTGGCGATCTGGCTCCTGAAGTCCTAGAGTTCGGTTACCTTAACCTTCCACTAGACTGTATGAACATCATCAAAGAAGCCAGGCACCCTACTACTAGAGCAGCAAAATGGAAAAGATTTGTCATTTATTGCAATAATAATAAAACCGATCCACTGGATGCTTCAATCCAGAACATAATTTGCTATTTGCTGTATTTACAAAGATGTAATCTGGCATATTCATCCATAAGATTACATCTAGCTGCTGTTGCTGCTTACCTACAAAACAGACAACACCTGTCACTGTTTAGAGTACCTGCAATCAAAGCCTTTATGGAAGGCCTTAAAAGAATAATTCCTCCCAGACTGCCACGCTCTCCGGTGCGGAATCTAAACATTGTCCTTACCAGGCTCAGGGGTCCCCCATTTGAACCTCTACACAAATGTGAACTGCAGTTCCGTACTTGGAAAGTAGCTTTCCTAGTTGCAATCACCTCTCTCAGGAGAGTAAGTGAGATCCAGGCTTTAACCATACAAGAACCATTCTTACAAATACATCGTAACAAGGTGACTCTTAGAACAAATCCTAAATTCCTTCCCAAAGTAATCTCTGCTTTTCATTTGAACCAACCCATAGAGTTACCAGTGTTTTCCAAAACCCGGACTCTGTAGCAGAGAGAGCTCTTCACACACTTGATGTCAAAAGAGCTCTACTTTATTATATTGACAGGACTAAGCCCTTTAGAAAGACAAAACAATTATTCGTAGCTTTCTCACCACCTCATAAAGGACACCCCATCTCCAAAGCTGGGATTGCTGGGTAGATAGTCAAATGCATTCAGATATGCTACCAAAAGGCTAAACGCACATTAACAATTCCCCCTAGAGCGCACTCAACACGCAAACTAGGTGCTTTCATGGCATTCTTAGGGAACATTCTCTTAGATGATATCTGTAAAGCAGGAACATGGTCTACAACACACACATTGTGTTGAAGTGCAGGCAAAGCAACAGGCTTCTGTAGGCCAAGATGTTCTTAAGACACATTTTGATCCATCCACTGCAACGGATACAAGTGGCCACCGCTAGGGGAGACACTGCTGTACAGTCTATGCAGTAGTATGAATTCTGCAGCTCATATGCCTCGAACGGAAAATGCTACTTACCAGTATGCATCTGTCCTTGGCATGTAGAGCTGCAGACATTCATACGCCCACCCGCCTCCCCGGAACCTGTATCTGTTCCAGTATTATCTTAATTAGATACATTCACATGGACATCTCTTTTGTTTCTTACTAACGCCATCATTTTCCTTCATGGCGAAAAACAATCTGAGGATAGAGTTGATGCCCATGCGCACTATCACCCAAGGGAGGAGTCATCTATCTCGTGACTACAAAAGACTTCTTCCAAGACAACAACAAGGTGCAAGCATCCGAGCCCAACACCAGATGGCGATCTATGCAGTAGTATGAATCTCTGCAGCTCTACATGCCAATAACAGATGCATACTGGTAAGTAGCATTTTTCTTCCTTATCCAGAGTGCTTTCAATCAACCTTTTTGTTTCGTAAATCTCTCCGTGGATATTGTGAATTATTATAACATGTATGCTTTCCTCCTTCAAATTAGATAAATTGTATTTTTAATGTATTTCTGTGGTTCTTTGGCCATTTACATTGCTTGACCCTAAATTAACACATGCCATGGTTACATTGTTGTTATATTTCCCAAAGTTTCTGCTCACAAATTAGAATTGTTTTTAATTTACTGAGCTACAAACTTGGCTGTCCTCCCTATCTGATTCATCAACTGCTCTGTCCCAACAAATTTTGCAGTTACAGTTCTAGGCAGAGTAAGGAAGATTTAATACATGTTCCACACACTTGGACACTCTTTTTGCACACAGTACAAGCCCAGCAGAGGAAGTATTATTACAAGCTTTAGTGGGTTTTTACCACTGAAAAGTAACTTCTCTTTTTCTTTGTGTCTGGGACAGGCCCTGAAAGAACTCCTGCAAACCTGGAGCAACAGCAGCGTTGTCAGACATTCGCCTGTTGAGCAGCAGCTGTATATTAGCAAGGCTATTATGATCGCCCTTGGCCATCTGCAGAAAGAGGATTTGGAGACTCAAAGGCAAGGTGAGAGGCTTTAGTGCTAACTACTGGGCCAGAGGTTCTTCACATGTGGTCTGGGGACCCCTCGGGGTCCACAGCGCCTACTCGGGGTCCTTGACTGCTTAGAAAATGAAATAATAGTACTTGATTAACAAAGTGTATAGAAATAAAGAAGCAAAATGTAAAAAGGAACATTGTAAAAAGTTCAGTACATGTGAAGGAATTTGAAATTAGAGGCTAAAAAAAATATGGTGTTATCCTCAAATTAGTTTGTGGGAGCAGTGAAAGGATATAGTAAGGACGAAGCGTGGCCTCAATCGAATTTAAAAAAGCTTAACCCTTCTCATTAAAGTTTATTTGTTTTTATGTTTGATTTAAACAACCTATTTTAATATTTGTTTATTGTTTTGCAATCCAAAGCATCAAGATTGCTGGGGCTTGGGTCCCTGGCTTACATTAGGGGTCCCTTGATTTTAATAATAATTCAGTGGGGGTCCGTCGATTTTGGCAATGATTAAGTGGGGTTCCATAGAATCAAAAGGTTAAGAATCCATTGTTAGATGAAAAGCTTGAGGATCAAATGCAGCATAAAAATCTCAATAAACTTCGTTTGTCTACTATTTAAGGACCATTCTCGATGCACTTGGTACAGGTCTCCCTTTGTTCATAGTGGGTGAGGCAGCCACAGACTATAATACTGTAGCCAAAAGGCCACCTCCTTGGTATCCCTGGCTCCAGTTATCCAGTTTCTGGTCTTATTGGACACTGTGCAGCAATTGCTTCAGAAAGGTCGAAGACTGGAGTTGAGTTGCAAGTTGAAGAAAGAGCTGCTAGCGAGAAGGAGAAAGGAAGTTGCTGGCTCAAGGTTGAAAGGCTAAGAGTCAGGTGCCGAGAAAGTAAAAGAGAGATTAGAGTCTGCTGGGGGTAGTTAAATCTGTAGTAGGAGAGGCAATAAAGAGAATGGGAACTTCAAAAGAAGCAAGAAATTGGGTGTCAGGTTGAGAGATAAGGGGTGAGAAACCAGTAGCGATTTTGCATGGACAAGGGAAGCTGCACAAAGATGGAGATTCGAGGGAAGATTACAGGAGAACAAGGAAAAAGAAGGAAGATGCTGATGGGCAGGTGAGAGGAACGTAGAGTTGCAGGAGGAGAGATGAGAGGTATGGAAACTTTAGGGTTTGCAGATAGAAGTAGTAAGAAAGCTGCAAGTTGAGAAGTAAACCAGAGATGAGATGTTACAGGACGAGAGGTGGGAGGGATAGTCGCTGTAGCAGATGCAAGGGGCAGTGACTGCCGCTGGATAGTTTAGAGGGAGATTGGGAGAATTGCGGTAGCATCAGAGGTAAGATGTCGGGGAGATGGGAAGCTGCACTAGGTAAATGCAGTGGGAAAGAGAGCTGCAGGAAGAGAAGCTGGAGGAAGAAGAGGGCAAAAGTGACTAGGAAAACTGCAGAAAGAAAGTAAAACTAGGAACTGGTTAAACCCCCTCACCTTCGTGTGGAGGCCATTTCCTGGGGGCCTTTGTAGGAGGAGGGGCCGGATGGTGCAGCAGTTGAGTCACCCTTTCTCTTCCCAGGTGAGATTGTAGCCCTCCTCAAGATAGCAGCTGTGGCATCTGGCGTTTTCAAAGAATCAACATAATGGTGATGCAGATGTCCTAAGCATATTCCTGTGCACTGCCTACCTGGTCTTTCTAGGTTGCACAGAAATAGGGAAAATACCCACCTACCATGATTAAAGCACAAGACTATGAAGTTATTTTAAGGACAAAAAGGTGATGGGAGTAAATGCTTGCAATTTGTCTAACCACAGGCATTCTCTTGGGGTAGCACTCTAACCCATCGTTCTTTTTCCCACTATCTCACCTCTGTTTGTACTCAGCCATATGCAAAATATTCAGACACAAACTGCCAGGCCAGGTCCTCCATGAACTAGCACACAAGCACCCCAAGACTTACTAAAACTCTGCCTATGCAGTGATATAATCTAATGTTCTTCCGCATGTTAAAGAAATACATAAAAAGAAAATAATAATTGTGAAGAGATTGTATCATATTTTTGCACTGTTAGTTACAAATATAGATGCCAACCAATTTCATGGCTCGGCTTGTGCACAGACTCTTAGAGCCAAGCACGACCCATGACTCTGCTCTGTCTTACCCAGTTAATTTGCCTGGGTACCCTGCTCTATTTGTGACCAGCGCTTAGTACATGGGACCGATACAACAATTTCACCATCAAGGCTTCTTATAGTAGAAATGAAGAAGAGGGTGTGTAGTGAAAATACATGTTCGAGGCATATGAGCTGCAGATCCACACACTTTGCATTAGATCGCCATCTGGTGTTGGGCTCGGATGCTTGCACCTTGTTGTTGTCTTGGAAGAAGTCTTTGTAGTCACGAGATAGGTGACTCCTCCCTTGGACGATAGTGCGCATGGGCATCGACTCCATCCTCAGATCGTTTTTTCCGCCATTGGGTTCGGATGCAACTTTTGCGCACCAGTTCGAAACTGCGTTTTCAAACTTTTTCGACGCGCAAAACTTTCTCTAACTCTTCAAATGGACTTCGAACATCGAAATCTTCGACGCGCCTTTCATCGGTTCGATTCCAGTCGTCGGCGCGGGCTGCTGGGCCTAGCAACGCCGTTAAGACCTACGGCTCATAGAAAGGACGCCGTTTAAAAAATGCCCCCAGTTAGGAGCGAAGTTCCCACACAGTGACCATCATAAGGTCTGTAACCTGTGCCTCTCGCCAGAACACGACGAGTCCAGCTGCCAAGCCTGCGCCTCTTTTCAATCGAAAAAGACCATTCAAGATCGTCTGGCTGGACGTCACATCATGGCGCAGAGATCAGCTCCGGAACCAGTGGACATCTTCGACGAAGGCCCAGATGTCCCAGAAGAAGATTCCGAAGATCACTCCTGGTCAACGAGTAAGTACTACTGCCCCTATCCCAACCCCACCAAAAAGGAAGGCACTGGTCAAGACTTCGCCTGTTGGCCCCAGTCGCGACGAAAAGCACACTTCAGAATTCCCGCCTCCGGGCCTGGCTCCGAAGAAGAAAGACAAGCCTTCCGGTAGCTCGGGACTGAGCAAACCGCACGTAATAGTCCCACCGGCGCCTTCGATACCGAAGCCAAAAGAACATTCGGCTCCAAAATCCACACCGAAAGACAAACCGGCCCCGAACACCTCAAGGCCGATAGATAAACCGGCTTCGAATACTTCCAAACCTGAAGATCAGACTTTGGCTCCGAAACCCAAGCCTTCAGAACCGAAAAACAAGCCAAAGAATTCTACCACGCCTCCTAAGGCCAAAGAGCACAAAACCCAGCCCTGCTCGGAACCGAAAAAAACGGTGCCGAAAGCGGTTATCGAGGAAGATGAACTTTTTCATCTGGATCCTGTCGATCCCAAACAGAAAAAGATCTACATTAATCCCAAAACAGGACATGTCACAGCTGTGCCATGCAAGAAGAGGAAGTCAGACACAGCACATACCCCTCCAGTGCCTGTTAGGAAGGACTGTGCCACTTCACCTATGCCTCCTTCTTCTCCTGTCCTTCCTTCTAATCCCCTTCCTCTCCCTAAACCTGTTACACCACCTCTACCTGTAACTTCTCCACCACATACACCACCACAAGATGATGATAATGATGACTTAGGGGGAGACCCTAATGACCCGTTCATGGATCCAGACAACATACCACAAGAGGATTGAGATTACAACGACCCAATAGATCCACCAGACAACCCAAGCCTCCAACCATACCCAACAAAACCACCTCCCCCAGACGATAATATTGGTTTTGGACAACTCATTAATAGGGCTCTGTTTTTCACTGTGTGCACATGCACTCAGACACGACAGAGGAGGACTTCCTTTTGGATACATTTGAACAGTCCCAAAAAACTGTACAAATACTGCCAATGATTAAAGGGGTAATTAAACATGCCCCTGAAATATTCAAAGATCCTGTATGAGCTAGGATTCTTAATCCTAGAATCGATAAAAAACATAGACCTGCCTCTGACGACCCTGCGTACATTAAAGGACAGCTGCCTTTGGATTCACTAGTGGTTTCCACCGCTAGGAAGTGTGCCAATTCACAAACCTCCAGGGATGCACCACCCCGGATAAAGAATCCAAGTTATTAGATGCATCTGGCTAAAGGGTAGCTGTGCAGGCGGCCAATCACTGGCGCATAGCCAACACTCAAGCACTGCTGGCTGGATATGATAGGGCCCACTATGACCAGCTGGAGACCGTATTACAGCATTTGCCTGACCAATACAAAACTCAAGCAAATGACCTAATTCAAGAGGGCAAATTAATAACCAATGCCTCAATTAAATGCGCCCTTGACGCAGCAGACTATGCCTCTAGGTCTATTAATACTAGTGTTCTGCTCAGACAGCATGCCTGGCTACGCATTTCAGGCTTCAAGCAAGAGGTCCAGACAACCATTCTAAATCAGCCGTTCAATCAAGAACAACTTTTTGGACTGGCTCTGGACACTGCCCTCGAGAAGATGAAAAAAGACACAGAGACTGCAAAGTCCATGGGAGCACTGCAGTCTCCACACACACGTGGCTCCTTTTATAGAGGAGCCTCCAAAAACGTGGGTACAGACTCCTCATCTTCTTTTAAAAACACCACCCAAACATCCCCCAACAGAGGATATGTTGGAGGAGGATACAGAGGGAACAACAATAAAGGGAGAGGCCGCGGTAACAATAACACTCGCACCTCCCCTGCTGCTAAACAGTGGCCTCCCTCCGCTCCCCCCAGACCATTCCACTCCGGTCGGGGGAAGATTATCACAGTTCCTGCCTGTCTGGAACTCCATCACAACAGACAAGGGGGTAAAACAAATTATCCAATATGGTTACTGCCTGGAACTTACAGCTACCCCTCCAAACATACCACCCAAGCAGCGTCCAATGTCCACAGAACATCTTACACTTTTAAAACAAGAAGTTCTCTCACTGCTTCAAAAGCAAGCCATAGAGCCAGTCCCCTTACTACATCAGGGAACAGGGGTTTACTCTCTGTAGTTCCTAATCCCCAAAAAAGACGGGACCCTAAGGCCAATACTCGACCTCAGACCCCTCAATCTGTATATACACTTGGATCATTTTCACATGATCACTCTCCAACAGGTGCTTCCACTGCTCCAACAAGGAGACTTCCTTGCCACACTAGATCTCAAGAACGCCTACTTCCACATTCCCATACATCCTACTCACAGGAAGTATCTAAGGTTCGTAGTGGACGGACAACACTATAAGTTCAAAGTCCTTCCATTCGGGGTCACCACCGCACCCAGAGTATTCACCAAGTGCCTTGCAGTGGTAGCAGCACACCTAAGAAGACAACAAATCCATGTCTTCCCATATCTGGACGACTGTCTAATAAAAGCCAAGTCATTCAACCAGTGTGTTCAACATACTCATCAAACTGTCCAAACACTGCAAAACTTGGGATTCATAATCAACTACAACAAGTCGCATCTCCAGCCCTCTCAGGTACACCAATATTTAGGGGCCACAATAAACACTTGCACAGATCTAGCGTATCCCAGTCCAGCCAGGATAGCCAGTATACAAGCTCTCATTACCAAATTTCAAACCCAATACTCTCTTCCAGCCAGAGCGTTTATGCAACTCATAGGCATGATGGCATCTTGCATATTTATTGTACCTTATGCAAGACTTCAAATGCGTCCCTTACAGGAATGTCTAGCACATCAGTGGAATCAAGCTCAAGGACAACTTACAGATCTGGTGTTGGTGGACAGCTGCGCACATCACTCTCTGCAGTGGTGGAACACAACAAACTTATCCAAGGGGCGGCCGTTCCTCGAGCCTGTTCCACAGATAGTTCTAACAACAGACACATCACTCATAGGATGCGGAGCCCATCTCCTCAATCACACGATTCAAGGCAAATGGACCACTCAACAGAAGGTGCTCCATATCAATCATCTAGAACTACTAGCAATATTCCTAGCACTCAAATCATTCCAACTCCATGTACAGAACAAGGCTGTCCTGATCCGAACGGACAACATGACAGCCATGTATTCCATACAAAAACAAGGAGGCACACATTCTCTGCAGCTGTCCCAGTTCGCACAGAACATTTGGAGATGGGCCATCCCACAAAACATATACCTGCTTGCAGAACACCTTCCAGGAGTTCACAATCAGATTGCGGATCTGTTGAGTCGACAGACACAACAGATTCATGAATGGGAGCTACATCCACAAGTTCTTCTACCATTCTTCCAAAGGTGGGGATAACCAGACATAGATCTGTTTGCCACACACAAAAACGCAAAATGCCCAACCTTCGCCGCCAGGTTTCCACACCCGCTGTCCAAGGACAATGCGATATGGATGAACTGGTCAGGCAGATTTGCGTACGCTTTTCCGCCACTCCCACTCATTCCACTAGAGGTACGCAAGCTCCGACAACAGTCTCTCAAAATAATCCTAATAGCTCCCACATGGGTACGTCAACCGTGGTTCACAACACTGTTGGAACTCTCACTAGTCACACACCAAAAACTACGTCTCTCCCCATCACTACTAACGCAGAACCATGGAGAGATAAGGCACCCGATCCAACTCAGCTGAATCTGACAATCTGGCTCCTGAAGTCTTAGAGTTCGGTTACCTTAACCTTCCACCGGACTGTATGAACATCATTAAAGTAGCCAGGCGCCCTACCACTAGAGCTTGCTATGCGGAAAAATGGAAAAGATTTGCCATTTACTGCACTAACAATAATATTCATCCACTGGATGCGTCCATCCAGAACATCATTTGCTACTTACTACATTTGCAAAGATATAATTAAGCATACTCATCCATACGTCTACATCTAGCAGCACTTGTCACTTTTTAGGGTCCCAGCAATAAAAGCCTTCATGGAGGGCCTTAAAAGAATCATTCCTCCCAGATTACCACCCTCTATGGTGTGGAAACTCAACATTGTACTTACTAGGCTCATGGGACCCCCATTTGAACCTCTGCATAAATGTGAACTTCAGTTCCTCACATGGAAAGTAGCTTTCCTTATTGCAATCACCTCTCTCAGAAGAGTAAGTGAGATCCAGGCTTTAACCATACAAGAACCTTTCTTACAAATACATCGTAACAAGGTGGTTCTCAGAACAAATCCAAAATTCCTTCCTAAAGTCATCTCTGCATTCCATCTTAACCAATCAGTGGAGTTACCCGTATTTTTTCAAATCCAGACTCCGTAGCAGAGAGAGCTCTTCACGCGCTAGACGTCAAAAGAGCTATACTTTATTACATTGACAGTACTAAATCCTTTCGAAAGACAAAACAATTGTTTGTAGCTTTCTCCGCACCTCATAAAGGTTATCCCATCTCCAAAGCTTGGATTGCAAGGTGGATTTTTAAATGTATCCAAATATGCCACCAAAAGGCTAAACGCACATTGACAATTCACCCTAGAGCGCATTCAACACATAAACTAGGGGCTTCCATGGCATTCTTAGGGAACATTCCCCTAGAAGACATTTGTAAGGCAGCGACATGGTCTACAACACACACCTTCACTAAACACTATTGTGTTGACGTGCAGGCCAAACAACAAGCTTCTGTAGGCCAAGCTGTCCTTAAAACACTCTTTCAAACTACTGCAACGGATACAGGTGACCACCGCTAGGGGAGACACTGCTGTACAGTCTATGCAAAGTGTGTGATCTGCAGCTAATATGCCTCGTACTGAAAATGCTACTTACCCGTATGCATCTGTTCTTGGCATGTAGAGCTGTAGATCCACACACACACACCCACCTCCCTGGGACCTGTATCTGTTCCAGTACTGTCTTATTTAGATATATACACATGGACATCCTTTTCTTTTCTACTAATTCCATCATTTCTCATCATGGCGAAAAATAATCTGAGTATGGAGTCAATGCCCATGCGTACTATCGTCCAAGGGAGGAGTCACCTATCTTGTGACTACAAAGACTTCTTCCAAGACAACAACTAGGGGCAAGCATCCGAGCCCAACACCAGATGGCGATCTAATGCAAAGTGTGTGGATCTGCAGCTCTACATGCCAAGAACAGATGCATACTGGTAAGTAGCATTTTCCTTACAGTAATTGATCCCAACCCAAGGAGGGCTTTCTCTCCATGTGGCGGGCCAGCGGCAATACGGGTGCCCGGTGAGGGAAGATTTCACTTACTAAAGCGCAAAAAAAGTGCTGTCTAACCACCATACTGGACCCTGCAAAGCCGTCATAAAAAAAAAAAAATGGCTCATTCATTCCATCGTGGGCAGCACTAACATTGCTCATGCGTCATCAAAAGTAAATAGCACTAAAGACCTATAAGTGAATATCCAAGTTGGAGCCACAACAGCTCATGGAAACATTCTTACCAATTGGAAATATCCTCAGAGGCTTCTTAGCCGGATACATGGGCCTGCCACTGTGCAGTTAAAATTGACCAGATTCAGACTAATTGATCCCCCCTCCAACCTCAAGCGGTCCTGAGGAAGGTGGATTCAAGTATTTTTATCCACTGAAACGTGCGTCGGCCTGATTACTTTCCAGCTGGTGGCATAACCATGGATAATAATGAAGGACTTTCGCCATGAGTTTTTGTTGCAAGCCAGTTTAAGCTGGAAAACAATGAATGTGATGTGAGAGAGAGATAAACAATGTTTATTTAGACCATAGTCTTTAAAACCATACACAGCTTAAGATCCTCATAGTAAAACATAGAAAAAAACACAATATATTTTATCACAATTTACAAAAACATATATAGATCCCTAAAATTCTCATCCATAAAATTCTCCCTTTTGGGAGGACATTTAAAAAAAAATTATAAATCAGCATCCCTCTTTTAATTTCTCCTTTATAAAGTCATGTATTGCTTTTATGAACTTCCCTAAAGCAATTGTAGTATCTAGGGATGACACATCCATAAAAAGACAAGCCGCTTGCGCACGTGAGTTCACCTTATATTTTAAAAATATTGGTCGTAAAAATACTTTTCGTATCGCTAAAATCAATGTGCAATCAAGCAATATATGCAAAATATCATTTCTTACCCCTATTCCACATTTACAGATACCATCCATTTGGATCAATGCTGCTTTTATTTTTCCATCCGACTTCCAAGGGTTAATACCCACTCGTACCCGTAGAATTTTGTGTCTTAACCATTTATTAGGCAAAAAGTCCAAATATGGGAACCGGTCCTCCCTTTCCCATGCGCTCCTTACCCAATTAACTGATTTTTTCACCCTCAGATAATCAAGGTCTTGTGATCTAGAGAATTGTAGGCCTTGAACCCTAAGTATTTTCTTTGTAAACACTATGTCCAGGGATGGCTGCTAGAGACTCAACTTTAAATGCGCCGCTACGGACTGGAGGGTTTTCCTTACATCTCGTGCCCAGCCTAGGCTACTAGTTATAATTTCTTCTCTACACCATGTTGAGATCTTTTGCACACCCCCTAACTCCTGGCGTTTCCAGAATCTTAATAAGGACATTTGGGTCTTTACATTCCAGGCTGTTAGCCATACCTCCATGCTAATTGCTTGGATCATGGCACTACTTGGTAAAGACAGCAGCATTTTTATGGTCTTTCCTTCTTTACGATCCCAACCCCTTTTGCCACTCAAATAGAGCACTTCTGCTCCATACAGAACTTGCGGAGGGCTCATGGCTTCAAATGCATTTAACAAGGGTCTATGAGACATGTCGCCATATTCTTTATTACATTTTTTCAGGCCACACACTGACGAGGAGGCTTTTGCAACTTGTGCCTCCAGATGGGTATCCCACTTCAATGTACTGTCAAACCAAAGGCCTAGGTATTTATATTCACTTACAATTTCTAGTTTAACTTGTCCTAAAAACCAATTAACATTTTTATTTTTAGCTCTTTTCCCAAACTGTAAGACCTTTGTTTTATCCATATTTACAATTGAAAACTTTGTATCACAGTTATTTTTAAACACATTTAATTTTCTTTGGAGTCCCATTTCAGTTTGGTCAAGGATCACAAGATTGTCGGCGTATAAAAGACAGAACACTTTATTTCTATTTATACGCGGACTCGCACTTTTTTCTATTTCCAGCACTGCGGGGCGATCTGCCAGAAAAATAGAAAAAGCAGCGGTGCCAAAACGCACCCCTGTCTAAGACCATTCTTTACAGGTATTTTATGAGTTAATGACCCATTTGTATCTCTAATGACCTGGGCCCAGTTGTCACTGTGTAACTCTTTTAAAATATTCAAAATGCCAGCTGAAATTCCATAGTTTTTCAGAACTCCCCAGAGGCTATTACGATCCACAGAATCAAAGGCTGCCCGAAAATCAACAAAACAACAGAACAATTTGCCATTTTGTTCATTCGACATCCTGGCCATTGCCCACAGGGCAAAGCAATGATCTATTGTGGAGCGACCTTCTTTAAACCCTCCTTGTTCAACTGGCACAATAGATCCCTCTTCAACCCAATCTTTTAATCTGCTTAAAATTATTTTTGCAAAGATCTTTTGTCCTATATCTAACAGGTTAATAAGTCTGTAGTTCTTAGGTGCGTATACATCCCCTTTCTTGTGAATTGGCCTGATTATTGCACCCTTCCAATTTGTGGGGATGTTCCCTGATTCCAAGATTACTAAAAACATCTTGGAGAAGAATTCTGCCCACCAGGACTGATTTGAGTTTATTATCATGGCTGGGAGGTTGTCTGGGCCTGCTGCTCTTGTTAAATTCAACGTCCTTATTGTACTAAGAACATTTACTATTGAGCAATCCGATTTTAAGTTCTCTACTAGGCCACTCCAAACCCTTGGTCTCTCCTCCTCGATTTCACTCCCCTGTGGGTATGTGTATGTCTGGTATGCATGGAAATGACTGTATGTTAGGTTAGTTTAGAAGTGACAATGCTCAGTATCACAGTATGGGGACGTTTAAAGATGTTATTTTGTATAAATTGTACAATTATGCTTACTTTGCACATTTAGAAGAATTGGATTAATGTTGAATAATTTATATGTTCTGTATATACGAACACAAAAAAAAGTCATGGTTTTATAATATCTTTAAAAAAACTTAAATGAAAAAATATGGTTTATAATTCTTGCAATATACCTACAAAGGTGGTCAACGAATAAAGATATGAATTAATGCAACTCTGTTGTACCTATTGATATTCACAGTAAAGGGACAGCCGTTATAACTTACTATAGCCATTTTATAATAAATGTTGGTCGAGTGATAGGTTGTGTACATATATATTTTTCTGTTTTCACCTTTTTTCCCAGACCACACAATCGATCATTAAGTGGTACCTCTGGTTTTGTAAGGGCTTGAACTTCAGGACATTGTGTTGTACATGACCGTAGTCATGAGTTCCAAGAGAGATCTACCAGGCCTAAGTAGGACGGGCATTGGCATAACTTCAGCAGGGGTGTTGGGGGACATTCTTTGTTTGGTAGTTGGCACTGGGGGCCCTGAGTGTGGTCCGCTATGTCTGAGTCACTTTTTCTTGTTGTTCTCATTTCTCTAAAAAGGTTTTCACTTGTTCATTTTTTGGGTCAGGATCGTAAATATATAAAGTGGCTGATTTACCCAAAAAGTAATAACTCTGCACTGATAGATGTACCCCTTGAATGACTGCTAATTGACTGTGTTTTGGAATTCACAAGCAGTGGCAGTAGTAGGCTTGGAAAGCTGCTCCAATTTCAAGTGTCTTGGCGTTCTACTGGCAATAAAAACACCCAAAAGATGATGGGATGAATTCTTGCATATAGTCTTACCAGTGGGAATCTCTCATGTTAGCATTCCAACCCATTGTTTTTCCCCACTGTGCCACTATAAACAGAGGCCCACTCTACATACATCAGTACTGACCCTGTTCCGCGTGGTAACAGTCCATCCTGAACCTTGGTCATCTCATGCCTCCACCCTGCAGCTCTCTGTTTTTTAAGTTGGGAAATCTGTGATTCACACCCTCCTAATCTCAATTGCTAAACTTTACCATGCCAACCACACATTAAACACTTCCTGCATAAAATATTAGAACTGAAGGTTTGTAATATATTTAAGGTACAAAATATTCTTGACTCTTTATTGCTACCTGAAAGGTCACCTAATTTTTGAAATGGTACGTACATATATTTTTTGTTAAAAAAACGCTGGGGGGTGCATGGGTAGTATAATTCAGCAAGTTCACCTTCAAGTCCCTCAA
The DNA here is from genome assembly GCF_964204655.1 of Triturus cristatus. Taxonomy (NCBI): domain Eukaryota; kingdom Metazoa; phylum Chordata; class Amphibia; order Caudata; family Salamandridae; genus Triturus; species Triturus cristatus. Next base: position 678,445,994 of record NC_140593.1, on the reverse strand, counting down.
AATTAATGCAGCGTGGTTGCCCTGGGAGATCTTTGCTCGTGGTCTAGGTTTTGTGGTTTGATAGGCAAAGGTTCACCGACTGCCCAGTAGGATAGTTTCATCCGACTTCGGTGCTGTCTGTCATGCAGGGTATTTGACTTGAATGCTGCAGTCTGGTCTCTTGGTTCCATATTATGAGGACTGGCTTGGTAGTTCGGGCTGGACTGTTCCCATGAGGAACAGGGTCAAGACTGATTTTCATAAGGCTGGGTCTGAACTGGGGTGGCGAAGTGAGCTAAAGCACAATGATGGATTAAACCCAGATCCGTGACTGTGGGTGAGTGTCTAAAAAGTTTCAGCGTTCTGTCCATCATCTCCTTGTGTTTGCTTTGTTTGCCTTAAGTTGGCAAGGGTATGCTCAGACATAGGTCCCTTGCTCACTTTGCCATTAGATTCAAGCTAGCCTGACTGATGAGGGCTGTTAGCCCGAAACCGGTCCCAGGATGCTTCTTTCCGGTTCAGGGAAGACCTGGCTTGGCAGTTCGGGCTGGACTGTTCCCATGAGGTACAGGGTCAAGGCTGAGTTGCATATAACTGGGTCTGAACTGGGGTGGCGAAGTGAGCTAAAGAATGATGATGGATTCAATCCAGATCTGTGACTGGGGGTGAGTGTCTGAAAAGTTCCAGTGCTCCCTCCATCATCTCCTTGTGTTTGCTTTGTTTGCCCTAAGTTGGCAGGGTATGGCCCAGAAGTGGGTCTCATGCTCACTTTGCCACTGGATTCAAGCTAGCCTGGCTGATGAAGGGTGGTACCTTTTAAACCGGTCTCAGGATGCTTATTTCCAGTCCAGGGTAGACCTGGCTTGGCAGTTCAGACAGGACTGTTCTCACGAGGAACAGTGTTAAGACTGATTTGCATATAGCTGGGTCTGAACTGGGGTGGCGAAGTGAGCTAAAGAACGATGTTAGATTAAACCCAGATCTGTGACTGGGGGTGAGTGTCTGAAAAGTTTCAGCACTCCTTCCATCATCTCCTTGTGTTTGCTCCATATTATGAGGCCCCAAGGTATCAATGGCCCCCTCCCTTTCACTGGAAGCTCCATTTCTCTTTTGGTTGATCATAAAGTGTAAATGTGTAGGGGTTTGCTGCTAATACTACCACTGCTGAGCCTCGGTTCCTTTGAGGACTGTGTCATCTAGGTTGCTGGGGTCATCTGCTGGACTTCTTCGCAGACAGATTCAGATTGAAAGTGTCTTGGTTTTCTTAAAGCAAGTACAGTTTATTGGTGGTGTGTGAATCTACTGCCATACTTTGGCCTTTCCCTTTACTTCGGAGAGGAGTTTAGAGACCTGACTTGAGAAGTTTTTAGGATGACAACTGTTACACCTTTACTGTTCAAGCATAACTATTGTTTCCTTTCTCATCACTAGTCTTACTGCCAGTTCTGATTTAGAGTTCTCTTTGTACCTTTATTCATACTTATTATATTACCATTTTTAATTATTATTGCTAACCACTTTGGTGGAAGGACTATTAGAAGATTAACAAAATCGTACTATTACATTGATATCCTGCGTTCTGACCTTATGTTAGCACCATGAAATAAATGAGTAAATAAGAATGGCATCAATTGATTTTTTAACAGATTTGCAATTCAGCATGTACTTGATTCAAATAAACCCTCAAAACATCTGAAACATTTTACGGCAGGTAGCCTGGCAGTAACCTAGTAAAGAAAATGGAACGCGTGCTGAAGTAGGATATAAACAAGAAAGCTTTTTTGAATTATCAAGCTTTTTTTGTGGCAATACTGTTATTCCTAATTTGAAGGTTGAACTCTCTTTCCTATTATTCATGTGCGGGTACTCAGTCAACAGGTGGAGGAACTGCTACAATTCTTTAAAACCTAATCCAAAACTTTATGCACTGGTACTATGCACACATGGCTAATCGTGTGTGGCATATCCCTCCCCTTTACCTGCACATATGGGGGCCCAGGTCAGTTCTCTCTGATCTGCTGAACACTATCAGTAGTTATCCAATAGAGGCAGTGGTCCAAATACATATTTGGATAAGATAACTTTTTTGGGAAGTGCTGCTGACCCTATTAAGCAACTCACAGATATAAGCTCTCCTTCTCGTGCTTGGTACCATCATTCTCTGTGTTACCATTAGTAGAGGGTCTTTCTGGAACCACCTGGCTTGAATGTATCTTTCCCAGAAGTTCATTTCACCAACGGTTTTGTTTGTGCCCTGGAGTAGACCACACAACATGCCCTTATAGCAAGGGGTGGACTATTGTTCATGCCTTGGATGTAGTAGCGATGGCAGCGAGCTGTGTATTTGAAGCTATAGTATGACCAGACCTTTTTCCGGTGTCACTAAGAGTGCAGTCTACTGAGCACTCTTGTGCAAAGTTCTGCAGTAATGTGAAACCTAGAACCTTGCACTTGCATCCCATGTACATGCCAAATGCATGTATGTGAAGTATGTTACATGTATGGTAGCAGGCTCCTGGTTCCCTCATACCCCCAAGAACAAAATATCTAGCAAGTTCATTGATTTAGGGCTGCTCCTTGCTAAACGAGAGGTGACCAGGAACTGGAAGGCACGAGCTGGTCCGACAGGAAGCCGGTGGCGCAGCGAACTTTTGAAGTGGGCAACGGGGGAGAGCACGCTAAGATACCAGCTAGCTTGGAGGCAGCGTAATGAGAAGGCACAGGAGGCAGCGCTGGAGTGGGAGACGTTAGTGCAGGCCCTTGGGGATTATTGCGCCCCCAGCGACTCTGAAAGTGAGGAAGCAGCTCGCCCCAAGTCCCGATAGACGATTGCACTTTTCAGCTCTGTAGCTTTCCCCATGGGTCCTCTAGCAGATCCTGTTGAGGTTGTTGCCGTGCGCTGATGGCGGGGTTGGGTGGGTTCTCTTTGGTTCGTAGCGTTTTGAGGGTGGGGTTTTTCTTTCTGGGTTTATAGGCTTGTTTGGAAAAGCAGATGAAGGACAGTGGATCATCCGGACCAGCCTCGACATCCTTCTGAGCCCCCATTGAATTTCGCCGCCCGACCCTAGGGTTGTGGGCTGAATGGCTGTGTAAGAAACTTACGGCGGGGGGACGGAGAGGTGTGTCTCATTGATCTTGCTTGTTATATTATGCTGGTTGATTATGTAACGATTTACTGATTCCTGCAATAAAAATATATTTAAAAAAAAAAAAATGGTAGCAGGCTCCTGGGTTGTGCGCATCTGAGTATTAGGGCCAGCAAGATCAATTTTGGATGCCCCTGGTTTAGAGAGCCATGGAAAAAGATGGAGGTTGAGGAGAGCTTCCCACTTACAGTAAAAGTGTATCATCTACTTTCCTGTGGCTGGAAGGTAGACACCTGGACACTAAAGTGAGGCCGACGAAAATTGTGTTACCTTTAGAAAGTTTTTAGCAAAGGACTGCTGATTAGTGGCTCCTGAGCACTGCCATTTAGTAGATGGTAGGAACCAGGGGATGAGACTGCAGTTTCTGTTGTTTGATGTGGGGAAGTGTCTAAGAAGGGCCAGCCGTTAGCCCATCTATGATTATTGCTTCTGGACGGCTTATGACAGCCAGGCACAAGGAATTAACATTTCATTGTGCCTGTGTTTTGGGTGCTCTAGCTTCTAGCAAGTCCCTTTGCTATCTGCAGTGTGAGTCACGACGAGCGCAAAGGCTGTGTCAGGACAGCAACCTGAGAACGCTTGAAAGAGAAACAACCCAGACTGGTTCCAAAGCTTCAGGCAGTGAATCCTCATCCCCTGTCTGAGAAATGTGTGAAAAAAAAAAAAGATCTACACATTCCACTTAGCTCCAGTCCCATGTTCTTGACCAACGATGCAAGTGCTACACCGAGTACTCGAAGATCTGCTGTGTAACCAGGGCTCGTGTCTCAACAGCCAGGTCCCAGAGTTCAGGGCTTATCACCTGATGTAACTACTTTTTGATGGAGATGCTGAGGGCTTACCTAAACAGCTTAGCAGCTTGTCTGCCTGCTGAGATAGTGAAGGACTGGGCCTGCTCCTGCAGGAGGAGACCCTGTCCAGAAGGGGAAGCCCAGTGTGTTTCCAGTGTGAGAAACACCCACAGAAAGCTGACAACCCAAGACACCGTCGCAGGGGTATCCTGTGCAATAAGGGCTTTCCCCATCTCTCTGAGCAGGTCATGAGTTAGCCACATCAGGATTGAACCAGAGACCCATGTCTCCTTGCAGGTTTGAGAGACTGGTGATACTACAGTTGAGGAGAGCAAAGCTGTGTCATCCTCGATGCATAGAGCCCACATCAGCCCGAGGCTGCAACTGCCCCAGTACCAACCTGACCTGGAGCTGCAACTACCACTGATGAGAGCCTATCTTTAGTTCAAAGCAAAGAAGAGTATGCAGTTCCTAACAGTGGGGAATGGGAGAGAAGTCCCAGCAAGACAGTCGGTTGTCCTCTATGAAGGGAGGGAAAGGGGGAATCCCTCCTTTCGGAATTAGGGCCCTCACACACCCAGCCAGCTGGGTGTCATGCTTCATCATAGGGCATGCTCCTCGACAGGTCGACGCTGCAATACCTGACAGGCACCTTATGAGGGGCTCTTTGGTGGAGATCTTTTATTCCTTGCCGTTTGGTGCTGTGGGTGTGAGAGTCCTAAAAGTGTAGATGTGTTGATTGTGAAGGTCAATAGACTGTGCAGATTAAAACAGGAATTGGAAGGTCAGGCAGAACAATTTTAATGACCCTGGCTTACAACCTGGTTAAAAATAGGAGTGGCGACTACCTGAAGTAATGTTTCAGGATGTTGCGCTCAGTCTCGTGTGGTCGACATGTTTCTTGCCTATTAGTCGGGACGATCTGGCGGCAATTCCTCAGGACCTAATGTGAGAGTATCTATCTACACTACATATGTGGTATTCTGGTGTACTGACCTCGATATACCGCAAATGACACCTAAAGGTGAAACACCTGTAGATGTAGTGGCCAACCTAATGGAAAACAAACAGTAATGTTAAACAGTAGTAGTAATCATGTCCATTGATCTTCAAAACACCATTTTCCCCTGCAACTCACAACATGTCAAAGCACGCAACCGTGTTGTGCCCCACATGGTGAATAAAAGTGAATATAAACTTTAATAATACAATTCTAGCATGGTGCGTATATAGCGCATTAACGCTATTATCAGTGATGATACGTGGTCAGGTGTAGTATCCTGAATAAAAGAGTAGCTGAAAAGGTGCGAGCACTTGACTCTCCTAAAACCTATTGAGATTGGCCCCATCAACTTCCAGCAGGTAACAGGCACATGGAAGGGTCCCGTGTCCTAAAAGGGTAGTGGAGGGCCAAAAAATAGCTCATCCCATTAAAGATCGGAAATAGGAACAAGACAATTGTTCCTTAAGAACAACATTGTGGGTCATCCCTTCGAGATGCTGAAAAGTAGAGAAAGTACTCACATGCATGGACCGCAAAGGTGGCGGTAGACCTACCCCACACTGCCGGAGCCAGGAGGTACCGCTGGCAGTGCTGGGGCCAGCAATATACTCAGCGGGCATGGCGCGAAGGGTCAGACAATTGCTTGTGGCCATGCACTAGAGTGTTAATCTCCCACAGGGGTGGTAAAAGCAGCCGCCATGTTAGAAGTATTCACAAGTGTTAGACTTGCGGTCACCATATTGAAAGGTGCACTCGGACCAGAGTATAGTTAAAAGTAAACCCACGCCTCTGAATTCAAGGATGGTACCGCTTGTAATGGAAACAATACTACCTCTTTTATAGTATAATTGCCATTATTTACAAAATAAGTTGAACCCGGTTGTTAAAAGGGTACAACTCTCATGCCTATCCAACTGTGGAAATGAACAATAGTACATGCCTATCGCACTGTGGTAATGAACGATAGTACAGCGTTCCACCGGTTGGCGTTACGGGTGCATCCAACCTCCGAAATAAAAAGCGGAAGTTGCATGTTAAGTTAAAAAAGGGACAGGGGGGCATGGCTAAGATGGCGGCAGAGTGAGACGTGTTTCTCTGTCTCTCCGGCGCCGCCTGTACATCGCATGAAGTATCTGGCCCCCTGATGCCCATCCGTGCCTGCTTTGCCACTCCTGCGTGGGGGCCGCTTGCCTGCCGCCTCCGGTGGTCCTTCTTTTGTGGAGCGGTGCTATCCTGCGTGCCTCGTGGGCTTGCCCGGCCCCGGCCTTGCTGCGGTCCGGCGGGCCCTCTGTTGCAATCGGTGGTCGCGGAGGGGAGAGGAGACCGCTGCATCTGCGACGTTCGGCGCTGAGTGGCCGGTGGTGATGGCGCTGCAAGGGACCCACTTCTGGTGAGCTAGAGCACCGACGGAGGTGTGGAGCGGCCTATCTCCGCGCCGATGCTGCCCGCCATTTGCAGCCTGGTGAGTCTGGTGCGGCGCCTCCCAACGCTGTGGGCCTGCGGCTAGAGGCGGAGCAACCCGCGGACCCTGGTGCCTTCCAGGGTCCGCTCCCTTGAGGCGGAGCGCTGATTGGGGGATCTGGCGGGGCCCTCCGGTCCCGGCTTGGCTGCGTCCCGGCGGCCCCGCTGATCCCTCTTGGTGTCGATGCTGGGCAGAAGACGGCGGGAGGTTCCTGAACCGCCCCGCCGCCAGCAATGGCTTTGCCTGGGGCACGCCCCGTGGAATCCCTGGTTACCGGCGCTATACACGGCTTGCACAATTGAGGCTCTCTGGGGTCAACTCGTCCATTCAAACACGGACTTCTAGTGCCGGGCGCGACCAATAAACACTACAGCGCTCAGGGCCCATGCTGCATGTGTGCAAGAAGCGCTGCATGTGTGCTCTGTGGAGGCGCTACTCTTCACCTGTAATCCACCTTGCCGGACTGAGAGCTGTTCATCCCATACTCAGTGCCTACTGGGGGCCCGCTTCTTTCCACTTGCTGTGGCGGACCAGCTGGCAGACAGTGAGTTGATCTGCTGAGGGACCTACCTGTACTGCCCACAGATAGGTGATGCCGCGGCGGAGATGCGCACCCCTTTCAATTCCCGGTGAGTGTTTGCTGCTGGGGGGATGCTGCTCGGTCCGCACTTCGGCGGATGGCGAGATCGGCGCTGTCGGGGCGCATGTGAGGCTTGGCTGGGGACCCGGTGACCTACCGCTGGCTGCGGTGCTCCGTGCATCCTATCTGCTGTGTGTGCTGCTGCGAGGAGATGCGCTGTGGCGGGGGGGTTACCCCTGTCTCTCCCTGAGTATCGGTGGGACTGTTGGCCGGCTGTGGGCCCGGGCGGCCGGTGGTTTTGGCTCCTGGGCCCGCTTTTCGGGCCGCAGACCGGCGGGCGGTGATTCCTTGCCGGTACTCCCCTGTGGGGGGCCCGTGGAGAGGCCCTCTGGGTCCTGAGGGCGGGGGTCCTCCACTACGCCTGCCAGGGTGCTGCACGCTGCCTTGCGGTTGTGGGGTACTGGCTGCTTGGGTGGAGGAGGCTTTTGGACCGTGCATCGGCGGTCGGCGAGGGGACTGGTTGCCCTACTGTGCTCTGGGGCCGGGCCTTGGTGGTGTTGGTGTGGTGCCCCTGCTTCTATGGCCTCGTGGCCCCTACTGCTTTGGTCGCCTAGTAGAGAGCCCGCTTTCCTGCCATGTCCTCCTCCAAAGCAAGATGTGATAAGACTCTGAAGGATGCTCTGCAGAAGACCATGGGGCAGTCCTCTTCTGTGGAAGAGCATGATTTGGGGCGTGAAGATGATTTGCATCAGCTCCAGCAGGATGTCCTCCGTCTCAGGGAGCAAAACCTTGATTTACAGGCCCACGTCGAGGACCTTGAAAACCGGTCCTGACGGAATAACATTAGAATTCGTGCGGTGCCATGGAAAGGTGAGGGAGACGATCTTCGTGACTACGTTCTTCAACTATTCTGGCAGATCCTTGGGGAGGGAGTGGAATGGGACATTCAGATGGATCGGGTGCACCGTGTTGGCTTGCCGAGGGTCCTGAAGGCGCCACCACCAGATATATTGGTGTGCGTGCATGATTTCCAGCTTAAGGAGCGAATTCTGTGCAAGGCCCGTGAGCTTAACCTGGTGAAGTTTCGGGGCTACCAGCCGGCCCTCTTTCAGGACTTAGCTACTTAGCTGCTTCTACACTGGTGAAACGCAGGAAGTTTAAACCCATTACTACTCACCTACGTGAGAATAACATCTCATATTCGTGGGGCCACCCATTCCGGCTTATTTTTAAATATCAGGGTAAACTCCTTCAGCTCCGTTCTTTGGAGGCAGCTTATGAGGCTCTGGAAATGGAGGGGCCCCCCTCCCCGGGGGTGGGTGGTCGCTGGTGCATCCTCGAGGCACTCAGATGGCTGGCAGCGAGTTGGCCATTCCCACCAGCCCTCGAGGCCCGACATGTCCACTAGCCCTCTGGAACGAGAGGCTGCGGTTACTTCAGTGGCGCAGGTGATGGACAGCAACAGCGCTCCATGAACCTTCTGCGACGGGCATCAGGTGGACTTTTTCTTGCGGCGCCGGAGGGGAGAGGTCTCTAGTTGGGGATTCTTTTTTTTTTTTTTTTGAAAATTTTTATTGTGCAGAAAGAAGGTTACAAGCACGGGCCTACAACCACCTGGGCCGGCCGCTAGTAGGTAAAAGTTCAAACAGTGCAAACACAATGACTGGCCCACCGGGGCTCCGCACCCTACAGAAGATCAGACTGCACATAAAGGAAATCAGGATACACCCTTTTAACATAAATAACAACTTAAAACAAAAGCGAGGCAAGAAAGCATGAGATGGGCGTCGGGCCACAGCAGGGGCACTTCCATATCCGACCACCCGATGGCAGTCAAGAAGAAGGGGAACAAAGAGGTAGGGGGGGGGGAGAAACGGGAATACCAAAACTATACTCAGATGTGCCAGATAAGTAAGGAACCATCAAGGATCAGGGGGACAAGGCTACCTCAGACGTTTCCACCAGGGGTGGAGCACAAATACTTCCACGATACACATTCCACTGCCCCCAAATTCTGCTCCAAGCCCCGGGTTTACCACGAGCCACATACACAGTCTTTTCCCTGAACATGCACCAGTCCATGTTCTCCTTCCAGACAGACACGGTGGGGGGCCGCTGCGAACCCCAAAGCTGCGCTATGTCCCTCTTTGCTATCATGTTCCCCAGGGCCGCCCACCGAGTCTGGGCCGCGTTATAGTCATTGGGCTCCCACACATTCAGAACACAACGACGCACCTCTGGCAACAGCGTGACCCCGGTGACTCGCCTCATAACCTCATGCACCTGACGCCAGTATTCCACCACCTCGCGGCACTCCCACAGGATGTGGAGAAAGGTGGCACTGTGCCCACAGCCACGCTTACAGAGCCCGTCCTCAGAAAACCCCATCGAGACCAATCGGGGACCCGTCACGTAAACGCGATGGAGGATCTTAAGCTGGACCAAACGGAGACGGGCCGGGATGGCAACCTCCTTAGGAGATGACAGCGCGGACTGCCAGTCCTCGTCGTCCAACTCAACCCCATCCCCCGTCCATGCCTCCCGTAGACGCACCAAGAGGTCAGCCCGATTATTTATCAATTTTTTATAGATCAAAGAGATAGTACTATCGGGAACGTGACCGTCGAGTATGCGGTCCTCGAGGGGCGAAGAAACAGGGACCGTGGACCCTTCCCCAAAAACCGAGAGCAGGGCATGCCGAACCTGAGCGTAGCGGAAAAACTCCCTCTCACTAAGCTCATACTCGCTCCGGAGCGCCGCGAAGGTCTTGACCGCGCCTTTAACCCACAGATCCCCCACTCTGCTAATGCCGATCGTGTCCCAGTGCTCAAAGCCTTTCGTCGTCCAGAGGCTCCCCAGGCGGTCTGAGGCAAACAAGGGAGTAGCACACGTTAAACGCTCACTCCAGCCCATCGCTACATTCGCCGCCTTCCACACCCGTACCGCAATCTTGGTAGGGCCCGTGAGGGTCCTACCAACAGATCGGGAGTAAAGCGCTCTGTTATAATTACTGCCGGGAAGCAGGAATTTATCCATCTCATACGCCGGGTTCAGACCAGGAGCATACGTGGCATGGTTAATTGCCGACAGTTGGGAGGCCCAATAGTACCGTCTAATGTCAGGAAGCGCGATGCCCCCGTCATACCAGGGGAGAGTAAGCTTTGCCAGAGCGATACGCGCCCGCCCGTCCCAGACCAGTCTCCTCTGCAGACTCTCCACCTCCCGAAAGTAGGCCACCGGAATGACATCAAAGGAGTTCTGAAGTGCGTAAAGAAATCTGGGAAGGGACATCATTTTAAACAGGGCCGCGCGACCAAGCGGAGACAGGGGCAACCTACACCAACGAGCCGTATCCACCCTCAAACGTCGGAGTGGAGACAGGAGGTTCTGCTCATAGCGGACCGCCGGGTCCAACGAAACATATACCCCCAGGTACTTAAAGCCGGATGAGGACGTTTGGATAGGAAGTAGAGGCGGCAAAATGGGAGGGCCACCAGAGATAGGGTACACGCAAGATTTGGACCAGTTAATTATCAAACCCGAGTTTTTCCCAAAGGAAGTGAGGACATCAAATAGAACATTAAGCGACTGTCGCGGCGAGGTGAGGTACAGAAGAATATCACCCGCGTACAGCGAGACCCGATCCTCGAAGCCCGGGGCCCACCGGATCCCTCTGATAGAGGGCTCCCAGCGGAGCCAGGCGGCGAGCGGTTCCAAGGCAAGAGCAAAAAGCAGAGGGGACAACGGGCACCCCTGCCTAGTGCCCCTCCCGAGAGCAAAAGGCCGGGAAGCCCGCCCATTGACAACCACCTGAGCCATTGGTCCGGCATAAAGAAGCTTCACCCAGCTAAGAAATCCCTCCCCAAAGCCAAACTTCTCCAAGACCGCCCAGAGGAATGGCCACTCGATCGTATCAAAGGCCATGGTGGCGTCCAAGGAAACCAATACGGCTGGTTCAGAAAAGTATTTGGCCCTAGCTAGGACGCCGTGCAGACGCCGCAGATTAAGAGCGGTATTACGGTGGGGGATGAAGCCGCATTGATCCGGATGAATCAGATCACAGATAACGCTCAGCAAGCGGTTGGCGAGGACTTTAGCCAGGATTTTGGGTTCTGCGTTTAAGAGGGAGATAGGCCTATATGAAGCACAGCGGTCACGTGGTTTACCCTCCTTAGGAATCACGACTATAGTCGCCAGACGCTGGTCGGCGGGAAGGGAACCCCTCTCGTTCGACTCCTGAAACATACGACGGAGGAAGGGCGCGATTTTATCCGGGCGTAGTTTGTATAGTTCGATCGGCAGGCCATTGGGGCCCATGGCTTTGCCCGAGCGAAGGGAGCTAATCGCAGTAGCAATCTCATCGACGGCCAAGGGGGCCTCCAACCGCTCACGGTCCTCGACGGATAAGCCGGGCAGGACAATATCCCGTAGTAGAAGACGAGAGTCGTCTTCATCTCTATCAGACACCGGGGAATACACCGCCCGGAGGTGGTCAGCAAAGCACTCCACAATCTCACCAGGCTCAGTCACACACACTCCATCCGCAACCCGGAGCTCTGGGACCACACGATTCACTCTCTCCTTCCTATCCAGCCAAGCAATCAATTTACCAGCCTTGTCCCCAGCATCATACAACCTACCCTGCTGCTCCCTATACATGGTCCTGGCAGCGTCAGTGACAAGGGACTTATACTCGAACTGCTTCAGGCTGAGGGCATGTAGCCCATCCGGAGTGACACCCGTCTCCAAGGCCGCCTCCAACCCCAAGATGTCGGTCTCCAGCTTCACCACCGCCTCCATCTTAACCTTCTTAGCCGCCACAATCTGGGATAGGGCCTGCCCACGGAGTACTGCCTTAAAAGCTTCCCACAGGGACACTGCGGACATCACCGACCCATCATTCTCAAGGAAATATTGGTCAATCGACTTGACCAGGCTATAGCGGATCGTGGGGTTCCGCAGGTACCAAGGGTTAATAGGAGCGATCCGCCCAGCAGACCGCGTCCCAGTGTCAAAAAGCAACCACAGTGGGGAATGATCAGAAATACCCTGGGCCAGATGCTTAACCTCTCGAATCCGGGCAGTCTGGGCCGCGGGCATAAGAAAGTAATCCAATCTGGAGAGACTCCCATGCGCCCCAGAGTGAAAGGAGTACTGACACTGTGTAGGATGCATTAACCTCCAGCAATCGACCAGACCGAAGGTCTCCAAGAATCCGCCAAGCCACGCCTGCGCAGCAGGGAGGGCCCTGGGCGGGTGACGATCCCGGTCGCCCGAGATTACCGAATTGAAATCCCCACCCATAAGCAGAAGACTGTCAGGAAGCTCAAGCAGCATTCGACCCAAGTCTGAAAAGGTGGAGTTCTGGAGGCCCGGGGGAACATAGACAGAGACCAAGGAAAGGGACTGCCCCTCCCACCGTCCAGTCAAAGCCACATAGCGCCCTCTATCGTCCGGGACTACCCTGGTGATCTCCAGCGGAAGTGAAGAGCGCAGGAGAATGCCAACCCCTCTAGAGCCAGTGGTGAAACCAGAATGGGCAACGAGTCGGTACCCCCCCCTGTTCATGGCATGACAAACGTTACCCACCAGATGCGTCTCCTGTAAAAACACCACATCAGGAGACATACGTCGCAAATACTGCAGCACAACACCCCGTTTGATACGGTCCCCCAATCCATTGACGTTCCATGACATCAACCTCAACCCGTCCCCCCCCCATCCCCTCCAATCGATCAAGGGTCCCCCAGCAGATAGCGCAACGCCCGAAACTGGAACAGAACAAAGACCTCGCATTAAAAACAAAACACACAAATCAAAACCCCCCAACCCCCCCCAACTTCCAACTCCCCCCACCCTGCACCCCTGCGACCCGAAAAACCACCCCAACTTGCAGTGTGCCTGTCGCCCCATAAACCCCATTCTACGGAAAGACCCCGGAGGAGGAGAGGGACCCGTCCCCAACCGCCCCCCACATAGATCATAATGAAACAAAATGCAAAAGAGAAGTTGAACCCAGCCGAACAGTACAAAATGGCAAAGTCAAGGACCAAAGTCACTCCGAGGGAGACCCGCCACCCTCGGTACCAGCAGAGGGCCCAGGCCGGTCCCCGCGGCCCGGCAGCGAGTCAAGCCAGTCACTCACAGTCGCGGGAGAGTCAAAAAAGGTTGTCCGATCGTCGTGCTCCACTCGGAGCCTAGCAGGAAAAAGCATGGAGTACTTGAGACCCAGGTCGCGGAGGCGACGCTTCACCTCCTGGAAGCCCATCCTCTGTTTCTGGACAAGTTGGGTGAAGTCCGGGAAAAAGTTAATAGACGCATTCTCATGGCGGACCGGGCCATGGGCCCGCGAGGCCTGCAAAATCACATCTCGGTCTCTGTAGTAGAAAAGTTTGGCAACAATGGGCCTCGGGGGGGCCCCCGGCCGCGGCCGACCGCCCGGAACTCGATGGGCCCGCTCCACGGCAAAGAACTTACTCAGGCCGGCGGGGGCAAGATGCTTGAGGATGAGCTCCTCCACCAAGAGATCCACCGGGTGGTTGTCGGAGGTCTCCGGGACGCCTATGACGCGGATGTTATTGCGGCGGGCCCGTCCCTCAAAGTCCTCCAGCCGCCGGGCCATCAGATCGTTGGCCGACTTGAGGTCACCGAGAGTGGCCCGCTGGTCCGACACATCCGCAACCAGGGTGGACGTCCGCACGTCAAGCGATTGAACCCTCTCGTTGGTCTTGGAGAGATCCGCCCGAATCAGTGCGACATCAATAGCCACCGTGTCGATTTTACGGGCCAAGGCCTCGTATTGCGTAGCAATAGTCTCCTTGATGCCGTTAATGGCGCCCATAATGTCCTGCAGGGACGGATCCGAAGACATGGACGGGCCACCACCAGCTTCGTCCGAGGGGGCACCAGCCGCTCCAGGGGACCCTCTTCCTTGAGTATAGCGGTCCATGTTGTTCGTCTGGACCGGACCCCCGCGGAGGGATGTCTTAGTCTTACGCCCCTCGGGGCCCCCCCTGCCACCCATGAGAACCACGCTCACCAACGGGGACCACCGGCCAAGCGTCAAGGGGGCACCGGCCACTCAGTCAGAAGCCGCACCAGATACCGTGATGCGGCCGGGCGAGGAAACCAAAATCAACGGGCACACTGGCGGCAGGCGGAGACAAGGGCATCCAGCAGAGATAAACACCCAGCCGCTCCAAGCAGTTACGATGTCCAGCCCCTCAGGGATCCAAAAGTGAAACCGAAAGTAATGGAGCGGCCACTGGCACAGATCCGCTGCCGCTGTTGTTCAATTACGCCCCGGCTCCACAGGTCACCCTCGCACCGGGCCCAGCCATCGATTGGGCCTCGAAAGTTCCAACCACCGTAGATCAGGATTCCCAGGTCCGATTCGGTTTCTGAAAGAAGGTCAACGTTCAGCCAGAATTCGCCTTCCAGATTCCGTCAGCCAAGTCAGGATAATGTCAGGATAAATTCCGAGGAGCAGCGAGGGTCCGGGGAGCCCTGTGCTCACGCGACCATCTTGGATGCGCGCTAGGCTCCTCCTAGTTGGGGATTCTTGTCGTCACCTGCCCTTTGGGGGTTGGACGGCTGGTGCCCTTAGTGCCGAGGTGTAATTTCTCCCAATTCTGCTCCCTACACCGTTTGTTTCATGTGACAGACTGTTGTCCCTTCTCAGGGACTTGGGGTCCTCTGTTTTGTAGTGCTTTTCCTGTGTTAGTGATGTTCTTTTTTGGGTCTGGGAGGGCAGGGTGGGGGGGACAGGGTTGTTTTTGGGAATGTGTTGGGGCTCCGCATCAGTCCTCTCTGGGGTTTTGGGAAATGTCTGTCCCAGAATTGTTGCTCTGGGGTCTTGCGCTTGAACCCTGGCTGTTCCCCCCCCTTGACCTTCACGGGTAGGAGTCTCAATGTGATGAGTCTGAATGTTAGGGGCTTAAATACCCCGGTTAAGCGCTCCGCTATCCTGTCTCTACTGGAGAGAGCCGGGGGTGATGTGTGTTTGTTGCAGGAGACTCATCTTCTCTCTAAGGACACCAAGCGGATGAGGGACCGGCGCTTCCCATTGCAGGTGTGGTCTTCTGGCGCAGCTAGAAAACATGGGGTGGCAGTTCTTTTTAGTGCACGTGCTCATTGTAAGATTCTCTCCCAGGTTGCTGAGATTAAGGGAAGACTCTTGGCGCTTCGGGTGCAATGGGGGACATGTGCTTTACTGTAGGATCGATATACGCCCCCAATGAACATCAGGAGTCCTTCCTAAAGACGGCTTTTTCTGAGGTTCTGGCTTCGCCTGATACCATGATCTTAGTGGGAGGAGACGTGAATGTGGTGATGGATGCGTGCCTGGATAGGTCGGAGCAGCGATCACGTCAGACGGGTGCTCTCTCGCAGGGGGGGGACAGTGGTTGAGTGATGGCGGCCTGCATGATGTATGGCACGAACAGCATCCTACTGAGCGTGACTATACTTTCTACTCGGCAGCACATAAAACTTACGCCCGCCTTGACCATTACTTCGCCTCCACCTCCCTCTTACCTTGCCTGACGGATGCGGTTATCAGTCCCCGCTCTCTGTCTGACCATGCCCTCATTTCGGTGCATCTCAGCTCTCCTGCGGCGTGCCCCCCTTCGTCCGGATGGCGCCTGCGCGATTCTCTGCTCAGCTCGGATTGCGTGGTTACCCGTATACGGGACGCAATCGTTGCCTACCTGGCAGTTAATGACCAGGGGAGTACGCCATTGGTGGCGGTTTGGTAGGCACTCAAGCTGGTGGTCCGGGGTAAGTTCATAGCGCTGGCGGCCGCGTTTGCGCGTCTACGTAGGGATAAGCGGGTGGAGCTGGAGCGGGAGGTGGGAGCCCTGGATTCCATCCATAAGCGAACCGGAGCGCCTAGGAGGGAGCTAGAACCTAAACGGTGCATGCTGAAGCACCTGGACCTCGACAGGGCCGAGTATGCGCTTTTGCGGCTGCGACATAAATTTTACCTCAACGGGGATAAAGGGGGGCGTTTACCGGCGATCCACTCCATTCGGGACTCCCAGGCGGTGGAGCAGACCACCGACGCTCTTATTGTGGAATCTTTCCGTCATTTTTATCAGCGCTTGTATACGAGGGAGGAGACTGGGTCAGAGGAACGCCGTTGTTGGTCTCATCGGCGGACGCGTTGGAGTCAGTCATCCGTATTGAGGAAGACATATCGGCGATAGACTGTCTTAAGGTTGCCAAATCGCCTGGCCCGGATGGTTTCACCGCTTTGTTTTTTAAGACCTTCTGTGCTGAGCTGGCCCCGCTTTTAACGCGTCTTTTTAACTCTTTTCTGGAGGTGACTCCCACTATGTCGGAAGCCGCGATCACGGTAATACTTAAGCCTGGAAAAGATTCGAGGGACTGTGGCTCATATAGGCCAATTTCCCTCTTAAATATCGACGCCAAATTGTTCGCAAGTATTCTGGCGGCGCGTCTCAGTCCGCTGATGGATGGCATCATAGATCCGGATCAATCAGGTTTTATTTCTATGCGCCAGGGCGGGGACAACACCAAGCGTATTCTTCATCTTATTGACTTGGTTCACCGATCTAGGACCCAAGCTTGTCTCCTTTCCATCGACGCCGAGAAGGCCTTTGATCGGGTGGACTGGGACTACATGTTTGCTGTTTTGCGCGCTTTTGGTTTCGGAGAGAACTTTCTTCGCTGGGTGCACTGTCTCTATGTAGCTTCTAAAGCATAGTTGAGGGTGAACGGGTGCCTGTCCTCCCTCTTCTCCATCTCTAGGGGAACGAGGCAGGGGTGCCCCCTGTCGCCGCTATTATTCGTGCTCTATATGGAGCCCTTTGCCCTGCGCATACGCTCAAATCCGGATATTGAGGGTATTAAGTTTGGTGCTGATATCCATAAAATTAGTCTCTACGTGGACGATGTTATCCTCTCCCTTACTCACCCGCGTACCACCTTGCGGTATCTGACGCGAGAGCTCTGTGATTTTGGATTTGTAGCAGGATTTAAAGTCAATTTTTCAAAATCGCTGGCGCGTAATCTTTCTATCCCTGAAGATGATGTCAGTGACTTGCAACGGGATTTTGCCTTCCAGTGGGTGCACTCTGACATCTCCTACCTGGGTATCCGCCTGACCGCTTCTGTTGCTAAAAAGGCCCACCTCAATTACAAACTATTGATGGAGCAAACTGCTAAGACATTATCTGATTGGTCTCGTCTTGGCCTGGCCTGGTATGGGCGCCTTGCGGCGGTAAAGATGACTGTGCTGCAGAGGGTCCTTTATTTGTTCCAGATGCTCCCGGCACAGCCACCACCAGGTACCCTTCACAAGTTACAGGCCCTGCTTAATTGTGGCGCAATCGGAGGTCGCGACTTGCCTTGCCGCTTGTTACATCGCCAAAGTCCGCTGGGGGGCTGGGTTTTCCGCTTTTAAGGGCATATTATCAGGCCTCTTGTCTCCGATATATTACGGAGTGGAACCGGCCTTTGTCCAGTAAGCACTGGCTTTTTATGGACCTGACGGTTGATGGTTGTAATATCTGGCGTGAGCTCTGGCTTCCGCGGAAGCATCGGGCATGGGGTCTTTATTCATCCCCGTTGACCTCCCCGACTCTTAAGGTGTGGGATCAGTTAGTGGGCTCCAGGGGGTGGACTACGTTCCCCTTCCCTATGAACCCTATCGTGGACAACCCTGATTTTCCGCCGGGATGTGCGTCCCCGGTTTTCCAGCGCTGGCGGGAGGAGGGTTGTAAGAGAGTGGGCTCCCTTTTGGAACCGGATGTAGTGATCCCAACTGCGCAGAGACTATTTTGCCCTACCGAACACCGACGCCTACCACTATCCGCAACTAGCACATTGGGTGACCCTCCCCTCCAACTTCGCTCTGATGTCCCGGCCCTTGCCCGCTGGTTGGTTTATAAGAAGGATAAACGGAAGCTCATTTCGGAACTGTATGCAATGATCATGGCGCGTCCCAGACTGCAGCGGTCCAAGGCGCAGGTTCGTTGGTGGACTGAGTTGGGGCGCCCGTTAACGAGCAAGGAATGGGCGCATGTTTTCTGTCGCACCCACCATACAACGTCAGACACGGCGGGGGCAGAATCTGCCTATAAGGTGGCAGTATACTGGTATTATACTTCAGCGCGCATTCAGTCTTGGGACCCTACTAAATCTGGTCTTTGCTGGGGGGGTGTGACCTCCCTGGCACTCTTGTTCACTTGTTGTGACGATGCCCAAAGCTGGTGCGGTATTGGGCGGCGATCTTGTACGACCTTGATGAGGCGTTTCAGATCAAGCTGCCGCGGGACCCCGTGCACACTCTGTTGGGCCTCCCTCATCCCAAGTCCTTTCCCTTGCGCACACTGCGGGGTAGGCAGCTTGCGTTGTCGCTGCTGGTGGCGCGGCAGGTTTTGTTGGCGCAGTGGGGCTCTCCAGCTGCGCCAGACTCAAGGGATTGGCTCCGGAGGCTCTGGCATCTGCTTGCGATGGAGCGCCTATCGCCTATCGCTCAGACTTGATGGGAGGGGCTTGGAGTACGTGAAGCTCTGGGGCCCTTTCTTGCGACTTCTGTCGAAGGAGTTGCGAGAAATTACGTGCCCCAAATATTTGCTTATCCCTTTGGAACCGGTAGGGGCCACTGGGGAGGTTTGACTCTTCTTTGCTCTAGACTGTTGATTCTCAGGTCTTCAGGAGGGAGGGTAGAGGCTGATGCGGAGAGGGTGGGGAGGGCTGGTGGGGGGTGCTTTCTGTTTTGTTTTTTACCTTTTCTACTAAATGTGATACATGAGCAATCGCCTGACAGGCCTGACCTGTGCTCCATTAGCTTCTTGCGTGCTTTAGACCTGTGCGCTGTGTATGGCCTATTCTGATTTGCTGTGCCGGCCGAAGGATGTAGGCAGTTGAGCTGTGTACTCTGCAGGTGTATCACTTAATAAAAGTGATTGATTCTAAAAGTTAAAAAAGGGGCGGAGGATGGCTCGTGTAATAACTACTACGGGGACCCTAAATTTGGGGAGTCATCAGTAAAAGGGGGACCCTATGGAGTATAGATAGGGGCACAGGGGGAAATAGTCGGATGTGGCCAGATGCGGCCCCATGGATTTATATCCGGATACCCATCGGTGGTCGTTGATGGGGCCAGCAACCTCACCCAATCCCATAGGTGCAGTAGTGAGCAATCAAATATTGTTAACCCTGTATTCTGAAAAGGCATGTTGTTGGTACCTCAGATATCTTATTTGCGGGATGCTAAGATCTGTGTAACGTGCTCCATGGAGCACGTTACACAGTTCCTAGCACCCTGCAGATCCTAGCACCCCGCACATTTCCTGTTCCTGCTTTGATCTTGATTGGGCATGTATGCTGAACCTCATAAAAGCCTGTGTCAGGTCAGCCTGGGGAGTTGGCGCTGCGCACTGAATCTGCCCTTATATAATAATTCCGGACACCTGAATCGTGTTTGGGGTATGCTTTATTTATAAGAAGTAGCTGAAGGAAAGGTCAGCACGTGGCTCTTGTCCTGCTGCTCCCGCTGTCACAGACGTTCTGGCTGAATTACTTCAGGGCTCCGTATCCTCCCGGTAGACGTGGGGTGTATTGGGAATAAAAGAAGAAACCATGGATCAGTGGGAATTCCTAAAGGCTTCTAGTAGCAGGGAAGGGACTGTGAGGGAGGTCACCGAGCGCTACCACCATGTGAAGGAAAGAAAAAGAAACAAATGGTGTCCACCCTCAGAGTATCACACAATTCCCTCCCCGTCAGATAGAAATCCCCCGGATGCGGCAACATACCTGCTCCAGCCACGCTCCTCCTGGAGAGTGGGGGGCGGCGCGTGGTGTTGCTGGCCTCCTGACTCCTTCCCGCTATCGGGCTCCTCCTGTTGAGCTCCAGGACCTTCGGCGGGGCGGCGGTTTCTTTCCGGCTTTCTGGCGTCCTCCTCTCTCTGGTTCCCCGGAAAGCACGTCCTGGCAAGCGATTCCTTCCGTCTTCTCATCGGTGTCCCTCTCTGATAGGACGGCATTGGCTGACGTCATCTGCTCGGACTCCACCTCCCAGTCTTTCCATGATGCATTAAAGGGGCGGCTCACGTCCTGCACACTGAGCAGCAATAAGTCAGTTTCCCTGCAGTGCAACGACTCCCGGTCCCCAGGGGCCTCCTCACACAACCCCTCCTAGGATTTCCCCGATCAGGGTAAAGAGGATAACGGGACAGATACGCAAGGCAAGTAAGGGGTAATCAGTTCCTCTTATAAAGCATATGTGGCATGGGCAAGGACACTGTCACTGCGTGCCACGGGATTCAAGTCGCTGGGGGATCTGAATTTCAGATCATGTTGCCCTCACACACCTTTTTAGGGGTGTCATGCTTCATCATAGGGCGCTCCTCGTCGGACCGGCGCTGCAATGTCCGACGGGCCTGGTGACAACTTTGGCGGAGTTCTTTTGATCTGTAGAGACGCCGTATGTGAGGTATGTATGTGGGCAGTCAGTGCTATGTGTTTCCGTAATGTGAAAAAGTGATTTATTAAAAAAGGCTCCAGGTCTGTCGTAGTTTCTTTATTCACTCTTTGATCTGGGTCTTAATAAAAGCAGTGGAACCACCTGTAGGGCTTAAGGTACCTTGGTGGCTATTTAGTATCAGGTCGACATGTTTCATGTCATAAGGGCTCCTAAATCGAGCGACACTTCTTCAGGACCCAAGTGTGACGAATCAGATTGAAATACGTCGAATGAGCTCCACCTCCCGAGTTGGGGGGGGGGGGGGCGTAACTGTGCCAGTGGTGAGTCTCAAGTGAGGAGTGAGGCTAGGATGTACGTGGTTTTTCCTATTTTCCTCCTAACCTGAAAGGGCCCTTGCCATTCCTTCCTCAATTTATGTGTGGAGGAGGGCAATATAACCAAGGTCCAGTCACCTATGTTCTGTTCTCTCCACTTTTTTCCTTTATTGTAAAAATATTTCTGGTTCTCTTGGGTTTTCTCTAAGGTTTCATGGGCCAAGGTTCTCAGCTTGTATAGACGGGGTTTTATTCGATTGGCGTAGTCCAACAAGGACTGTGCTTCCTGGGACCCATCTTTTTCCCAGCTTTCCTTGGTTATTTCCAGAAGCGTACAGGGTTTTCACCCAAAGAGAAGCTCAAAAGGGGAAACCCCAAGGCTTCTTTGCACCTGGCACGTGAGGACAAACAGGGCCAAAGGGAGAAGCTGGTCCCAATTCTTCCCATCCCCGGTCAACATCCTCTTGATCATAAGCTTGAGACTGCCGTTGTATCTTTCTACAAGGCTGTCAGTCTGGGGGTGGTATATAGATGTTTTGATATGTTTTATGTTCAGTTGTCTACAGACCTGTTTCATTAATCTGGATACAAAGGGGGTCCCTTGGTCTGTGATAATCTGCCTGAGAAACCCCATTCTTGAGAAGACCTCTTATCAATCGCTGGGCTATAGTGGTGGAGGTAGCAGAGCGTGAGGGAAGAGCTTCCGGATACCGGGTAGAGTAGTCTACTATGGCAAGAACATACTAGTAACCTCTGGTGTATTTAGGAAGAGGACCTATGAGGTCTATCCCAATGCGGTCAAAGGGTTTGCTAATGACGGGAAGGGGGTTCAATGGCACTCTCGGAGGGATGTAAGGGTTCCTTTTTTGGCAAATTGGGCACTCTTGGCAATATTTCTTTACCTGGGCATGGACCCCCGGCCAGAAGAAACTCTGTAGAATTGACCGCTCCGTTTTTTCTGCCCAACAATGTCCCGCAAGGAGATGGGCATGGGCAAAGAAAAGGACCTGGATTAGTTATGAAGGAAAAGTACTCTACCTGTTTATTCCAAAAATGTACAGTGTATCATTTAATAAATTTGCCGACACTTAAACTAAGCCTAAACAAGAAAATTCAAACGCTGTCAATGCATAGCCAAAGGTCAATTCATAAATGTTTTTTATTTTTCTCTATAGTCAATTTTTAGAAAGATATATTGAATACATAGGCTTATTCATAATTTTGTGAGAGAAACATCAAATAGCAAAGACCCAAAAATTCAAGGGGTCCCAGACGAAATCAGCTACTCACAAACTCATACCGGTATCATAATGCACCAAAAAAACAAACTTCATACATACATAAATAACAAAGTCATAGTGTCCAAAAATAGGGGGGCCAACCAGCCATGGTAATCAGTATATAAATGAGGTCATGAGAGACATTCAGTACAGTGCTGGATAATACATGTTCAAATTTAAGGAATTGGGGCTTGGGTGGACCTCATGAAAGCGCCGACGCGCGTTTCGGTGAACGCACCGAAATGTGGGTGCCACCTTCCTCAGGGCGAACAGAGAGATTTTTTAAGTATTTTGCTGGGACCTAACAAAAAAAAAGGATCACAAATCAAATCACAATCTAAATATAAATCGATAACAGCATCACATGGTTTGTCTAAATAAGTGTGTCATGAGAAGGTCATTATTTATAAGTGTCAGAGTCAGACATAATAAAGGTAATATATCAAAAAGATTTTTTTTTGTTAAACTACGAAAACACTAGAACATCCTGTTTAACTACTAAAATGAAGCCAGAAACGAAAAATAATAAAGGCTGGAGAGACAGATCTAAACATATGACCTTAACAATAGATAGGTTCCTCTCACAAAGTGAGATGGAATGGGGAAAAGGAAAAAAGGAGAAAAGGGGGGAAGAAGGAGAAAAAGAGAAAGAAAGGGGGAAAAAGAAAAGAGGGAGGGAAGGGGGGAAAAAAGTGGAAGAGGGGGGGTTTGTGGAGAAAAAGAAAAAGAAAAGGGAGAAAGGAAACATACGCAGCGCCAAGTGGGTCTTCTAAAGTCGCTAGTTAAGTATGTAATAAAAATGTGCTCCCGCTCACCTGTGACGGCTATATGTATAACAATCGAGTCAAAAAATGACGAAAAACGGCAGGATTGTTTCGGTCTCGAACTGAAGGTTGGAGTATTAGTTAACTAGAATCTTCTGAGTAAAACAAAACTCCCAGGTCTAAAAATAACAATTCAAAAATTAAGGTTAGAGGCGTGACACCATGGTATCAACGCTGACAGAATTAACGCAAACGGTGGAAGGAAAGGCGCTTGAGAAATAAAGGGTCAGTGTCTCCAAGGGAAGGGCTGACTAATGAATACAAACGAGAGAAAATAGGGGTCATAATCCAAGGGAATTTAAGAAAGACGCGCATCAGATATTAAAGCTTGTTTCATATCATATGGCGCTAACAGAGCGCTATAACTAAAAGCAATATAGGGGCACACGAGGGCTCTATGGCAAACAGCTCATTTCATAGAATGCAGCGCTTAAGAAATGATAAGGGGAAAAAACGAATGGGGAAACTTCACCTGTTGCGGATGTTGGAGGCTCGAGGTCTTGATAGGAATTTTCAGGTATAGAGTATCGAAACAAGAGATGAATAGAGTCCTAGATGGCCAAAAAATAACTAATGAGAAAAAGAACCCGGTGAAGGCAATTCAGTAAAACATGCTAGATTAGCAAAATTTAAACAAAAAACTAACCGAGTCTGTAGGGGCGAGATTCAATATAACATTGAGAAAAGCGACACATCGTCGGGAGGTCGGCTGAGATACTCCACGTCGCGGTAGTTGGCCAAGCTGAAAAACATTTAAAGAGGAACGAAATAATAAAAAATATAAATACTATTAACTAAGAAGCACAGGATAAGGTGTGCTGAGTGCTATAGTAGGACTCAACACTATCTAAGCAAAGTACCTGATAAAAAGCGAGCCAAAACGAAACGGAAACGCCGTCAACAAAAAGGCTCTCCAAAAGAGGAGAAATGTCCTCGGGCGGATAGGTGAAAATATTCGTAGCCGGAAGGTCCGAAGAACACACTGACGTGTTCCAGAGCCGTTTAAATAGGCCAGTGACCGATCAGGTCACGGAGCGGAGAGGCGTGTCTAGGCTTAAAGGGCCAGCGAGTCGAATCTGTCCGTGGCTACTAAAAGGAAGGAGTTCTGAAGGTCTCGTTGTCATAGTAATGGCAAAAACGTATCCAATCAAGAATATTACCATCGGGAAGGCCAGATCTAATATAAATGCAGTGTACTAAGAAGCAAGGCTGCAACTTTGTTTCCATTTGTAAAAACACGAAGGAAAAACCAAATCCGATGCAAAAAAACAGCGTTATAGAAAGGAAGTCCGCAGTGGGCATTAGGTCTGCAGGGGGCATTCAGCATATCGACTATTTGAGATCTTCAAGTGCCAAGTCTTACTAGACAGCGAGAAGAGAAGGTAACAAAAGTAATAGTCATATTACTTAAAATATGAGGGGGGGAAAACACATACGGCAAATAACGGGCAACCAAAGGAAAGGTTCCAGTGCTCAGATCGTAACAGGTAATCAAGAAGAACTAGAAAAATGTCAAACTTACAAATATGGAGGTAAGATTTAAAGGAGTTCATAGCTATAAGGGTCACAAAGACTCAAAAAGCTGGGAGTACAACGCTGATCAAGTCACAAAGGACTTATAAATACAGGGATTAGAGAATGGCGTTTTCCCATGGAAGGGATTCATTAAGTCCCTTGTCTTTGGCTCTAAGAACAAAAAATCCAGTATACTTCCCGCTTTTTGCGTATGTTGTTACTATCGGATCCTCTTTGTTGGCGAATCTTCTCTAAGATCGTCCAACGAAGGTCAGATTCTGAATGTCCCATTTCAATCCAATGATCTACTAAGGGGACTCCATGTTTAGAGCGTCTGATATTTGACTTATGCTCACCTATTCGTATCCTTACTTCTCTGGCGGTTTCGCCTACATAAGGAAGGAGACAGGGGCATTGGATGGCATAGATACAGTTAGATGTCCTACAGTTGGTCATGTCTTTCATGTTGATGTTAAAGTCATTGATGCAAATATTGTTACTCACTATGGCATTGGCGCATGCGTGGCACGTGCCACACTTGTGATTGCCAGTAATGGGGCAGTTCCTTCAATTGACTTTTGCATCCATCCTTTGGGTTCAGATTGTCTAGCTCTGACTATCCAGTTTCTCAGATTTTTATTTCTGCGGAATGCAAACATAGGTTTAGGAATGTGTGCAGTTTCCGACTCTAGATTCAAAAGATGCCATTGTGAGTTAACAATCTGCCTGATTTTGTTGTTCATCACAGAATGTTTAGTGACACAGACTAGCTTATCTGGCTGATTGTGTGTTTTTGGTAGAAACATAGAGTCGCGATTGTAGAAACGGGCTCTCTTGAGAGCATTCCTTACCATTCTGCGGGGGTATCCTCTTTGTATGAATTTTTCCTTCATGGTTTCTGCATGAAGGAAATAATCATTGATAGTCGTGCAATTTCTGCGCAAGCGAAGAAATTGGCTGAAAGGCATTCCATCCTTCTGACTCCTCGGGTGGAAACTATCAAAGTGGAGGAGTGTGTTTCTGGCTGTGGGTTCGGTGTAGAGGGAAAAACAAAGTTTGGATTCCTGGTGTTCGACCCACACATCAAGGAATTCTAGTTTGATAGTGCTCATGTGAGCAGTGAATCTAAGATTAACGTCAGCTGCATTGATCCATTCGATGTATTCATCGAGGGATACTTGGTCACCGGTCCAAATGAAAAAGATATCGTCTATGTACCGTGACCAAAGACGTATATTCTCAAAAAATCGGAATGCAGTGGGTACCAACAACTGTGGCTCCTCACCTTCCTTTGCTATTCGATATAGAAGTCCATTTTGCTCTGTGAAGCAAGAGTATGTCTGTCGTGGGGAATTCTGTGTCTCTTTAGCGCTCTGCCTGGCATTACTGAGACTACTATCGTTTAGTTGGGCGGTCCTGAAAGGCTTGTCTATGGCCCAAGGTTCAGAAGTCAACAGACCATTATGGGGGCTTTCGAGACAGGGAGTACTCTGCAGGTTCCCCAACAGAAGGTTAGAAAAACAGGGGTTATATATGCCTATTATGAGGGGTTCCAGAAGGAAAGGTAGGACCCCTACCTCTGTCTGGGTTTCTGTGCCGAGCTCAGTTCGGATACTGACTCTGGCTACTGGGTAGTCCTTTATGTCGCCATGTACACATCTGATGCTAACAGACCTCCCAAGAAGTAGGTAAGTTTGGGGAATGAGCACCTTTCTTACTACCGAATGACTACAACCTGAGTCTAATAGGGCTGTTACCGGATGGCCATTCATGCTCATACTCACATAAGACTGGACCCGTTTCTTGAGCGTACAAAAAATGGATCGGGGCAAGTAGCTGACGTCCATCGGCTCTTCCTCGGTTTTCTCCTTTCGTTTCCGGCAGAACTTGGCGATGTGCCCCCACTCGCCGCATTTGAAACACTGGGGACCAGAAGAAGGGAGGGCCTTCGGTCTACCATATCGCGGTCTCAGGGGTTCAACCGGGGTTTTGGTTGGTTTTCTTTCGGCTTTTCCGGCTTGGGGGGTCTTGGGTTTTTCTCCGGTTCTCGGATCGTGTTACGGCTTTGTGCCCTGGTGTAAGAGGTGGCTATCTCTACTGCATGTTCAATAGTGAGACCGGCATGTTGGCGCAGCCATCTTTGTGTCCCATAAGGTAAAGCCTCAAGATAATGCTCGAGGTAGATCTTATTCATGATCTCTTCCCGGGTAGAGTCCAAGGGCTTGAGCCACCTGTCGGCGGCATCCTTCGGTTTGTAGAAAAGCATCTTTGGGGTGTCGCCTGGCACACTCCTCTCTTGTCGGAACTAAAGGGCAGTGGGCCTCGTCATCGATCCCCAAGCGATCGAGGATAAACTGCTTCACATGCCCATAGGCGGCGGTACCATCCCGGGTGGCCATTTGATATGCCGCCTGAGCTTCACCCGTGAGCAGTGGCGCTAGATAAAACGGCCACCGGTCTGCTGGCCAACCGCTGGCCCTTGCCACCTGTTCGAAATTTAGAAAAAAAGAGAGTGGGTCGTCCCCTGGGGCATACTTCTGAAGACGGGTCACTGTTCCTGGTAGGGCAGCCCCTTTTCCTTGACTCAACGCTATCAGTAGCTGGGACTGTCCTTCGGCCACCTTGGTCAGGTTGTCTGCTTGGGTCTGGATTGCAGAGGAGAAGACAGCGCCGTCCATTTCAGCTTGACTGGCATTGTTCTCCACAGCCCACTCCAACTTGCTTTGTCCTTCCCTCATCTGTGCAATAAGGTTTCCCATCCTTTATCAAATGGAGGCTGCCCGCATTCTCCACCAATCTGTGTCAGGTCAGACTGGGGAGTTGGCACTGCGCACTGAATCTGCCCTTATAATATAATGCTGGACACCTGAATCATCTTTGGGGTATGCTTTATTTATTAGAGGTAGCTTAAGGAAAGGTCAGCACGTCGCTCTTGTCCTGGTGCTCCCGCTGTCACAGACGTTCTGGCTGGATTACTTCAGGGCTCCGTATCCGCCCGGGAGACGGAGGGCGTATTGGGAATAAAAGAAGAAACCATGGATCAGTGGGAATTCCTTCAGGCTTCTAGTAGCAGCGAAGGGACTGTGAGGGGGGGTCAACGAGCGCTACCACCATGTGAAGGAAAGAAAAAGAAACAAACGGTGTCCACCCTCAGAGTATCACACGTTCCCTCCTCGTGAGATAGAAATCCCCCGTATGTGGCGACATACCTGCTCCAGCCACGCTTCTCCTGGAGAGTGGCGGGGCGGCGCGTGGTGTCGCTCGCCTCCTGACTCCTTCCCGCTATCGGGCTCCTCCTGTTGAGCTTCAGGACCTTCAGCGGGGCGGCGGTTTCTTTTCGGCTTCTCTGGCGTCCTCCTCTCTCGGTCGGGTGGTTCCCCGGCAAGCGCGTCCCGGCAAGCGATTCCTTCCGTCTTCTCATCAGCATCCCTCTCTGATAGGACGGCATGGACTGATGTCATCTCCTCGGACTCCACCTCCCGGTCTTTCCATGATGCATTAAAGGGGCCGCTCACGTCCTGCACACGGAGCAGCAATAAGTCAGTTTCCCTACAGTGCAACGACACCCGGTCCCCAGGGGCCTCCTCACAAAGCCCTTAGTCCCTCTTTCTTGATTATAGCCTATCTTTAGTGGCCACTGCCGGAGATGGGTACTGACGCAAAGTTTTGTCTCTCAGAGTCAGTGTTACAAACCTTTGTCCTAAGCAAAACTGTGATCCCTGCAAAAGGAGAGTCATCTCTGTGAAGGCGGGAGCGCTACCTGCTACTGTACGACCAGGTTTATCTTTCATCTGTGGAACAAGATACTAAGGCACATGGGCTAGTCTGCTATGCCACTTGAGACTATTCACTAACAAAGTGAAAAAGAGTTACTCCTGTATGAATGAAACATTTGAGCAATCTGCACCGAAACCTAATCCTTGCCCCAGTCATTAGTGTAACGGGGATGGTAATAGCAGGATCTTGAACGTAACAGGAGGGTGAACGGTTACCAGAAAGGGTTGAGGTGTATCGTCTAATTGTTAAAACACAACTTGTGGCAATCATGTATAAGTTACCAATCGCACTGTGTAGTATTTAGTTCTGCTGTGAGATTAAAGTACTTTGTTTTCCAGTAAAATATAAGCACTGGGCTGAACATCACAATTTTGTTTCTGTTAAATGGATGTTGAGTTCTGAGCTCTTGCACCCCCATACTCCCTCCCTTAGAAGCGTGCTCAACCTCACCACCCTGAAAGTCAAGTGCAGAAAGCATTGTACTTGCCTTATTTTTCAGAGCCATAGAAGGACTAACCCCAGGACACCAATGGAAAACGACCACAAGCATCAGAGTTAAAACCCAGTACCCCTGCATGCCTGTGTCCATTTCTTGAACAAGATCTGGCACAGAATAAGCGGTGACTATTGCCTTTTTGCGTGAAGTTAACCATAATTGGCTCTAGAAAGTGGTGGGAGTAACCACAGGAAAGTAGCAAGGTTGGGGCAGTAAGACATTTTTATGCAGGACCAGCTTTGAAGGTGAGGGCCAAGTGTCATGTGTCCCAGTTAGGCCTAGTGGGTAACACTGCAATTTTTTCATGTACTCAGGTTTCTTCCTAAAATTGCCTTAGCTCTCATGCAATGCCTTTTGACACAAATTTGCAGCTGTCATAGTGTGGACTAGTTTAAAAGAACTATACTTGCTTACAAGCAAACTTTGCAAAAACACTATCATGATACCTTGACACATCATGTACAAGGTTAATACATACATTGTGCAAATGTGAGTATTTGATTTGTACTTGTTATGTTAAGAATTTTTTAAAGCGCGCGATTACCACAAAGGTGTCTTAGCGCTGTCTGAAAGGCAAGCTAGATGCTGTTTGGAGGTTAAATAGCCAGGTATTTATCTCCTTCCTAAAAGATGTTAGTGAGGGGATTGCTCTTAGGTGAGGTGGGAGGCTGTTCCAAAGATTAATCATGATGAGGACTATACTTCTGCCACCCCATTGCATCTTTTTAAATTTAGGGACAGCTAAAAGATTGGCTGTGGCCCATCTGAGTTCTCTAGTAGGCTTATATCGCTTAAAACCTGATCTAAGGAAATCCGCCCCTGCGTCACGCATTCCTTTGTGGGCTAAGCAGAGGGCTTTAAATTTTGCATGACTGCGCATGGGAAGCCAGTGAAGCTTGCTTAGTCCCTGCGTGATGGGGTGGAATGTGGGAAGTTTAAGAATCAATCTAGCCACGGCATTACTGAAGTTGTGTCATGTGTTTTTCCAGAATGGTTAGATAGAGATTATTGCAGTAGTCCAACCTGGGAAGGATTAGCGCAGTGATTGAGATTTTCCTGTGGCTATTCGGGATTTATTGAAGAATTTTCCCGATCATTTATAGGCCATAGTAAGCTGTGGATGTTATAGCTGAGATTTGTGCACTAATTTTAAAGTTTTCATCAATAATGACTCCTAAATTCTTAGCCTTGGTGACGGGAAGAGGAGGCTGGGGCAAATTTTCAGGCCACCAATTAGTGGGCCAAGCTGGAGAAGGGTTCCCGAACACAATGATTCGGTTTTACCTGAGTTAAGCTTCAGGCAGTGCCCACTCATCCAGCCACTGACTGCTTGATACAATTTCAGTATCTTAGAGGGCCCGATAAATCATTATTGGCTGCCGCAATTATCAACTGAGTATCATCAGCATAGGATGTTACCTCCAAGTTGAAGCTTCTAATGAGAGGGGCCAGTTTCGCTACATAAACATTAAAGCGTATTGAGCTTAAAGATGACTCCTGAGGGACTCTGCATGGCAGGGAAAAAGATGAGGAATTAAATTTCCCTAACGCTACTGTTTGTGATCTGTCTCTGAGAAAAGAGGAGAGTATATCCAGTGCGACCCCCTTTAGCCCTATTTCCTCTAGACAGTCGATAAGAGTTGTATGATCTACAGTATCGAAGGCAGCAGATAGGTCCAATAAGATCATAACTGCTGAACCTCCACTGCTTAATGCCTTCCTCACTTCTTCCGTTGCCTTGACCAGGGCGGTTTCTGTACTATGCCCTGGTCGAAAGCCAAACTGAGAGGTGTCTAGAAGCTGGATATCTAGAATGTATTTACATTGCTCAAAATTTATTATCTTTTCACAATTTTTTGTGGGGAGAGGTAAATGTGCAATTGGACGGTAATTTGAAGTGTCATTAATATTTAAGTTGGACTTTATTTTAAAAGCGGGAGGATAGAAGCCTGTTCCAGACAGAAGGGTAGGTACCAGCAGAGAACATAATATTAAAAATATGTGATAGGTTACTTGCAATGATGTCTGGAACCAGTTTTAAGATCTTTACCGGGCAGGGGTCATAGGGAAACCAGATTTACTTTGCAAAAGTTAGGAACTCACTTGTTCTGGTGTGGTGGCAGAAAAATGGGTAAGCGAACAGTCACTTGTATCCCTCTCCTTAAGAGGTTCCGGAGGACCAAAATTTCCCACTATCAAAGTCCTTAAAGATCCCATTGACTTTCTCTTTAAAGGCGTTTGCAAGGGCATTAGAAAAAGGATTAACTGTCAGAGGAATTGGTCTTATTGGAGATGGTGGTGAGCTTCTGAACAACTTGGAAGAGTTCTTTTAAAGTATTGGTGGCACTATCTATTAAATGAGTAAAATACCAGATTTTTTCCTTCGTGATAAGATCTTTGTAAGTGATTAGTGCCCTCTTGTATGCCTGTCACATCTGTTCATCGTAATTTCTCCTCCAAATCCTTTCTTGCCTTCTACAGGCTTGTTTTTCAAGCCTGAGGGCTTCTGAGAACCAAGGAGCCGTAGGTTCCTTCCTAAATGAATGCTAATTTTTAGTAGGAACTAGCTCCCTGAAGGAGTCCGACAACCAGTCGGAGTAGCAAGTCGCAGCAGATTCGGCCTCGGCAAGTGAGGGGGGGGATGACATTCATCTAAGGACTGTGCTAAGGTGACAGGATCTAATTTACTCCTGTCTTTGTAACTAATGGTAGCTGGTGTATTAGGCAAATAGGTCTGATCTCGAAGGCTTTCCGTAGAGAACATGATAACCGAATGATCCGACCAGACCACAGTAAAGATACTCTGAATTTTTAAAGAAGGATCATTGGGGAAGAGGCCATCCAGCGTATGTCCCGCTGAGTGCGTAGCCTCCTCAACTAACTGTTCAAGTCTGAAGGATTCTGCGATATCTAGCGGATTAGCTGTATTCTTATCTTCCGAGGCCTGCAAATAGAAATTAAAATCTCCAAGAATGGTGAAATGCTTTAAAAGGATGCTATTCTCTGCTAATAATTGAAATACTTGAAAAAACACATTTTTAGTACTACCTGGAGGTCAATATAGAAGAATCCCGGAGAAAGAAACGTGACTGTCCCTGGCAAGTTTGAACAAAGCTGCCTCCAGACTTCATTGCTCAAATCCGTGCAGATAACAGAAAATTCATTGCGGTAAATTAGCGCCAAACCACCACCCCTTTTGATTAATCTAGCCTGCCTAAAAAGTGCGTAGTCCTTATGGACTGCAATTGCAAAGTCGGGGCTACAAGCATTATCTCCCCAGGATTGAGTAATAAAAAGACAATCCAGACCCAACGTTTCTATCAGGTCTGCGATCTCAATTTTATGTTTTGGCAGAGACTGGGCATTAACTAAGGCCCATTTAAATCCATTAGAGTTTTCCAAGTTACCTGCCTTTCCAAAAGGGCATATAAAAAAATGTGGTTCCACTCCTGTCCTCAAAGTCGGACACAAATATTGACTGTCACACGCTGAACATATATGCGACGTTTCCTCTGAAAAAAGCCTCAAACCGAATATGTCATCGTTTGGACTTGTTCTATGCTCAACGAGCCAGGGGTCTTGGCCCTGAGCCCAGTCCAGGTGCGGACGGCCACAGACAGGCTTGCCTTAGGCGCGTCTTCGGCGTGCCAGCTGCGCACATCCGGCTCAGCATGCGTTTTTATCGCTGGCCGGCGGCGTCCTGTGACCTTCCCACCTGAAGTGTTAAGTAAGGGGGGAGGGTCTGCACCCCACCGCAAAAAAACTGATAAACCGCAGCGGACCGGGGGGAGTAGAACTAAACAAAAGAACAAGAAGCTGCCAGGTGAAGTAAATTGGATTAAAAATATTTAAAAAGGTTTTAAAAAGTATTGCAGTAGACGAAGGGTTTAAAAGAAAAGTGCTGCTTACTCAGATAGCCAACACTGCCTCAGAGTAATTCCTCCTCCACACTGCACCCGCTGCGCGTCCGGTTCAGCATGCGTTCTTAACCCTGGCTGGAGGCGTTCTGTGACCTTTCCACTGGAAGTGCTAAGGAAGGGGGGAGGGACTGCACTCCTCTGCAACAAACGGCTAAACCACGGCGGACCGGGGAAGCAGAACTAAACAAAATAACAAGAAGCTGCCAGGTGAAGTAAGTTGGATTTAAAAATATTTAGAAAGGTCTTAAAAAGTATTGCAGTGGACGAAGGGTTTAAAAGAAAAGTGCCATTTACTCAGATAGTCAGCACTGCCTCAGAGGAATTCCTCCTCCACACTGCACCCACCACTACTACACTATAGAGAAAGAGCCATCTATAACACATAAACCATGGCGGCCTGACAGAGATCTCGGCCCAAGGCAAGAATGCCTTTTTTTAGAAATAAACATCTCTTTGCGGGTGTTGGCTGAGAACGCTTTGCTGTCATTGGAGAGGTCTCTACATGCCCAGCAGCCTGCAGATATCTCTACAGGGGTGTCCAGCTCGTGACCACGGCGGGGACCTACATTCTTTTCCTTCAGGTAATGGGGATTGGATCATCCAGTACGGGGATTCTTGGCAGAACACATACACACGCCCTGGACACTTAGGTTAGGGGATGCATAATAGGAGTATGCCAGATTTCTATATTGTTTTATATACTTGCATATATACATTGTTTTAGTGTGATGTTGAAACTTTTCGTTCTGTTCACAGTCCGAACACTTTTTGTTTTTTGTTCAACATTTTTTATTTGTTTTTGTAATAGAGAGCAAACAACACATAACAAGAAAGCAAGAGGAGTAAAAATGAAATGAAAAAGTCTGGAATCAATAGCATTTCCAAGACATGCACAACAGTATGACCTTATGTCTAGTGACGAGTATGATCACAGCCTTACATCAGTTGTAGATATATAAAGAGAAACGGGTTGTAGTTAGGAGTAGATCATGAGCGTATTAAAAGGATATAGGCTGAGGAGCAGCGAAAGGGTTTAAAATCAGTCTTGAAGGCAGTAAGTCAGCAGGGTATGCATGTTGCGCCTATCTCAGGAGTGATTCCAGTGTGGTGTCTGAAATGAGAGGGAGTGAGGGGGTGGAGGAGTCATGTGTTTCAAGGAAGAGGTTTTGCACCACCAAGATAGCCGTGGTGCTACCTGTGATTGGTGGTAAGAGTGAAGGATTTCCCTTTAGGTTGGCGAATTATGTATTAATAGGTCTAACGTATCCCAAATACGTTGAAAGGTTTCACAGTAACCTTTAGTATTAGATAGTTTCATATGTGGGATTCCAAGATAGGTTACCCAGGCCCACCAAGTGTGATATGATACATTATTACTAGACTTCCAGTCGATAAATATAGCTTTGATGGTGAGTAATAGATCAAGTAGGGAGAGATCTGTGTCGGCAAGATCTATTGGGGAAACTGCCAGGTATGGTCCTAGTAAGAATAATGGAAAGGACAGAGGGATGTTTGTTTTGAATATTTTTTGTAATTGTTTGGCGATATATTGCCAGTATGATTGTAAGTGCGGGCAAGAGAAAAACATGTGTTCTTCGTCTCCAGGGGATGAGCCTCATGTCCAGTACGTGTTGGAATCCTTACGTTTCAGGCAGAATAGTTTCGAAGGGGTCCAGTAAAGGAAAAGTGCAGTGAAGAACTTGGTCTGGGTTAGAGAAGGGATTAGTTTGTGTTGTAGTAAGTGTGATCCCAACTTACTATAGGTGTCTATGTTCGGAGAGACCATGTCTTAACACTTCTAATAACTTTAATTTGCTTCTGTCTATTGGTCATTGCAGCACATATATTATACAAGAATCACGTTGCCACAATAAATTTTGAAAACTTCCCACTATGTATTCCTTGTATATTTCTCTGAGATTAAGAGAGCCCGAGTGACTGAGCAAAAGGGTTCTGTGTCTGTTACCATGATTCCTGGGGGATCAGGGTTGTCATGTTCAAAGGTTGCCAGAACCATTTGCTACCTACCTAGGGTTAGGGGGAGCTTATGGTGGCACTGTAAGATATCTGGCTGATAGGACGAGATATTACTGAGGGGTGCATAGAATCAGTCTGGCACCTTCCCAGTGGTTATGCTGTGCACAAACGTGCAGTTCCTACAAAAGAGTGGAAACTGCATGACACAAGGAAATGGGCACCAAATACTAATTAGATAGGAATTATTGGGGGACAATGCCCTCTGCCGCTCTGGAGGATCCTGTGTACTGTCAGGGTTATCTAAACACCACAAGGCTTTGTTGCATTGGAATTGAGCTAGCATTACCTCAAGCGTGCCACTGTAGGTCTCTTGTTCAGAGAGATTAAGCAAAGTCTCGCTCGCTCAGCAAAAGGACAAAGTCTCAGTTTATTCTTGTATTACCTGACGCATGCACGTTTAAGTACAGACCAACAACTCTCTTGCAGTCCAGCCTGTACATGCTAGTCAGTCTCCTTACCCCTTTATCTCTGTGCTCTAATAGTGCTCCTGTGTGGCCCAGGGTGCTTTTGAGAGAGTGAGAGACACCCACTGGTGTGCTTGGAACTTGGCTCAAGAAGAGTGAAGAAGACCAGCCTGCCCCATTGCTAGGGTCTGTCATCTGGATCTCTGACATCACGCCCTCATTCCCCACTTCCAAAGTACAAGAGGCATAGCGAACACACAGACGCTGTGTTTCCTGGTGTTTCCACATGCCAGCGAACTGCAGCTATCTTGTTGGGAGGTCACTCAGGAACTGGAGGTGCACAAAACAGAAATACATGACCCGGCCATCCTTTCTGCCACTCCAGATCTTGGTGGAGCAGGACTAGACACATGTCTGCTCGGAGCAACTGCTGCCTTCTAGTTCCAGGAGTCTCACCTGTGCCAAAATTATCAAACCTATCCTGGTCCAGTTCCTATTACACATTGCTAACACTATGAAATAGTAATCAACACTAAAATGGTGGTGTATTCCCACTAGCTGGTATAGAAACGGTTCATAAATGTCTAAATATTTGTTCACACTGAGTGCTGGATACAACCACAAAACATTTAAATGGTCCCACTAGAGGCAGTAGTAAATCAACATATACAATGCGTCCTCAACTTGGGAATTATTAAGATTCATGTGATATCAATATATGCTAAATCTATGCCTGCCTTCCAAAAGTCACTGTGACCGGGTTAGGCTTACTTTTAATTCACAGTAACATCACTATGTAAAATTGGAGGAAGGAACCATCCCAAATACTTGTGCTTATCATAGTGGGGCCTTACATGCAAACAGAAGGTTGTAGCACGTTTGTGCAGCATTCATCCTTTATCCTCTTCTCTAGCTTACTTTATTGAAAACTTCAACAGTTGTGTTTGAAATTTATTGTATAATTAATTAATAGCACCACTATTTAATGCACTAAAATACTTGCAAGGACTCCGACATAGGGCATTACCCATTCATGTTGGTTAATTATTTCATCTTTGGCATTACAGATATGGACAATAACATTTCTTCATTGAAATCAGTTAAAACTTAGTTCCATACAGATTAGTTTAAGATGTTCTACATAAAAAAGACTACAATATCAGAAAGCCAGAGACATGCAGAGCCACCATACAGATCGAGAAAAGGTTAATCCCAGTTGGTCAGCTAAAAACAAAATTCCTGACAGAGGCTCAAGCTAAAATGGGGTGACTAGTTTAGCTGTGGCAAAACTGGCATATGTTTTCCCATTTACCTTACCAAAACTTAGTAGACTACTTTTAATAATTTTCTTTCACTGCTGGTGTCCCTGTATTTTCTCACCCTACTTTTTCAAAAAATGTGACTGTAGCAGTCTTCTCCTTTTCTCAAGGAGGCTTTTACAGCAACACAGAATTTATGTTCTAGATTCACAATATGCATTTTCCACTATGGGGCTGAACGTTTCCCAGATACTCAGAGTTCACATATTGTGAGCCTGAGTTGCCTGAAATAAATAAGGTTGCTTACCAGGACCCTCATAAGATTGAATAACCCAATGAGCATGCTCTTTCTATAGCAGTTCAGCCAAAGTTGGGTTCTCACCAGATTAAAAGTAGTATAGGAGACCTTGCTTTGTCAAATCTCTTCTACTCCTAGATCCTTTATGGATGTAAGTAGTCACTATTATACTAGTGCCTTCTCCCCTGGACAGGGTTGTCCTTTGGAGCCCTTCAATGCACATTATTCAACATTCCCAATTATATGACTGATCTGCATCAAGATGGATTTACAGGCTAAATCCTGCCTGACAAGGCCAGATTATATCAGAATCTGGTTCTGGTTAGGACTATTTGGGAAGCCAAAACATTTCTATATGCTGTGCTTTGTATTGCGTAGACACAAGAGAGCCCCTTAAATAGGAAAACCTCTTGACCATGGGTCAGAGAAGGGAGCACTTGGGCCCCAATTACTTTCAAAACTAGTTCTGCTGACTGTTTCTCACTTGCATATTGTGTACCCACTCCAAATATTAGAGATGCTCCCCTCTTTTTTACTGGGGACCCATGGAAAGTGCGGGCTCTGTATCTGTTATCCATAGTGTTGGACTTGGCCCTTTTTGCAGGGTCATCCCTGAACTTTTTGCCTTCCTCCTGTACTTTTTTCTGATCTGTTGTTGGCTGTTTTATGACTCTGGGAACTTTACCACTTCCGATCAGTGCTAAAGTGCATATGCTTTCTATTGTAAATTGTTGTAATGGATTAGTGACTCCATGATTGGCTTATTTGATTTACTGTCAGAACCTAGTACAGTGCACCGTGTGTGCCCAGGGCCTGTAAAATCAAATGCTGCTAGTGGGCTTGCAGCACTGATTGTGCCACCCACAAAAGCAGCTTGTAAACTATGGCTCAGGCCTGCCATTGCAGAGCCGGTGTGCAGTCTAGTACTGCCATGTCGACTTGGTAAGTGCACCCACTTACCAGTCTCTAAACCTTCCCTTCTCTACATATTAGTCACCCCTAAGGTAAGCCCTCGGGCAAGGTGCATTGTATGTGAAAGGTAGGACATGCCCTAATGTGTATGGCATGTCCTGATAGTGAATTACAGCCATTTTCGTTTTTCACTATTGCAAGGCTACCTGTCCCCATAGGCCAGAATGGGCACTTTGATTATAACATCTTATAATCCTAACTGACCCAGGGAACATGGTAGAAATTCTAATTTAGTATGCCTGAACTCAGAATGATAAAATACATCTTTTAGTGAACTTGTTTTTAACATTCTGTGTATGAAAATACCACTTTTAGAAAGTAGGTATTTTCTTACCTAACCGTCCAGCCTGCCTCTGCTAGGTTGTGTATTGCATGTCTGGTTTGTGAATGACAGGGACTGGGGAGGCTCCAGGAGACAGGGTGAGTCAGCACAAGGTTGAATAGACCTATCTGCATTGGGAGTGATGGGAGGAGTAGCTCCTGGGCCTGAATAGGGCTGTGCCTGCCTTCCACAATGCTGGCTCCACCTCCTGTGGTGCGGCTGATGACCCTGGCCCACACTGACAAAGGAAGAAGTTGTACAGTGGCAGAATGCACCCAGAACCGGTTTGGACTAGGTACAGGACCCTCTGCCTTCAGAGGACAAAGGATTTACTGGTATAAATACTGGGGCCGAGACCCCAGGACTTTAGATTACTTCTGGAACAACAAGACAAACCTTTGCCGAGGAGAAGAACCAAGGAAGCTGCAGGAGTTTGCACTGCCCCCGTGCCAGTGTGCTGGTTGCTGGGTTGGCATGCAGTGGTTTCTTCATTGTCAAGGAAAGATGAAGGAACTTTTAAAGAACTTTCATCATCTTGCAGAATATTACTCCAAGGGCTAGATTTGAGCTTGCCTCCTGACCGAAGTCTCAGGGATACCTTACTTCACCCCTTCTGTTTGCCTGCATCTGGAACTTACTGTTCTAGTTGCTACAGAAGGAATTCTGCAACACCGACGCCGGCGAGCGACGCCGTCATCTGCATCGAAGCCGTGAGCGCTGCTCCGACTTGCAACGTGGACCGGCCGCTGTGCCACATCGATGTCAGCGAACGACATCGTGAGCCTGCCATAGCTGTGAGCACTGCTCCGACTTGCTACGTAGGCCCCACGCCTGCTGCTGTGCTGCATCGACTCTGAAGCCGACATCCTCACGGAGCTGATCGTTTACGTGGGTGGTCAAGAATCTGTCAACATCGTGACATCGTACGGAACCGTGGTTTCGGCGCCATCGTGACGTCACCTCCTCTACGGTCAGGAAGTGACGCCTCCCCTGCCTGCGCAAGCATCCAGGTCCCGACGCATCATCTCCCCCGAAGCAAGGAACCGACGCCGCAGCGCCAACGACTCCGCACCTCCCCGACGCTGTGAGCTGTCTTTGTTTTCGCTTTTCCAAGGTACTATTCTTTGGGAGTCTGTTTTTACTCCGGTCTCGATGCCGCGCACTTCGCGGTCGGCGCTGTACTTTGGGATTTCTTTGACCTTGACATCGTGATACCTCCAGTTGGGGTTATCTGTTGCTAAAGACTGCTTTTACGTGAATAACCTATTTTTTAACTATTTCTACCATCTTGAAGTATTATTTGTGATTACAGTATTGTGGATTTTTGTCATTTGTGGTTTTGTGTTAAGTCGATATAAAGAATACTTATTTTTATACAACCCGGTGTGGTGTCCATCTGTAGTGTTTTCACTGTATTGTTTTATGTGTTCACAAACTCTTAACACACTGCCTCTGAGATAAGACTGTCTGCTCGTGCCAAGCTACCAATGGGGTGAGCAGGGGTTATCCAGGAGTGTAATCCCCTTTCTCTGACTAGAAGCAGGGGTCCCTATTTGGTCAAAGGTGCAAGCCATTGCCAACTAGAGACCCCCCAGTTCTAACACATAGACTTAGATAAGTATAAGATGAGGGATAAAGGTGAATCACCTGTAAGCTATTTGTATGCAGGAGGAATTCCACGAGGGGCACTAAAAAAAACAAAACGTATTCTTGCTTTGGTAGTTGGGTCTGGGGACACTGAGTCGGGTCTGCTATCTGTCAGTTTTTCTCATCTTGAGCCAAGAATGAAAGACAAAACTGACATCACGCCCTCATTCCCCACTTCCAAAGCACATGACAGGGACTGGGGAGGCTCCAGGAGACAGGGTGAGTCAGCACAAGGCTGAATAGACCTATCTGCATTGGGAGTGGTGGGAGGAGTAGCTCCTGGGCCTGAATAGGGCTGTGCCTGCCTTCCACAATGCTGGCTCCACCTCCTGTGGTGCGTCTGATGACCCTGGCTCACACTGACAAAGGAAGAAGTTGTACAGTGGCAGAATGCACCCAGAACTGGTTTGGACTAGGTACAGGACCCTATGCCTTCAGAGGACAAAGGATTTACTGGTATAAGTACTGGGGTCCAGACCCCAGGACTTTAGATCACTTCTGGAACAACAAGACAAACCTTTGCCGAGGAGAAGAACCAAGGAAGCTGCAGGAGTTTGGACTGCCCCCCTGCCAGTGTGCTGGTTGCTGGGTTGGCATGCAGTGGTTTCTTTATTGCCAAGGAAAGATGAAGGAACTTTTAAAGAACTTTCATCATCTTGCAGAATATTACTCCAAGGGCTTGATTTGAGCTTGCCTCCTGACCGAAGTCTCAGGGATACCAGACTTCACCCCTTCTGTTTGCCTGCATCTGGAACTTGCTGTTCTAGTTGCTACAGAAGGAATTCTGCAACACCGACGCCGGCGAGCGACGCCGTCATTTGCATCGAAGCCGTGAGCGCTGCTCCGACTTAAAACGTGGACCCGACGCCGGCCGCCGTGCCACATCGATGCCAGCGAACGACATCGTGAGCGTTGCTCCGACTTGCTACGCAGGCCCCACGCCTGCTGCTGTGCTGCATCGACTCCGAAGCCGACATCCTCACGGAGCTGATCATCGACGTGGGTGGTCAAGAATTTATCGACATCGTGACATCGTACGGGACCGTGGTTTCGGCGCCATAGTGACATCACCTCCACTCCGGTCAGGAGGTGACGCCTCCCCTGCCTGCGCAAGCATCCAGGTCCCGACGCATTATCTCCCCCGAAGCAAGGAACCGACGCCGCAGCGCCAACGACTCCGCACCTCCCCGACGCTGTGAGCTGTCTTTGTTTTCACTTTTCCAAGGTACTATTCTTTGGGGGTCTGTTTTTACTCCGGTCCCGATGCGGCGCACTTCGCGGTCAGCGCTGTAATTTGGGATATCTTTGACCTTGACATCGTGATACCTCCAGTTGGGGTTATCTGTTGCTAAAGACTGCTTTTACGTGAATAACCTATTTTTGAACTATTTCTACCATCTTGAAGTATTATTTGCGATTGCAGAATTGTGTATTTTTGTCGTTTGTGGTTTTGTGTTAAGTCTATATAAAGAATACTTATTTTTATACAACCCGGTGTGGTGTCCATCTGTAGTGTTTTTACTGTATTGCTGTATGTGTTCACAAACTCTTAACACACTGCCTCTGAGATAAGCCTGTCTGCTCATGCCAAGCTACCAATGGGGTGAGCAGGGATTATCCAGGAGTGTAATCCCCTTTCCCTGACTAGAAGCAAGCGTCCCTATTTGGTCAAAGGTGCAAGCCATTGCCAACTAGAGACCCCCAGTTCTAACACATAGACTTAGATAAGTATAAGATGAAGGATAAAGGTGAATCACCTGTAAGCTATTTGTATGCAGGAGGAATTCCACGAGGGGCACAAATAAAAATTTGTATTCTTGCTGTGGTAGTTGGGTCTGGGGACACTGAGTCGGGTCTGCTAACTGTCAGTTTTTCTCGTCTTGAGCCAAGAATGAGAGACAAAACTGACTTCTGATGTAAACGGGAGAGAGAGATAGAGCGATACCCATCTGGTGGTTGGACCTTAAAATGTGAAACCAGATAACCTGAAATCAGTACTTGATTCCCTGCTTGTCCAAAAAGTGTGATCCTAGGCAAGTATTTTATTTCCCAGAGCCTCCTTTGTCTTTACTATTACATATGACTGCAATTTAATAAAACTTGAGTTCAGGATGTGCACCGTACAAGCACTACTTAAGTTTGATTTATTAGACTATAATGTTGCTCCATCTATAATAAGAGTCTATGCCACGTTTAGGGTTCATATGAATACTGACTCTTAGTTCAGTAATGGTATTGTCGTTGGGGGTGAGCCATGAATGTTTTTAAAAACTATCACTTTTAATAAATGTCTGTCTATGCAGTGATGTAATCTGATGAACTAGGGTGAACCACTTCTGCATGTTAAAGGAATACAGTTTTAAAAATTTTGGGGAACAGATTGTGACATATTTTGACATTCTGTTAGTTGCATGATATACATGCTAAACATTTTCATGGCTCAGTTTGTGCACAGACTCTTGGCTCGGTATTGGCTCATCTTATTAGTTTGCATGGCGCCCTGCTCTATTTGTGATTGGGGCTTACAGTTCATGGGACCATCTGTCACTTGATAAAATGATTTGTTAAAGGCGAGGACTAGAAACATGTATCTCTGCCCACATGCACTGATTTGACAATTCTACCATCAAGGCGTCTTGTATCTGTGACTAAGAAGGGTGCGTGCAGTGAAAATACATTTAAAATCCGTGATCCTAAGTAGGGCATAAACTCCAGGCTATTGTGTTGTACTTGACCGTGGTCATGAATTGCCTGGGAGAACTATCAGGCCCTGGTAAGACGGGCAGGGGCATAGCTTTAGCATGGTGTTTGTAACATTCTTGGTTTGGGAGTTGGGTCTGGGGGCCCTGAGTCAGGTCTGCTATGTCCGTGTCAGTTTTTCTTATCAATCTCATCAGGATCGTAAATGTATGTTCAAGGCATGTAAGCTGTAGATCACATGCTTATGCATAGATCGCCATCTAGTGTTGGGTCCGTATGTTTGCACTTTGTTTTTCTTCGAAGAAGTCTTCCGAGTCACAAGGTAGGTGACTCCTCTTTTCGGTGATAGTGCGCATGGTCATCGACTCCATCTTCAAATTATTTTTTTCTGCCATCGGGTTTGGATGTGACTCGCTGTGCTCCGATTCGACGCCGATCCTTCGGTTTCCCTCGGTGCGTACAACACTCAACCTCGACGGTATTGTTTTCGATCGTGTTATCCATTCTTCGTGGATCGTGTTCTTAAAATAACTTCTTTTCGATAAGGACAGCTCGTGGTAGGCCGTCAGGCCTAGCCCCCGGTCCGACTCTCAGTCGATGAAACAAACTCCTTTTAAATTCTGTCCTCGGTACCACGCGAAATATCCACGCACCGATTCACAAGAGGTGCGCAACCTTTGTCTGAACACAGTGAACAGGACTGCGACGCGTGCCGAGCTTTCCGCTCCAAAAAGACTCTTCACGACCGTCGGGCCCGACAACGCGACATGCAGAGCCAACACATTCTGGACCTCTTCAGACCTGAATCGGATGAAGATGATGACAACCCTATCGGAGCCGAGGAGGAGCAAGAACAGATCTCCCTCTCTGACGATGGCTCCGACCAGGATGAAGACATCCCGCAGGGACAACGTACTGTAAGTACGGGCCCTACCTCACTCCAACTCAACCAAAAAGGAAGGCTCCGGACCAACCCGCGCCCTCGGCCCACGGTTGGCACCGAGACCACGCTTCCGACACCCCGCCTCCTGGCTCGGCACCGAAGCCTACCAAAAAACCTTCACACTCTGAAAGCCCCATTCCAAATCAGGCAACGAGCCAAAGCATTCGGGATCGAAGTCCAAGTCCGGCTCCGATCATCACCACTCGGCACCGAAAACCATATCGGATCCGAAAACAACAGTCCCAAGACCATTGACACCGAAAATTTTGGCGCCGAAAAAGACTGATACTCCAAAGTCCCCTAAGAAGCATAGTTTTTGTGATCCACTCGAAAAACTGGACCCAAAACAGAGCATTTTGGTCATAGATCCAAAATCCGGCCACATTACTACCAAAGTGACTTTAAAAAGAGGTAATACTACCGAAGAGGAATACCGCATTCCATTAAAGAAGAGAACTGTTGGGTCAAACCCT
Organism: Triturus cristatus; assembly: GCF_964204655.1. Lineage (NCBI taxonomy): Eukaryota > Metazoa > Chordata > Amphibia > Caudata > Salamandridae > Triturus > Triturus cristatus. Next base: position 678,402,399 of record NC_140593.1, on the reverse strand, counting down.
TCCCCTCCTCCTCTTCCTCTTCCTTTACCACCTTTACCTCAGTCTCTGTCTGTGCCAACTTCACCTGAGCACTCACCACCATATACCTGACGATCAGTGTGATGGGGACGGGGATGATACTAATGATGATAATCAGCCTGGACCTACAGATAAGTGGGATGACTATAACATGACCCTCTCCACCAGATGATAGAGTAGGATATATTGAATTGCTAGGCAGGGCTGGCAATTACCATGGGGTCCAGCTGCATAAAGAGTCCCTTGAAGAGGTTTTCCTCTTTTAAACATTAAACAGCACACAAAAATCCACACATATGTTGCTCATGCTTAAAGGAATGACTAGACATGTAGACGATATATTTAAGGATCTTGTCAGGGCACGTATCCTTAGTCTCAGGGTGGCTAAAAATACAATCCTGCACCATCTGAACCTGTCTACATAAGATGACAATTACCCTTAGACTCCTTAGTTGTTTCTAATGCACGCAAAAGGGCAAACTCCCAGACTACTGGAGATGCCCCACCCCCAGATAAAGAGTCAAAGCTCCTTGATGCTTCAGGGAAAAGAATAACCTCCCAGGCAGATAACTTCTGGCGCATATCTAACACACAAGCTCTGCTAGCCAGATATGACCGTGCACATTGGGATGAAATGGAACAACTTATACAATTCTTACCCCAAGAACATAAATATAAAGCGCAAGACCTGGTACATGAGGGACAACTCATTTCCAACAATTAAATTAGGTGCTCCCTACATGCGGCTGATACATCTGCCAGAGCGGTGAACACTAGTCTCCTTTTAAGAAGGCACGCCTGGCTACGCATATCGGGGTTCAAACTGGAGGTTCATACCTCAATATTGAACACACCATTCGATAAGGAACACCTGTTTGGGCCGGTGGTAGATTCTTCACTTGAAAAAAGGAAGAAAGATACCGAAGTGGCTAAATCAATGGGAGCCCTTCAGTCTCCACAAGGCCATGGTTCCTTTAGGGTGCTCCTTTTATTGAGCAGGGCCCAAAACCACTTCCTCGGATACTACATCCACACATAAGGGCAATAACCAACCCTCAGGTTCCAAAACTTACTTCAGAGGTAGTTATAGAGGAAACAACGGCAAGTGCAGAGGTAGAGGTTCCAACACACGTACCTCCCCCTCCAATACAAAACAGTGACTTGCCCATAGTTTCCCTCGACCAATTAACACCTGTGGGGGAAAGACTGTCACAATTTCTACCAAAGTGGCAGTCAATGACAATTAACAAGTGGGTTCTCCAAATTATCCATTCTGGTTACTGCCTGGAGTTCATCAATACTCCTCCAAACATTCCCCCAAAGTTGCACAAACTTTCTCCGGATCACCTACACCTTCTCAAACAAGAGGTACAATCCCTGCTTCTAAAACAAGCTATAGAGTCCGTACCACCACAACATCAGGGGTCGGGCGTCTACTCCTTTTACTTCCTAATTCCCAAAAAGGACGGTTCTCTGAGACCAATATTAGATCTCAGAGAACTGAATCTTTACATGCAGTCAGACCATTTCCACATGGTAAAACTTTGACAGGTTCTACCCCTTTTGCAAAGGGGTGACTTTCTTTCTACTCTAGACTTAAAAAGACGCCTACTTTCATATTCCAGTCCATCCGGCTCACCGCAAATTTCTCAGGTTCGTGGCAGCAGGTCAACCCTACCAATTCAAGGCACTCCCATTTGGAGTCACCACTGCCCCCAGAGTCTCCACAAAGTGTCTGGCGGTGGTAGCTGCGCATCTAAGAAGACAAAGCATACATGTCTTCCCTATCTGGACGGCTGGCTCATCAAAGCCAAAACGTACCAACAATGCAGCAACCATACTTCCGTAACAATTCAGTTACTTCAACAACTAGATTTTACAGTAAATTTGTTCAAAACACATCTTCAGCCAAACAAAATTCAGAACTACCTAGGAGCCACTCTGGATTGTGAAAGGACTCTAGCGTTTCCCAACGCAGCCAGAATTCAAAACATTCAGGCGCTAATTCGCAAATTTCAAGCCACTCAATCACTTCCAGCTCAAGTGTTTATGCAGCTGTTGGGAATGATGGCATCTTGCATCATGATCAAAATATGTCAAAAGGACGGCCGTTCATAGACCCAGTTCCACAGGCAGTAGTAACAGCGGACGCGTCCCAAACTGGATGGGGAGCTCATCTTCAACAACACACAGTGCAAGGCCTGTGGAGCCACCAACAAAAGTTGCTCCAGATCAATCATTTAGAGCTGATTGCGATCTTTCTACCTCTCAAAGCCTTTCAAGATCACCTCTCTGGCAAAGCTGTCTTTGTTCGAACCAACAACATGACAGCTATGTATTACATACAGAAACAGGGGGGGACACACTCTCTCCAACTGTCCCACTTAGACATCTGGATTTGGGCTATTCACCACAATATCTATCTCCTTGCGGAACACCTCCCAGGAGTCAACAACCAGATTGCGGACCTCCTCAGCAGACAAAGGTATCAAATACACGAATGGGAACTTCACACTCAAGTTCTCCACCTATACTTCCAAGCTTGGGGAGTCCCTCACGTAGATCTGTTCGCAACACCCGAAAACGCAAAATGCCCAAGCTTCGTCTCAAGGTATCCACATCCGTTGTCCAAAGGCAATGCTCTGTGGATGAACTGGGCAGGGATATTTGCTTATGCTTTTCCGCCTCTCTTGCTCATTCCATCAGTGGTTTGGAAACTCGGACAAACATCCCTCACACTAATACTGGTAGCTCCAACATGGGCACGTCAACCCTGGTTCACAACTCTGTTGGAACTCTCTCTGGTACCACATCAGAAATTACATTTAACTCCCAGTCTCCTCACGCAGAGCCATGGAGAAATCAAATACCCAGATCCCAACAACTGAACCTCGCAATCTGGCTCCTGCAGTCATAGAGTTTGGTTATCTGAACCTTCCACCAGACTGTATGAACATTATTAAGGAGACTAGAAAGCCTACAAGAGCTTGCTACGCAGCCAAATTGAAGCGATTTGTTATCTATTGCAATAACAATAACATCAACCCTCTGGATGCTTCCATACAAAACATTATCTGCTACCTCTTACATTTACAATAGTCATCATTGGCCTATACATCCATCAGACTGCATCTCGGTGCAATTGCAGCCTATCATCAAAATAGGAAACGTATATCACTATTTAGAGTGCCTCTAATCAAAGCATTTATGGAAGGACTAAAGAGTTATACCACCAAGACTTCCACCTGCCCCGAGTGGAATCTTAACATAGTCCTCACAAGGCTCATGGGCCCACCATTTGAACCCATGCACAACTGTGACCTACAGTTCCTTACATTAAAAACAGATTTCCTCATTGCATCACTTCATTAAGAAGCGTGGGTGAACTTCAGGCACTAACCATAGAAGAACCTTTCTCGCAGCTACACAAAGATAAAGTGGTTCTTCGTACCAACCCCAAATTCCTACCTAAGGTAGTATCTGCATTTCACATTAATCAGTAGGTTGAATTACCTGTTTTCTTCCCTCAACCTGACTCTGTTGCAGAAAGAGCTGTATGCACCTTAGAAGGGCAATCCTATATCCAAATCAGGTATTGCTTGGTGGATTGTTAAATGTATTCAGATTTTCTGCACAAAAGCCAAAAGGACTCTAACGGTACCTCCTAGAGCACATTCCACTCGTAAACTAGGAGCTACTATGGCCTTCTTAGGGAACATCCCTATCACTGACATCTGCAAAGCTGCAACATGGTCCACACCACACACATTCACCAAACACTATTACGTGGATGTGTTAGCCAGACAACACGCTAATGTGGGACAAGCAGTACTTAAAACACTATGTTCGAGGCATATGAGCTGTAGATCACACACTTATGTATAGATCGCCATCTGGTGTTGGGCCCAGATGTTTGCACTTTGTTGTTGTCCTGGAAAGTCTTTGGAAGTCATGGGATAGGTGGCTCCTCCTTTGGACGATAGTGCGCATGGGCATCGGCTCCATCGTCAGATTGTTTTTTTCCGCCATCGAGCTCGGATGTGTTCATCGCGCTCCAGTTCGGTGTTGTTACCGATCATCATTTCGACGCAAAATCCTCACCCATACTTCGGTATTGTTTCGATCGCGTTCCCCTTCGACGCGCATCTCTACCAGACCTTCAAATCTTCGATTCCGGTCGTCGACGCAGGCCTTCGGGCGTACCTGCGCCATTGGGCCTTCGGCTCATGGAAAGGACTCCTTTTAAAAATTGTCCTAAATGTGGATCCAGATTTCCACACGCAGATCTTCATGAGGTGTGTAACCTCTGCCTTTCAGCCGAGCACGAGGCCAAAGATTGTCCAGCTTGTGCCTCCTTCCGCTCCAAGAAGACGATCCGGGACTGTTGAGCTCGAAGAACAATGTTTCGATCATCTATCAATGCCTGGAGATCGCTTTGAGGCACTCTATTTTTGCATTTTGTGTGCTCCATCTGTCTCTTTCACTGGGATACTCATATACAGGCCACCCGGCCCTAGGGCTAGTTTTTCTTCAGATCTCCTCAGAATCCTAGAACCTTATTTTGGAAAATCCTATCTTTCCATCTTGGGTGATTTCAATTTCCATCTTGATGAAATCAACTCAAAGGATACCCTGACATTAATTGAGTCACTCGGAGCTTGTGACCTCGTTCAGTTGGTGAGCAGCCCTACACACAAGGCTGGCCATATTCTTGATGGGGTATTTTCTAGTGATTCTAGGCTATCTACTGGCCCGCCTCTGCCGTTGGTCTGGACAGATCATTTTGCAGTACCGCTTGAACTTGCTCTTCCTGCCCTGCCCTTAGCTAATCATGTCGCTACTTCATTTACTCTTAGGAGAAACTTTAGAAATATTACCGATGACACTATTGCTTCTCACATTCGGATCTCGGAATCTTTCTCCTTGAAGGATGCGGATGAGGCAGCTCAAGAACTTATGGACTCTATTACCAATGCAGTGGAAAAGCTTGCCCCCGCCTCCCTTCGATATGTAGCTCGGCAGAAACCCACTGCACCCTGGTTCTCTGAACATCTGAGACTCCTAAGGCAGGGGTGTAGGAGCAGCGAGAGAAGCTGGAGGAAATCCTGGGATCCGAAAGATCGAGAGGTTCATAAGTCCGCTTTACGGGCCTACAAACAGAGAGTTGTAGTGGAAAAGCAGGAGTACTTTTCCAATCTTACAGGTTCCCTAACATCATCCAGGGAACTTTTTAAAATTGCTGATTCTATGCTCTCTTCAACTCCCTGATCCTGTAGTTAGCTCTCAGGATCTTTGTAATAACATCTCTGACTTCTTTCACAGCAAAATCTCGGACATTCACATCGCCTTAGAAGCCCAATGCCACTCCTTGGATAAGGATATTCCTTCTGCCAAAGCCAGTCTGGACACTCTGGGTGAAGGCCGTTCCAAACTATTCAGGCAATTTCCCTTATTGTCTTTGGAAGGACTGAACCTCCTACTCGATAGGACTAAATCTTCCTCCCCAATGGATCCTTTACCGCTAAAAATACTGAAGGAGTGCAGAAACAGCATTCTTCCGCCCATGTTGGAAGTCATGAATAGGGCTATTGTCCAGGGTTCCTTTCCACCAGTGTGGAAGAAGGCTATTGTAAAGCCTCTCCTTAAGAAACCGTCTTTGGATCCTGGCCTTTTTAAAAACTTCAGGCCAATCTCTCTGCTCCCGGCACCTGCAAAAATATTGGAGGCACACCTCAACTCCCACCTCTCCACTTTTCTTGAGACCAGTGAGTATCTTGATAACACACAGCACAGATTCAGAAAGTACCACAGTACCGAATCCGCACTCACTGTTGTAGTAGACAACATCCGACGTAAAGTGGATAGTGGCCAAACTACAATACTGGTCCTATAGATCTCACAGCCGCATTCGATACCCTGTCTCCCGCCATTTTAACATCTCGGCTTAGGGAGGCAGGGGTTACTGGGCCGGCCCTGAATCTTCTTAACTCCTTTCTCCTTGGTAGAGAACAGAGAGTAAAGCTTGGAAATTTCCTCTCCCCTGCCAAGTCATTGCAATGTGGGGTGCCACAAGGGTCGGCCCTTAGTCCGACCCTGTTTAACATCTATGTGGCCCCCCTTGCTAGACTAGTAAGATCGCAGGGGATGGAGGTGGTGTCCTACGCCGACGACACCCAGATCATGGTGTCACTGGCTCATTCCTCTGTCCATACATCCGCCATTAGCTTTAGGTCATGCATGCAGCATGTGGCAGATTGGATGATCATCAATTCCCTAAAGCTAAACGGCGACAAGACAGAGGTCTTGGTCTTTGGGAAAGACCAAGATGTTTGGTCGAGCGAGTGGTGGCCTTCATCTCTTGGCACCTGCCCCACTCCCTCCCAATCAGCCAGAAATCTCGGCGTGGTCTTTGACACCTCACTCTCTATGATGCTCCAAGTAAATAGGACCGTGGCCACATGCTGGGGTGTTATCAGGATTCTAAATAGGATCCGTAACTATCTTTCTCTCCAGGCTCGTAAGCAGATTGCAGTCGCTCTTGTTGGCTCCAGGCTCGATTATTGCAACTCCCTGTATGTGGAGTCCAACAAGGGCCTTATCCATCGACTGCAAATCGTGCAGAATGCTGCAGCACGTTTTGTGCTGGCCCTTCCCCTGGCATCTTCAGCCACGACTGCTAGGAGAGATCTTCATTGGCTCCCTGTTCAGCATAGAGTCTTTTTTAAGATTCTATGTCTTACATACAGAGCTCTTGCGGCTGGCACGGACGATGCACTTGGGTCTCTGCTTACCCGCCATATCCCAACCAGATCTCTTCGATCTGCTGGGTTATTTCAACTGGTAGTGCCCCGCACTAGGCTAGCCAGATGGGGAGCGAGAGCTTTTTCTGTTGCCGCTCCTAAGCTCTGGAACTCTCTTCCAATTGAGGTCAAAACCCTTCCCTCAATTGATCTGTTCAAAAAGGCCCTTAAGACGTGGTACTTTACCAAAGCCTACCAATGAGAGAATGCTGGTTTGATTTGCGAGCTGTATTATTTGAATTAGGCGCCTTGACGCCCATTGGGCAAAGTTTGCGCATGACAAAACTCATTTCATTCATTCATTCATCGACATCTATCCCCAATTACATCTTCCAGGAATCATTAATGTACCGGAGAAGGAGCAGATCCAACACAGCGCCGTCAGCTCCTCCGAGGCCGACGACTCCAATGTTGAAGACATCACTCAGGGTCAGTACTGACGTCGACCTCTCCCCACCCCCCTTCCCAATAAGGCTTCGGTCACACCTTCGCCCTCGGGCCTAGGTGCACACCGAGACAAGACTTCTCACGCCCCGCCTTCGGGCTCGGCACAGAAGCCAGTACAAAAGCCTTCAGGCCACTCGGGATTGAGCCAGCCTGCCGTCGGTGCCGAAACTCCATCCCCGGCACCGAAAAAGAAACCGATGCCTTCCTCCGTGCTGAAGCCTACCTCCGCATCGATGCCTTCGGCGCCGAAACCCACTGGCACGGACGCCCCGGCTCCGAAAAAATCCTCAGAACCAAGCAAAAACCTGGCTCAAAAAACCTCAAGCTCTCAGCCTTCGGAACGCAGGCCTACGGATCCTAAAAAAACGCCGGAACCGAAAAAACAGTTGGTACCGAAACCTCTATTGGGATCGAAGAAAATCCCTGATTCCAGGCCTAAAGAGCACAAAAGCCTCCAAGTACACAACCGGCACCCATAAAGTCGGCGCTGAAAGAACACACGCCTGAGGAGGAACTTTTTCGACTGGATCCTACCCAAAAACACTTCTAAGAGACCCTAAAACAGGGCATCTCATACTTAGCCCTTCAAAAAAATGGAAAATGGACAAACCTATACCAACTCCACTTCCCTTGAAAAAGAGAGACATTGCTACTTCTCCATTAAGGATTCCTTCTCCTCCTCCACCTCCCCCTCCACACCACTCTCCTATCCCATATTCACCTCCCCCACTATGTTCTCCACCTCCAGATGACAATGACACCTCTGACGACATGGGGGATGATCACCCTTTGGGGGAACCCAGTCCTCCTGGTCCCCCAAAGGATCCATGGGAAGCATACGACACACCAGATGTCCCAGACACACCTCAGGACGGCATCTACCCATCTAGGCCATCCCCTCCTGAGGATACTATAGGGTTCACTCAACTGATACACAGGGCAGCAGAATACCACGGGGTAAACCTTCATACAGACCCTATAGAGGAAGATTTTCTCATGGACACTTTTGAACCATCCCAAAGGTCCAGCGCCATTCTCCCCATGTTAAAAGGGGTAATCAAACATGCTCCCGAGGTGTTCAACATCCTGTATGAGCCTGAGTCATTAACCCCAGGGTAGAAAAGAAATATAAAGCTGCTCCATCTGACCCTGTTTATATTAAAGGGCAAATACCCCTAGATTCTTTGGTGGTCTCCAACTCCAGGAAAAGGGCCAATTCGCAAACCACAGGAGATGCCCCACCTCCTGATAAAGAATCAAAACTGCTGGATGCGTCCGGAAAAAGAACTGTGTCTCAAGCAGCTAACATGTGGAGGATTGCCAACACACAGGCCTTGCTCGCAAGATACGAAAGGGCACATTACGATGGGCTAGAGACCCTACTGCAACACCTTCCAGATCAATACAAGACACGAGCTAATGATCTCATTCAGGAAGGCAAGGTTCTTACAAATACCTCCATTTGTTGTGCTCTCGATGCTGCAGACACAGCATCCCGGGCTATTAACACCAGCGTCCTTTTACGCAGACATGCATGGCTACGCATTTCCGGCTTCAAGCCGGAGGTGCAATCCTCTATATTAAATCAGCCTTTTGATCAGGAACACCTTTTTGGGCCCAACGTAGACTCATTTTTAGAAAAGATGAAAAAGGACACCAACACCGCCAAATCAATCGGAGCCTTGCAATCGCAAGCTCCCAGAAGTTCTTTTCGTCGCTCCTCTTACAGAGGCTTTTCCACAGAAAACCCCTCCACTTCATACAAAAGTCCAACACAGACCTCATCTACAAGAGGCTATTTCAGAGGAAGCTACAGGGGCAATAACAATAAGGGTAGAGGCAAAACTACCAACACTCGTACCGCCTCCACCCCTAAACAATGACTTCCCTCCACTCCCCCCAGACCACTCTACTCTGGTCAGGGGAAGATTGCTACAGTTCCTACCTGTCTGGAACACCATTACCACAGATAGGTGGGTGAGACAAAGCATCCAAACCGGTTACTGCCTGGAGCTCACTCTCACTCCCCCGCACATTCCACCCAGACAGCGTCCAATGTCCACAGAACTCTTAACGCTTCTAAAACAGGAAGTACTTTCCCTACTACAAAAACATGCCATAGAGCCAGTTCCACTTCACCACCAGAACACAGGGGTTTACTCCCTGTATTTCCTCATTCCAAAAAAGGACGGAACCCTGAGACTCATCTTGGATCTCAGACCATTAAACCTCTACATACAATCAGACCATTTCCATATGGTCACTCTTCAGCAGGTCCTCGCGTTACTCAAACAAGGCTACTTCCTTGCCACATTAGATCTCAAGGACACCTGCTTCAACATTCCCATTCACCCTGCTCACAGGAAATACCTTTGGTTTGTGGTAGACGGCCAGCATTACCAGTTCAAGGTCCTCCCATTCGGAGTCACCACAGCACCCAGGGTCTTCACAAAATGTCTGACAGTGGTAGCAGCCCACTTAAGAAGACAACAGATTCATGTCTCTCCATATTTAGACGACTGGCTCATAAAAGCAAAGTCACATATCCAGTGCGTAAATCACACACACGCCACAATACAACTACTTTACGACTTGGGGTTTACCTTAAAACTCCCAAAGTCTCAACTCCAGCCATACCACATCCAACAATATCTGGGTGCAACAATAGACACCTCAAAAAGCCTTGCATATCCCAGTCCAGCCAGGATAGCAAGCATGCAAGCTCTTATAGCAAGATTCCAACCGCAACACCCACTTCTAGCTTGAGTGTTCATGCAACTAATAGCAATGATGGCCTCTTGCATATTCATAGTACCTCATGCAAGACTCCAGATGAGCCCTTTACAGGAATGCTTAGCACGTCAGTGGAACCAAGCTCGCGGTCAGCTGACAGATCTGGTGTTGGTGGATGGCCGCACACTTCGCTCTCTGCAGTGGTGGAACACGCAAAACCTTTCCAAAGGTTGACCGTTCATAGAGCCGGTTCCACAGATTGTGCTAACAGCAGGCGCACCGCTCACCGGATGGGGAGCTCATCTACTTCATCACACCATACAGGGTACATGGACACCTCAGCAAAGGCTACTCCACATCAATCATTTGGAGTTACTGGCAATCTTTCTGACATTGAAATAATTCCAGAAACAGATATCAGGCAAAGCTGTCTTAGTCCGTACGGACAATATGACAGCAATGTACTATTTACAAAAACGGGGGGTACGCACTCACTCCAGCTCTCTTAACTAGCACAGAGCATATGGAGATGGGCCATTCCTCAGAACATTTTCCTATTAGCACAACATCTCCCTGGAACTCAAAATTATATGGCAGATCTGTTAAGTCGACAGACACAACAGATTCACGAGTGGGAACTTGATCCACAAGTTCTCCAACCGTTCTTCCAAATATGTGGGCAGCCAGAGATAGATCTCTTTGCCACACATTACAACCCAAAATGCCCAAGCTTCGCTGCCAGATATCCACACCCATTGTCCAAAGGCAATGCGATATGGATGACTTGGTCAGGCAGATTTGTGTACGCTTTTCTGCCTCTCCCGCTTATTCCATTAGTGGTACGCAAGCTGCAACAACAGTCGCTCACACTGATCCTAGTTGCTCCAACGTGGGCTAGACAACCCTGGTACACAACATTGCTGGAATTATCAGTAGTCCTGCACCAAAAACTACACCTCTCTCCACATCTCTTAACACAGAACCATGGAGAGATCAGACACCCAGATCCAGCACAACTCAACCTAGCGATCTGGCTCCTGAAGTCCTAGAGTTTGGTTACCTCAATCTTCCCCCTGATTGCATGAACGTTATCAAAGAGGCGAGACGCCCCACCACTAGAGCCTGCTATGCAGCCAAGTGGAAAAGATTTGTTATATACTGTACCAATAACAACATCAACCCTCTAGATGCCGCCACTCAGCACATCATATGTTATCTTCTGCATCTTCAGAGATGTAATCTAGCATACGCATCAATTAGGTTACATCTCGATGCCATTGCAGCTTACTTACAAAATAGACAGCACCTGTCACTGTTCAGGGTGCCCGCCATTAAGGCATTTATGGAAGGCCTCAAAAGAATAATTCCTCCCAGGGTACTTCCTTCCACCGTGTGGAATCTAAACATCGTCCTCACAAGACTGATGGGTCCTCCATTCGAACCTCTGCATAAATGCAAACTACAATTCCTCACATGGAAAGTTGCTTTCCTTGTGGCCATTACATCTCTTAGAAGAGTCAGTGAGCTACAGGCACTAACCATTCAAGAACCATTTTTACAACTCCATCATAACAAAGTGGTTCTCAGAACAAATCCCAAAGTTCTTCCTAAAGTTATCTCTCCCTTCCATCTGAACCAGTCTGTTGAGTTGCCAGTGTTCTTCTCGCAACCACAAACAGTAGCAGAAAGGGCTCTTCATACACTAGATGTAAAGAGAGCACTCCTTTACTATATAGACAGAACAAAACCTTTTCGTAAAACAAAACAACTTTTTGTATCCTTCTCACAGCCACATAAAGGCAATCCCATATCAAAATCTGACATTGCAGGTGGATTGTCAAATATATACAAATTTGCTACCACAAGGCAAAACGAACACTATCTATTCCCCCTAAAGCTCACTCTACCCGAAAGATAGGGGCTTCAATGGCTTTTTTAGGGAACATTCCCCTAGATGACATCTGCAAAGCAGCTACATGGTCTATACCGCACACATTCACAAACCACTATTGTGTAGATGTGCACGGAAAACAACAAGCTAGTGTGGGCAAAGCTGTACTATTTCAAACTACTGCAACAGATACTGGTGGTCGCCGCTAAGGAGGAGTACTGCTATGCAATCTATGCATAGGTATGTGATCTACAGCTCATATGCCTCGAACGGAAAATGCTACTTACCAGTATGCATCTGTTCTTGGCATGTAGAGCTGTAGATCCAGACACGCCCACCCACCTTCCAGGCTACCTTTATCTGTTTCAGTATTATCTTATTTAGATACAACATACATGGACATCTTTTCTGTTTCTTACAAAACTCCATCATTTCCCTTCTTGGCGAAAAAACAATCTGACGATGGAGTCGATGCCCATGCGCACTATGGTCCAAAGGAGGAGCCACCTTTCCGGTGACTTCCAAAGACTTTCCAGGACAACAACAAAGTGCAAACATCTGGGCCCAACACCAGATGGCAATCTATGCATAAGTGTGTGGATCTACAGCTCCACATGCCTAGAACAGATGCATACTGGTAAATAGCATTTTCTTTCAGACAACTCCATCAGTTACAGGATAGCCACCGCTTAGGGGAGACTGCTGTATAGTCTATGCATAAGCATGTGATCTACAGCTCACATGCCTCGAATGGAAAATGCTACTTACACAGTATGCATCTGTCTTTGGCATGTAGTGTTGTAGAATCTCATGCGCCCACCCGCCTCCCCAGGTACCTGTAACTGCTGTAGTTCTCTTCTTACTATTCAAACATACACATGGTCATCTCTATTCTTTACTAGTACTTCATTCTCTCACCCTCTGCGGGAAAACAATCTGAAGATGGAGTCGATGACCATGCGCACTATCACCGAAAGGAGGAGTCACCTACCTCGTGACTAGGAAGACATCTTCGAAGAAAAACAAAGTGCAAACATCCAGACCCAACACTAGATCTATGCAAAAGCATGACATTCTACAGCTCTACATGCCAAGAACAGATGCATACTGTGTAAGTATAATTTTCAATATAGTGACCGGTTTACCAAAAAAGTAGTAAATCTACATCCACTGAAGTACTCCTTGATTCGGCGCAAATTTGCTATGTTTTGAAGTTCACTGACATTGGCAGTTGTAAGCCTGGAAAGCTGTGCCCAAACCCACATTTCCTGGTGTACTACTGACAATCAAACACCCAAAAGGTGATGGGATGAATGCTTGCCAATAGTCTTACCAGTGGGGATTGCTTAGAGTAGCATTCCAATGCATAGTTTTTCACCCACCGTACCACTCGAGACAGAGGCCCACCTAATGCAAATCTGTAAGTTGCTGCTCCCCTGATTTTTTTAAAATAGTTTTAAAGAATTCCAGATGCACAAAAAAGGTGCTGGAGCCCAACAGATGATCCTCCATACTCATACAGCAGTTCTTATATTCATCAGTCAATTTGAGGCTTTGGCTAGCATCTGTCAAAAATATCTTGGCATATTGTTTTCATTCCACATGGAAAGGTTCTTTGTGTGTGCCAATGAGCGATGTGATAGCTGCAGAACTGCCTAAGCGTTCTACCGTACTCGTCAATGTCCTACCAAAAGTCGCCCTCAAGCCAAAAAATGTGACTTTACCATGAAACTTATGTTTTGCAGTCCCTGCATAAAACGTCAATGGTTGAGTCTCAGAGAGAGTTAAGGTTTATTGTAAGAGTCAGTTTACAGGAAACACTACTGTGGAGAGGTCTGTTAAAATACTTCATTTTCTGCTTGACTGTAAATCACACTTCACACCCTTCATCATACAATACTTAAAAGGAGATTTTATTAAGATATTATGCCAGTGGGTAATTGCTGTGATAGACAACAAGGACTATGAGTCAGTGGTTGTGAGAAGTTGGCCTGGTATATGCTGACCACTAATTAATTTGGACACCTTGTACCAGTCCAAACAACCCTTATTGGTGATTAGGTTAAAGACAACCTTTATTGAAAGCTATCCTAGTGGTAGCTATGGAGAGCAGCCTTCAGGCTAAGTCTCGAAGGAATGTAAAGCCGCTTGTTTTACCAGATTAGAACCTCCTGAATGACCAAATGAAAAGAGAACCACATAAGGGATATATAAAATATATGTATTTATTAGTAAACACTCTCTACTAACCTCTTTATGAGATTAGAGATCAAAGCACACAATATTAAATCACTTGAACGACAGTAAATAGCACAATACACAGTGGGCTCCAGGGGGAGACCAAACCATATACTAAGAAAGTGGTATAACAACCACGACTTGACTAGACACAATGCCTAGAGCACGTAGAATCGCTGGGACCCCAAGGAACCACCCAAAGTAGTGACACAGGGGACCCACGGAGGATGGGTGCAGTGTGTGAAAACAGGCGTGAGCTCTGTATATTCCTATGGGAAAGTCGCAGTTGGAATTTTAAAGATTAAGGACACTTCGGAGAGGACTTTAAGCAAACCCTTTCAAACATAGAAGGTTCTAAGGCCAGCACCCTTGAGAGTACCGAGATACCCGTGTTCGCTATCCCAGAGGAGCCGGGTGCATAGGGGTCAATTGATTCCGGGAACCTTCGTCGTTTTCAATGGCGTGATGCGGAAAAATTCTGCTGCCGAGAAGATGAAAAGTGTCCAGTGGAATCCAAGCCTGGATCCGAGGTGAGAAGAACCTGAAAGCAGAGGGGACAGAGTCTGGGTCACTTCACAGTGACCCGGGGCATGATAGACCCACCGATGTCGGGTGCTTCAGGTGAGAAGATGCAATGTTTGACTCTGCAGCCACGGGGACCAGGAGACGTCGACGACGACCAAAGTCCGGAGGTGAGCTGTCCCCCGAAGGATGTTGAGTGCTGGGGGCTCAGTGTCCTGATTGAACACCAACAAGCCTTGGCAACTGCAACCAACGCGGGCAGAGGAAATAAGCTTCGGTGAGGACCAGCAAGGTCCTGGGGACTCTCCAAGCTATGGAGAGTCAGGGTATGTCTGGAGCAACCAGGAAAGCCCACGGAAAGTCAAATGTTACCTTCACAGGGACCCGCAGGCCAACGGACCAGGGATTGCGAAGGGACTGCATGCTGAATCAGGAAATACCATCCCACGGAACACTTGTGGAGTGTAGGCCGGAAATCTTTGGTGAAAATACTGCTCGGGTCAGGACTACAAGTAGCCCAAAGCACAGCCTCAGGGATCGCCGAAAAGCATATGCTGCTGCAAAGGTACATGGTGCACAGGGGTTCGGTTTGCTCGGTCCCCACGAGGGATACTGATCTCAGAATTGCTGAGAGAGCAGATTGACCTCAGAGACCTCGGGAAACCACCTCCTGTGTTGCAGAAATCTTCGGAGTCCTCAGGAGCTCGGGAGATGCAAACCGGTCAGATGCGTTTAGATGCCTGCCTTGCAGGGAAATAACTCCTTTACTGCAAGAGATTCTTCAGTCATCCAGCGTCGTGCAGATCGTCGAAGTACTTGGTTTCTGTAGCAGAGTTTAGTCCAGGTAAAATCTAAAGTCCTGTAGTAAGGGGTTCCTATTTTATATCCAAGGAAGGGGTGGGACAAACTCTGGGGACCCACCTATGGGAGGCTACACCCATGTCCTTTGTCCAGTTTTGCGCCAGAGCAGGAGCAAATGGCTCCTGCAACCGGTTTGAGGTGTTCTATGCACAGGGACACCAAATGTGCCCCCAGTGCAGACTTCAAAGCACTCTCAGAGTGCACCCACCGAGCCCCGATACACTAAAGACTGTCTGGGAGGTGGTCACACCTCCCTGTGACAGGAAACCTATTGTCAAGCCTTCCCCTGCTCGAGTTTGGCTCAGCAGCAGGAGGGCAGACTCGTGTCTGTGGCTGGCAGCATACATTTTGTGATGCCCAGGTCGAGAAAGCTGGTACCGGGTAGCCTGGTGTGTCACATATGTGCCTCTAGAAGGGTGCAATCATACCTCTCCCGCCAGTTACTGGCGGGGAGGTATGATTCCAAGGTGTTTGACACCAAACATGACATGTTTCTATGCAACCGTTTTTAAATTAGCATTTACCGCAAGGTTATAATGCACTTAAATATATATGGTTGGCTGCATCACAAACAACCCCGGAAAATAGGTTCAGAAGGCTGCAGAGGGGTTCTGCTCATGCAGGTGCACCCTCTCACATAAAACCCAGCACCCTGCCTTCAGGATTGATAAGGCCTGCCATAGGGGTGACTGATAGGTTTATATGTGCAGTGATATAGAATAGATATAGTGAACCTATATCTAAGTAAGGGGTGCATGCACCTCCTTAAACAGGCTGCAGTAGCAGACCTGTGGTGTCATTTTGAATGTCCTCTCAGGGGGGGCACAATACATGCTGAAGCCCCTGGGAGGCCTCTGGGGTACCTAGGCCTAGGCCCTGGATACATTGTATACCATCTACTAGGGACTTATAAGGGTACCCCAGAATCCAATCTGTAGTGTATCTAAAGTACATGCAATCAATTTAGGGGAGAAAGCAGCTAGACTGGGGTCCTGGATAGCAGGATCCCAGTCAGACTAAGTCAAAAACAGTGATACATCAGAAAAAAGTGGGGGTAACTATAAGAAGCAGACCCTACTCTCCTACAGTGGTTGCCACTACCAGTAACCTTTGTGCATGTGTGTGTTTATTCTCATACATCTATATGTATAAAAAATGTAGATAAGTCTGTTCTATGTCCCTCGGGCATAAGACAGTCCTTTGCAGTAATAACAGGTTGATACAATTTAATTTTACAGTTAGCATTAATCATGCTGACAACGATGACAAAGAAACCTAAAAACATAACATGCCCTACCTAAAAAAAACGCTTTCCAATCGAACATCAGTGTTATATTTGAGATTCTGCATATTTACATAATGATACAGTACTACACGATTAGGAGAATAAAAAAAGTAAATTTCCGAATACCAGCCCATGCTTCAAGAGTCAAATAAGCCTTTCCTCATTTTCCCAGGAAGCTCCGTAGCTGAAAGCAGCCATTTTATCATGGAAATCCGATGGAAAGGCATTTCACCCTTGCCCTGCCTCACATCATTTATAGCTAAATTATATAGATCTTTATCAATGCCATTTCTTTGACCTGGAGGCTTTTCTGTAGCATCTTACTTTTAATGTTTTGAACTGTCACCTGAAACTACTGTGACCTAAATCAATAAAGCCCTTTGAACGAACATACAATACAGTTTTATCATCTGTCTGTGGTGAAAATTAAAGGGCTTTTGGCACTGAGGTAAAAATACATTAAGTAACATTTTTATTCCATCGTTTTTTTCTTCTTACGTTCTTCCTACATTTTTACAAATATAATATGCCCATTGTGTTTTATTCGCTCCTTATTTATTGATAACAAATATATTTATTAGCAACCCAGTTTCATATTATCTCATTGGCTGCACCACTTTTTGGCAAAAATCCCAGTTGAGTTCTAAAATCTGGATTGCAGTTTTGGATGATAAAGTGTCCAGCTGTGGACACCTTGGGTTCTTCTAGCACTAGGGCCTGCGGTCTCAGACTATAAAAGCAAAGTGACCTCCCTCGGGTCCTTCATACATGGACACTATATACCTCAATTACAGTCCATGTGTAATATGGAACTTACATCGTGAATAATGGATTTATTTCACAGTACTGCATGGATTGTCACTATATGTTGTGACATTGATGTAGTTCTAGTGGATTGCACAGTTTGCAAAATATTTTTGCAGAATGTTAAAATCAGTAAAGTGTTAAAAAAGATCAATCAAACACAGTAAGTAACTGGTTACAGATCATAAATTAAACAGTCTGTATTTGGGTTTGGACATGTCAGAAGAACTTCGAGTAGCAAATGATGGTGAGGTTTGGGTCATTGGTTAAAGTCTCATTTATTTCATGATGGTGGGGTGGTGTATTCTCAGACACAGTGCCATGTTCCTCATGAGGTTTAGCATCCCATCATTACATGCAGTCTTTTTTTATCACGAGAGCTTCTTTAGTTCTTTTAGTTTGAGAGCTTTCATAGAACCTGTATCTGTGGCAAGCGAAGCACTTACAAGGATCTAGAGCATCAGTTTTTGTGGCCTGAGTTGGAGCCTGAAAGATGTTATGATGACTGAACCCTCTTCCTATTCCCTGTTTCAGTATGCAGCTTTCATCCTCCTTTAACTGAGGCCTCATCTGTAGCATAAACAAGTGCACAAGAGACTGCAAGTTGTGTTCCCTAACAGGGGTCCCTGACCATACTGCCTGGATTGCTATTATTATTTTTATTCTGAAAGAGGCAGGCTTTGTGTAGTATCCTGTTTATGTATTTACCTTGGTACTTTATCTCTAGCTGCTCAGCCAGTGTGAATGTGCTGCGTGGAATGTTGATGAATTTTGGGATGCTTGTGAGGTGAGGGTTGGCAGTTGGAGGATGGGATGAGCAGCAGCAGGCTGCTCCTGATTGGGCTGATTCACAGGAACATAACCACTTGTAACCAAGACTTAATAAATCAACTTTAACTACATCTCGGCTACTGGACTTACTTACCACACATTTGTGGTGAAGATTCAAGTTAACCCTTCGATGCTCATGATGGAATGGTTTCGTCATGAGCATCGGTGCCCCTGTGCTCATGACGGAACCATTCCATCATGAGGCCAGGGGCATGAAATCCCTCTGCTGCAGACAGCAGAGGGATTTCTATTTAACCGCTGTGACCTTGGGAGCTGGGGGAAGAGCTTCCCCAGCTCCCGAGGCGCCCTCCCTGGTCTCTGTGCCATGAAGATCAGCGCGCATGTCACGCTGTCTTCATTGCACAGAAACCAAAACTGAAATGAGCCTTTAGGCTCATTTCAGTTTCACTTTCTATGTGCTCAGGGGGCTATCTCAGCCCCCGGGCATGTAGAAAGACGGTAGAGGTATCATTGGAAAGGGGAGAATCCTCCCTGGAATCCCTCGGGTGTCTAGTTTTCAGAAATGTGTGGGTTTGGTAGGTTTCCCTAGATGGCCGCCGAGCACAGGGCCAAAAACCCAGCTGACCCCCCTTGCAAAACCAGGTTGTTTGGTGATAGGCAATTTTGATGTCGCCTCAATACGTTTTGGGCCCCTGCCTGTCGTGGGTACTTGGGCCTCCCACACGAGTAAGGCACCATTTTTATCGGGAGTCCCGGGGGAACGCTGGGTGGTAGGAAATTTGTGTCAGCCCGGTGATGCCACAACTTTCCCTCATAAAAATGTGTGAAGAAAGTGATTTTTTCAGCTAAAATTGAGGTTTGCAGGGGATTGTGGGTAATGAAACGGTGGGGGATCCACGCAAGCCATACCTCCCTGGAATACCCCGGGTGTCTAGTTTTCAGAAATGTGTGGGTTTGGTAGGTTTCCCTAGGTGCCGGCAGAGCTAGGGTTAAAAAACTACCGCTAGGCACTTTGCCAAAAAAGGGTCAATTTTCACTGTGAAATTGTCGTGTGTCCACGTTGCGTTTTGCGCCGTTTCCTGTCGCGGGCACCAGGCCTACCCATACAAGTGAGGTACCATTTTCTCGGAAGACTTTGAGGAATGCGGGGTGGGTGGAAATTTGTGGATCCACGCAGATTCCAGAACTTTCCACCACACAATTGTTTTGGTTTGCAAGGGATTCTGGGTAACAGAACCTGGTAGAGGCAGTCGAGTCACCCCATCCTGGATTCCCTTGGGTGTCTTGTTTTAAAAAATGTATAGGTTTGCTTGGTTTCCCTACGTGCCGGCAGAGCTAGGGTTCAAAAACGACAGCTAGGCACTTTGCCAAAAAAGGCTAATTTTTCACTGTGAAATTATGGTGTGTCCATGTTGCGTTTTGTGCTGTTTCCTGTCATGGGCATTAGGCCTACCCACACAAGTGAGGTACCATTTTTCTCGGGAGACTTTGGGGGGCGCGGGGTAGGTGGACATTTGTGGATCCATGCAGATTCCAGAACTTTCCACAACAGAAACGTGAGGAAAATGTGTTCTTTTGGACTTTTTTTAGGTTTGCAAGGGATTCTGGGTAACAGAACCTGGTGAGAGCCAGTCAAGTCACCCCATCCTGTGTTCCCCTGGGTGTCCAGTTTTAAAAAATGTATAGGTATGCTAGGTTTCCCTAGGTGTCGGCAGAGCTAGGGTTAAAAAAACTACAGCTAGGCATGTTGCAAAAAAAGGGTAATTTTTCATTGTGAAAATGTGGTGTGTTTCACGTTGCATTTTTAGCCCTTTCCTGGGCACTATACCATTTTTATCAGGAGACTTGGGGTAATTCAGATTTGTAAAGCAACTGTTATTACCTATTGACTTTCAATATATTTCTGCCTTCCAAATGAAAGGCAATATGTAAAAATGAAGTAATTTTGAAAAATGACCGATAATTCTCATGCTAGTATGAGTGTTCCCAATTTTGGAAACGTGCAAATATCTACTGTTTCTAAACTCTATATTTTGTTCCCATTTCAGAATTACATAGGTGTCTTTCATAACAATGTTTCCATGTATACATTTTCCCAGAGTAATTGCTACATACCCGCTACATAATAAAAAATCATTGCAAGTCGCTGCTCAGTTTTTGGCTCTGGGTTCGTCTGGTTCTTGGTGAACCTACAAGTCCTATATATCCCCACAACCAGTAAGGTCCTGCGGATGTAACAGTATATTGCTTTCAAAGAGCTGTCATAATTAGAAGAAGTTACAGGTGAAAACGTTGACACAAAAAGCAGTTTTTTTCAACTAATTTTCAATTTTTCCTTTATTTAACTGTTAGTTTCTATAAAGAAACCTTGAAGAATCTACACAAATGATCCCTTGCTGAATTCAGAATTTTGTCTACTTTTCAGAAATGTATAGCTTTCCAGGATCCATTATTGCTTTCTTACCCATTTCTACCATTAACTGGAAGGAGGTTGAAAGCACAAAAAATGCAAAAATAGGCTATGTCCCAGAAAAATGCCAAAACTGTGTTGGTTTTCTGACAAAAGTCTGTCATTCCCTAAAAGCTGGGAAAATGGTGATTTCAGCCCACAAACCCTTTTTTGATACCATTTGCAGGGAAAAACCCAGACGCTTTCATTTGCAGCACTTATTTCCCATTTTTCCAAAAAAAACAAAATGTAGCTGTATTTTGGCTAATTTCTGGGACCCCTCCAGGGGAATCCACAAACCCTGGCTACCTTTAGAATCCCCATGATGTTGGAAGAAAAGGACGTACATTTGACGTGGATACCTTATGTGGTCAAAAAGTTACAGGGGCCTAAGCGCAAACTACCCCAAATAGCCAAAAAAAAGGCTGAGCACAGGGGGTAAAAAGGCCTAGCAGCGAAGGGGTTAAAGAAACTCTGGGTGCTACAAATTAAGTTACAAAAAGAAGAACTGGTAAAGAAAATTAAGCTAACTAAGAACAAGGAGAGGCACAATGCCCTACAGCCTTCTTGCCCCACCAGTGTCCTTTACAGCGACAGTCCTAGCCAGGGCGTACCTCTTTCTTCACATTCCAGTGTGGTCTTACGTTGAACGGTGTGTAAGTCACCCTGTGCTTCACACTCAGTTTGAATGTGTGTAAGTCACTCTGTGCCACACATCTTGGTTGATGGTATATAAGTCACCCTGTGCCACACATTTTGGTTGACGGTGTACAAGTCACCTCGTGCTAGATGTTTAGTTTCACTGTGTATAAGTCACCCTTTGCTACACGTTTTGGTTTTTACGGTGTGTAAGTCACCCTGTGCTTCACACTCAGTTTGACTGTGTGTAAGTCACCCTGTGCCACACATTTTGGTTGACGGTGTATAAGTCACCTCGTGCTACATGCTTAGTTTCACTGTGTATAAGTCACCCTGTGCTACACGTTTTGGTGAACTGTGTGTAAGTCACCTTGTGCTACATGTTTGAGTTGCTGCCTTTAGGTGAGGTGTGGCTGTTTGGGTTAGTCACCCATTTTAACATGTTTTGTTTGCTGCCCTTACGTATGGGGTGGCTGTATGGGTATGTGTCACCCATTTTTCATGGTTTTCCCTTACCTTCCTTTCACTTAGGAAGTCGGTTGGATATATTTGTTTCCCTGCTGGCTTGTGGTTATGTCACTCACTCTTATCTTTGGGTATGTTAGATCGGGTGTCCTACACCCATTTTCATCAGTGTTTAGGTCGTGACTACGGCCAGTTCATGTCGGGCTATGTCGTGCCTCTTTCATGCCTCTCTGGCCAGTGGGCGTGGTTGGTGGTTCTCATTTGTGCGATTTTTTTTTTTTGTTCAGTTAACATGTTTTTCCGTATGCCAAATTATTTGCTATATTTTATCAAATTTATAGAGGGGGAGTATGTATGATATATTTTATGGTATATTTATATACGCATCTTCTCAGTGTTTGTATATTTTGTTTTCTATGCTTTATCATCTTTTTTTCTTGTCCTTCTGTTCATTGCATCTACTTCATTTTTCTCATGTATATTATTTCCTGTGTTTCTTCTCTGTTTTCCTTAGTGTTTGCTGTGGTTTTCGTTGTACAGCTTTCTGCATTTGTGTACTTTAGCATATTTCTATTTTTATGGTGCTTAATGTTAAAACCTCCTTCAGGTTTGCAGTTTTGTTTTTTGTGTTCTATAAGAGGGGAGGATATCCTCGGTGCAGTCAGTTAGACGCCAACATTCTTCACATGCTGTGGCATTGCCCGGTCCTAGAAGAATACTGGAGCAATGTGACAACCACACTGGTCACCTGCACATCTTGCGCTGTTCCACCGAGATGGGAGGTGCACATATTACACCTGTTAAGCAGGAATAAAAAACACAGGGCTGCTACCGGTTTTCTGGATCTGGGCCGAATTGCAGCAAAACGCTTGATTACCAAGCGATGGAAATCCCCTCTGTCACCTCACACATTAGCCTGGCTCCGATCTCTACTTAACTGAGCTAGGGCGGAGGGAGTGGTATTGCGCAGGAAAGACCTGCTGCGTATCCGTATATTCCCCCTGGCGTCTCAATGGGATACTATGGTGTCAAAGTTACAGGAAATGGTCTCCAACACTGGGGAACCCCAGTAGGAAATCCAGGACTGACACTCAATGCTCACCCTCTCCTGGTTATGGGTGTTGAGTAGTACTGACTTCCAAATAGATAGGGCTCCCTTACATAATCCTGCTGTCACTGGGCCCTGAAGGGGCTTGCTCACTCGGTTACACTAGGCACGGCGGCAGGTCTCACGCGTCTCCCTTACCCCTCCTTGGATTCAGTTGTCCTCATTTTGTTGTACCCTATGTCCACAGTTTGGTTTACGATGCACCATGTATGAAACGTTTACAAGATGTCCAGTGGTCAGTTTTTTTAAACACCGGTACGCCATCTCTGCAGGCGCTGTCCTGAGGCTCCTCTTCGTCTTGGTTGAACAACTCATCTGTCTCTTTTCTCTTATGGACTGGTTCTGGATAATGTATAATTTGCAAGTAACTATCCATTGCATATATGCATTGTTCTGGTTGTATGCTCAAAATATGAAAATAGTTAATAAAAAGATTTAAAAAAATATAAGAGGGGAGGATATGTAGTATTCTGTTTATGTATTTACCTTGGTACTTTATCTCTAGATGCTCAGCCAGTGTGAATGTGCTGTGTGGAATGTTGGTGTGAATACATTAATGGGATATTGGGATGCTTGTGAGGTGAGGGTTGACAGTTGGAGGATAGGCTGAGCAGCAGGCGGGCTGCTCCTGGTGGGGCTGATTCACATGAACGTAACAACTTGTTATAAATGATAAGGTAACCCCCTAATGAATTGATTTGAGGTCAGGGAACAGGGGGAACAAGAAAAAGCCAACTAAACCAAGCAGTATCCCTCTAGACCTAAATTGCTTTACTTATTGTGAGTACACATGGAGATAAATACCACAACTATGTATGCATTTTTTTATCTATTTTATTCATGTTTTATTCATTTTGTAGTTATTTTTTAGTTATTTTTTACTTATTGGATTTATTCTTTACATTGTTATCTCATACAATAAAATTCATCTCTTTTTTGTGAATGAACAAACTCTACACAAATGGTTATGTCTTTTTTGTAAAATGCAAAATCAAAAAAGATTTGATTATTGTCAAAAACATACAAATCTCAACAATGGTTCAAGAGATATCCCCACACCAATCACACCTCTAAAATTACTCCATGCATATCACTTTCATACAACACCTTTCATTCTACACCCCAAAGAAGAGGAACAGAGTGTGCAATGCTCGTCCGAACAAGGGCGAGCCACTAGGTCCTCTGATGTTTTGCTAGACGTTGGGGTGTTTCATACAGGCTGGTCGACGCACGTTTCGGTGGCCTATTTTTCTTCGGATGCCACCTTCCTCAGGACCTGTTGCTACGTGTTTTAATCACGGGCAAGGGTGGGGGCCTGATTGTCTGGAAATTAATAGAATAATGTTACAAAACATATTTTTATGTAATTTTATTTGACCATGTGCATATCCCACAGGAGAATGTACAATTTATCTCCAAAAAGTTAATTCTTTAAGTTCTTTTTAACTGTCAGGCTAGCAATGGCGCTACTGAATTCGTTACCCTCTGAATTGCATTGAGAGTATTATTTAATAAAGAAAAAGAGAAAAAGAGAGACAGAATAGCTAAAGGATAGAAGGAGTATGTGATCTTGGCATCTAATTCTGCCTCTATTCTTATGTGATTCTGAAGAACATTGTCACATACTACAATTGATAGATATGCGGTATAGGATTTGAAACTGACGATCTCTCTATTCATTCCGAATCAGGTAAAAAAGGGAAGAAATAACTTGATCTACCTGTTCTATACCAGTAATCAGGTGACGAAGCCCACTGGTTGTGGTTTTTGATCGTGTAGTTTCCCTTTTTTTAAAAAATCAGCTTTGCTCTGGCTGTTACTGTGAAGAAGAAGAATAATTGGCTAGTCTAGTTATATATAGTGTATCTTTGATACCTGCATACTGGCCCCGTGTGTCACTATCTAGCATGCCTTATATATATACCTTAGTCACGCTGTGTCTGTAGAGTGGAGCCGTAGGTTCACCACGTAATCAGTATTCGGAGTCTTTTGTTGGAGGAGACTGGTTACGTTCGATGCTCATATGGTTAGTTGTTTGCCTGTATTTAGTAATAGAGGCTAAAGGTTATTGCCTCATAAATTGCTAACAATACAAGGTAAACTGGTTTTTGCCGATTTCAGAAGAATCAATCTGTTTGTAATATATAACCTACTTGTTTAGAACATGTCCTAATCTCGTCCTTGCAGTTTGCTCTTAATCCTTTTTTCATCTCAGGTCATAACTGCTGTGGGTGACTGCATCGAGGTCTGTGATCTATCTCATGGCACCCTGACCGGCGATGAAGGAGAAAGAGTGATTAAAGGAGAGTTAGCTAGTATAAGTAACCACGGGGCCGGTTTATGTCAATATATATTCTTTGACTCTACTCTAGTAGCCATTCCCATTGTAGTATTTATGACACTCGAAGAGTTTGTTGTGGAATCTATACCATGCTACTACTACTTTCCCACTAGGGCCTCTCAATGGACGTAAACTAGGAATTAATACCATGTTAGCTCTCCCCCTATTTTAGGTGGTTCCCTCCCAGGCATTAGGAACAGTTCCCTTTTACACACTGCATCTATTGTGGTCCAATTGCCTACTATTTAGAAGGTTAAGGTACCGTTCGCAATGCTAGCTTAGAACAAAGATGTAAAAGGTCTCGCTACAAGGTATCTCACCTGTTGGTTTGTGACGCGTATTGCCCAGCGAAAATTCTTGATGTAGTCCCGCTCCGCAGTAGTCATTAGCGATACTATTGCCTTTGATATATTTTCCTCCCTGTCCACATTCTAAGTAGTTAATGCGGGACACCTGTGGCTCGCTTTGGCGGGCTGCATGACGTTATTCCGTACGTTTCCTGTTCGAAAAGTATTTACGTTAGTATTACCTCCATCTTGGAGTGGTGTTAGACAGATTATACCCTATATAGACTCTATCTGGTCTCCAAGGTGTTACGAAACATTGGTGCAAATGTTTGCCACATTCTACTTGGAAACCAGAACATAATATCTCATCCGCTCATTTATTTGGCATAGAGCCATTATCTTGTATGTCAGTGAGCCCAGAGTGGTTATACTGCTGTATTTTTATCGCGAAATATAACCGCCATTTTGGATAAGGTTAATACTGGTATGCGTGTAATGGGCGGTGTGACTATGTTCATATCGCGAATCATGAGCGCCATTTTGGATAGGGTAAATACCGGTTATGCGTAACGAGTAATTAGACAGTTTGAGGTTATTAGAACGGATTTCTGTACGGAGTGCTGCCACCATCTTACATGCGGCTAATCTTTGTGTACCTAAACTAGGATTAAGCAGATGTGAACATTGAATAAGGTCCACTCGTATACTTAGCCCAAGCTGTGGCGGAGTATATTATCAGACCCAGAAAGGTTATAATACTGTGTACATGTCACGAAGTATGGACATCATTTTGAATACGGTAAGTGTCAATAGTTTGGCTTCTTTTGGTTGTTGAAACAAGAACCTGTGCGGAACGTTGCCGCCATCTTGGATAGAACTAATGTAGATATACTTATGCTAAGGTAGAACGAATAAACAAGGCACAAGTGGTAAATGGTGTGCCAAGCCTGACACATCCTGGATGTAATCTCGCACTATCAACTCTTGTTGTGGATAGTCTTAAGAGACATATATTAACGATAGCATATGATGGCCTCTGGCATGCTAGATAGTGACACACGGGGCCAGTATGCAGGTATCAAAGATACACTATATATAACTAGACTAGCCAATTATTATTATTCTTCACAGTAACAGCCAGAGCAAAGCTGATTTTTTAAAAAAAGGGAAACTACAAGATCAAAAACTACAACCAGTGGGCTTCGTCACCTGATTACTGGTATAGAACAGGTAGATCAAGTTATTTCTCCCCTTTTTTACCTGATTCGGAATGAATAGAGAGATCGTCAGTATCAAATCCTATGCCGCATATCTATCAATTGTAGTATGTGACAATGTTCTTCAGAATCACATAAGAATAGAGGCAGAATTAGATGCCAAGATCACATACTCCTTCTATCCTTTAGCTATTCTGTCTCTCTTTTCTCTTTTTCTTTATTAAATAATACTCTCAATGCAATTCAGAGGGTAACAAATTCAGTAGCGCCATTGCTAGCCTGACAGTTAAAAAGAACTTAAAGAATTAACTTTTTCGAGATAAATTGTACATTCTCCTGTGGGATATGCACATGGTCAAATAAAATTACATAAAAATATGTTTTTTAACATTATTCTATTAATTTCCAGACAATCAGGCCCCCACCCTTGCCCGTGATTAAAACACGTAGCAACAGGTCCTGAGGAAGGTGGCATCCGAAGAAAAATAGGCCACCGAAACGTGCGTCGACCAGCCTGTATGAAACACCCCAACGTCTAGCAAAACATCAGAGGACCTAGTGGCTCGCCCTTGTTCGGACGAGCATTGCACACGCTGTTCCTCTTCTTTGGGTTGTAGTATGAAAGGTGTTGTATGAAAGTGATATGCATGGTGTGATTGGTGTGGGGATATCTCTTGAACCATTGTTGAGATTTGTATGTTTTTGACAATAATCAAATCTTTTTTGATTTTGCATTTTACAAAAAAGACATAACCATTTGTGTAGAGTTTGTTCATTCACAAAAAAGAGATGAATTTTATTGTATGAGATAACAATGTAAAGAATAAATCCAATAAGTAAAAAATAACTAAAAAATAACTACAAAATGAATAAAACATGAATAAAATAGATAAAAAAATGCATACATAGTTGTGGTATTTATCTCCATGTGTACTCACAATAAGTAAAGCAATTTAGGTCTAGAGGGATACTGCTTGGTTTACGTAACAACTTGTTACCAAGACTTAATAAATCAAGTGGAACTACATCTCCGGTACTGGACTTACTACACTATGCTTCATAGATCCTCCTGTGACCCAACATAACAAGGGCAAAAAGAATATCAAAAGGGAGAAGTAAGTGGATGTTAAATGAAGGATTGATTGTTTTTCATAAGAGTGATACCTCTGCCTTAAGGCAGAAAAAGCAACTTCATTAACTGTCTCGCCATTGATACCTCATACCAATGGTCACGTTGTATCCGCCAATGTCTTTTTACTCTCATTATGTATCATTAGAGTTGAATTCATTTAAAGAGCAAAGAGTGGAAGGGAGAAAATGTTTTTGTGCAAAGGCCGGTTGTTTCTTTAGGAGGACACTACTCGTAAGGAAAGTGTGGTGTTCATGATATAAGTGAAGACATGTTTGAGACCGTGAATGGATGGGAAGGAGATAATGTGAATGCTCTTGAATGCAGTGTTAGATTTTTGAGGTTCACTGTTGATGAGTGCGCAGTGAGTGCTGGGAGGCATTATAGGGATCACTACATCACAATGCAGTAACTGCCCACAAATTAGCTTCTTTTTGTTTGCCTTTGATTATGTACAGCACTCCACTGCCTTTTGGTTAAGTTTGAATATAGAAATATCATATATATGTAAATACATACATTTTGGAGGGGGTATGTATTTGGATATGAACTGGGAGTAATCTTTATTTGGAGAAGGAAGAAAAACCTTCAAGAAGTTACTTCATTTTCTCCCATTGATATGTCAGAGGAAGTATTTTGTCACTCTTCTACCATGATGAATTGTTTCCCCTGTCATGCCACCAATGGATGACATGGTGAAATAGGCAGGTAGTCTCTTGTGCGGTGACAGACAGCTAAACAAGCCTTCTTGCCAGGGTGGCAGCTCGCCTGAAAGAAATGTAAAAGTGTGCAGCTGGTTAATCTACAAATATAAAGGATGCTTGGAAGCCTGTTTCGGCTTTAATTGAGGTAATCACTTGAAGCTTCCGGATGACACAAATGTATTCTTTTTCAGTGGTATTGTCAAGGAGTTGCCATCTGAGCTGCCACGTGTGTGCTTGTAAAATACAGTTGTAAAAGAAATTTTTGCTGCATACAGTATGAATATTACTAAAATCTATATTTTGGAAGCACTTTTTTATCTTAAAACATTTTTGCATATTTTGTTGCAACCTCTCATATACTGTGTGTAATGCAAGTTTAAAATAGTGACTTACATATTCATAGTGCTTTCTGTCACAGACTAGGACTTCATAGCACTGAACATACATAAGACACTATTCTCCACTGCACCAACCAGGATTTAATTCTGTAGCTCTCTGGTTACAGACACATCCATCTGCAAGGCATTAACCAATAGAGGTTTCATAATGTACAATTGTGCATTTCCCACTGATTAACTTAGCTTACATTTATTTTTCATTTAAACTGTGCGTTATTTTACATGAAGTTACCTGAAGGTGAAAGAACAAAAAAAGTTGCTGAATATTTTGTTTTTAAGCCATGCCTTTGACCCTGCCCCCAATGCTCACTCACCCCCACCTGCAGCATTATAGTTCCCATACTTTTCTTAAAACACTTCAATCACTGATTATAACATTATTTGTGGTCCACACAACATCTGGACAAAAGGTTATTGCCACAAGGGAATTATAATATTGTTGAGTGCTATGTCTAAGGGTCAGTTCACATGAACTTCATACACACAACATTAGTATAAATAACAAAGTATTCTGTATAGTAAAGATTCAAATAATGTAGGTGTCAAGTCCCAAAGAATGAACCTTTCATAATGACAGGTACTGTGTGATTTCTGCATGATTAAAAACAAAATTGGTAAAAACACCCTTGTGGCAGCAGAGATGATGATTGTGACATGCTATAAACCTTTCAGAGCACTGTTGGGGAATTGGTAAGCAAATCATTAATGAGGATGGCCTAGGTCAAAACCCAAGATAGACTCCTGCTCACTGGATGACCATGCATAAGTGAGTCATATTTGAAGAAATATCCTGGGCAACACCGGGGCTTCTCCTCCTCTTCTGCATCACATCGAGACACAGTGATTTCTTCTGCAAAAAACTTCAAACTAAGGTGGTTAATTTTGTAAGTGATCAGAGAGGAAGGTGATGTTGGGCGACCTGTAATTTGGGGAATAGATTTTTAACCTTTGCTACCATTTATGCCTCAGTAGAGGATGATCCGGCACCATATGAAGAGTTTTTCCAATCCCTAGTACAAACTGTGATTATAGGGGGGGATGATTTCAATTTTCTACCGAATCCAAAAATTGACTCCTCAGCAATTTCTTAAAAAAACAATTAAAACCCAAAACCTGTAGAATTATTCAAAATTATAGGGAAACTCTGGATATAATCGACCCCTGGAGGGCAGTATTTCCGACTAAGATTGCATACAGCTGCTTTTAAAGCAGATTTCGCACCTCCTCTCATTTCTTATATCTAAGACCTTTTTTTTAGTTAGCAGAATATCCTTCCAAATGGATTTTCAGATCATGCTATGCTTATTTTAGAGCTTAAGGTAAAATCTCGGCTCATTCTAAGAGATGGACTTTAAATAGACAATATCTCTAGGAAGAAAATTGGGTATTACTCTGTAAAACAGAGATACAGGAGTTTCTCACTAGAAATCACGGGACTGCTCCCTCCCACATTGCCTAGGATGCTCTGAAGGCATATATTCGGGGCCTGGCTATTGGAAAGGATGCTGAAGGGTCTAGAAAAAGGAAGGAAAAAAAGCAAAATTTGGAACAGGAGGCGCAGAGGTGCTATGATATTTTTCTGAGTAACCCTTCGGCCCCCAATCAACGAAACCTCGATCAGGCCAAACGGGATCTAACAGAAGCTTATTATGTAGCATGTGAAGTATTTCATAGCAACCATAGGCAAAAGGTATATCAAGAGAGCAATTTCACTTGGAGATTCATTGCATGGCAGGCCCGGGGAGCAGGCCGCAAGTAACCGGATTAGTACTTTGAGATGTCCTGTAACTGGCACCCGGAGTGGGGATCCAGCGATTATAGGGGATATAATGCTTCAACATTATAAAAATATTTATGGTCAACCACAACCTATTGATAAGACATCCCTTGACAAGTTTCTCCAGGAACAGGAAATTCCAGGTCTTTGAGAGGCTGATAAAAGTAGAATGAAGCGCCCTTTCTCCAGAGAAGAGCTGGGTTTTGAAACATTTTTAGATGTTGTTTTAGAATATTTTTTGCTAGTTGCTAATTCAATCTTAGAGGGAGGCCCAACTCCGCCATCATTCCAAAAAGGGAATGTAGTTAGTTTTTTAAAAAAAGGGAAAAAACTGCGAAGACCCCAATTCATACCGCCCAATCACACTTTTAAACTCTGACTATAAGATCATTAATAAACTCTTAGCCAATAGATTCAATGCTATAGCCCCGAATTTTATACATTCCGACCAAAACTGGTTTATAGCAGGGAGACAGCTTGGGACTAATACGCATTATCTAGCAGAAACATTGGATTATTTCAAGACCAAGAAAACTCCAGCCTTGGTTCTTCTGTTAGACGCTGAGAAGGCATTTGACCTCATGGTCTAGGAGACTTTATTCCATATCCTCTCCAGTTTTGGTATACCTCCTAAGATCACGGGGTTGATTCAGAGAATCTATCTTAACGCAGAAGCCAATATTATTGTTAATGCCTCCGAGGCAGGACAAATCAGTGTAAAACGAGGGACAAGACAAGGCTGTCCATTACCCCCCCATTTTATTCGCTTTCTTTATTGAACCTTTGGCTATTGCTATTCGAAATAATGCAGATATTCGCATGGGGGAATTAAAATTATATGCAGATACTGTCATGTTTATAATCAAAGGTGATAAGGGGGTCCAAGCAAAAGTCTTCGAGGTTTTTGAGCAGTATGAATTGCTCGGAGGGTATAAAGTCAACAAAAAGAAAACGGAAATAATTCAGTGTGGATGCAAACCCGATGTGCTACATCATGACATTTTGTCCTGTCTAAATTCCAAACCAAAAAGATATTTGGGTTTATTTCTCATCTCAAATCGCTGACTTGTATGATTTAAATTTTGTCCTGCTTCTGCTCAAAGTTCAAGATTTACTGCTTCGGTGTAACTCGCTCCTGCTAACTATTATAGGAAGGGTCTCACTGATTAAGATGTCTGTTCTTCCGCTATTTAATTTTTTATTTTCAGCATCATCTTTTTTTGCCAAAATAGAGTCCATGTTAACATCTTTTCTTTGGGGAAAGACAACTCACCGAATTGCATTAAGTACTTTTTACGAGGAGCTGGAGAATGGTGGGTTAGCTCTCCCTGATCTCAGGTGTTATTATTTTGCATATTTTGCGCAATACATGTCTAGATTTAAGCCCAATTTGAATATAGGACTATTATAGGACTATTCGTAAATTATTTTATGAATTTAATCTGTAAAGAGTATCAAATTCACTGTCCATTAAAAGTTCCGAAATTAGTGCGCTATAAGCGCATGCAGTGGTTCTTTTATAAACGTCAGGACTTTTTTAGAAGATACACAGTTCCAGTTATTAACTCATTAA
This sequence comes from Triturus cristatus, assembly GCF_964204655.1. Taxonomy (NCBI): domain Eukaryota; kingdom Metazoa; phylum Chordata; class Amphibia; order Caudata; family Salamandridae; genus Triturus; species Triturus cristatus. Next base: position 678,369,921 of record NC_140593.1, on the reverse strand, counting down.
CCCCTCTTTCCAAACTCATTTCAGTATTTGGGGCTAGAGAATCGTCCAAAGTTATTCTAAAGTGGGCTAAGATCGGCTTCCGGAAGATCTCAGATTTTATAGAGATCGATAGGTGGCTGAATTTTACAAAATTGTACAACTAATTCCAAATGATTTTCTTCTTCTCGAGTCATTTAATATTCTTATCGGGTTCCTTAACAATCTGGATCTGTTACAGATTAATGAACGTAAAAACAGGACCTATGCCCTTTTTGTAGAAATTTCAGTCAGGAAACCAGGGGAGTGGAATTTTTTTTAGCCCTCAGAGGGTTCAGATCTCTTAGAGAAAGCAATAATAAAAAGGGAAAACACAAAGGCTTGGAGGTTAATGCGAGTTTGTGGTCCGAATTAAATTAAATTAACTTTACAACGTTAATGGGCGCAAATTGGCCCTGTGTTGGTCAGTGTTTTCGCTGTTTAAATTACCCGATAGCCAATTGGACACATATTATATCACAGTGCCCTTCAATTCAGGGATTCTCGAATGAGATTCTTTGTCATCTTGAGGCTAAATGCTTCATCACGATAGACTACAATAATTGGCTGAAAGTCCTTGGCTATGACCCTTCTTTACATCTCTCTCATAATTTGGTAAATTTCTATATATTGCAACGGAGGTCCCTAGGTCACTCTTGCAAGTCAACAGGACAAAAACATTAACTATGACTTATATGTTGATATTTTCGCATAATGTATTGGACCTAATGTGTTATAGACACCTTAACCAGTTTTAGATCTGGCAGGCTACGTTGCATCTGATTTTTTTGTATGCCAAAACATCAATAGTAGCCTGTAAATCTGCATTACTTTCAGCTTTTACCCAGACTTATATTTTACTACTTGATGTGCACTTTAGTGATTATCTAATTATTGATGAAAGAACATTGTATCTGCTCTCTAATGGTTTGTGCAATCCAATGTTATTCTTTTTTCTTCTGACTATGTAACCTGTTCACAGCTGACTTTTTTATGATCAATATGGCTACTGTGCCAGGTTTTTTTTATTGGCTATTTGTTTTGTGTTTTTTTGATCAATTTGTAAACTTTTGATGGATCTCAATAAAAAAAATATTTATAGAAATATCAACTTTAAAATAGAATTGTGAATTATCACAATTTAAATTAATCTGTTTTTACATGTGAACTAAGGATCTTGAAGATTTTTAATGCTTGGTTGACAGGTGAGATCATCTGGTATATCTCCAGTCGAGCGTCAACTAGCGTGATTCCTTGAGATGTTGTCAGTACAAATCAGTACAAATTGTGAATTAGAAAAAAAAATGATATTGTAATAGAGAGTTCATAAACATCAGTGGCAGGATATCAAGTTGCTTTTTCTTCTTTTTATTATGTCATCATAAGTTAAAGCCAACAGCTTTGGGAACAGTGTCATGGGTATTCATTCTGGCTTAATTCTTTGTTCTCTTAGAGCTTCTGGAAAGCATGATGGCTGGTGTGCAGTGCCACCTAGACAGCAGTGTACCCCAGGTGCGCCGTCTTGGGATGATTGTAGCAGAAAGTATCAGTGCACTTATCAGCACAGATGGGCCCTCCCTTAAATTCGAGGTAAGGCTCTTGAATATCTTGATATGACGTTGTTTGTAGTGCTGTTATGCTGTCTGTTGTGACTGACGGATGCAACCCGACACAATTAATCATGGCTTTGTCTTTGAATGTCTTGCTCTAACCAGTGCTACCTTTCACAATTCTTTTGTACAGGAAAGGTTGTTAGTCAGACTCTACCTAGACTGGGGAAACACATCTTTGGTTGCTGCTTAATTTCACTGTAAGTGTTTTGTTCTGCTCAAGGCAAGAGCAGGGTGTCCTTATTCAGCATTAGTCTCTCAACTTTTTAGATTTGCTAAGCTTTTTGCTGAATTGATTCCCATCTGTCTGTGCTTTGTTTACGGCTGTTAATGAATGTCCCTATTCATAATCATGTAGATGCTGTGTTTTTGTTTATCGCCAGGCTCATGCAGTGGCGGCTGCCAGCTATGGGGACGGTGAGGCTGCCAGCTATGGGGACGGTGAGGCATACCCCCACTGGACATACACAATAACAAACTAGGGCACATATACAGACACTTAGACACAAACACTCACACACAAATGGACATGCACACACACAGCGGCAGTTCCAATGAGGCTGCAGGCTGCAATGTGAAGTCTTGGTACGGGAAAGTCGATGCAGCAGAGGCGATGCGTCGGTTCTGCTTGGGGTTGTGCTGCGCAGCAGAGTAGATGAGTTAGTTCTGCTGGTTCCACAGATGGGCTGGCGGGCATCTTCAGGCCCACTTCTAGGGGTCCAGGACTGGGGTGGCACTACTTGGCAGGGAAGGACTCACAGTTGCAGAGTCCAGTTGCTGGTTACAAGAGACTAGACTTTGGAGCAATTCTGATGGTCCTGGGTACAGGTTGCAGGTCATCCAAAGTGGAACCTTCTTGGACAACTGGAAACATATAGAAATCACAGCGCTCCTGAAAATACTTACAGCAGACCCAAAAGAGCTCCTCACTCCTACCATTCCCATCAAAAGTGCTGGAGTAATCTATCAACAAATAACTCTCCAACACATCGAACAACACCAACCACTAGACATCTTGTAGTCTGGATTCCGCAATCACAAAAGCACGGAAACTGCTCTCATTGCAGCAACTGGAGATATCCGGGCCATCACGGATGAAGGAGAAACCGCCACACTCATACTACTCAACCTCTACGCATCCTTTGACTCTGTCTCCCACAGCACCCTCATCACAAGACTCCACTACTCCTTAATACATGGTTCTTCCTTGAGCTAGCTACCCTCCTTTCTCCCTGATAGGACCCAGCAAATTAGGCACCCGCCCTACACCTCCGAACCCAAGAACCTTATCCGCGGAGTCCCCCATCAATCATCGCAGAGCCTTACCCTATTCAACGCCTACATGGCGCCACTCGCCCATGTCATAAGATCCCGTGGAACCAACATTGTATCCTACGCAGACGACATCCATTCATCCTCTCCCTCCACAACCACATCACCAGGACCAACTTCAACACCTGCATGTCTAACATAGCAAACTGTATGAAACAAAGCTGCCTAAAGCTCAACACAGATAAAACGGAAACCCTGATCTTCAGGAATAAGAGTTCTCCATGGGACTCCTCCTGTTGGCCAATAGGTCTGGGACCTACACCCATTGACCAACGCCAAAACCTCTACATCATCGTGAACAAAAAATCTCACGATGGCCAAACAAGTGAACTCCAGCAACTCCTCCTGCTTTTTCATCATATGAATGCACCGCAAAATATTCCATTGGCTCTCTACCGATACCATATGCACGGTCACCCAGGCCCTCATCACCAACAGATTAGACTACGGCAACGCTCTTTATGCCGGCATCTCAAATTACCTCTTATAAGTCTCCAGACTACCCAGAACGCCGCTGCCTGACTCATCGTCAACATCTCTTGCAGAGCACACATCACACCCCACCTCAGAGAGCTACACTGGCTACAAATTCAGAAGCAATGCCAAATCAAACGGCTCACCCATGCATACAAAGCCCTCCACAACGTCCGACCTGCCTACCTCAACCACATCCTCATCTTCCACCAACCCACCAGGCACTGCAATCTGCCTCACTCCACCTCACGCAAATACCCCGCATCCGCAAGAGCAAGTCGGGAGTATGCTTCTTTTCCCACATCGCTCCCAAATCCACACCACAGCAGGACTTCCCCGTCCCTTATTGAATTCCGGAAGAAACTAAGTACCTGGCTATTCAACTAGGAGCCAGACATACCATACTGTACCATACCATACCATACCATAATGGTTTATGGAAATCTACTGTGTGACCTGTTTACAATGTGGGTGACATGCAATGTGAGGTATTATTGTGTTTGCTTGAGCATATCTCTTATGATTTGAAGAGAATGCAGTGAGAGCCTCCTAGAATAAGCTGAATTATTCATTTGAGCCTATATATACATATATATATATATCTATATAGCGCACCATGCAAAAGACCTCTCCTAAGCCCAGACCAGCGCTCCCCCTTCCACCCCTTTGCTCTCTCAAATACTTGCATACACAAAGTGCTAGAATCTGAGACATCCTGCCAATGAGGTAGTTAACTGTCTGGTTGGGATAAAGATCCAAAGGTCCTTGAAGAGCTCCAGGAAATAAATGACAGTGTTCTTGTTAGATAGAACGGTTGATAGAACTACGGATGCCTGGTGTCCACACTAAGACTGCATGGGGGAAAACTGTTTCAAGTTTATTATTTTCAGGATTTGGAACTCTTAGGTGGTCCATATAATATTAATTTTAAAGTCTCAGAGGAAGATTGCACTGACCATTTCAGATATAAAGGCCTTAACATTTTACTGCGGTGCAATAGCAGAGCACAGCAAACAAACAGAACGTGCTTCAGATCTTGGACACCATTTGAGCAAAGGTTACAAAATGCTGAAAATTCATGCCATTTAGATGTTAAAGGATTGAGAGGCAGAATGTTTAATCGTAGGAGTGTCCAGAAATGTCTAACCCGATGGGGCATATTCCAATTCACATAAGGTTGGAGTCAATGAAGCTTGTTTGACCGAGGCCTTTAATTGGGTTGCAGAAAGTGAAGGTACTAGACTTTCATCGAGCCCTAGTTGGTCTAAGTCGAATTTAAAATTTCTAAAGAAAAAGATTTTTCTTTTTTCTCAAGAAAACTTTCCTTAACCAATAAACACATTTAAATAAATAAAAAAATAAAAAAACTTTCCGTCCCCATATAGCAGTAGTAAATATCTTTATTTGGTTTTCATTATAAAAAACATAAAAGCACATTACTTACAAACATTTAGGCAATGCATTTTCAAAGCAGGTAATGGGGCGAGGGAGTGGACAAGCAAGTTCCACAACAAATGTTCCTCAAACCGGCCATGGCATCTTTCCATAATCCCTCATTTATGGTAGAGAGAACCCGTGCTATCTGTTTCTTGGTGTGAGCTACAGGCCATATTGTGGCTATCTGTATTTGCTATGGAACTTACACAATTTTTGATAAAGTGCCTGGTGCCTTTACGATCACACAACTCTAACAATCATTTTAGAATTAGAGTATGTACAATAAAATCAAGGTTAAAATTGATAATTCCTTCACAAATACATAAAACATCAAAGTTAAAAACAATTTTCCGTTCACAAATGCATAAAACATCAATGTAGTCATCAAGAACAAAATAGCAGCATAATTATTGAGCCGTCACATGCTAAAATTACGTCATGGATGTTGTATGTAGAAGGAGCCTGAAGTATTTCGCCTTAGTTTGTGTTGTAATCCCTTGAGTGTTACTCGTCCCTACCTAGATTCGGTCATCTATACAGTCAACAAGATCTTTACCCTGGCCCTTGTTGTGCTGTTGTTTTTAATGCTCTACTCCAAGCCATACATGCACAGAGAAGATATCTGGACAAGCCAAAGACTACATTTTCTGTACTGTCCCTTTTCAGGATTCTGACAATCTCAACTAAGCGGTTGGCTGCCAGAATTCAACAGATTGGGATTAGCCAGGTCCTTCTTATTTGCTTATACACGGGGCAGAAAAACAAGAAGTGGACGTCTGATTCAAGAACACCTTTACACCCAGGACAGCTGGTTGGGATATCGACACCCTTCCAGCAGACAACGAAACTGTTGAATGGAAGGATGCCATATCTAAATTTTAAATAGAGTGATCTTGCGAGTGGTGGCTCTATTCTATTCAAGAATTCTTCTTGCTGCATTTTGTCTTTTATGTTTAAGAATTAAGTTGTTAGTGCCCCTGCATTATTCCCTTTTAGCCAGGCGTCCTCTACTAGGCTCTAGTATTTCTTTTTGAGAAGATTTACAGAGTTTTTTGGGATATTTCCAGGCATTAACCATAGGTCGCTCATGCCAATTTTGCCCAACCATTGCTTAATGTGTTTGAGTCATTGGACACTACCTTTTGTATCCAGCAGTAGTATTTCTTGTAATGATTCTTTCATTGGCAGTGGGGACTTGTTTACCCATATGCGCATCCAGAAGATTAAAGGCTGTAAGTGAATTGTATGGACAACACTCTTCATACCCAATTCTAAACACATTGGTGTTAGTGGGATGTTTCGAGGGAGCTCCAAAGCAGATCTAATAAAGTTGTTTCCTATTTTCGAAATGGAGGTTACGTTAGTGTGTCCCCACAGTTCTGCGCCATAGAGTGCGGTCCCTAGGGCCCTAGCTTGATATACTTGGATTGAGGGGGCCAGTGGTCTGTAGATTGACTTCCTTCATTTTTTAATTAAAGCCATCCTCTCATGCTGCAGTGATAACTGGCTTTTCACTAGTTGTGGTGACCATGATTGTGTATTTATGAACCGCAGCCCAAGGTAATCGAATTGTTTCACCTCTTCAGTATGGTTGAGCCCAGTATTATGTTGCGCTTTAAAGACTTAGGACGGTTAAAGACAATGAACTTCGTTTTTTGGCATTAATAATCAATCCATGGTCTGTGCAGGCCCTCCCAAACTTATCTAGTAAATATTGGAGCCCCATTGCCGGTTGCGAGATAAGCAGGGTCTCATCTGCAAAAAGTAATGCAGGCACCTCTTGGCCTGCAAGCTTAGGTGGATCGCCCTTACAGCCTATTAGTGTAGAAATCATGCAGTTTATGTAAAGTTTGAAAAGCGTTGGTTCAAGAACGCACCCTTGCCTCACTCCGCGACTCACCCCTGTTCGGTTTGTTAACCCACCTTCCTTTCCTCATTTGATTTGGGCATAATTAATTGTAAGTAATCTCATGATGATTAGAAGGAGATTGTTTGAAATCCCTAATTTATTCAAGTCTGCTCAAAGTTTCCCCCGTGGCACTAGACCGAAGGCTGCGCAGAGATCTACAAATACCACATATAGGGTGCCCTTCCCAATTGCAACATATTTATATAGGATAAGGAGGAATCGGAAAAGCTGATCAACAGTGCTTGTCTTCTCTCTGAGGCCTGCCTGCAGAGGTGAGAGTAGATCCCCCTCCCTTATCCAGTCATTTATTCTCTCCAACAATTGACAGCAGAATATTTCTTGGGCGATATCTACAAGGCTTATGGGCCTGTAATTTGTTGGGTCGCTTTTAACTCCCTTTTTGTTGATGGGGACCACCTCAGCACCTAGCCAGGAATCTGGTATGTCTGCCCCTTTTAATATGGCATTGTATGTATAGTTGAGAATAACACTCCATATTTGGGGTTCTGATAAGTAAAGATCCCCCGGGATCAGATCTAAGCCAGGGGTTTCCCCCCTCTGTGTGGTTACAATTGCACCCAGGGTTTCATCTATGGTAAAGGATAAGCAATCGTTGTCTGGTCCCGGAAGTAGAGGCTCTATGGGCACTGTGCCATTATCTACTGGCCCTACATATAGGTTAGAGAAGTGTTCTTCCCAGGTCTGTGGGAGAATGTTTTTAACAAGTGGACCTCACTGATTTCTTTATTAACTGTACAATTAATTAAAATCATTACAGTAAAATCAATCTATACCTTCAAAGCATTGATTAAGAACATACTTAAAATTATTTTATCAATGGAATTTCACTCAACAATAAAACACGGAACCTCGAGTATCAAACGTCTCTCAAAAACCCTATATAATAAAATTATTTGTACAAGTTTTGAGTTGATTGACATAGTTTAACTTACACTTATTAATTTTCTTTACAATTAAAATAATATTATGAATTAGTAATCAAATCCAAGGCGTCTTGTTTTACTACAAGTCAATAGACCATTTATGATCATAAGTGATTCCAGCTGGGTATGTACAGCAGTAAATTCAGTCATTGAGCTGCAAGACAAGCGGACTAGATTGCGGCAGACGTTTATTCTTCTCTGGATTGACCTTCACTTAAAGATTTAAGCTTCAGAGCCTGTTCGTGTTCATAAAGACACTTAACCAGTTTGCAGTTCATCCGGGGTCTGACGGATCAAGCCCTGTAATAATAGCAGACCTGCAAGATCTTATTCCTCTAATCTAGAAGGCTTCCTTTAACAAAGTGACTCGTGCTAGATGGAGTTTCGGACATATACATATCAGATGTATAAAATCTTCCTTATGATTACCACACAGGCAGCACTCTTTTGAGGTAATATTTTTGCACCTTGGGGCGTCTGAAAGTAAGGGATAAGTTCCAAAGCGTAGCGCCATTAGCTTTTTTTAAATGGATCAAAAATGTGTGACCTAAGTAGGCCGCTGGTTTGAGAACTTTATAGTTGTTAATTACTGACCAGGAGTGAGATCTTACTGAAGGTATTTTTGTCCAGTAATAAAGAATGGAGTTTAGCAACTTTATTAAGTGCTGACTTAAATGTTGAAAAGGACAGATTTGTGTTCCACAGGTCCAGTTTACATGTGACTTCAAGTGCATTGTGTAAATAGACAGTGTAAGGTGAGTTCCTCCCATTCTCAAGTTCTTGCCACAGAGCGTCATTCACCTGAATTCCCCAAATTTTGTTTAATCCGATACCACACTTTTATTGTAGAGTAGAGTCGGCCTACAGTTTCATTAATTAGGCCAAATTCCAGTGGCATTTGAGCTGGCGACGCAGTCTGAGGAAGCTGAAAGACCTTTTTAAAGATACTAGTTATTGTATTATTAAGAATAGTTGCATCTTTTCCATAGAGGGCGACACTCGCATACTTAAGCGTTGGAGGAGTTTTAGCTGTCATAACCGAGATCATTGGACTAAATGATGGACCCTCCAGTTTCTTTGCCAGTGACTTATAAGCAAAAGTTAGTGCACTTGCCCGTTGAGCCATATAGTTCCTGTAGTTGCAATGGGTCAGTCTGTTATCTATGTAGAATCCTAGATACTTGTATCTGGACACATTTTCTATGCACTTTCCTTCTAACCAGGTGTTGTATTGTTGTGCAGCCCGGTTACTGATAAGCATAGTTTTCGTTTTTGTTGTATTAAGTTCTAACTTGTTTACTGTTAGGAATTCTACAAGTGTTTTTAATAATCTCGATAAACCGATCTTTGTTAGACTGATTAGAACAATGTCATCAGCGTATGCAAGATGCGAAAGGAGTAAGGTACCAAGGTGTGGAGAGTGTGAGTTAGTTGTGTTAAGTTTTTCTGACAGATCAGATATGAAAAGGTTAAATAAGTGAGGGGCCAAAACGCATCCCTGCTTCAAGTCTTTGTTCGTGAATATTTTTCTTCAAACTCTTGAACCATTTCCAAGTTTAACTCTTACCCATGTGTCAGTGTAAAATAACATTAGGCCTTTTAGAATTCTTTCAGGAATATTCCATGTTCGCAGTTTGGTCCACAAGAGCTGCCGGTCCACACTATCAAATGTAGCTTTTAGATCAATGAAACAGAGATGCGGATTCTGTTTTTTTTCCTTGCATTTCTCTGCAATTAGGGAGACAGACAAGATGTTCGATATCGTTCCTATCCCTTTTCTAAAACCCGTTTGGTTTGCAGGAATCAAATTAAGTTTATTTGACCAATTAACCAGATCTTCCAGAATCAGGGAGGCAAGATATTTTGATTCAACATCCAACAATGTTATAAGCCTATAGTTAGACGGGTTTGTTCTTTCTCCCCCTTTATATATTGGTGTGAAGATAGATCCTTGCCAGCTCTCCAGAATACGATTTAGGATTCCGACTTCTAAATAGAGGCTCTCTAGTATAGAGCTCCAAAAGGCTGGATCATGTTTAAAAAAGGTTTGCGGGCCTCCGTTGGGCCCCGGGGCTCCAGCACTTCTACTTTTATTTATTGTGCTTTTTATTACATCTACTATGTATTGGAAATTAGTTGTGTTGGTTTCCGTAGATGGACCAGGGGTCTCCTTCATCTCTTTTGTTAAAATAAGTTGGTCATCAACACCTAGTTGCTGTCGACGACTTGGACGAACCTGCCTTATCTGAGTCTGTTGGGAATGATAATGCTCCATTACAAATTTCTGCTTTATGTAGTTTACCCATACCTGTTCCTGTACATTTGAAGTTAAAATGTTCCTTGGCCGGTTCTATTCATTTATTGTTTGCCCGAATTTATTTGAGTTATGATTTTTTGCATTGTGTAAAAGTTTTATCCAGAAAGTATCTGTTCTTGATCGTTTGTTCTCCCATAGCTTTGTTTGTAGAGATTTCTCTGCTCTCGAAATGCTTCCCATGCAATATCATTACTGTTTTTTGTTTGTAATTTCCTTAATGTTTATTTTATGACTTTTCGTAATTTTTTTACTTCACTTGTTAGTCCTGTGTGTGGGTTAATGCATGGTATCTTTTGACTAGAGATAACTCTTGCAGTTGGTAGATCAAACACGAATTGTGACCATGCTTGTACCATATTGATGTTTTCTTGAATAGATTCAGCAAGTAGCACTTTTGTTATTTTAATTTGCTCCTGATTGCTACCGTTTGACCAGAGGAGGCGTTTTAGATTTATTGCATTCAAGTTGCCTTCCTGGGATGCAGAGCATTGGAAACATGTTAAATTTAGATTGAAAACAATATGCTGAATTGAATGGTCGCTCAATATGGTGTATTTAATATAGTAATGAGCAAGGAGTGGCATTAGAGGGGGCGTTATGATGGTATAATCAAGTGTCGACTGTGACCTTGGTCCATGGTACGTATATTTGGGTGGAGTATCTTCTTCCGATCTTCCATTGATCACACACATTCCCTGGTATTCTAAAGCTGTTACCAACTGTTGACCAATTTTATCCTGTCTTGTTGATTTATTTGGAAACTGTTGCTGTATGCGCCAAAAGAAATTATCAGCTTCCAGCATCTCCTCTTCAGGTGTATGGAACAAATTTGCATTGAAGTCTCCAGTTAGAACCATATTCCAAGCTGGTTGAGCCCAACGTAGTTCTGAGATGGTTTTGAGTAGTAATGCATTGTTATCCCTTTTTTTTTTGGACATTTGGCTGCGTGTAGTAGTTAATCAGTTTTACTGATGTCTCTTTGCCTGAACTAAGGTATGTAAGTCTGATGAGTTGAATGCTTGGATCCGGTGAGTTCAATTGTTCCGGAGTAATATTTAGAGCTAATGCTATGTAAACTGCCAGGCCGCCCTTAGCCTGACCACGTTGTTTACATTTTTCTGCCAACACTGTGTAGTGCGGGAACCCAACTATAGGAAGGTCCTCCATTGCCCACGTCTCTTGTAGGGCAATTATGTCACAGAAGGCCCAATCTTGCAGTGGGAGGCCATCTTCAAGATATGTCTTTGCTCCAGCTTATTCCATGATATTACGTGAATCTCGTCCTCGTAAGGGTTCCTAAATTTTTTTCTTTGTCATTCTCTGTTGTCAGTGACTAGTATTCCCGGAAGCCAGTGCCAATCATTTGAGTTGGAGTTGTTTATTGGATGTCAAACTACGACTTTACTTTCCAAGGTTGTTTATGAACTGGAGCTTCCGTTGGCTCTCTGTAGTTTAGAAAACACTTGTTTGTTAACCAGAGAATTATCACAATCTTGCTTTGTTTGATGTAAATAATTTTCTATCAGAGGAGAGGGGTAACGAGGACTTGTTGGTATAGATAGTTTTATACCCCACCCCGCAAATTGTTGGGAGCTGTTTAATATTAGCTGAGCAATTTCTGCCGATTGCCATGTAGTCAGTGTTTGTTCCTTAGAGTCTGTTCGGTCTGCTTGGAGGAACTCGACTGCCAATAGGTTAGTTGTGTTTATCTAGGTCCGGGATCACCGCCAAGAGTCTTAGTATATTGCTTCTATTTAGGATGTCATGGCTATCTTGTGAATCATATTCCGGTGTCCATAATATCTGCTGTGTTGACTGCTTAAGCTTCGGTGAGTCTCTTAGACTTTCCTTATGTGTACTGCCCTTCAATTCGTAGTTTATCTGATTTGCAATATGATATTTTAGTTGTTCTTGTGGTGACTGATTTCTCTTTATCTTTTCCTGGTTTACTGCAATGGTTTTAAAAATGTCTGGCAGGGTTGTACTTTTAATCTTTTTTTTCCGTGCTGCTGGCAGCTCAATGTATCTTCAAAATTGAATGAGTGTTGTCTTGTATCTAAGAAAGTATTTGAATCATTGGCAGGTTTAGGTCCTACTGTTGTTCCGGATACGAACGTCTGAACTAAAGGCGGTAAGTTTGTCGTTGATAAAAGTTGCAAATTTAAAGGAGTTTGTTTTTCGCAATTTTTTGGTTCTTCTCTGTCTGTTTGCTTATGTTCTTGAGCACACAGACCGACTCTATCATCTGACTTATATGCAGCTGCAGGAACACACTCAAAATCAGTGCCCTCGCATAAGGTTGATGCCGATCTAGTGAATATGTCCAGTGAGTTTGCACAATCGATTTTGAATTCCCCGGATCTCGATAGAGTGGAAAACAGTGAAAACTGTCCTTTAGCCAGTCAAGTTAGCAAATCTATTCATCACCAAGGATCTAGAGGCTTGGGCCAGAACGTTGTGCAAGCTAACGCTCCCTTTGTTCTTCACCTCCCTTCCACAGCAGCTCCCTTAGTGGTCATTCTGATGAACGTTCCTCCACTGCGGGAAGCACAGTCAGAAACTACTGACCAGTTGTTACTAAAATCTTTGCACTGGCTTAATAATCGCCTAAAGGATGCTGGGATTTTGGAGGAGGGAGTTGACAAGTATATGATTATGGCTAGACGAACTTCGGGGATCGGCCCATTGAGGAAAGAAGGGAATGGTGACTGTGTTGTTATAAATTTTAACAATGTCCACATTACTAGATTTCTTTTGGATAAACTGGGAGGGTTATCAGGAGGATTAATGGATAAAGTGTGCATTTTACCATTAGGGTATTTTTATAAATCTGTGCCATATTCTTCCAATGTGCTGAACTCCTATGGGAAGGATGAGCAACTCTGGGTACCCCTTGGTGTAGCTCATTGACCTTCAGAGGTATTACTGACTAATAGGTTTGATCCACTATCTGATTTAGCCCTATGTGACTGACTACATCTACCAACTCCGATTCGGGCAGAGCACAAGGATAGCCCCCTTATCCTCCCATCGACTCCCCTAAAGGAAATCCCTAAAGTAGAGGATAAGAGCCAGGTGTGTGCGGAATCGCCACCATGCCGGGGAAAGTCAGACGTTACAACTCCCTCCCCAATTTCCCAGCTATCCTGGAATATTGCCGGTTTACTATCCAAAACACTGTTAGCAGATTGGTCATGCTTTATTGAGGGATACAATATTATTATCTTCCAAGAGACTTCGTCAGTAGACAAGATCTACCGTCCGGGCTATCTAGCTTTTGGTAAAGCGGCCGTCCCAAATAGTAAGGGGAGACCAAGCGGGGGATTGATTATATGGGTAAAGCAACAGACATTGTTTCAAATAGTGGAAGTATCAGTAGATAGCCCAGATATCCTTGCTATTAAGATCCGTGTTGAGGGCGAGCTAGATTTTATCTTATTTAATGTATATGCAAGAGGGATTGCGGGTGGAAAAGCGTCACTAACTATTGCACTCCTGGATGAAATCATTAATGACTTAACTGGTCTCAATCCCCTGGTGATTGCAGGTGACTTTATTTGTACCTTTGAGCCCCTGGGCCTAGATGACCATAGCCTCAGTTTGGAGGAAGACCAGAACTGGGGGATACCGTCATTATTATTGCCACCAATCATCAAGTGGACAGAGGCGGTGTTACAATTAAAAAGTCTTTCCCTTGGGAGGGGGCTAAGGGCTGTCAACGGGAGATCCACCTCGGATATAGCTGGTGCCTACACGTTATCTACTGGATCCAGAAGAAGTAGAATAGATTATATTCTCATCAGTCTAGAGCTCTGGCCTAGACTTGTGAATATGCTGGTACACCATAGACCAGAGAGCGACCACAACCCACTAGTTTTAACTTTAGCTAGGATGGGGGTGGAGCCCACATTGGTAGGCATGGAAACTGTAACAGGCGAAGTAATCATGTCATTAGACTGTCGTCGGCTGAAATGGGCCATGGTTGTAGAAGATGAAGGTATCTTGACGCAGATTAAGGCAGCGGTGGAAGGAACCCTTATAAGGCACCGCACACTAGATTCTCCCGGAAAACCCTTCCTAGACTTTAAGGAGGCTCATGAGGAACTATTCGCTAAACTGAAGACCCTGTTTACAATAAATAAGAAACCTATTAGGCATTATATAAAAAAAATCGGCCAACTGGTATAATGAGGCTTGTGGAGCTGTATTCAAGCACCTCTCAGAAACTATTAAGAAAGGGGTTCCTCAAGAAGTCAAATTAGCTAGAGTAAAATACAAAAAGGCACAAATTAAGGCAAAGAAGGATTATGATGAGGACAGATGGGCGAGCCTAACTAATGCTTGTAATAGGAAGAATTGGTCAAAATTCTGGCAACTAGTCAAAAGGGGCAGTGGTGCGACAGGGCCCACACCGATGAATAACGTACCTCCAGAATTGTGGGTGGAACATTACCAAGCACAATTTGCCTTCCCATCGAGTATTGTTATTGACTACCCTGTGGTGAATTCTAATGTTGTTTTAACCTTTGATAAAGGGGAGATAGAAAGGGTCCTGGATAGGGTCCCAGCTGGGAGGGCACCCGGACCAGATTTTATCCCGGCAGATATTTACAAAAAAGATAGGAAAGACTGGATTGAATATATTTTTATCATCATAAATGCAATTGCTAGAGGTGCGTTGATTCCAGAAACCTGGCGTGGGGCCGAAATCATTCCCATATACAACAAGCATTTACAATGCAATAGGTCTCGCATTTGCAAGAGTTTGAGCTATTGGCATTGTAAATGATATTGCTAACAGCTTAAACTCTCGCAAATACGGTACCGATTGCATTTAAAATGTAGGTTTTGGAAAAGGCCCACATGCCGAGCTTTCACGTTAATGTCAGCTACGCCACTTTCTTTAGACAAGCCACGTACCGTAACATCAGGGCACAAGTATTTGAGGAGTATTGTCAATTAATTTAAGCCTGGTATCATTTGCAGAGGCATGGAGAGGACGACTTGCTGTTTTATGTTTGCACTTAAAACAAGCAAACTGTGGGCAGAACGGGGTTGGCAGACACCGGGATCCAAGAATGGACCTGCTCCTGCACGTAAGACAGCGATGCATGCAGCGTAGGTTCATTTGATGGAAAACGCGGACTAATATGCGACATGTAAAGCGCCTCGACACCCTCTTGTCTGCGCTATATAACACTACTACATGGAAATAAATAAAAGGCGAGCATGTCCAGCAGGCAAAATGCTTCTTACTGAACAAAACCAATTGATAAAAACACAAATAATCTATAAAGGCGCCATCATAACTACAACAAATGGGGCTGTAAAGCAGAATGTATCATGTGCTGTGAGCGGCTTCATACAACAGAGCGCTGCTAGCATAGTGCCTTGAGGCTATTTAGTGCACAGTGCACTTTTATGAGCTTATGTAGCACGGCCATATGTGGTTTAAGCCACTGGCCCGTGGCCTCTCTGAATGCCTTTCCTCCACCCCAAGGAGATGGAATGGGGCAATTAAAGGCTATTAAAGGGCTGGAAGTAAAAGCTTGAAAACAGAACACAGCAAAGCTGTGAAAAACATTCCAGTCTGAGCACTGCAGGTCACCGCGCCGGCGGCTGCCGAAGGCCTGATTTTATCCGAGCAGGATTATAGCAACGCACGCCTGAGCCAAGGGGCCCTGAGCTCACGGAACTCGGGGGCAGGAGAGGTCTCGACAAAGCAGGGAGCAGGGCTGGGGAGGCAGAGAAACCAGTACGACTGACTGCGCCCCAGCCCTACAAGCTCTACTCAGTGACTCCATCTCCCCACCTGGCCACTCTGCCGCTTCTTAACCCCCCCGCAGAAGATGCCCACCCACCTTTAACCATCAGCAGGGCACGGAAACAGTTTTTATTTATAAAGAAGAAAAGCTTCTCAGAAATGTAAGGGCATAAGATAGCTTGTATGGATAACGTGCCTGCGCCAGAAAGGTGCTCTGAGGTCTGCCTAGGCTCCAAGCGCCAAATAACAAATAGCGTGCATGTTCGCTCCTGTTTAACACGGAACTCGGGGGCAGGAGGGGTCTTGACAAAGCAGGGAGCAGGGCTGGGGGGATGGGAGGGGTGCAGAGAAAACAGTACAACTCACTGCACCCCAGCCCTCCCAAAGGCGAGACCTATTGGCTATGCCAATGCTTGTTTAAAGGGTTGTGGATGGTTTACTGGGTGGCTTGAAAGGGGTTCAATTCTTTTAAGATGTGATGGTGGTGGAGAGAAATCTTGAGGCACACAGTGTAAGAACAACAGTCATTCTGAATAAATTCCTGATGAATGGCTTAACCCTGAAACCAAAGAATTGTTGTTTTGTCAAATCAAAAATATAATACTTCGAGCATTTGATTACCCCATGTGGTGGTTAAAACCTAAGAAAAGTCTGGTGGAAAGTAGTATGAATCTGAGAAGTCCAGCAAACAAAAACAAACTCGTATCGCTTTGGGGAATGGAGTGGGATTTCCATGGGCTCATAGTTGTGAGCAGGAGGGTTCGAGTATAAATAATAATGTTAAAAATGCTCCATGCCTCCAAGCTTTGAAACTGATGGGTTCTGCACTCTTTTGATTAACCCTAGTGACAAAGGATTATCTTGATCATGAACAAATATACCTTTGTGTCAACCCTGTTTTTTCACTGTGTTAGGATAAAGAGACATTTTCTGTTCTAACCAGTCTCCTGACAATGCCGTGACATTTGTATGCGAAGTATGTCTTGAAAATAATCGTGATTTAACAGCAAACCACATTTAGTAAAAGTCCAATTCTGCATAACTTTAGTTGAATTTCTCAAGAAGAAAAAAATACACAATTTCGGGTACAATCTCAAGAAGAAAAAAATACACAATTTCGGGTACAATGAGAAACTTTTGCCTTTCTCTTTCAATAGATACTCTTGCGAGAGGAAGAGAGGCTGGGGAGGTAGTGAGTGAGCGCAGGAGGGAGGAGGTGACAACTGCTACCCAGGCCGGCCCGTAATAACCGTCACTTTCTCTTTCCCATTTCAACTCTCAGCTGTTTTTCATCAAAAGAATTTGAAACAACTGTGAGCTGCCAGCCAGGCGGATAATACGGGGCATCTGTGGCTGACGGGGCCAGTCTCTGCGGTGAACCGGAGTCTGTCTAAGAAAGAGTCTGTCTGACCGACAGGAGGTGGGACATGAAAGGGAAGACAGGTCAGGGTGAGCAGGAAGAGCGAACGCGTGGACAGAGAAGGGAGGAGCGAAGGAAAGAGGTACGGGAGGAAGAGGCAAACTTAATGCATTCAAAAGAGAGGGGGGGACATGGCGTAGGTAGAGGTGACAAGGAGATAAAACATGAAAAGAGATGGAAGGCAGGTGAGAGAGAAGAAAGAGGACAATGGGGAAGGGACAATGCAAAGTAACATAGGGAAGAAAAGAGAAGTAGTAACGGGGAAGAGGGTTTGATAGAGAGCAAGTGAGACAGAAGAGAGACAGCAGAGAGATAACAGGAGAGGAGAAGTGAGGCTCGAGAAAGGAACAGGAAGGGGAGGACAGGGACAGGGTGCGTGTGCGTCATCGTGATCGCGATCGCTCTGAAAGCGAAAGTGATCACGATCGCGATGACGCACGAGTTTTCAAAGTGCTGCTGGCGGCCGGCTGTGCACGTGCACGATCGCGTGAACGCAAGCGTTAGGCCAGCCAGCAGCACTTTGAAATGCCCGCATACAGAATGTCTCTTCAAGCCAGCGCATGCGCTGGGCTCAGCGAGACCTAAAAAGGGTGACCGTGCTAGACCAGGGAAATATAGGCCGATAAGCCTAATTGACACCCTACAGAAAATAGTTGCCAGACTTGTGTTAGGAAGAGTTAATGAATGGATATTAGATCAGAATGTTCTATCTACCTACCAAGCGGGTTTTCGTCCCCACGTCAGTACTATTGATCAAGTTTTTAGATTTATGATGACATATTGGAGTACAGTGATTTTAGCAGGGGGAACCTTATATGCAACATTTGTTGATTTAAAATCAGCGTTTGATTTAGTCCCCCGCTATAAGCTATGGGATACCTTAAAGAAAGCTGGGATGCCCATAGAAATTTAAAGTTTTATCATTAAATTGCATGAGGCCAATTATGCACAGGTTAGGTGGGGACAGCAGGGGGAGCTAACTGACCGCTTCCCAGTCAACAAGGGAGTGCGGCAAGGGTGTGTCCTTGCTCCTACCCTATTTTCCTTGTTTATAAACAAGGTTGTTACGTACTATATTAATTTTCCTACTGATGCTCCAACTCTTGCCGGCTCAAGGGTCCCGCTCTTAACCTCTTCAGTGCCCCGCCCTTTCCACGCCCTGTGCCGGGCGTTGAATTAGCGGGCGGGGTTCATGACGAGATAGTCTCGTCATGGGCACAGCGCAACCGTGCTCCATGACGAGACTATCTCGTCATGGGCACTGAAGGGGTTAATGTTCACAGACGACACTTTAATTCTATCAAAAACTCAATGTGGTCTGCAACGAGCCCTTGACAGATTTATAGATTTTGCAACGACCATGATCTTGTAGTAAATGTTGATAAAACCAAGTTAATGGTGCTGCATATATATAAACATATTAAAGGGAGAGTTGAAATGAATCAAGCACCATTGGAACAAACCAATACGTTCACCTATTTAGGAGTGACTATGGGCAGGAAGATGAATTGGACTCCTCAATTAGATGTTCTAGTCCTCAGGCACAATCATCTAGCAGGTGCCCTACTTAAAGAACACCGACTCTCAAACACTGGTGGGGCCCGCTTTATCGATTTATAATGGAAAAATTAGAGCTTCTATAATGTATGGAGCAGAACTTTGGGGTTTTGAAAATGTATCACCCCTAGTTTTCGCACAAAATAAGTTTCTGAGAACATTGACTGCCCTTCCCTTATCAAGTCCCATCAAGCCCCTGCTGTCTGATCTGTGATGTTCCTCCTTTGATGAGGTTGCAGGATTTAGACCCCTAGCATATTGGAGGAGGCTTTGGACTACTCCTGAACTGTCGGCCTATGCCAATACACTAATGCATATTAGGAACGCCGATCTGTCCTCCAAAATCAAATGGCTTCAGAAACTCAAGGGTAATCTGTTCGATATGGGGCTCCGCTACTTGTGGGAAGACCCAATAGGGAATTCATTTCCCAATAAAAACGAGTACAAAGAACTCTATTGGGCCATGACTACTAAAAAGACACTGTTAGGGGTGAGCAGCAGCTCGCTCACAGGTATCTTTTTGGAGCATAAGCCTGTAATGGAGGTAGAAGCTTACTGGAATTTGATCACAAAACCAGGTGATAGGAAACTATGTCACCAATTCAGAGTGGGCACTCTTCCTATAAGATCATTCACTGCAAAGTGGAATAATGTCTATGATACCAAATGCCCCTCGTGTCCATCCCAGGTCGAGTCGATAACCCACGTATTGTTTGTCACCCCGGCCTATGATGGCCCTCGCCGAAGGTGGCTTAAGGCTCTGTGCTCCAACCTAGGTACCAGATCGTGTATGACAGCTCTGCGTATTCTGGCAACAAATACAAGACCAGATATTGTGATCGCGATGGCAACATTTCTTAGCTGGCTTTAGGCACTGAGAAGGAAAAATCTGGAGGCCGTTGTAGTATCTGTGCTAGCTATTTAATTGTCTTATTGGCATATAGGCATCCCCCGGTTAAAAAGTGTAGGAATTAGTTTTATGGATGTATTTGTATTTTTAACCTCGTTATAAATGTCAGGATTTTGTAACAGCTGCTATTTAATTCTCTTTTAAGGAACCTAAGTTTTAGGGTGATATTGTTCTTCTTTTATTATATTTTATGACACTTTTATGTTTGTACTGTGTCTTTTATGGTTGTAAATTATCGAATAAACACTACTGACTGACTGACTTATATGTTTCCTTTTCCTCCTCAGAGTTAGCATGAACCAAGACTGTGGTGTCAGTGGTTTTGTTTTCAAGAGACTCTGGGAATTCTATATTTGTTCCTGTGGATCCTTTGATTGATTTAAGGTGATTTAGCTGTGGATTTACCGATATTAATGGTGATCGGTTTCCTTCTAGTTTCTTAGTTTCACACGGTGGAGTGAAAATCGGGTATAATTTGGAAGAACTATCAGTAGTATGATCCTTTATTCTATTTCTAGCTTTCCTTTCTCTCTTTTTTTGCTATCTGGATTGCACCTGTGTAGATGGTTGACTTGGAGAGACAACTTGTTTCGTTTTTTGCTCAGCATTTACTTGTCCAGCCATTTCCATACTAGGAGGCTGAGTTGTATTTTCAACTCCGGGTACCAAAACTGGCACTATTGGCAGGGGCTGCTTATTTGTATTTGAGTCAATATAATCTAGGTTGATTTTTTTCCTGTGAGAGAACTATACGTTTGTTAAGAGAAAGAATCTGCTCCATTAAAGTTGGTAAAAAGCTTAGCTTATCTAGAATTGGACCGCATGTACATGAAGAGGGCTGGGGTGAGTAAATGGATTGAACTCTCATAATTAAATTGGTTAAATTGTCCAGTTTTGACTTAATACCTGCAATATAAGTTGCTATAATGTTCATTACATCTATTTGGGTGTCAAGCTTGTCTGACTGCATAGTCAGAGTATCTGTAGATGCTTGTAGTGCTCGTAACTGTGGGAGTAAGAGTTCCATCTGCGTCGTAGCCCTTGCCCGCTGTCTGGCAAGGGAGATAGTCTGTCGTTTTCCTTTGATTCAAGTGAGGTATTTAATTCTAAATTGACATTTACGATGGACTCTGGAGGCTGGCAAGATTTGGTAGTGCATTTTTGTGGCAACATTGTTTGTTGTACTAGCCCTTTTTGCGGCTATGCGAAAGTTCTTCCATGTCCGCATTTTCCGAGACCACTGATAGGCCTTCTTGCAAGTTTTCTTTGAGGTTATTCATTTCCAAATAATCCTTGTCAATTTGTGATATTTGCGAATTTAACCATGAATAATCTAAGTCCTTGTTAATCAGCTGTAAAGTTTGGAAGGGAAATGTGTAACTATGGTCCTGAGCTTTAGATGGTGCCCCATCCAGCTTGTTTTGTTCTTCGATCTTTTGTTTATTAACTTGACTTTTTAGGATTTTGTCCGGTATTTTTTCTCCTTCGTTTTTTAATATGCTAGATAATTACACATAGGTTCCCCTTGTATTTTTTCATTGTGGTCTGAGTATTCCAGAGCTATTGTTTTTGACACGTTTAACCCTTCTGTTATAATTGGGCTTGTTGTCAACACATGGCTTCCCATTTGGTGGTTTTGTGCAGAATCAGTGTGTACGATTGCTGTTATTGTAGAGATATGTTGCGAAGTGGGACAACTGACAGAGAGTTTCTTGCTCAGTCATACTCTGCATGGGAGTTTATCTCACTAAAGTCCTGCGCTGTTTTAGCAGTTGGTAGTGACGTTGTCAATCCTGTTGGAGTTTTGGACAAATTCTGCGCTACTTGGCTCTCCAACCGTTGCACTACCTTAGTGGGAGCCAAAGGAGTCATCAGGCCTGGTGTGTCACCTGTTGCTGAGAAGATGACTAAACTTGGGTCCTTGAGCAATTGAAATTTGAGATTTTGAACCCCCGGGATACTCTTTGTTGATCTCCCAAACATTGTGGCTATTGGTGAGATTAGTGGACTCCTTAGTTTAGTACTTACACAAGTTGTGTCGGCCTCTTTCTTAGTAATTTGATTTGCCTTGGATCCCTTTTTGGAGGCTCCTGATTTGTCGCCAGGTGTTTTCCTGACCTTGCCAGATCGCATATTTATTTGAAACTGATGACCTCCTTAGGATCCTATATGCCTTATTCCAGTAGATTACCAAGTTATATGTACTTGTTTTTCAAGCCGCTTCCGCTGGCTGCTGACTGCTAGCTGCTAACTGCTGGCAGCTGGCTACTGGCTACTGGGTCGCTTGCTTGATAGCCCCCTGCTAATAGTGATTGTATTTGTGGTTGGCTTTTCAAGGAGCTGGTTCCATAATCCGACTGATAAGCCTTAAAACCACTGTATTGCCACTCTAGTCTACTGCAGCAGGGTCAGCAGAATCAGTTAAGTCTTAGGCTGTAAAGGAGCTCTTGACCGCCGCTGACTCTTTTTCACGGGCCCTACGTACCCTCCTGGCAGGGACAATGGGGGAAAAATCCACAAGGCCAGACAGGGCGGTAGGGAGAATGTGGAAATCTTCTTCCACTACCTAAAACCTTGATCCTCTCGCAATTAGGTGCCAGAATTCTCTGCTATTGTTTGTGTGTGCTGCGGCTAGTGGATCTTCCCATAACCCTATATGCCAATTCCTATGAGCCTCATTTTGTGCGTTTTTGTAGGCCTTCCTTTTCATGACTATCATATCTCCCTGGCCGGCCTTAATCGCCCCCATCAAGGCTTCTCCTGGTAATTTACTGTTTTCATTGAACCATACATTTGTTTTGCTCTTGGTCTTCCTCCTTCTGTCGTGGACTTCATAAAATGATTTATTTATGTTGTTGACTAGGGTTTTGAATGTATCTACCTCCACTTGCTCTTCCACTTTACCAACTTCTAGGGTGTTCAAAAAGTCACTAACTATACTGTAGATTTGTGCCAGAGTCTCTGCACTCTTCCATATTTGTGGCCATTTTACCCTCCTCTTATTATTACTAGTAATGATACAGTTTAGTGATTTGGGTTCTATAAGTGACTCAGGTGACTTTAAGTTCTAAAGAGAGAGCATTGTGATAACTACTGTGTCTTTCTATGACCCACATGTCCACTAAAGTTGACCATAGATAGACGTCAATCAAAAAGCAATCTATTCTGGTTTTGCTGTTGGCCCTCTTGTATGTGTGGTGAAGTTGGGAATAAGAAGTGGAACGGCCATTCACAGGCCTCAACCTATGTTTGTAGTTGAAAGCGGCTATTTGGAGGGCTACTTTCACCTGCTTCGCTGGTTTCTCGTGGCTCAGCAATGGAATACCTAGCTCAGCGTCTTCTTCATCGGTGATACTTTTGGTTGCTTCTAGAGGCTCAAATGTTACGTTTAAGTCCCCAACTATGACTTGATGATGATGTGCCCTATCCGTCTCAAGAAATGTTTCTAGATGTTCAATTGTTGGTGAATCTTGGTGCTGTGAGGCGAACCTATTGTAAACATTTACCAGTAGGGTTGACCTGTTGGTGATGGAATCTTTGATGGTTATAGCCAATAGGTTGGGGAGATCTAATTTGAGTTTTTTAACCCCCGTTTCAGTTTTGGTCCAGATTATTAGTCCACTAGCTGGACGAACTTTCCTCGACGGGGTAGCTTCTGTACTGTGGTTCGAAAATCCCTCTCTGTGGATTTTGTTGACTGCCCAAGTCTCTTGGAAGAGGCAGATATCATAGGTGTCTATTAGCCTCCCCCAGTCTTTACAAGCAACCTTGGATCTTAGCCCTGCGAGATTCCAAGACAGCACTCTTAGTTTCCCATTTAGTTCGTCAGGTGGCTGATGTTTGCCCTCCTCATGAGATGTCAATCATGTGGGTGGCTGGATTTGGGACTGTCCCCTCCCAGTGTTAGTAGTATGAGCCCCAGTTAGCGTTTTAGGCGTCTTCTGAGAGTTACCTTCCTGTAATAAGGTCAGCGGATCGCTGCAAGGAGACAATCCCGATGCCTGTCAGGTAGATCTATTTGCTGGGGCTACATGTGTGTTGTGATTAGTGACGGTGTCTGGAGTGCTCGCCTGGTTCCTGTGAGTGGGCAGCAGTGTACTTGGGGGTGTGAACTTCATCTGAATTTGTAATTTAGTCGGGGGCAATGCGCGTTGCCCCAAATGAACTAGCCCCTCTTTTAAATCATTAGAGGATAGGTCCAATATTATGTGGTCTGATTCTTTATTTAAATACAAGAGCAGGGTTTTAGATATTACGGTATGCGATGGCGCCCACAGTGTCTACGTCAAAGTTTGGAGCTAAAGAGTAGAACGGTGCAAATAGGACGAGGGGAAAACAAACCCTGAACCCCTCCAGTAGACCGGAGTCTAAAATAGGAAATAACATAGAATGCCTATGCACACGTTAAGAATAAGTACTGTATCCATACAGAAAGTAATGGTAAGAACAGCAGTGAAAACACAAAATACAGAAATCCAAAACGTTTCTTATTTTTGCTTACAAACCGGAAACCCACTACACTCTTTGACGCACTCGTCTTACAGGTCCAGATTCACTTGGGTTACTCACCCTTGTGTAACTAATTTTAATTAGTGAACCTTGCACTGTATTTTCCCGCGCAGCCGGGACGGAAGTATAACCGGCGGAGAGATCCAATAACCATTCATGTTGTGCCTGATGCCCTGAAGAAGTCGTGGGTCTTACACCCGGACGAAACACGTGTTGGCTGGGCTACGGAATCATATTAAACCAAGAGAAAAAATAAGAAACGTTTTGGATTTCTGTATTTTGTGTTTTCACTGCTGTTCTTACCATTACTTTCTGTATGGATACAGTACTTATTCTTAACGTGTGCATAGGCATTCTATGCTGATTCTTTATTTGTTGGGCAGCGGTTTGCATTTAGTACATCTGATCTTATGATTGACCGACATTGCCTCACCTGTCTTATCCAATGAATAGCTTTATTGACCAGGACATATCTGGTTTCCGAGGATTCCCTTGTGTCACTCATCAGCTTGGGTACATTTATCAGAAACACCCTATTGCGACCATCATTAGGTGGTCCGCTGTTCACATCCTGGCTTCCACTCATTTCCGGTATACCTTTTCCTCCATTATGCCCCATCCTCCCAGGGCATGATATTAGGTTCCATGCCCCATGCAGAGCGTTCGTGTAAGGGTTGCTTCTAATGTCATTGTGACCTTCTAATGGTTTTCTCAGCATTCTTCCAGCGGGCCCCCCATTGCCACTCCCGAGCCATGACACCCCCATTTGAATGGCCTCTGTTGAATAGTAACCTGGGTGGTTGTAATCCCTTGCATGGTGCATGCGGGTGGGCAGGCTTGGGGATGTTGATGGTAATTAGAGTTGTTTACCGTGGAGAGCTTCTGTTTTAGATCATTGGGGTATTTAGTGTGTGCCGTCACACTCCATTCTGCACCTTGCCTACCCTCCATATACCCCTTTTCGATGGATCATGTACCTATCGCCAGGTCCTAGCCCATGCCTTGCTCCTCATGTCATACTAGGGTGAACCATATTGAGCTGGTCAATCAGGGATCCTACGATTCCCCTAAGGGCGATAACTTCTGATGTTAGGTCCCTTACATTAGACTTAAGCTCACTCAGTTCAACAAGAAGGGCGTTAGTGTTCGCAGGTTTCTGCACAATAGATCTTCGGCATTTGGCATCGGTACTAGTTGATTCAGTTCCTGGCCCTTTTCGGGTTTGGGTGTAGACCTCGGCGTCTGCTGTTTCTAGTGAGGAAAGAGTATCAAAATGGTTCAAACGTACTGCATTCAAAGCTGCCCCTACTTCCACTATCGTATTAGTGCTGGCCGGTTGATGGAACCACAGCACTAGACTCTAACTGAATTTGATTTGTTATATTATCAGTATGTATTTCGCATACAGCTGAGCCCTTAGATGATAATTCAGTACCTGGGGCTTTTCTCCTTGATTTGCTTAATGCAAAGATTGCTGCCGTTTTGTGGCCCTCTTGGGGTGGTGTGTGTAGTATCTTCATGTTGTGTTATTATGTTCTTTGTTATCTTGTTCTAGCTGCTCAGCCAGTGTGAGTGTTCTGTGTGGAATGTTGGTGTGTGGGCCATGAGTGGAATGCCTGGGTGACTGGTGACAGTTGGTGGATGGGCTGAACGGCTAGCAGGCTGCTCCTGGTGGAGCTCCTGTACAGGATCTAAGCTACATGTTATCTACTTGAATAAACCTACTCAAACTACATCCTACCAGCGTGGACTACTTTACTACATATTTTTGGCGACGAGGATGGAGACTTTCTCACGCATTAAAGTTGGTCTGTAGCTACCTTACAATGACATCTACAAATAGTCAACATGTTGGGAAGAAGCATCAAGATCTACAAGACAACACACGAGAAAATTCGCAACAAGTTTGGGTCACAGCCCCACCAGTGTCCATAACATTGGACAGCCCCAGCCCAAGCGTGCTGTACTTTGTTTCATCTGGACACATCTACAAAACCTGCACCTTCGAGGAAAGTAAGCAACATCATTTTTGTCACTCTATATGTCTTCTGTATTGTAACTGCTGTGCAATTTGAGATGTGCAAAGACATTTGGAGTTGCACTTTGGGACATGGTGCGTTTTGCCTACAACAAGTATTGGCAGCTATTTATTATAATACGCAAATCAGTTTGTCCCTTTTGATTTGCACTTGTCAGCGTTTGATTGCAGGTAAACGGAGTGCACTGTCTGCACAGTGTTTGGTATGGTGCCTGTCCACGGATCATCAATGGTTTACTTCAAATTCGTGCCAGCATCCTTGATTGCTAAGGATTTACTGGGAAGAACTAGATGTCTGCCATAAGTGTCACTACATTGCCACCGTTCGTCTTTGAGCACAATTGTGAGGCACTCTACATTTTTTTGAATTGGCAGTGCCTGAGGGCCAAGAGAGGTGAGACATTATTTGTCTTCCATTTGTAGTGTTAGTTGAGACTTCATGTCGGCGGGCTTTAGTAAACCGCCGTTTTCCAGTTTAAAAAACGTGGCATGAGCTATGCACAGCACACACTCCCTCAGCGCGTGCACAGTCAACAAGATTAAACGTTTATAGTCAGCGCGTGAATTTTTACCTGGCTTGATGTTCTTCTGGTCCCGTAGTTCTTCTCAGTGACATCTTTGATTCTCCTCAGCTGCCTATGGACGCTCTTCAGTTTGAACGTGCGGTGAGCCATCCGGCTCACCGTCAAGTACGTACCGCAATCTTGGAGTATTTCTTCTGGGAAGTGTTGACAAGTTGTGCAGCACTTGAGGAAGTATGCCAAACCATGGTGAAATACGGATGAAAGACCCGGTGAAGAGTGATAATTTAAAGGTTGTGCAGTAAGGAGAGGCTGGGGTAAGGAGAGGCATTTGGGGGAGTTGGACTGCGAAGTATGTCCACTGCGAGGGACTCGTGTTGAAGAAAAAAAAGATGACAAAGGGCAGCTTGTGTTGTAAGGAGCGCCGCATGGGCGAGTCAGCCTGCAGACTGTAGCCTAGGTGCTGAACTGCCTGCAACGTGTTGAGACAATCAATTAAAAGACGCTGCGCAACCATTCCAAGACAGCAGTTTGTGCAGTTACGTGTGACGTGTTTTTGGTGAAGTCTGCCCTCAAGTGCACAACTGACTGCTCTGTGTGGGACTAAATAAGCACGTTTGATAAAGCCGATATCCTGCAAGGTTTGAAGATAACATATCCTATGTTTTAGGTGCATTTTACATCTATGGGTTGCACATTAAACTAGTGGTTAGCGGTCTATGCAGTTTGTTAAGTGTGTAAAGCTACTGTGTTTGAAGCAGATTCGTTGTTCATCACATGCTGGTTTAGAAAATGTTTACGATTTAAAATGTAATTGATCCTGATTTTTCAAAATGTATTTCCTTAGCCCATTTTTAGGACTTGCGCCTAGTGTTGCAGTGCACAGCACTGCTCGCGCAGCGAGAGACCTCTTGTACGGGGTTTTAAAATTGCCCTAGGAATAGCACACGTTCGTGCGTGTGCTTTTCTTTTTGGGCCACGCTATTGGCCTTTGCATGCGTCTTTTTAATAAAGACAGCACGCAATTGGCCAAAGGCGGGCGCATTGCTCCGCTAATGGCCTATTGGTGTCTATTACGCACACCGCAGCCATTTGGTTTCAATTATCGCGCCCAGACACGCGCACGATAATTGAAACCACATGGCTCGCTGTGGCGCTCGCGGGCGTGTTTGTTTTCCCATAGCGATCGCTTTCACTTTCGCGATCGCTCCCCCTGTTGTTTGGTATTATTGCGGCTCCAAGTTAATTGCTTGTTTGTGTATGCCAGTGTAGTTAATGGATGCCGACAACGGAATTCTTGAACGAGGGGAAGGTGTGGCTTAACGGCCAGAGTGGCCAACTTTGACACATGGAACCAGGATCGAGTCTGGCAGGAGGCTCAAGCATCTGACAAATCACTCAATCTCCCTGTGCCTAAAACAAAGAATGTGTCCGTCTCTAATGCATCTGGTGCACACGTAAAGTGCTCTGATACCCTTGGGTCGAGTTCATGCTATATAAAACTGTTAACTGCATCTTTTAAAATTTATGAGCGGATTTAAAACTGCTGCAAAGGTGTTTCTTCGGCTGTAAACGAGCTTCAGGGTGCAATTTATGTACACAGGACACTGCTGTTATCAGCATCATATTACAGAAAAAGAAATTTGCTTGACAGGACATGTTGAGATGATAGTTGTTCAGCCAAAAACTACTCATTTTGAATCATTCTGAATAGCGTACAAGTTCTAACGTTTACAATCTGTTGGACAGAATCTATACAAAATACCCCGATTTAACTGTTATTTTTTCTATTTTTTGTGTATGCCAGTGTAGTTAATGGATGCCGACAACGGAATTCTTGAACAAGGGAGAGGTGTGGCTTAATGGCCAGAGCGGCAGACTTTGACGCATGGAACCAGGTTCGAGTCTGGAGGCAGGCTCAAGCAACTGGGCAAATCACTTAATCTCCCCATGCCTAAAAAAAAGAATGTGTCAGTCTCTAATGCATCCGGTACACACATAAAGCGCTTTGATACCCTCGGGTCGAGTCCGTGCTATATGAAACTGCTAAACAAAACAAAAAATGATAGGGCCTCAACAGAGACAACTCAAGTAATTGCAGAAATATCTTGATGTATAATTTACGTGCTGTGTCAGGATTCTACACATCTTTTTTGTTTAAATACATAGTACAGTAAGTGATAGTTAATTTAGGTTTTGCCTGCTACAGAGGCCCTAATTAATCAGAGTTTAAGGTCCCATTCATAAAAATGTATTGCATTGTTGCCTTGATTCTTCCACGTAATAAAGCACAGCATTTACTAATGGCCAGTGGCCACAGAACAGGTCACTTTCACCAATGCTGGCAAGACCGCCGAGAGAACATCCTGTGTGCAATTTAACTTTTACAAAGGCGGCCGCGCGTCAGACATCTGCAAACTGCTCTGACGTGATCTCCTCTGCCAGCGTGCCGCTCATTAGGCTGATTTTCACTTAAAAGTTTCTAGTATCAGCCGTCTCTAAGGGCAATTAGGAATGCGTGGATCCATGCACCAAACAATTGTGTTTAAAATCAGCGCAACGCGATTCCGGTTTAACAATGGCAGCAGCGTCGGCTCCTTCATATGTGACAAAGTGAGCAGGGCTCTCTCCCCTCCCCACAACCAGCATCTGTATAAGTTTTGTCTTCTAAAGACACTTTCTACCCGCTTTACCGCCACGCAGCGAGCTGTGCTTTCTGGGACCCGATCATAAGGTTTGATTTTTGTTTCTGTTTACAGTCTGCACTTTGCGTAATGTCTTCCTCGTGTTTTAGTACCTTTTAAATTGCTCCCGTAGAAAAAGAGCGTGTATAGCATTAAATCTGGTGATGTTTCCTGAGCGTTCAAGTCTTTTCAGCATTCCAGGTATTTAAAGATGTAGCCTCGCGTAAACATAGGTTTTACTTGCACAAACCCACATATTAATGCACTGCACATAGAGTATACAGCCTAGTGCTCACCCTGAAAAAGGTAACTGTAGCCAATAGCTTTGCATTTAACTAATGCGAGACCTATTGCATTGCAAATGCTTGTTATGTGTTGGGTTGGTGTAACAAGACTTACTGGAGGGTGGCATGTTTGATGTGTTTTGGCTTGCCTTTTTTAATTTATGTATCCATTATTTTGGGTGGGAATGGGTTTCAGTCCCATATCCTCACTTTAAGGCTCTGTAACCTTACAAGAGGGTTGGGTTAAGGGTTTTGTTTCCCTTTCATGCAGGAATGGGTTTATGTCCCATTTCCTCACTGTAATCCATGATGCCCTTATGTGAGGGTTGGCTTAGGTGTTTGTTTCCCTTTCACGTTTGTTTCCAGTTCACTCAGGAATGGGTTTTAGTCCCATTTCCTCACTGTAAGTCATGGTACCCTTACATGAGGGTTGGTTTAAGGGATTGGCTTAAGGGGTTTATTCCCTTTCACGCTAGGAATGGGTTTTAGTCCCATGTCCTCACTCTACGCCACTGTACCCTTACCTGAGGGTTGTACTTGTTACAAGGTTTTTTGTTTCTTGTGTGCGTAAGCCACCATGTGCTGCATGTTCGTTTTGTGGTAAGGGGTGTTTTCATTACCTTTCTTTGGGGTTTTGGTCCCTTTTGATCCCTTATTTAGGGGCAGGATTTTGGGTCTCAGTCCCTTTTTCCACATTTTTCCATGTTCTTTCTCTTTAGATGGGGAGTATTCACATTGTGTTTGTATTTTCTTTTCTTCATTAAAGGAGGAGGATGGGTATTTTCTATGTATCTTTCCTCCTTGTGTGTTTTGTTTCCTTCTCATGATGTAGTTTCTACTGTTCATCCCTGGGTTTTTGAACCATTGTACCATTGACTTTTGTTGTACTTTGTTGTTTATAGTTTTTAAAGTTTATTTTCATTATTCTTCTATTTTATAATAAGGAGATAATGTAGTATCTTCAAGTTGTTATTATGTTCTTTGTTATCTTGTTCCTAGCTTCTCATCCAGTGTGAGTGTTCTGTGTGGAATGTTGGTGTGTGGGCCATAAGTGGAATGCTGGGGTGACTGGTGTGAGTGGTGACAGTTGGTGGATGGGCTGAGCAGGCTGCTCCTGGTGGGGCTGCTGTACAGGATCTAAGGTACATGTTATCTACTTGAATAAACCTACTCAAACTACATCCTACCAGTGTAGACTACGTTACTACAGTTTGTTCTGGCCTTTTAATAGACACTCCACTTCCTCAATCAGGAAGTCAATATCTTCTGCAATGCAATTTGCTGCGGCACTTGCTGTTGGTCTCTTAGCTTGTTTTGGCGTGCCATTTGGGCTTCCCCATGCCTTCCATTTGCCCATCCTGGTACACTCGTCGGGCTTGTTAGTTATACCCAATCTCTAATAAACAGTTGCAGGTTAAAAAAAGAAAACAACTAAAAAACAAATGTACCTGGGTCACATAAGTCATTTGGTTCCCTCACACGAGCGTGCAGCCAAGGGGGGTGGCCCAGCCTAGCCTTCTCCGGGCTCCGAAGGGCGCGGACGGGCCCGCTATTGGCCCCGGCACGGCTCGGGCACGCCCGCGCACGTCCTGCACTGCGGGAACACTGGTCAGCTTTTAAGCACCTTCGGCGCTTTGGAAAAGCGTTGGCGGCTCCTGACTCGTTGCAGGTTTGGGGGATGGAGTCCCCGGCGGTGTGGAAGTGCTGGCAAGATGTTGGTTGAAGGCTTGTAATGCAAAGGGGCTCCCGCACTGTGGGAGCCCTGGCCAGCTTTTAAGCGTCTCCTGGTGCTTGGGAAACACGTTGGCGGCTCCTGCCGCGTTGCCATTTGGGGGATGTAGTCCCTGGCAGTGTGGAAGTGCTGGCTAGATGCTGGTTGAAGGCTTGTAATGCAAACAGGCTCCCCCATATAGTATATTAAGGTATCCCCTTCTCTCTTCTCAAGGCAGGAAGCCCACCGATTAATTCCCGCCAGACCTTGTGCACTGGAGCTTTTGATCTCATATTCCAGCCTTACGGCTGCTATTGATGCTGAAGTATTACAATATATAATTCTTCTCAAAATCTGCCCTTCTGTCTTATTCAAAAAGCCCCATCTTGACACATCAATAAGCTCTACTGCATACAGTAAGGTGGCGGGGATTTTTGCCTGATCTATAGGAGATGAGACAAGAGTCTTCTGCCTACCGCATTATAAAATGCTCCCACTCCCTTGGCCTGGGACTGTGCCTTACACACATTATTCGAGATATGGTCAGTATCGTTCAAATTGTTACACATAATTTCCCCCCAAAAAGTGTTCGCTTAAACCACTTCCAATTTTTGGGTGCCCAAATACCATGGATAATTGGCATAGTTACCTTCTTTCCTGTGGAAGCAAAGGATTTTACTTTTGCAGGATATATTTTTTTTAAAAATGTGCGTCAGCTTACTGCAGCAGTTCCCCTAAACGACTGTTAAGACCTTTAGGGTTAAGGTCCAAAATTACTATGTCTTCTTCATATACAAGACATGATATTGACCGGTCCCTGATGCTAAGTGAATAACCTGTGCCCTGTAGAAGGGAATCGGGAAGATCTGAGATATACAGGATTTTCTTGGAGAGCCCGCGATGACCGCCTAGCAAGACTTGACAACATGTAGTAGAGTGGACGGCAATAGTTAGATGTAATAAGGTTCCAGGAATGCCAAGGTCAGACAATTTCTTCCACAGTGTAGGACGGTCCACCTTATCAAAGGCTGTTAAGTAGTCAATTAAATTTCTCATTAGATAATTGTAGCGCTACTTTGTTATTCCTGGTCCCGTTGTTTTTCCTGAAACCTGTCTGCTCTAGCGGGATGATTTTATTATCTCCCACCCAAGAATTAAGTTGAGCCGTCAGAAGACATCTAGTAAAAACCTTACCTACTGCGTCACGTAAGGCAATTTGGCGGTAGTTTGCGAGTAAGTTACGATCTCCCTTATTATGGAGTGGAACAATCATACTCCCGGTCCATGAAGTGGGGACTGTCATATTGGCATAACAGAATTTAAAGACCGAGAATAATAATTTAGCCCAAAATATTACTTAATTTTTTACTACTGCTATAGGCACTTCATTTGGGCCCATAGCGGCAGAAGATCGCATAGCAAGAATGGGGGATTCAATATCTTTTGCGGAAATAACAATATGGCTAAACGTGGGAGTTTCAGGGGTGGGCAACCACATAATCCTTTCATTTACCATACATAATGTGGAGATATACCCGACCCAAATATCTTCACCAATTGGGGTGGGGAGAGACCTAACTAGTGCCACAGCAATCTGCGACTATTGGCCAAAATCTTCTCATGTGATTTTTAGAGGATGCTTCTCTTAGGTCTTCCCACCTACGATCTAAGCTTTGCTTTCTTAGACTAGCCTTTAAGTGACTGCAACACCTTTTTAGCAGGTACAGAATGCTCTGTCTTTCCTTAGAGAAAGAGATTAATTGTTTTCTGACCAGCTTATCTATTTCTTTATTCAGTTGAAGGATAGTTAAAGAAATTGGCTTTAGAGGAGCCTTTGCAGGCCTCAGAGTAGAATTGTTTACAATTGGCTTCCTAAACTGGTCAAAAGAGTGCACAAAATCGACTTCCAAAGAGTCAAGATCATTGAGAGCCTTCTCTAAAATTCCTTTTAAGATAGTGATCATTCTAGGGTCCCATTGGGTTCTTCCTGATTTTTTTTTGTTGAATTTCGAGTTGGCACTATCAAATTTCTAAGATCCAACTGAAGATGTGTTTGCTGCTAAAGAAAATAACAGTCTTTGGTCACTTAGGATAGAGTCTATTATTCTCAGATCACCCAACAAATAAAACTATGAATATGCAATGATGAGATCATCTAAAATTGAATCTCCCATTGGGTATTTATGAGTAAACTAAGCAGGATAGTCAGGGGTCAATCTCCCATTTACGATCAGACAGCTGTTATTCCTCAGTTGGTCAAGGAGTATCTTCCCTCTCTTGTTAGATCTTAAATTGGGTGGGGGGCAGAAGGGAATAGATAGGGAATCCTCTTTTTCCATTTCATGGAATAACCTGGTCCCATGGTTGGAGAATTTACAATTTAAGTCTCCAACCAAAATTATCTGGAGTCCATTCTCCTTGTCTATAGCATTTTTAATAAAAGCAAAGCTGTCATACAAGAGACTGTTATAGGAAACGTCAGGAGGGATATAGGCATTCAGCAGTCAGATAGGGGTCGCTAGACACCCACCTCTATTGGGGAATAAAGTTACTTCTAGGAAAAGATTGGAATGGTCATTAAAACTCTCATAATTCCATTTAATCTTTTGCATGCCCCTTCCTGTATGGGGTAGCTTTGCACTCTATTAAAAAGTAACCTTTACACTGAAGATCAGGAGGGCGCCAGGTTTCCTGGATGCAGATTTTCTCCTTACTCTTCCTTACGCCAGCTGCATTCCAGGAACCCACTTTTAGTTCATTGCTGAATATTACGATTGGATGCTGGGGTCCGATATTCGAGCATCATTTAATACACCTGCCAATCAATTCCATTTTTGATACTCTTTATCTGCAAAGGCAGTAGGAGGGCCATGGTCTTGCACACTATGACATGTCACGAATCTACCATTGTTCCCTACGGAGACTTGCAGCCATTTTGGGCCTTTCGCTGGGCACTTATTTA
This sequence comes from Triturus cristatus, assembly GCF_964204655.1. Classification (NCBI taxonomy): domain Eukaryota; kingdom Metazoa; phylum Chordata; class Amphibia; order Caudata; family Salamandridae; genus Triturus; species Triturus cristatus. Next base: position 678,335,523 of record NC_140593.1, on the reverse strand, counting down.
AAGAAACGGAGGAACATTCGCTCATAACGTTGCACAGATGTTATGCTCATCTACCCGGATTTTAGACTCCCCGTACACAGGAAACACATCAATCCCACTACAAGACCATTCTTGTTTTTGCCCCTGGCCCTCTATGGCTTAGAGAAACAAGTGAAATGTTGCTACTTCGGATTAACTTTAAATTCTTAATATCTGCAAAGCATGCTAGTAAAAATAAACAATTCAGAATCAAATCATCAGTCAAAAAGAATGACGAAGTCCAACGCTGAAATATTTGCAGAGGATCGAGGAGAGAGTTGGGCTCCTTCATCATGCCATACTGGTGTTAATATATCCTTGGATTCCTCCCCAAATGGTTTGGCTGCTGGGTTAAGGGAGAAGATACGAGAAATTGCTAATGGGGAGAACACAAACACATTGTGCCGGAATCGTTCTTCACTAGAGGGGAGGCAACTTTCCCAGCCTGAGCCCCTCCCTCTGATTACTCTGGTTCATTATATCAGACCTTTGGATCGGGTTCGCTGCTTTTTGAAAGCAGAGCTTTTGGGTTCCTTTTTTTTTTAAATTAGCAGATTTTATTTTTCCTTCCCTCTCTGATTCTTTGCGTTTTCTTTACCCATAGGCTCCGCTATAGCATTCAAATCTTGTTTAGGATGAGCTTTTGTCTTAAAAATGGGAAACACTTCAAACCCATGGTTAGGTAGTGTCGCAGAAGAACCAGATACAGCAGTATCCATTAAACTTGAGTCAAATAAGTTTTTTTATTGAGATTGTAGGACTTTCCACATTCAGCCACTCCCTAGGTGGTCCGGGGTCGACCTAATGAGTGGTTTTCCAACTTGTGAGGAGAAATCTTTTCTTGTAAATATGAGGTGTATTACAACAGCCCCACTCTCTTCGAGCAAACTCTTGTGTGCTCCTTGACTTAGGACTCCCAACGATCTTTTTTGTGACTGTGAACCCTGATTTGAATTTTCTCTCTCTTTTAGACCAGTCAGCACTTTCAAGATCATGGCTGCAATATCTTGAGAGAGGCCTGTATTTGTTGCACATTTCTCCAGAAAGGCTAGGATATAAAACAAGATTTTCTCCAGGCAGATGAGGGATTTAGAAACCTGCACCTCCTCACATAGGAGATTACATGACAAATTCCGAATCAGTTCCAGATCTGGAGTTGCTGGCATTTGATAAAATTCTACAGAATGCTCTGATGGAGTACTATTGAATAATTGTAATACAGTTGTCAGAATCGGCGTAGATGGGGTTCTAGGAGCATTAATCTTCCCCTATGTCTAACACCTTAAGTTAGACCCCAAATCTATATCTGGAAGGGTAATATCCTCCTTGGGAAAATTGAAAACTTCTTCCTGATCTGTTGACACAGTTGCCACTTCTATCGTACATAGGGGGAGAGAGGGCGCAAGAGAGGATCTGGTCCTTACCCTTCAGTGAGTTAATACGTGCCGATTTAATCATCAAAGGATTGCATTTGGTTTTGACAAAAGGTCTTATTGGGATCAAACGGCCTGAGTGGAGTTTCTACGCTATCATATTAGCATATTCTTTAGCCGAAAACTGCCAGGCACTTGTTTGGTTTGCAGAAAGAAATCAGTAGCCTGAGCAGATAGGCCCAAACACATGGACACTCCAGTCAGACCCCGCGGGACATCAGGCCAAACAAAGAAGAAGAATATTACAAAAAGGGCTGGCCAAGACCGAAATCCCAGCCTGGGAAGATAACGCGATGGACCAGCAGGTTGTGCAGGGTAAAAGCCTGAGGCAGTATGAAGAGTGAGCCAACTGAGGTCAGGGAACTATAAGAGGCCGTCACCCTCAGCGACTCTTCCCGGCTAGCTTCCCTTGTACCTTCAGTATCTGCTTGGTGCTCTTTCACTTGTTGCCTGCTCCGTACTTGTTAGAAATGAGGGTCTCTAGTTGGCAGAGGTAGGTACCTTTGTCCAAATAGGGACCCTTCTTCCTAGTCAGGATAAGGGAGTTACACTCCTAAAATAACCCCTGCTCACCCCCTTGGTAGCTAGGCACGAGCAGTCAGGCTTATCTTAGAGGCAGTGTGTAAAGTATTTGCACATAACCAACAGTAATGCAGTGTACGCACTACAAAAGAACACCACACCAGTTTAGAAAAATACCCAATATTTTTATATACTCAAAACAAGCCCAAAAACGATAAAAAAAAATCCACAATACAGTACTTAGTAATCTTCAGGTTCGAGGCATATGAGCTGCAGATCACACACTGAGGATAAGATCGCCATCTGGTGTTGGGCTCGGATGATTGCAGGTTGTTGTTGTCTTCGGAAGAAGCCTTTGGTCACGAGGTTGGTGACTCCTCCCCTGGACAACAGTGCGCATGGGCATCCACTCCATCGTCAGATTGTTTTTTTCCGCCACTGGGTTCGGATGAACTTTTTTCCGCTCCAGCAGAAAACTTCTAGCAATCAATTTAACTCCTTAATCTTCATTCCATCGACTTCGAAATCATCTCGGACCGGTTCCGGAAGCGGCTGATGGACAGGACACCCTTCAAAAAATGCCCCCAGTGTGGAGCGAAGTTCCCCCACAGTGACCACCACGAGGTTTGTAACCTCTGCCTGTCGCCGGAACACAACGAGTCCACCTGTCCAGCTTGTGCCGCTTTCCGTTCGAAGAAGACCCTCCGGGACCGAAGAGCTCGACGCCATATTATGGCCAAACCAGCTCCAGAACCGGAGGACATCTTTGCTCAAGATGTTCCCGAAGACGACACCGAAGATCTCGAGATCGTGTCCGAGGCCGACGATTCCGATGACCTCATCACTCCAGGGCAGCGTGTGAGTACCACCCCCCCTGCCCCTGCCCCATCCAAAAAGACAGTGGTCAAGACTCCGCCAGCTGGGCCCAGTCGCGACCGGAAATCCTCTTCAGAAGCCCCGCCCTCGGGCCCGGCTCCGAAGACATCTAAGCCTGTAGGTGGCTCGGGCTCGAGCAAACCTCATGTGATTGTGCCTTTAACACCCTCAGCACCGAAAAAAACACTGTCGGCACCGAAACAGGCTTCGAGACCGAAATCTCCTTCGGCACTGAAACGTTCCTCGGCACCGAAGTCTCCACCGGCGCCGAAACGTTCTTCGACATCGATGCCTAAAAGTCCCTCGGCACCGAAACATACATCGGCACCGAAACATACATCGGCACCGAAAACTCCATCGGCTCCGAAAAATCCATCGGAACTGAAACATCCTTCGGCACCGAAAACATCATCGGCACCGAAAACTACGTCCACACCAAAAACGGCTCATAAAGACCCGAAGCGGGCGTCGCCGCCACCACCTTCGGAGCCAGATGAACTTTTTCGACCAGATCCTACTCAAAAGCGGATCTACATCAATCCTAACACTGGACATGTGACTGCCATCCCATATAAAAAACGGAAGCTGGACACTACACCTCCCCCAGCTCCCATACGGAAAAAGGACTGTGCCACTTCACCACTTCGTCCTTCTTCTCCTGTTTTACCTTCTAACCCGTCCCCCCCTCCTCCTCCTGTTTCTCCTTTACCTTTACCTTTACCACCTCCCTATCATTCACCTCCTCCACAGGATGATAATGATGACTTAGGGGGAGGGGCGGACCCTGATTTATTTAATGATCCTGTTGATCCAACCGACCCGTTTACTTTTCCAGACACAGCACCGGTAGATGACTGGTCTTATCCAATGCCTGACATGCCTGACCCCACTACCTACCCCTCCAAGCCCTCCCCTCCTGATGACCACCTAGGGTTTGGCCAACTAATAAATAGGGCAGCAACGTTCCATGGTGTCACTATGCACACGGACCCCCTTGAGGAGGATTTTCTCCTCGATACCTTTGAGCAGTCACAAAAAACTGTTCATATACTTCCCATGATTAAAGGGGTTATAAAGCATGCCACTGACGTCTTTAAAGACCCTGTTCGAGCGAGGGTTCTCAACCCCCGCATCGAAAAAAAGTACCGACCAGCCCCGCAGGACCCTGCATACATTAAAGCCCAGCTCCCTTTAGACTCCTTGGTCGTATCAAATGCCAGGAAGCGCGTTAACTCACAGACAACTGGAGAAACGCCCCCCCCAGACAAGGAGTCTAAGCTTTTAGAGGCCTCAGGCAAACGAGTCGCCGCACAGGCGGCGAACCACTGGCGTATTGCCAATACCCAGGCCCTGTTAGCTCGGTATGACAGGGCACATTATGACCAACTTGAGGACCTTATGCAACATCTGCCTGAACCCTTTAAGTCCCAGGCCACTGACCTCATTCAAGAAGGCAAATTAATATCTAATGCCTCCATTAAATGCGCCTTAGATGCGGCAGACACTGCTTCTAGGGCGGTCAATACTAGCGTCTTACTCAGACGACATGCCTGGCTCCGTATTTCCGGTTTTAAACCGGAGGTTCAAACCGCAATTCTGGCTCAACCTTTCAACCAAGAGCAGTTATTTGGCCCTGCAGTGGATACTGCATTAGAAAAAATGAAGAAGGATAATGAAACTGCCAAGTCTATGGGAGCACTGCAGTCTCCTCAAAACCGGGGTTCCTTTCGTCGCTCCTTTTATAGAGGAGGCTCCAAAAACACATCAACTGAGACCACGTCCACCTTTAAAAATTCTGGACAAACATCCCCTAACAGAGGTTATTTCCGGGGAGGTTATAGGGGAAACAATAACAAAGGCCGAGGGCGGGGCAATAACAACAACACCCGCACCTCCCCAGCCACCAAACAGTGACTTGCCACCACTCCCCCCAGACCATTCCACTCCGGTCGGGGGGCGACTCCAACAATTCCTACCTGTCTGGACTTCCATCACCACAGACAGATGGGTAAGACAAATTATCCAGTCTGGCTACTGCCTCGAACTCATACAATCCCCCCCAAACATACCACCCAAACAACGCCCAATGTCCTCACATCATCTCTCTCTCCTCAAACAAGAAGTTCAATCCCTGTTACAAAAACATGCGATAGAACCAGTCCCCCTTCAACATCAGGGAAAAGGGGTATATTCTCTATACTTCCTCATTCCCAAAAAGGACAAAACACTAAGGCCCATACTGGATCTCAGACTACTAAACCAGTATATACATTCGGATCATTTTCATATGACCACTCTCCAACAAGTCCTCCCACTCCTACAACAGGGAGACTTCCTTGCCACATTAGACCTCAAGGACGCATACTTTCACATCCCTATGCATCCCGCTCACAGAAAATATCTACGATTTGTGGTAGATGGGCAACACTATCAATTTACAGTTCTCCCATTCGGAGTAACAACAGCACCCAGAGTGTTCACCAAGTGCTTAGCAGTCGTGGCAGCGCACCTCAGAAGACAACAGATCCATGTCTTCCCCTATCTGGACGATTGGCTCATAAAAGCCAATACATACCAAAAATGCGTTCTCCACACTCATCGCACGATTCAAACTCTCCACGATTTGGGATTCACTATCAACTACCCCAAATCCCACCTACAACCTTCCCACTTACATCAGTATCTAGGAGCAACCATAGATACATCCAAGGCCATTGTGATATATGCAAATATCGTAGGAAAGATGCAGGAGCCTCTTCTGTATCAAGCAGGATCTTTATTACAGAGCATGGACAAAGCGTACACCACAACCGCTGACCGGACACCAACTGCCCCAGCTAGAATTCCCCCTGCAACAACACGCTAGTACTAAGAACCCCATCAGCGTTCTAGGATCAGAACAGGGAAAGGACACAGAGGAAGGGGTTGCAGAACACTAGAAACAAGGTAAGTACAAACAAAGCTAATAAGTATTTACAACACATCTTCTTCCCTAAAACCAGAACAAACAGACAATATATCCAAAGATACAATTAAACATAATCAACATAAATAGTCATTCAAATAAGCCGGTGGCCTGCGAGACCTAACAGACCTGGACTCCTCAGAGTGACTAAAAACATTGTTAGCACCAGCTTGACTCTGCACATCAAATGAACTACAAGCATCACCACCACCATCCTCCCTACAACGGCTTGCACTCTGACCCGGAGAAAAACCCTCCGGAGTGGACAACAAATAGCCACTACTGGACGGAACTGGTTTTGTAGACAACATGGAATCCTCATCTGAAACAAGCTTACTATACAATGCTACCCTTCGAAGGTTCCATTTCTCCCCATTGTCAAGAACAACATAATGTTGAAAAACCTTCTTCACCACATGAGGACCCCTAAATTTCGAAAGTCCCTTGGCCACTCTCCCCGATTTAACTTTAACCAAGTCACCCTCAGCAATTGTTCTCCCCGTTTTCACAGTTTTCACACTTGCCTCCTGCTGAGCACACCCAAGGAGAGAATCTTTAATCCAAGAAGGTGCTAGTTTGGTGCCAGGACGTCTCCCCCGCATGAGTTCAAAAGGCGACTTAGAGTCCTCTTTATGAACCGTGGTCCTATACGCCCACACCATATTTTTGACCATTTCATCCGCAAACCCTCCTGAAACACACGACATCTGAATGATCCCCTTAACAACTCTATTAGCTCTCTCACACACACCATTCGCTTGCGGATTATATAAGGAAGTGCGGTGATGAGTCACACCACACCCAGTTAAAAACACCTGCATTTTCTGAGACGTTAATTGAGTACCATTGTCCGTGATTAAAACAGAAGGATAACCCTCATTCAGGAAGATGCCTTTTAAAAACTGTATAGTACAGTCAGTGGTTATATCCTTAACAAATTCCACAGCAAGCCACTTAGAATAAACATCAATTATCACAATGGCAAACCGTTGACTGAATGGCAATTCGTCCATTGGACCTATAAAATCCAGACTCACACTATGCCATGGTACATCCGGACTGACAATGTGGCTCCGCGTAGCATTAGACCCCACCTTGAGTCTCTTTTCGCTGTCTCTACAGACTGTGCAATTCTCCACACACGAAGTCACCTGTGAATCCATGGCGGGCCACCAGAAATCCTCTTTCAATCTACGCTGTGTGAGTGTTTGCCCTAAATGACCCTCATGTGCCAATTTTACAATTTTGTGTCTTAAACCATATGGCGGAACGTATCTATCGCCTCTCATTAAAATACCATCCCCAAACAATGATAACTCATCCAACACTTTAATGAATGGTCGCACTGGTGGCTGAACACAACTCTCCCGTCGGGAACCTAATTTCACCAAGTCGATCACCCTTTGCAGGACTATGTCTTTACCCATAGCATCCAGCCACTCCTCTTTAGTAAAACTGCCATCGCTCAAAGCTACAACATCCTGAATAACAGCAACAGCCCCATCCTTGTATATATCAGAAAACTCCTTCAATGTATCATCTCCCTTAATAGGAAGCCTTGATAAACAGTCTGCCTGTACATTACGCCACCCTTGAACATAGAAAATATCGTACTGATACTCCTGAAGCTTTGAAGCTAATCTTGCTAATCTTGGTGAACCCTTCCCAGCTCCCCCTGGAGACAAAACCTTTAACAAAGGCTTGTGGTCAGTTTTCAACTGGAATTTTGTTCCCCACAGATATGTCCTGAAGTATTGAACACCCCAAGCAGCAGCCAATGCCTCTTTCTCTATCACAGAATAATTCTGTTCAGATGACGAAAGAGTACGAGAGGCAAAAGCAATGGTCTTCTCACCCTCCTGCCATTTCTGCAACAAAATTGCACCAATTCCAGTGGCGCTAGCATCCACCATCAATATGGATGTGCGACTGATGTCAAAGGGAGTTAACACATTCGCCTGACACAACTCTTTCTTTATCAAATCAAAACATTCCTCGTGGCAAGCACTCCAGCAAAATTTCACCCCCTTTTTAAGTAACGATCTCAGAGTCATAGTTTTACTTGAAAAATTCTCCACAAACTTCGAATAGAACTCTATGAGTCCCATAAAAGACCTAAGTTGCTCCTTGTCCGTGGGGCGGGGAGCCATTTTTATGGCTTCAAGCAAATCTTTTTTCGGCCTAACACCCTGCGCAGATATCTCATAACCCAAATACTCTATGTTTTGTACAAGGAAACGACACTTCTCCTTACGCAATGTCAACCCAGCATCTTGAATTCTACCTAACACACTTTTAAGTACCTCATTGTGTTCCGTAATCGTATCTCCAAACACAAGTATGTCATCCTGGAAGAACACCGCTTTTTTAATCCCTTTAAAAATCTCAGTGACCATGCGTTGAAACACACTAGCTGCAGAGCTTAAACCAAATGGGAGTCTCGTGAACTGGAAAGTACCCTCGGTAGTGATGAATGCTGTAAGACCCTTTGACTCATCATGAAGACGGATTTGGTGATATGCACTCTTCAAATCTAATTTCGAGAAAAACTTAGCCCCTTGCAATGTTGAGACCAGCTCGCCAATGTTTGGCAGGGGAAAGGTATCAGCCACCACATACTTATTCAGCGATCTCAAATCCACACAGAATCTGATTTTGCCATCAGCCTTCTGCGTGATGACGACCGGAGATACCCAAGAAGATGCTTCAACTGGTTCGATGACACCACCCTGTAACATCTCCTCAATCACTTTTTTAACCTCATCCTTCACTGAAAGTGGGACTCGCCTCACCTTATGTTGTACGGGAATCGTGCCATGTTTTATGACTATCTTATGAACATACCCCATCAACTCTCCCAACTCATCTCTAAACACATTCCCTGCTCCGTTAAGTATGTCACTGAGGGTGTACTCATCTACTACCATAACTTGATTGGGTGCTCTCGGGTTCACTATAATATGTAGATCATATTGATGAATCCAACCCAGGATTGGTGGACCATCAACAGCAACATATACCTTCCCTTTAATTGACCTTCCTTCAAAATGAATATCTGCATCGAAGTACCCCAACAAATCTATCCTCTCTCCTTGGTAACCAGTTGGAGAAATATCACTCTCCTTTAAGGACGTATCACTCCACTCGCCTCTGAATAAAGGCTCGGGGATTATTGTGTGTCTTGAACCCGTATCAACCATCAGGGTAACCTTACGGTTATTGATCACAAACTCAGTTTTTGGTCGCACTTCTCTTTTCTCATTACAGCTATATATACAATCATCCTCCAGACTCAATATCTTATCTTTTTCACGCTTTAACTCCATGGGTTCATCTTCGACAATGGCTACACTAGCATTCCCCTTAGTCCTACACATCCTTGAGAAATGTCCCAACCTCCCACACTTGAGACACTCTTTGTTATTCGCAAAACAGAATTTTGCATCAGAACTATGATTACTACTACCACATCTGGAACAACCTCTGTTGCTGGGGTTTCTCCCAAAATTGCTCTTCTTTAAGGGATTCTTCCCTTTATACCTCATCGCACCCACAGCCTCTTCATAGCCTGATTCACACTCCACCTTTGTTTTCTCATTCACCACTGAAATCGCACTCTGTTGTGGACTGCATTTTTCTAACTCTTTCATACACTTCTCGGATTCCTCCACCACTTTGGCTAAATCTATAGCCACTTTCAATGACGGATTCTTAGCCGCCCACAGCCTCTCCTGTATCTTCCTATTGTTGCACTGCACTATGAGTTGATCCCGTATCAACTCATCACTCATTGCCCCAAAGTTACACTTGATAGATAACTCCCTAAGGCGTGCAACAAAGTCATCTATCGATTCATCCGTGCGCTGTTTGTGAGTATAAAATTTATATCTATTCATTACGAGGTTCTCTTCTTTACCAAACCTCACTTCCAGTCTTGTTACAGCCTCCTTATACTCATTAGGAATAGGTTGCCCACTAGCTTGCAACGCTTGAGGAAGATACTGAAATTCTCGTTGTCCCTCCTTGCCAAGGGCACTCAGAAGAAGTGCTTTTTTCCGTTTAGCAGCAAAATCCTGACCATCCAAGGCGTCCAAGTAATTTTCGAACATGCGTATCCAATCTTCCCAAGAAATTGATGGTGCTCCTGGTTCACTAAGAAACTGAGGTGGTAAGGTCACATTGACTTGTTGATTTGCTTGCTGAGACATGCCGTCGTCAATGTGGACAAGGGTGAAAAAAAAAAAATAATGACTTTGAAGTTTCTGTCACAGACCACCCAAAATTATCACACACCTCACTTTAGAATGCACCCAAAACAGAATTTTACATATGTCTATGGGTGTAACCATACACACTACTTTCGAAAAGTACTCTTTGCCAAAAACTTTTTTTTTTAATATTGAGTTGCTAGTTAGCTGCTTCTTTTTGCGTTTAATTTATTTATCCTGGGACTCTCTTATTGGCTCCTCGCTATGCGTGCGAAATGTCCTTCGTTTTTCCTGGGTACAGGTTTCAAATTGCGTTTCCTTCGTTTTTCCCGATATTGTTCCTGTCCCAATCCAAGATGGCCGCTAGTTAGCGCGAGACTATGACGTTGCGCAACCTCGCAGTGTCACTGACTCAGACGCGAAGTGCTGCTGCTAGGCAACGCTCAATGCGAGAGTTCGCGCCCCTTAGCATTGTTTACGCATTAAGCTAATCGCCTAGCAACGCTTGAAGTTATTGCGTGCTCGCGCTGTTACGTAGAGCTACGCCGCTGCTTGGTTGTGTTTCAACAAAAGATTCGACCAACTCACGGTTCGTCGAGTGACGTCACTTTAACTCGCAAATGTCGCCAAATCGCCTCTTTCACTGAGGAATGTTCGGTTTCAGAGCATCACTCCCTCATGCCATTAGCATTGCTCCGCACGTCGTGAATTCTTTTTGGTCGTTGCCGCTCGTTGTCCATCCGCTCCGTAAAAGTCTAAGGATTTGCTCCCACGTCCGGTCCGCACTCAACTCGTCGCCAAATTGATATATGCAAATATCGTAGGAAAGATGCAGGAGCCTCTTCTGTATCAAGCAGGATCTTTATTACAGAGCATGGACAAAGCGTACACCACAACCGCTGACCGGACACCAACTGCCCCAGCTAGAATTCCCCCTGCAACAACACGCTAGTACTAAGAACCCCATCAGCGTTCTAGGATCAGAACAGGGAAAGGACACAGAGGAAGGGGTTGCAGAACACTAGAAACAAGGTAAGTACAAACAAAGCTAATAAGTATTTACAACACATTGCTTATCCCAGCACTGCCAGGATAGCCAGTATACAAAATCTCATCTCTCAATTTCAAACTCATCCATCTCTTCCAGCAAGAGTGTTCATGCAGCTCCTAGGCATGATGGCGTCATGCATCTCCATAGTCCCACACGCACGACTTCAAATGCGTCCCTTACAGGAATGTTTAGCACAACAGTGGAACCAAGCTCACGGACAACTTACCGATCTGGTGTTGGTGGACAGTCGCTCACTGAAATGGTGGAACACCATCAACCTGTCCAAAGGGCGACCGTTCTTAGAGCCTCTTCCACAAGTTGTGCTAACTACCGACGCATCTCTCACGGGGTGGGGAGCCCACCTCCTTCACCATACCACTCAGGGCAGATGGACCAGTCAACAAAAACTGCTCCACATCAACCACCTGGAACTCTTAGCAGTGTTCCTAGCACTAAAATCCTTTCAAGTTCACCTAAAGAACAAAACTGTCCTCATACGCACAGACAACATGACGACAATGTATTATATACAGAAACAGGGAGGGACACACTCTCCCCAACTGTCCCAACTGGCACAGCAAATCTGGAGATGGGCAATTCCCCAAAACATCTATCTGTTAGCAGAACATCTCCCAGGGATCCACAATCAAGTGGCCGACCTCCTAAGTCGCCACACACAGCAGATCCACGAATGGGAACTACACCCCAAGGTTCTACTCCCCTTCTTCCAAAAGTGGGGACAACCAGACATAGACCTGTTCGCCACTCCCGAAAACACAAAATGCCCAACCTTCGCCGCCAGATTTCCACACCCACAGTCCAAGGGCAATGCCCTATGGATGAACTGGTCAGGCAGATTTGCGTACGCCTTTCCGCCTCTCCCACTAGTTCCATTTGTGGTACGCAAACTGAAACAACAGTCACTAACACTAATACTAGTGGCTCCCACTTGGGCACGTCAACCGTGGTTCACCACGCTTCTAGAACTATCCTTAGTTCCACATCAAAGGCTACGCCTCTCCCCGGATCTATTAACCCAGAACCATGGAGAAATCAGACACCCAGATCCTCAAACACTGAACCTAGCGATCTGGCTCCTGAGGTCTTAGAGTTCGGTTACCTCAATCTCCCTCCAGACTGTATGAATATCATAAAGGAAGCCAGACGCCCTACTACTAGAGCGTGTTATGCCGCTAAATGGAAACGATTTGCCATCTACTGCGCTAATAATAACATACATCCATTGGACGCTTCCATCCAAAACATCATTTGCTATCTACTACACTTGCAAAGATGCAATCTAGCGTATTCCTCTATACGTTTACACCTAGCAGCCTTGGCAGCCTACTTGCAAAATAGGCAACACCTGTCCCTTTTTAAGGTACCAGCCATCAAAGCGTTTATGGAAGGTCTCAAAAGAATCCTTCCCCCAAGATTGCCACCTGCACCAGTGTGGAATCTCAATGTGGTTCTAACAAGACTCATGGGTCCCCCATTTGAACCTATGCACAAATGTGAATTACAATTCCTAACATGGAAGGTAGCTTTCCTTATCGCAATCACTTCCCTACGCAGAGTAAGTGAAATACAAGCCCTTACACTAGAGGAACCTTTCTTACAACTACACCGTAACAAAGTGGTTCTTAGGACAAACCCTAAATTTCTTCCAAAAGTGATTTCCCCTTTCCACCTTAACCAATCAGTAGAGCTACCGGTCTTTTTCCCAAACCCAGACTCCGTAGCTGAAAGGGCCCTACATACCTTAGATGTCAAAAGAGCCTTGCTTTATTACATCGACAGGACAAAACCCTTTCGAAGGTCGGTGTAGGAGTCGTCGGGCCCTTGACGTCACAAGCATTGCAGATCGAACTCCTCGCAGTTTAAGTCAGGAGCGTTGACGTCGGCAGGCATCAGGTGCTGTGGGGCGAAGTTCAGCAGTGCGGCGTGCGATGCCCTCAGGTCGCGGTGCGAGTAGCGGCTCAGTGGCCGCGTCAGATGGTGGCGTCGGTGAGACCAGGGTCGCGGTGCGAAGTGATGCGGTACTTGTCGCGGTGCTGGCAGGTCACAGTGCAAGCAGTGGCGGCGTCTTTGCTGAAGCACTGTCGTCGGCTGACGAAATGGAGTCCATGGCGCAAGCGTTGGTAGGCCAAGGCTGTGGTGCGGGATGAGGACTGTGCGTCCTGTAACTTACGAGCGGTGCCCTCGAACCACGGTGCAAGCAGCGGCGTCGATGTCAGCATGAAGTGGCGTCGTCGGGGATACTAAGGCGTCGTCGCGAGGCGGTGCCTACAGGTCAAGCAGCGGCTCGGCGGCGTCAGATGGCGTCGTCAGTGAGACCAGGGTTGTGTTGCGGCGGTGACCTCTGCTGTGCCTTCAGGACACAGAGTCATCTGCGGCATCGTAGACGGCGTCGGGTTGCTTTTCTTCTGTTGCAGCACAAAATACACAGTCCCCAGTGCTGAGAGCAGAAGAATTTGAAGTCTTTGCTGTTCCTGAGACTTCTTGAACAGTGGGCAAGCTCTACCTCAAGCCCTTGGAGATACTCAAATAAAGAAGTTGTAGAAAGTTCAGTCCAGTCCTTTCACTGCTCAAGACAGAAGCAGCCACTTCAGGCCAACACAGCAAAGCACTCGGCAAAGTGGTAGTTCCTCTTCACGGCTTCTCCAGCTCTTTTTCTCGGCAGTCTTCTTGGTCCAAAATAGTTCTAAAGTTCTGGGGTCTGGGCCCCAGTATTTATACCCAAAATTCCTTTGTTCTCTCTGGCAGAGAGTGTCTGTGCATAGTCCAAATCAGTTTGGTCCTCTCTGGCCCAGCTTCCCAGCAGGAGGTGGAGACAGCATTGTCCAAGGTTGACAGAGCCTATTCGGGTGCAAGGGAAGTCTCCTTCTGCCACTCTAAATGCAGACCGGACCTATTCAGGTGTTAGTGACAACTCCTCCCACTATTCCGAATGCAGCCCAGGTCTATTCAGCCAGCCCTGACTCATTAAGGAAAGGCATGACACACATCAACCCCCCGGTCGCCATCTGAGAGAACGCACCTCCTCAACCCCTGTCACTCCAAAGCCAGACAGTGAATACACATCCTAGCAGCGGCACACAGGATGGATAAGCAAGAAAATACCTACTTTCTAAAAGTGGTATTTCAAACACAGAATGTAAAAATCACCTGCATTTTTAGATTCTGAGTTCAGGCATACTAAACTTTATTTTCTCATCTGGTCCCAATGGGAAGTTATAATTTATAAGATGTTATAAATTAACTCCATGCTTTCCTATGGGCCAAATAGCCTTTCAATCGTGAAAAACGAAATTGACAGTATTTCACTATCAGGACATGCCACACACACCAGGTCATGTCCTACCTTTCACATACACTGCACCCTGCCCGCAGGAGTATCTTGGGCCTACCTTAGGGGTGACTAATATGTAAGAAAAGGGAAGGGAAGGGTAGGGCCTGGCAAGTGGGTGCACTTGCCAAGTCGACATTGCAGTACTAAACTGCACACAGATACTGCAGTAGCAGATCTGAGTTACCTTTTCAGGGCTACTCATGTGGGTTGCACAATCAGTGCTGCAGGCCCACTAGTAGCGTTTGATTTACAGGCCCTGGCACACTCAGTGCACTTTACTAGGGACTGACAGTAAATCAAATATGCCAACCATGGAAACACCTATACATAATAACAATTTCACAGAGAGCAAATGCACTTTAGCACTGAATAGCAGTGGTAAAGTGCCCAGAGTCCTAAAACCAACAACAGCAGGTTGGAAAAAATAGGAGGAAGAAGCAAAAATTTGGGGATAACCCTGCAAAAAGGGCCATCTCCAACAGTACTCAATACATATGTGGCTCCCCTCACAGGCTTCTTCAAAATGCTCCTCTAAAATCATAGTGGTCTAAACAATCCTGCCGCAGTCTTTATGGTATCCGCTGCTTAGTGTATTCACAGTGCTGTTACTCACAGAAAGTAAAGAGGGAACAGAGGAGAAGTTGTGTGTTCATGGGGCGCTGGACGACTGTCTTAGCAGTGGGGAGTTTATTGCTATAGGCTCTTGTGTGATTCCATGTAGTTGGTGAGCGAGGAAAGAAGAGTAGGTCGATGTCTAGAGGGACGTGGGACCGCAAGCCTCATCAAGTCCTAGCTCGACAGCCTCCACTTCCCCAGTGCTCACCACCCGGCTGGGCGCCCCCTACATGGGAGATTCACATCATGCTGACTGACCTCTCTCCTCACTTCCTCTTCCAAATTAATCTTTACCACCGTGGCTCAGTACAGCTATTGCTGAGGGCATGCAATCACACCGTACGCGGACAGGAGATCGGGGGGTGGGGGGAAGGGGGTTGGCTACAGCACCCAGCTCAGGGTTCCGGGCAGCCCGCACTGATGTTCGGTCAGGTGGCGGGGCCAAAAGCAGCCGTTGCCAACTTTGTTCACACCGTGCTTGACTTCGTGCCATACCACACACACTCAAGTTCCGCAGCTGCGCTTTGCCGAGTTCCTCTTCCGACAACACCAGTCACTCAGAAAATTAAACTGTATCCTAATGTGCATGTCCAAAGGCATGTCCATGTCCATGATTGGTTTTACCAGCTGGAATATTTACCCCAGGGCCTTTTAGAAAGTTGGTTCAGAAACGGTGAGTGAAAACATAATCAGCATGTACAGCTTTCTGAATGAAAGTTGAGTGATTCCGAGTTGTACAACGTGTGAAAGGGACATCCATTTTTTTGTTTATGATACAGGAATCATTGTCTTGTTAGGGCAACCTCAGCCTCTTGGCGACATAAGTCTTTCAGTAGTCCCTGCATTCATATTGTTTTGTTCACATCTATTTATTGTTATTTCAGATTCATTTTACATCACATAAAAACGATGTTCACTGCACAGGGATTAGCTAGTGACACTACAAGCACCTAAGCATGTGATATTGCAAGCAGTAATGTATAACAACCTCATAATGAGACGAGTCAGTGCAGTGTATACAATGGCATGACATGCAAGCAGATAGACAGTTTTTGTTAATGCTGGCTCCCCCTTATTTGAACCCTACATACCCTCTCGAAAATTGTTGTCCCATAATTCCATCAGTTAAATGTGGTATATGTATCATAGATAATGGGTGATAAGAACCACAGTCAATTGGATCTTTCTCTGCTTTCACTAGCACTACAGTGGGTGCCTCCCTCATCGATTGTGATTGTAGTTGCCTGTGGTATGCTTCTTAAAGACCCATAAAATATGCACCTTCAGCTCCAAATAGGTCTTCTAAACCTCAATTAGGAAGAAGTTTGCAATGTTAAATTCTACTATCGCCCACTGTATGTCCTTCCCCTTAATTGGCCCAGTGAAAAGGTCCCACTATTCATTATTAAGCTTCTCTAGATAGACTTCATTCAAAAACAAACATGTGGTAATTTTCAGTGTCGTACCTGCATATGGGGTTCGATTGTAGTCTTCAAATCTTTTGTTTATAGACTCTTAAACAGTAAGTATATCCTCTTGTCCACTGCAGATGATTGTTATAGGTTTATACCCTCTATCCTTATTGACCGGTCACTCCACCAGCCACCTGGGTTTATCCCCACCCTCATGTGGGCTTGCCAGGTAAGCCCTGTAGTCCTGCATCTACAGCTGCTTTAAAGCCTCAAATCATCCCCTTTTTAGGTCGAGCCTAGACTGCGCTGGTGCTGTCTCTTCAAGACATATTGTATATACTTTGTGGGCTTACAGCCCACCGATTGCATTTCATTTGTTTATTTCAGTGTCCTTTAAAAATCCTTGCTTCCAGGTGGTTAATCATTTTTATTTATCCCTCCTTTTCGTCTATTGTTCACTCCCACGGAGCAGCGACCATTAGTTTTAGCCTTTCACTCGTGTGCATTTAGGCTTGTTTCTGCGCACTATTTTTTTTCTTTTGTTTCTGCACGGCGGCATGGGAAGCCTCTCCGTTCGCAGAGCTGCTGCACTTGCCATTCAATTTTGAGCACGATGAAAACAGGCCTGTAAATCTTGTTGCCTTTCTTCTATCAGCACGGGCCCATCGTGCACGTTTTATTTTATCAGCGCGACGTCCCACAGCAGGTCATCGGCACTGCAGGGACTCCGGTATGTGAAGCCTCAGGCCCGGGAGCCTACGCACGTGTCCATCTTGTTTTTTTTCATCCCGTCGTTTGCCATAGATTGTTAGTAATTATGCCTGTGTGTCTTCCCTTGCATTGGTAAAGTGTTTTGCTATAAATGTGTTTTGTTTATTAAGGCTGGAAGAAGGGGGTTTTCTGACTGTCCTGATTCAAATCAAACCATTACAAGAAATGGGGTAACCCAAAAAAAGTCAAGGACCTGGGTGCAATGTAGTACGAAAAACAATGGTCCTGGACCATAAATCAAGGTAGGCAGTAGTTCCTAACTTAGTGATATCATTCACATATTCTGAGCTACAGGGAATCCATTTTGGTAGCTCTTAGTATCAAATACAATATTGCTCATAGGATCAACCATGCAACAAACCAATATCAAAAGTTAATAAAGCATTTTATTCTTTTTTAAACTTTTTTAAATTTCCATTAGCAATTTTTTTGTCAAGGTTGCTCCAAGGGGAACGTGCAAATAGTAAGGGTGCTTAAGTAGAGAAAAGTGAAAAGGAAAAAAGGGAATATTTCAGAGATTGTGACATAAAAATACTTAAACGAATTAAACAATGGACTGGTTGTCATTCACCATCCAAGTGCATAGACCTGGTCACGTATATCAGTTTATGCGATAGATGAATCAAGCAATTATACATTCATTAGAAGCCAATTCTAATAAGGCACGTGGGTAGGTGATCGTATCCCAGGTTCATATATATGGGGCGTCGACGTTTCGATCCGTCTTAGTGGCCTAATGAGGAAGTTTGAACCTTGGCCGTGCGGATCTTCATCAGGACTGGGGAACAACCTGGAAAGGTGTTGGGCCTGGTCGAGTGCCTAAAATTAATAAGAGCAGAGTAAAGGTGTTGCACTGCAGTTTCGGGACTTTTAGTGTACCGACCGCCAGGCTCGCTAGGAGAATTTTCCAGCACCCTGATGGATCACATTCTACTAAAAACAATCTCAGCCTCCAACTTCCTCCTCCTAGGGGACCTTAACCTGCACTTCCTAGACCCTGCGGACAATACCGCAGCTAACCTACTAGCAGATCTCACATCAGCCGACCTCCACCTCCTGAACTCTAAAGCCACCCATGAGAAAGGACAGCTTTTAGACCCGATTTTCACTAATATCAGGAACCTAAAAACCCAAGATCCTACCCCCCTCCCATGGACAGACCATTTGCTGGTTCCTATGCACTGGTCTCTCCAGACCACCCCAGCACTCAAACAGAAAACCAGGATACGAGCCAGACGGTGGCACAAACTAATCCCAGAGGAATGGGAAGCGAAGTTACGGGAATCCGTCGGCCCTCTCTCCGCGGACCCTAACACAGCTGACAGAGAATTTAACGGTTAGCTCACCCACCCCCTGGACAGCCTTATTCCACTAACCAGCACTCTAAAACACGTCAAAAGGATCATCCCCGCTCCATGGTATACACCCTCCCTTAATGCCTTAAGGAAGGAGTGCAAAAAGACAGAACGCACTTGGAGGAAAAACAAGTCGGTGACGGAGAAAGACGCTTATCAATTATCTATGAAAGCGTACAAACAAGCCCTCCACAACGCGAAAAGCGCCTTCTACGAGGAAAATATAAAGAATTCCTCCTGCTCAGCCAAGGAGACCTTCTCTATCCTTAAAGAGCTCCTCCATGTCCCGGACCCCCCGCAGAAACCCATGGACCCCAAAGCAGCAGAAGAAAAATGCGTCAATTTGGCCACCTTTTTTGACGAAAAAATTAAAAAAATCCTTGCCTCCCTCCCTGCTGCTAATTCCGACACCACAGAGAAAGCTAAGGACTTACCTCTCTTACCATGGAACCCCCCCGCGAAACCCGATACGCCTTATCTAGCGTCGTTCGGCCCAGTCACTGAAGAGGAAGTGGCAGCCACATTTGCATCAACTAAGAGTGGCGCCCCAAGTGACCCAGTTCCCATACGGCTCGTCAAAGACATCACCCGGACCATAGTGCCCCAACTGTCTGCCCTCATCAACATCTCGCTAGCCCAAGGAGAAGTCCCTTTAAGCTGGAAGGAGGCTGTCGTAAAAGGGCTTCTCAAGAAACCATCACTAGACCCTGCGGATCTATCCAATTACAGACCAATCTCACTTCTCCCCTGGATAGGTAAGGTCGCCGAGAAACTAGCGAATAAAAAGCTGTCACACTTCCTAGAATCAAACCAACTCCTCAAAAACTCACAGACAGGCTTTAGACCAGGTCAGGGCACTGATACCGCTCTCCTCGCAGCAGTAGAGAAGACCAGGGAAATCATCGATACAGGAGGATCAGTGGCAGTGGTCCTCCTAGACCTGAGCGCGGCCTTCGACACGGTCAGCCACCAGGTCCTAACCCAACGTCTAGATAACATCGGAGTGAAAGACAGAGCGCTGAAATGGCTCACGTCCTTTCTCTCCCGACGCTCCTTCCAAGTCTGGGAAGGTGAAAGCCGCTCCCCCTCCATCCCCCTCCGGTGTGGTGTGCCACAGGGCTCATCACTAAGCCCCACGTTGTTTAACGTGTACATGGCCCCACTGGAGGAGCTGGTCTCACCATTTGGAGTCACCATAGTCAGCTATGCTGACGATACTCAGCTGGTGGTGACGCTTTCCCACCCCAAGCTAGAGCCTTCCAATCTCCATGACTGCCTCTCCAATGTCCATCAATGGATGAGCGACTCAGCCCTAAAATTAAATGGATCAAAAACGGAGATCCTGCTCCTAGGATACAAAACCATGAACCTTCCCCCTAACATCTGGCCCGCCTGTATGGGTGAACCCTCCACCCCCAAGACGGAGGTTAAGAGTCTGGGAGTGTGGTTGGAGACAGATCTCACCTTCAGAACACAGGCAAGAAAAACGGCCGGTATCTGCTATGGCCTACTCAGATCATGCAGAAAGGTGCTCCCCCTACTCCCATTCCAGTCCCGACTTCTGCTGATCCAAGGCCTAATTTTATCCAGGCTGGACTACAGCAACGCCATTTACCTGGGAGCACCAGAATCCACTCTCCAAACATTGCAAAAAACCCAGAATGCCGCAGCCCGACTACTTACGAATACTCCAGCCAGAACATCAGCCAAACCTGCACTGAGGAAGCTACACTGGCTCCCAATTAGGGAAAGAGTAACTTTCAAGGCCCTTTGCTTGGCCCACAAGGTACTGCACAACGCAGGCCCCCCAATCCTCAACAACTGGATCACACCCTACAGACCTACGAGAGCGCTTCGGTCAGAACATGGTAACCTTATCATGATTCCCAGGGTGAAGAAGGCCCGCGCAGGTGGCCGCCGTTTTTCAGTCAATACAGCAAAAAAATGGAACGCGCTCCCCCCGAGTCTCAGAGCAGAACCAAACCTCCTACGGTTCAGGAAGTCCCTTAAAACCCTACTCTTCCCTTGAGTCGTCGACATCCCCTACTTTCAACCCTTAGGAGTCTGAGGTTTAGCGCTGGGATACTCGTGGGTGACTACGCGCTCTAGAAAAACCTAAAATAAAAAAAAAAAAATAACAATTGAGTGATACACATTGCCTGTAGTCATGACAATTATTCAATTCTATATGGTCTGCGACATTTATTCATTCCCTTGTTACACATTTGCCAATGGTAATATCCCCTGTTGCACATTTTGTAATTCTGTTTACTACAAGTACTTGATAATTTCTGTTGTACATAATGTCTAACCATTATTCTTACAATTCTTGTACAACACTGTTCTATGTGCTTAGATGATGTTGACCTAATGGCTAATTTTTATGTTTTATTATTATTATTTTTTCGTCCAATTGTTGGTCTGCAAATATATAAAAATTGTAATTTTCTTTGACTGTCTCAATAAATGCTTGGTCCACACTATCTATAGAAGTATAGGGACCCTTTTGGAGTACATGTATCAGAGGTCTAATACCGATAATTCGGTGCGGATGCCATTATTACCTTTACTTATGAAAAGTTTTCCGCGATCCAAAGAAAACATTGATCCCTTAGGAACGCACATCAGGGAGACTCGAAACCGGCAGTCCGGTCTGAGTCTTTTAACTCTTTCCTTTTTCACGCACCGGTACCGTAGCCTCTACATTGACGCCTTCCTTAATTAGACGTCCTCGCGGTGCGCGGTGATCAGAACACGAACATAACGCGTTACGGATGGATGCCAGATTTTAGCGGCTCAAGGTAATTAGCTTGCACGAGAGATCACTTGCCCCTCTTTAATATTATCTGGGCACACTCGTCTTCTAACTACATTCTATTACACACCCTTTTAGCCTTGGATTGACTCCAGCAGTGGCCAAAGACTCGGAACGCAAGTGGGTGGCACCACTCAACTGAGGTAATCCTCCTTTATTCTTTATACGTATATTACATGCATTACTAGAATGGCTCTGACAATTGATAGCCGGCTCTTCAATTTTGCAGCCCCCACCAGAACTACTGTGTGGCACCCCACAAACGGAGGCCAGCCATATGATGTACACCACTGCACTTCCATAAAAAGGAACTCGCTTCACGCATCACAGCGGGTAAGCCCTTCTTTAGCCCCTTAAAGGCCAATTAACTGGGCTTTTAATCTCACCCCCATGCAACACCTTTACTCTGCTCTTATTAATGTTAGGCACTCGACCAGGCCTAACACCTTTCCAGGTTGTTCCCCAGTCCTGATGAAGATCCGCACGGCCAAGGTTCAAACTTCCTCATTAGGCCACTAAGACGGATCGAAACGTCGACGCCCCATATATATGAACCTGGGATACGATCACCTACCCACGTGCCTTATTAGAATTGGCTTCTAATGAATGTATAATTGCTTGATTCATCTATCGCATAAACTGATATACGTGACCAGGTCTATGCACTTGGATGGTGAATGACAAGCAGTCCATTGTTTAATTCGTTTAAGTATTTTTATGTCACAATCTCTGAAATATTCCCTTTTTTCCTTTTCACTTTTCTCTACTTAAGCACCCTTACTATTTGCACGTTCCCCTTGGAGCAACCTTGACAAAAAAATTGCTAATGGAAATTTAAAAAAAGTTTAAAAAAGAATAAAATGCTTTATTAACTTTTGATATTGGTTTGTTGCATGGTTGATCCTATGAGCAATATTGTATTTGATACTAAGAGCTACCAAAATGGATTCCCTGTAGCTCAGAATATGTGAATGATATCACTAAGTTAGGAACTACTGCCTACCTTGATTTATGGTCCAGGACCATTGTTTTTCTGATTCAAATCAAAGCATTTCCATCTTCTAAAACATATTCCCAGTATCTGGATTCGTTTCGCCGGGATTTCCCCTAGAAGCATCGTATTGTCCTGCCACGGCAGTGTTGGCAAAATATGAGTGTGGCAATATGGCGCTGCAAATTCTATCGCTAATTCTAGTGCTGTCCGTCAAAGTCTGTTTTCTTATTTTACGGGTAGTGAGGGGCAACATTGTATTAACTAGACCCTTGCATCCCTGCACGTTTAAATATGACATTTATATTTCAGTGTAATAAGAGGCACCTTTTCTTGATTGTAGTAAAAGATTTCCGCTTCTGCAAGTTGTAATGTTCTGCTAAGCCATACGATGAAAAAACAAAAACAAATGGGAACGTATTTTGCTTGTCACTAGTTACAAAGTGGTTACAACCTCATGCGAACAGGTACAGCCTCAGGCAATCCGTCAAAGAATTTTTTTTTTTTAGTTTTCTGCCGACTTTCAACAGTGACCCTCGTCAGTTTCTTGACTGTGTCTGCATGTAGCAGTCGTTTAATTTGTCTCAGTGTAAGAGTGATTCTATGTTTCGTTTCGTGCCATTGGTTATCTTGTTTCACATGGATTCCTGTTTAATAGACCAGACAACTGAACCTCGAATAAATTAACTTGCCAAGGTTCACAAAATGTGGTGTGGTGGAGACGCCAGCTTCAGAATACAAGTCTCCTGGATCTCCCTTTAACAAGATAGCCGCTATACCTAGATTCCACAAGCTTATCCTACACCGAGGGGGTATACATTTTAATTATTAAGTATTTGGCCATGATTGAAGGGAGTAACCTTCTTCAGTCTTTTACACATCTTGTTTGTTGTGTTGCATAACAACCTGCTGATAGGACCTGTTAGCTTAAGATCGGGCAGTGCTAAATATTTCATTAACTTTCATGGACATGCCTCTTTCACTTTCCTAATTACTGTTCGCATGTAACAAGTGGTGCCTGTGGTTTGAAGCAAATTGGTAGTTCTGCTTTTTGAAAAATGTTCTGTTGAGTTTAATTCATGTATTTCTCATATATATCATCATCAAATATCTTTATTTCGGTCATTACGACCATAAAAGAAGCATCATAGTACAATAAAAACATAGCAGTAATAAAACAATACAGTTGTGATAAAAATATTAACTCAGTCCAACGTCATTACTTGAAATGGTTTTAAGAAGACGTGAGCGTGTAAACCACATAGACGTTAAAAACTTGGCAACAGCAAAGGCAATTGGGGGCGAGATGTCAGATTTAAGTATTCTAAAAGCTGGGAGGTGTTGTTTGAAACCCATGTTTCTAAGTAATGGGCAAAGCCAAAACTTCCTTGCTCTGGTGTACACCGGACAGAAGAATAAAACATGCAGGTCTGTCTCTTGTGTCTGCTTGCAAAGGGGGCAGAGGGCCGTGTGTGCTGAGTGAGACCACTGGGCAGTGTATGCCCTCAGAGGGAGAGTGTTATAGCGCCATTGCATGTAAAGCTTTCTTGTGAGAGTGGGACCCATATCATTATAAGTTGACTCTAAGTGGTAAAAATCTTTAAAAACCAAGAAGTGGGCAATACGAGAGCCCTCCCTCGCTGTCCTTATAGCACCTTGTAAGTGGTGTTCACGAAATACCTTTGTGATGAGTTTGTGGGAATCCCTGGTGCATGTGACCTCTGGATCATACCACAAGTCAGGTCTACCCAATGTCTCACAGGTAAGCTTTATGTAACTTAACCATGGTATTTGTATATTGTTACGAAGGCGCAAAATCTCTTGCAGCTCTGCTCTGTATTTGGAATGTTCTGGGGACGACCATATTTTGCACCATAGGGTTAGGGGTTTTAAGCCCAACTCCTCTGAAAGCGGTCTTAAGCCCAGATCTAATCTGAGTGGCAGAAGAGGAGTACTGGCCGGTAGAGCTGTCAGCTGCCTGAGAAAAGTGTTCTCTGTTACCTGAAGCTTCTGCACAGGCGTATGTCCCCAGATTTCTGCACCATAAGTAATGGCCCCCCGGGCCTGGACCTTATATATTTTTATACGTGGGCCTAGGGGTCTGTATGTAAGGCCCTTTGTCATCCTGGCAATGCCACCCACAGACTGAGTCAGTTTCATATTCGCTCTTAGTTTGTGTGGCTCCCAGGTCATGCGTTCGTTAATAACTATACCCAGATATTCAAAGGTAAAAACCCTCTCCAGCCTAGAGGATCCTATACTGGGCGACGACCGTGTGGTCGGGGGTGGGTTGAAGATCATAAATTTAGTTTTAGCAGCATTGATCTCCAACCCACCCTCCTCGCAGAAACCTACAAAGCCATCCAAGACCCGTTGGAGTCCCAAGGGGGATTTGGAGAGCAGCAGGGTATCATCCGCAAACATAATAGCGGGAACCCTGCTGCCGTCCAACTTAGGGGCATCAATATCAATATCGTTCAGGGTGCAAAGGTGATCTACGACCCCGTTAATGAATAGACAAAAGAGAGTCGGGGCGAGGACACAACCCTGCCTAACCCCCCTATCGACCGGGAAAGCATCAGACAGTGTTCCATCCCTTCCACATCTTACTCTTGCATAATTCCCCTGATGCAACCTTCTCAAAATTGAGAGAATATCCCCGGGGACCCCCATTTTTGTTAACACCGACCATAACTTGTCTCTGGGTACCAGATCGAAGGCGGCACGAAGGTCTACAAAGACTGTATAGAGACTGCCGCCCTCAATCAGCACCGTCTTCCAATATAAAAGGTTTAACCGGAAGATTTGGTCAGTGGTGGAGATACCACGTTGGAAGCCCGCTTGGTAAGGGCTCATAATCGCCATTTCTTCGATCCAGTCCTGGAGGCGATTTAAAATGAGCCTACCAAAAATCTTCTGCGGCACATCTATTAGGCTAATGGGTCTGTAATTGGCTGGGAGCAGAGGGGAACCCTTTTTAAAAATTGGTACAATCTCCGCCCCCAGCCAAGTATATATATGTCGGTGCAGTGATGATGTGGTGACATTTAAACAATGGAATCAAATTTGCGTCACTTGGTAATATTTTGATTTGTACATTTATCTAGTCCGTAATTGCTTATTAAAAAATTCCAGGGGCAAAACATTTTTCTCACGAGCCTGCCATTGGCACTATTGAATGCTGGGATTGAACTGCAAAGTCTTGCTTCCACTTCATGCCTCTTTCTTGAGTCACCTTGTGCTCTCACACTCTCCATGTTAATTTAATCTTTGCAATGCTCTTTGCAGCTCTTTCTCACTTTATCTGCCTGTCTCCCTCTTGCTCTGGGTTAAAGACTAAGGTTAAAGTCATTGTCTCCAAAAATAGGTAGCCATCACCAAGCACATGCAACCACCAGCACAAATTAAGCACTGTATTTCCAAATGCTAGTGTTCTGGTGACATTTCCGTAATGGAACCCAAATAGCTTTAATTAATCCCTGTACTCAATGTAACATGACTATATTGACTGCACTTGCTCAGTTTACTTGTAATCTGTCTTATCACATAGCTTTTGTTCTGTGTTTGCCCCTTGCCATTATCGCTACTTTAGTTGTATTTTTTTACTCTTCAGCCATTTGGGAGTTAGGATATAATGGATTCAGTTGATAATGGGGTTTGCCTATGACCATTCTGGGGTACATTTAGAAAGAATTGGCCTTGTAAATTTGTTTGCACATTTCTTTGAGCTGAAAGTCCTGGGTTACAAATGAAATCTGCTGCCAGGAATGGTCTCAGACTTGCAATGCAGCTCCTGGTTGCATTCTTTGGTTGATCCTCCTTTCATCTTAGTGTATCTGGCAAGTCCATGTACCTCTTACATACACATGGATACACACGTATGACTGACATGAGTTAGATTATAGGTATAGTGACAAGGATCTACACCCACATCATCCATGAGAGCTGCCTTAAAAGACCATTTCATGTTAATGTATCTTTATTTTTTTTATTTTTGACATTCAACTTCACACTGTGGTTCTAGTTTACACTGCAAATTTGATAGTTTTGGGTTTCTTTTTTTTGCACACAGTATATTGTCAGTGACAATTGCAGTGAACATTTAATGTAAAAGTGTAACAAATCAAACTTGGAGGTAGAACACCTGGAACGAATAGAGGCCCTGCAATTAAAACGTAATAATTTTCTATTTCATCATGGTCTTTTAGTCTGTGTCTGCGTTTTTGTGTTCTGGTTTCATAGCGCCAGACAAATATGTGTGCATTACTAGAGAGGGGCTCTTGCTCCGCCTACACGTTGGGAGTATATGTTTTGATTTGGCAGAAATTGTATGCTTCCATAAAAAGGGCTTGTGCTCCAGCAGCTGTGATCATGTTGTTTATCCAGCTGCCTAAGTTTGAACTTTGAGGGGCACACACATGACATTATCAAGCTATTAAAATGTGTTAGATAACTAGATCATTTACGGTGTTTTTCTTTGGTAGCAGCACCGATGGGAAGAGGGCAGTCTTTATTCTACATGGAATTTTAGGTCTGGCTTGACAGCGTCACTGTCACCTGACCTTTTAATCTACATCAAGATTATTCTACAGTTTTTTGCATCCACATAAATACATACCTATTCCCATTCTATTTACTTATAATGCTTCACATTACCGTACAACATTCCTTTAAAGCCAGACCTATCAGCATTACCAATGCTCGTTTTTATCACTTTTGGTCATGCTGCACAGTAGCCACGCTACTCTACAACACGGCTAAAAGACATTGTCAAAAGCCAATACTTCTTGCTTAGGCGAGTCCTATTGGCTTTGCCAATGCTTGTTATATCTTACCTAGTGGTCAATGTCTCTGTCTGAGTACGCATTTCATGTTCCTTCCTTTCTAGTTTTGAAACCGTGCTTTTTTAATTTTTCCTAATTCTGTAAGTAGTGCTTATGCTTATCCTCTTA
Organism: Triturus cristatus; assembly: GCF_964204655.1. NCBI lineage: Eukaryota > Metazoa > Chordata > Amphibia > Caudata > Salamandridae > Triturus > Triturus cristatus. Next base: position 678,308,187 of record NC_140593.1, on the reverse strand, counting down.
ATATTAGCCTTAAAAGACTCCGATACTCTACCTGCAGATTCCATAGAGCTTGTTTGATAGCAGTATAAATGCAAATAGCCTCTGCAATGGTGACTGTGAATGGTGTATCCTTTAACGCCCTAACATTCAATCTCCATCTGAGTATGTGTGAGGCATCCATATAAGGAAATCATTTAGCACTCAAAGGGAAATGGTCTGAAATAGATCTAATCAGAAATGTTCCTGTCTTCCTCTACCTGTGCAGGCTGGATACGGACACAGCCTATAGAATAGCAAGAGTCATGTGAGGGTGAAAGAGAAGATTATCCTCTCATGGAACAATGGGCCGTCCTCCATAAGTCAAGTAGATTGATACTGTCTATTACTACCTTGAGAGTCGTGTAAGCTGTTCCCAATGGCTTACCAACTGTGAACAGAGTGACTAATCAACTAAGGTCCCGATGAATGCCCTTGAACCCCTTTTGGGGTCCGCTAGTGGGCAGAAACATGTTGACCACTGAGAGGGGTATATTTGGTTTACAACCCCAGTCCTCTTTTTTTATCTAATATTGATCCGGAAATCAGCTACCATGCTGTCTGGCTGATGCACGCCGTTACAGAGATATTGATCAGGGAATTTATTTTATGCCTGTGTATTAACATTGTTTGCGAAACATTGATGTACTCCAAGTGGCCCATTATCTGATGCGTGTTTCAAATTCACCAAGATACCGATTGTGGGCCTGATCTGTACCCGAGTTCTTTTGCAAATTGCGATTTATTATTTCAAAGCTATGTGTTTCTTCTGAATGTCTCCTACTAAATTACGTAGAATCTTGTGAAGTGGTGGAGCTGCTCATACAGCATTATATTCTGTATACTATCCTAACAGGACCAACTAATAACAGTTTGGTCTGCTTGAATATACTCCATATTTCTATCAAGCCCTGACGAAGTTCCCAAGGCCCTACGGAACGAAGCGCGTTCGCTTTGTGCCTGTTTTTTATCAAGCAACTTTAAATAAAAAGAAGAAATTATTTCAGCTACAAGTGGTTTTCCTGTTTGACTCCTTTCAGAGTGCACCTTCCTATTTCTGTGGACTCTTTTTAACTTTACCACTTTGGACCTACAGAATAGTTATTTTGGCCCTCTGGAGGTAGTTTTAACAAACACCACACATTATATTTTCACTAGCACTCTGTCCCTCACTGACTCTATCTCCATCGCTCATCAGAACACTTCTGCTCCTCCCACCTTGGGAGTTGTAGCCCACACCATGGACCTTGCAGTCCAGGTGTGAGGAGGGGACCCAATGATGAAGCATGTCAACCTTGGGTGAGTGAGGTTTCTCGTCCTTAAAAAGGATTCCTTGCATGTAAACAATTTCATTGCATCACACACATACTTATTTTTATAGGGTATCGTTTCAGGCAGTGCACTAGCCTCTAGCCCTTTTTGTATTATAAGGCCAGACGTACTTAAGTGTGAATTATATGTAATGGTGGGATTAGTACACAACTGGTAGGGCTGAACCCAAGTGTGAACATCATCCCAGGTGTTCCCTATTGCCCTGAGGGTGGTGATGAGGACTGTGAGGGGTCATTGGACCTTTTAGCAGACCAGCTGGAAGAGCCGGACTGGAGAGAGGAGTTGGGTGATGCCAGTGGTCTGGATACCTCCCCCGACCTTGGCATGCTTTCTCCCCCTACTGTGGCTACGGAGGAGGGAGCATCCTATGCAGTGGTGCTGAGCAGGGCAGCTGAGTCCTTGGGCCTGGAGCTCCCTACAGTGGCAGTCAGGACTAACCTCCTGACAGAGGTGCTTCAATCAGCGGCAACTTCCACTGAACCCCTCTTGCCCTTTAATGAAGCCTTCACGGACGTCCTTCTGGGAACCTGGTCCAGGCCCAGCACAGGGACTCCTGTGGAACGGACGATTGCCCTCCGCCACCGTCCGCCCCAGGCGATCCCATTTTCCTCTCCTAATACCCTTCCCCCGAGAGCTTGGTGGTCCAAGCCTTTGCATCCAAGGGCGCATTCCCATCCAAGAACCTGGATCACCTTGAGAAGCGTGTGTTCTCTTCCTCCAGTTTAGGGCTGCGGTCCGTGAATACCGCATGCCTCCTGGGCCGCTATAACCATACAGTTTGGGATACGGTTGTGCAGGTGCTGTCTCAGTGTCCGAAGGAGCCCCAGGCCATTCTCTCCCAGGCTGTGGCGGATGGGAGAGATGCAGCACAATTCACAATCTGCTCTGGACTGGACACTGCCGACTCTCTGGACAGAACGATTGCCACGTTGGTAGCCCTTCAGCACTACGTCTGGCTAAGGACGTCTTTATTTTTCGGGGGATGTCAAGGCAACTTTGCTGTACTTGCCCTTCGATTGCAGTCAGCTTTTTGGTGACAAGACGTACTCGTTGCTCGAGCGATTTAAGGATTCTCGGGCTACTGTGAGATCCTTAGGCCTCTCTGCATCCTCCTGCCCCCCCCCCCCCCCCCCCCACAGTCTGCCTTTCGTCCCTTTCATGGCTACCGAAGGGGCACCCCACCACGTTCGACCCAGTCCACCCACCGGCTCACGCAAGCTGCCCAGCCTCTGCTTGGCTGCGGACGTGGAACCCAGTGACGCAAGTCTGGGAACCAGCGGGCAGGCCAGTCCACCCTTCCCCCCCCCCCCCCCTCCAAACCCTCATAGTCTGACCTTTCAGGGCCATCTGCCGCCAGTGGGTGGCAGGATTCACCATCACCTCCCCCACTGACAATCTATCACGTCAGATAGGTGGGTTTTGTGGATAGTCCGACGGGGCTACTCCCTCCCATTCAAGACTACCCCTTCCTCCAAGCCACCGTCTCTCGATCACATGTCGGAGGGTCATTTGGTGCTTCTCCACCAGGAAGTTTCAGCTCTCTTGGCCAAGGGAGCTGTCAAAAGGGTATCTGCACCAGAAGTAGGTTGTAGTTGCTATTCCCGCTACTTTCTGATGCCCAAGAAAGACAAAGGCCTGCGTCCTATCTTAGACCTCAGGGCCCTCAACCGCATCCTCTGGAAGGAGAAGTTAAAAATGCTAACCTTGGCTTAGGTCCTGTCTGCCCTCGACCCTGGATGGTAGCGTTGGATTTGCAGGACGCTTATTTTCACATCCCCATCCTACCAGCCCACAGGCGTTACCTACGGTTCACGGTAGGCCATGAGCATTTTCAGTTCACCGTTCTCCCCTCCGGCCTTACAAGTGCCCATCGGGTATTCACGAAAGTGATGGCGGTGGTCGCAGCTCATCTGCGCTGATCAGGGGTTCCAGTCTTCACCTATCTCGACGACCGTCAGTTGAAGACGGGCTCGCCCCAGGCGGTCGTCTCCCACCTCCAGACTACGGCGGACCTCAGGCACTTGCTGGGGTTCACTATCAACGTGCCGAAGTCACACCCGACTCCCTGTCAGTTGCTCCTTTTCATCTTTTCATCGGAGCTGTTCTGGGCATAGTGCAGCTTGGGCCTTATCCCCCCGAGCAGCGAGTCCGGGATATTCGGGCTATGATTCTGATGTTTCAGCCTCTATGCTGGATTTCGATGAGAATCACTCTGAGGCTACTGGGCCTCATGGCCTCCTGCATCCTGCTGGTAGATCAAGCCAGATGGCATATGCGGGCTCTGCAGTGGTACCTGAAGTTCCAGTGGGTGCAGCATCAAGGAAATCTTTACAACTACGTCCAGATCTTGGAGGGGACTGCAAAACTGCAGTGGTGGTTAACGAACCAGGATTGGGTCAGAGGCAGATTCCTCTCCCAACCAGACCTCACAGTGGTGACTGATGCATCACTCCTGGGATGGGGCAGCCACCTGTAGGTGGCGGAGATCAGAGGAGTCTGGTCTCGGGCGGAGTCCGGTCTCCATATCAAACTGTTGGAGCTCGAGGCGATTCGTTGGGCACTGAAGGCAATCCTTCCCTCCCTCAAAGGGAAGGCAGTGCAGGTGTTCACGGACAACACCACCACCATGTGGTACTGCAACAAACAAGGCGGTGTGGGGTCGTAGACCCTTTGTCAAGAGGCTCTTCGCTTTTGGACATGGCTGGAACATTGGGACATGACCCTGGTGGTTCGACATCTGGCGGGTTCTCTGAACGCCAGGGCAGACTAACTCAGGCATCGGTGCCTGGTGGATCACAAATGGCGTTTCCACTCCGAGGTGGTGCAAGGCCTCTTTCAGCAGTGGGGAGAGCCTTGGTTAGATCTGTTCACCACTGAAGAGAACGGCAATGTCAGCACTTCGGCGCGTTGGAGTTTCCAAGGCGTTACAGCAAACAAATGATGGACGGAATGCTGGCAATGCAAACATTCTCCCCAGTCAAAAGATCTGGGTTAAATCCATTGTTCTTTTGCCCACTACGCCACCCCAGTTTGGACTCAGCTATATGCGCAAATCAGTCTTGACCCTGCGCCTCACGGGAACAGTCCAGACCGAACTGCCAGGCCAGGTCCTCCGTGGACTGGAAACAAGCATCCTGGGACCAGTTTCAGGGTATGTCACCCATCTTAAGCCAGGCTAGCTTGAATCCAGTGGCACAGTAAGCAAGGGACCCATTTCTGGGCATACTATCCCACTTATGGCGAAATGTGTTACAGCAAACAAATGATGGACAGAATGCTGACAATGCAAACATTCTCCCCCAGTCAAAAGATCTGGGTTAAATCCCTTGTTCTTTTGCTCACTACGCCGCCCCAGTTTGGACCCAGCCATATGCAAATCAGTCTTGACCCTGTGCCCCGTGGGAACCATCCAGGGTGAACTGCCAGGGACCGTAGTGATCCAGGTAAACACAAACTAATGGTTTATTTGAAATTAACAGGGGCATCTGCGCAGGAGGTTTCACTGTAGAGACTTTCATCATTTGGCATATTTCACATTCCAAAACATAGTTTTTGGTCTGCTTCCTGATGCCGGGCCACCAATATCTCTGTTTTAATAACGATACTGTGGCAGAAACACCTGCATGGGCAGAGGCTATATCTTCATGTGCTGCTAGGATTAGTCCTAATCTACATTCCATGTTTGGAATTACCCTATCCCCCACTCCAGGGATTCGAGCAAACGGAACGTTGTTCGCATCAATTATATACGAGTATTTGAGTGGAAATTTTTTAGGTAACGCTGTACCACTGCCTTTGCTTCAAGCATTGACAGCCAATAATATCTCACTGTCTAGTCTCGTTTTTGAACGAGTGATCGCAGCTATGGAAGCCGTTTGCACAGCCCCCTTCGCTGCTTCGTCAGCCAATGAATTCCCTTCAACGTGAACGCCATCACATTGATGACTCAGCATGTGTGTTACGGGAGTGTTTTGTAGTCCATCTCGCAACTGAACTACTTGTTCCCAAAGCATTTTATTCTTGATTGTGCCACCTTTTGCATCTTTGAAACCATTTTGAAGCCAGTTCTGTAAATATTCATTGTAGGATTGAACACAGTAAAAAGAATTGCACACTATAAGTGTGGGGAATTCGCGAACCGTATTTTCAAGTGCCAATTTGAATGCTTGTAGTTCTGCTCGCTGAGCTGTACAATCCACTGGAGAATGTGTTTTAGTGACCATCGGTCTGAATTTACCATCGCGGATACGACTTTTAACGATCGCGCACGCTGCACTAGCTTGCTTATTTTCCGGAGCGGGTTGTGCTGATCCGTCAGTATAAATTATAAATTTGTACTGGTCAAGAGGGAGAATCTCAATAGGCAGAGGACATTTGTGTTCGTATTGCAGGAATGCTTGTGTTTTAAATAAGGATCAAAAACATATTCAACATCTGTTGCAGCAAGAGAATTAACCCATTCTATCCATCTTGGATGTAAAGCTTTTGCATTTGGAATGCTCGCTTTTGTGAATGCCTCTAAGGCTGGTACCGGAGTCACGACAATAATGCGTTTCCCCTGAGCTAGAGCTCTTTCTTTTGCTACAGCGGTTTGAACTGCTGTCAGAATTTTTTCTGTTGAAGTGAAGCGCATTTCCGCTTGTGTATACAAATGTGATTTGTATGCAATTGGTACTTTTTCACCGTCATTAAAAGTTAAGTATGTGAAGCCACATTGACCCAAAATTATTCTGATCACTAAATTGCGTGTATTTACGCGTGTTTGTAAGTGATTTGTTGCTAACATGTCAGCTTCTAGTGAGCGCAGGATATCTGTGTGTTCCTGTGTTCAATTTTCATTTTTGAAATCAGGTTTGATTAATTCGTAGAGAGGTTTAACCCTTTCTGCATAATCTAGAATGTAAGTTCTTCCAAAGTTTAGGAAACCTAGAATTCACTGTAAATTTTTCAGCGTTTTTGGAGGTTGGAGCAGCGCACACTTTTCTAAAAAGTTAGCTGCCAGGCTTTTGCCTTCACTTAAGAGCTCATATCCTAGGAAAAGGACATTGAGATGGGCAATTCTTGATTTTTTTAAATTTGATTTGTAGCCCTCAGAGGCAAAGCCCAGTATAATGGCATTCACCCTGCTTAAGTGCCTATCCAGGTGATCGTCTGTCAGATAGATATCATCGAAATATGACAATGCCTCGTCATCGTAAATTTGTAGTAACTCTGTTACTCTTGCTGAGAATAACCCCGGGCTGTTCTTGAACCCTTGTGGGAGTCGACAGAAGTGACGCTGTGTCCCCCTTATTGAGAAAGCTGTCAAGTACCTACTTTCAGGTACTATGTTTTGACAAAAGAAACCATTTGAAATATCTAATGTGGTTTTATATTTTTTACGCACAATGTTATTCATTAATGCTGTACTGTGTGCATTTTGCAGAGCAAATGTCTTAGAACAAGTAGTCTGTAATCCAAAACTAGACGATATGTGCTGTCTGGTTTGGAAACAGGAAACAAAGGATTGTTCATTGATGAGGTGCATGTTTCAATCACCCCTTGGTATTCAAGTTCATCTAAGATCTCCCTGACCTGTTTTTTAGCTTCTTGCTTAATCGGGTACTGTCTTTGTGCAGTAGGTTGAAATTTTAATTAGGTTTAATGGCGAGGCGAGTCCTCATCCCATCCTACATCATTTTTGTATAATGCCCGGGCCTGGGCTACTGCCCATTTCCTGGCATATGTATGTTTTAAATATATTGGAACATGGTTGGAGAAGGCTGGCATAACAATGTCTTCGCCATGTGGGCCCTCCCTGACAAATTTTGGTAGCCAGTCCCGTTCTGCTAGAGGTATGTCATAACCCCTTGAAAGTTTTTCCCAAAAGAGTGCTTTCACTTTTCTTGGTATGTCTCCCTCCATCTGGAGTGTTATTTCATATAACTTTTGTGGAGAACTAACCCTAGTGTCTACAGTCTCAACTGTGATGTACTCATTCAAGTCCACTATCTCCAGAAGTTCCTGTTGTGTTCTCAGAATTTTCAGCATGTCTGATCTTCAGACCTGCTCCTTTTTTCTTACTGAATTGAGGTTTTGTTTTGTTATTCTGAACGTGTTGATCGTCTTTGGACTTCACACGTTCTTCTTTGTGATCTGACCGTCTGTCTTTCGAATGTCTGTGACGATATCTGAAAGGTACGAGAGGAACGTGTATCAGTATCTTGATACCTGTCAGGTTTTCTCAAGTTATCCCTATTCCTGTGGTTATACCTCCTTTCAGAGGGCTGCTTTTAAGGAGACCTACCTCGGGATTGAGAACGTTTCTCTTTTGAATGTTGTTCGTTATTTTTCCACTTCTTTTTAGAAGATATAGGATGGTGTTTAATTGAGTCCTTCTCAGGCCCTTCAGACAGTTGTGGTTTAACTGGTTTTCCACCCAAACTGTCTCTGCCTAATTCTTCATCGGATTTTTCTATTATTCTGGGTAGTTCTTGTTGATGTTCTGTTACATCAAATTCCCTTAAACGTTGGTGGATCGCCACTGATGCTGCCTCCCCTTTAATATTAGACAATATTATTGTTGAGACCTGGGCGAAGTTTTTTTAGTAATTTCATACCTAAATTCAGAGCAGGCTCTGCCCCGTATTCATTTTGAATTTGTTTCAGGGCATCAGGTATTACCGCAATAGACGGAACACCATGTGTCTTAGTATAGATGGCAGCAAAGACTGTGCCCCAAGTGGTGCAGTCTTCCAGTTGTGGTGTGATCCCCATTGGCAAACAGATTGTTAGGATTCTGTGTTTCTCATAAGGTCTAGTTGTAGGAAATACTGCTTCGATTTGAGTAATTCTTTGAGCTATCCAGAATGGAATTTGTTCATATTTTATGGGCATTTTACCCATGACTGCCTGTAAAGTCTGTGGAGTAATTTGTATTGTATTCCCCTGATGAGGGGTCTGATTTGGAATGGTTAATGGTGGCTGGACTGTGAAAGTCCGCATGACATATTGGACTAACTGTCTTTACATTTTTATTAACTCTTAGAGTTGAGTGAGTAATTCATCGTCTGATGAGGTGTGTAGCCGGCTAAAACCAGCCATGTTGCTCATGGTCTACCTAGTGGACCGAGCCTGGTAATGTGATTGTAATGTTAGGGCGCCTTTAAACCAGAGCTGATGCTCCTGGTATGTGAGTGGAATTTCAACATCCTCGAAGGGAATGTATTCCTCAGGTGGCTCATCTTCTTTATAGAAGTGTAACACTTTTGTTAGTGGATTTGATTCTGGGAATACTATCCATGAATAGAATACCTCTGTCTGAAAAGATTCATGTGCCTCTATCACGAAAACTGCTCTACCACCTCTTGGTGTTAGGCCATGTTTTATAAGTGTTAAAGTGATGGCTCTCCTTAAATTTGGATGGATATTTATAACACCCTCATCGGTTTCATTTAAACCTGTAAGATTAAAAGCTGTTACGATTTGGTCAGCCGCAGCTTCACCGGTCACGGTATTATTATCCCCGTTTTGGGACATTGTTTTTGAAAAATGTAGAACAAGTTTCAAGGAAACAAAGATAAGGTGCACAATATTTTGGAAAACTGTATCCTTCAACATTGAACAAACCAAACAGCTAATACATCGGATTCTCGTCCTACTCAGCTATGGCGGATATTAATTAACCCTACCCACTCCAGACGTCTTATGGAGAACTATGAGTAGGGGTCTCTGAGACAAGCACGACTGAGTTACTTCAGTATCTAGCGTTAAATTAGTGCCTTACCAAACCGTTGGGCACCATGTAGTGTAGTTCCTATTTCCCTTATATGCTCTGCGCATTGGAATAATATACACTATTGTTTTTGCATAGGACTAAGGTCAGTATGCTCCTATCGAGTAGATTAAACTTAATTACTTTGTGTGCCAGCTAACTCAGAGGTCACTAGAAACTTCTCGAATAAACAAGAAGGGATTCGTTTCTGACAACCGCATAAACATGACAATTTTGTTTCCCTTAGAATTGGAACGTGTCTTAGAATCGTAGAAACAGTAGATAACAGTTTCACTCAGTCAATCGTGCAGGCTTAGTTTCTTCAGAGTTACACAGAAATAGATAGACGGGCGTTTCAATAAAAGGATTTATTGAACAGTCTTGTTTCTCATGTAAGACATATGAGCTGTTACAATCATTAGACAGTAAGCAAGATATAATACGCACAGCGTAAGCTGTAAGAAGAAATAATACTGCAATAGCATTGTCTTTTAGCTATGACATATATTCATATATACATACATAAATAACACAGGCTAAAAAGTGAATACTCGTCTGATGCTTCTAAATAGTTCTACCCCTGTGTACCTAACCTAAGTGTAGTACATGGAAAGAAGTAGGTGCTGTTTTCTATAATTTCGTATATACTAAGTTTTATATGCCAAGAGTCCCTCTAGGTTCTAGTCAGCTCCATACCTTAAAATGAGAGAGGTGGGAATCTCTTTCCGAATCTCAAACTCCAACACCCCGCGAAGGGAGTCAGAACACTGGAAGCTGGATTCTCTGTGAGCAGGGATGACAGCGTCTGGTCAGTGCGTCAGGCGGGAACTCAAATTCTTCCGAACTTGCCGCGGGGAGCCGTATCGAGCTGAGCCGTGCCGTGCTTGCCATGGTAAGGAAAGGTATATTTATACCTAGAAGGTGCTTAGGAGTGCAAGCATTGACATAAAGTCGGGCAGAGGAAGACGTCATGAATAAACCCCTGAGGAATAGTAGTTCATGCATAATAGATGAGTTCTTGGAGAAATCAATAATCCTAGCTAGGGAAATTCCCGATGGCATAAGGGTCTGGTTTCTAAGAACTCATTGTGACGTGGGATGGATGGATGTAGGTGACCATGCCTGTATTTGGGTAGCATGGCTAATGCCTAAATAAGGACTGGGATTCTATGCCTAAATAAGGGCAACGCGACTTGTGCCTATATAAGGACATGATTCAGGGAAACCTATGTACGGGCATCTAAATCGAAACACAACAAAACTGGGGTGGCGTAGTGGGCAAAAGAACGTTGGATTTAACTCAGATTTTCTGACTGGGGGAGAATGTAATGTTTGCATTGTCAGCATTCCGTCCATCATTTGTTTGCTGTAATGGAGTTTCCAAGGTGGCACTCGCTCGGCGACGCTTTTCGTCGCAAGTGGAACTGCGGCTTCCTGTACACCTTTCCGTCTGTACCACTTCTGCCGCAAGTGCTTAAGAAATCAAGCGCGACCAGGCCTAAGTCATTCTTGTGGCTTCGGACTGGGAACGAAGAGGCTGGTACCCCGAATATGGCCATCGATCCTCTGTTGAGACTGGCCCTTCGGCAGGATCTTCTGTCATCGCAGCAGGGGACGGTCCTCCACCCAAACCTATCCAGCCTCCACCTCCTTGCGTGGAGATTGAGCTGCAGCAATTGACAGCTTTTTACCTTCCTCCTGCAGTCTGTAATGTCATCTTGGTAGCCAGGCGTCCCTCCACTAAAACGGTATCCGCCTGTCGATGGAATACGTTTGTGGCATGGTGTGCAGCAAAGGCTGTGGATCCCCTTTCTGCCCCTCTTTATGAGGTTCTTTTATTCCTTCCTTCTTTGACCTAGCAGGGCTCTGCTCTGGGCACTCGTAAAGGCTACCTGGCAGCCATTTCTGCTTTTCTTCGGCTGCCAGATCAGCCTTCTTTGTTCAAGTCCCCTATTGTAAGTAGGTTCTTTAAAGGCAGTATTCAACCTCTTTCCTCCATCTCCTTTCATAATGCCTCAGTGGAACTTGAACCTTGCTTTAACTTATCTCATGTGCTCTCCCTTCGAGCCTCTTCACAACTGTCCTCTCAGGCTTCTCACTCTGAAGACTGCCTTTCTTGTTGCCATCACCTCTGCTAGCAGAGTGAGTGAGCTTCAGGCTCTTACTTATAAGCCTCCTTTCCTTTTAGTCCATCCAGACAAGGTGGTGCTCTGAACGAGATCTTATTTATTTTTCCACATCGGGCAAACTATTACCTTGCCCACTTTTTCCCCGCCTCCGCACCCTTCCAAGGAGGAGGAAAGGCTCCACCCTCTGGTCCCAAAACGTGCACTGTGCTTCTACCTTGACCACACAAAAGATTTCCTGGTGGATGATCCACTCTTCGTTGGCTACGTCAGTGCAAAAATGGTCGGGCTGTTCAAAAGCGTATCATCTCTCGATGGGCAGTCCTGTGTATCAAGATTTTTTACGCTTTGGCTAAAAAGGAACCTCCAGTGGGGCTGCGCGCTCATTCCACTCGAGCTACGGCAGCCAACACTGCTTTGTTGCGGGTAGTTCCACTCATCAGTAGCTGTCAGGCAGCCACGTGGGCTTCTATGCACAAGTTTTCCAGACATTACTGCCTGGATTTTCAAGTCCGGAGGGACGGCTACTTTGCCTGTTCTGTCCTCCAGGATTTTCAGGTGTGAACTTGATTCGCAGACCCTCTGCCAGGGATGGTGTTGCTGGGGTATCTATTCTAAGGTAAGTACTCTATAACTAATAGTCTCTTGCAGATGAGCAAGTTACTTACCTTCGGTAATGATGTATGTGTAAGAGACATACATTAGTTATAGATTCCTTACCGCCCTCCCCATCCTCTTCGCTCTGCAAACTTACTTCTAGGGTTAGTGGCACCCTTAGAGGGCCCTAGTGTGGCGCACGAGTGGTCAGTGTCTTTCATGACTCTGCGCTTCTGACGTGTAGAGACGCGTTTGAACAGGCTTCAGCGCACAGGGGTGGTGTCTAAGACACTGCAAAGTCATCTAGGCGACCACGACGCTGACTACGGACGCGGAGTCGACCGACGCCACCTACCGGAACGCATGGGTATTGCTGAAGAAATATTTTCCAGATCCAGTCTGACGCCTGGGGGTAAATCTATGGTAAGGAATCTATAATTAATATATGTCTCTTACAGATACATCGTTACTAAAGGTAAGTAACTTGTTAGTCATTCAGAATATACTGCAGCTCGTCTCATCGGTAATCTTCCACCCAGAGCTGCCTCTGCTCCCCTCTTGCGTTCACTTCACTGGTTTCCAGTCGAAAGAAAATTGTTTTTAAAATGTATTGCCTTACCCAGAAAACCCTGACAGGAAAGGGTTCCAGCTATTTAGCCTCAAAGCTAACTTACTGTCATCCTTCCAGACTCCTTAGATCTAGGGATACAGCTCTCTTAATGGTTCTACTGGTCAAAAGTCCCAATCAGGGTGCATGTCGTTCTCGTATGTTGCCCCTCTATATTTGAATGCCTTACCTTTCCACATTTGTATATGCTTGGATCACCTTAATTTTAGGAAAGCACTTAAGACTACACTGTTTTTATTTCTGCTACCCTTGCTTGCCTCTGAACTGTTGCTCGCCTATATACCCCTCCCGGGGTGATTCGTGCGGACTAAAATTAAAAAAACATAACACTAGTGCCAGCCGAGATGGTTCATCAAGGTGCCTATTTTCCCCCACACTGCCTCTGATGAGCACCACTCAAATCCACCTATATGGACTAACCGTCAAGTTCTCCTCAACAGTGAAGCTGCTAACAGGCTTTGTATGCCTCAAAAAATTATTAAAAGAAAACCTAAACAAAAAACAATATGTTTGAGGCATTTGTGGGTATAGATATACATGCTTAGCATAATCCCGCCATTTAATACTGGAATCGGATGTGTGCAAGTTGTTTTTCTTCTAAGAAAGTCTTTCGAGTCACGAGGTATAGTGACTCCTCCTCTTGCTGGTAATGCGCATGGACATCGACTCCATTGTTTTTTTTTTTTTTTTTTTTATAAAACCTTTATTTCTTCAAGAATCTGGACACAGCTATTCAGCCGACAACCCGGAGGTTCGGCAGCTTCGGTAGGAGAGGTCAAAGAAGCGTCCACAGTGCATTGAAGGAGCAGTGAAAAGGTTCCATTTTTAAATAATTACAAACACACAACAAACCCCAGCAAGGCAACAACACTGAATACCCACGGTGTTAGCCCCTCAGGGGGGAGCCGGACCCCAATCGTCTAACAGTTACAGTACTGTGAAAAGAGGAAAACGGGGGGAACGCAGAGGCCCAAGAAGTCAATTAACCATCACATCTGCATACTAAGCTGGAAAGAAGATCAAGAAGAAAGCTGTTCCTCGGGGGGATCCAGATCAGGGGCTAGACATATTCCCCCCCTGTATTGATTCCACCTCCCCCAGATGGCATGCCACTTCCGAGGGCGGCCTCTAGCGCAATAGACTGTCTTCTCCCTGAGCATGCTCCAGTCCATATTTTCTTTCCACGCGGTTAACGTGTGGGGCCCCGCGGAACCCCACAAGCGCGCGATGTCCCTCTTAGCAACCATGTTACCCAGAGTCACCCACTGGGTTTGCGCCTCATCATGATCAGTGGGCCCCCAGACATTCAGGAGACAACACCGCGCTTCCGGCTGCATAGCAATGCCCGTCACCTCCCCCATCACCGCATGGACTCGCCTCCAGAATTCCGTGATGACACCACATTCCCAAATGATATGGAGGAAAGTACCCACCATACCACATCCCCTCCTGCATAGGCCTTCCTCAGAGAACCCCATATGAACCAGTCGCGGCCCCGTCACATACACTCGATGCAATATCTTGAGCTGCACCAGCCTCAGACGCGACGGGATCGCAACCTCCTTAGGAGAGGAAACAGCAGACTGCCAGTCCTCATCATCCAACTCGAGTCCGTCCCTGGTCCACTGGTCCCGCAGCCCCAGAAGCATATCAGCCCGAACATTTATCAGTTTCTTGTAGATGAGCGAGATCGTGCTCTCTGGCATATGGCCATCAAGGATCCGGTCCTCCAAAGGAGAGGACTCAGGCACCCTCTCACCCTCCACAAGGACTGACCGCAGGGCATGACGCACCTGAGCATATCTGAAAAACTCGGATGCCCCCAACTCATACTCTGTCTGCAACTCTTCAAAGGACTTCACCCTACCCTTAATCAGCACATCTCCAACACTGGAGATGCCGATCAAGTCCCATTTATCAAACCCTTTCGTATGCCAAAGCCTACCCAACCTTTCAGATTCAAACAACGGGGTAGCTAGGGTGAGCCTATCCTTCCAGCCCAGAGAGTCAGTCGCCATCTTCCATACACGCACCGCCACCCCAGTGGGCCCCGTGAGGGACGAGTCGAGGGACCGCGAATACAATGCCCTAAGATAGTTCCCACCACGCAGCAACCATCTGTCCATGGCATAACCAGGGCTGATAGCCGGGCCATAAAGACCATGGTTAATCGCGGACAACTGGGTGGCCCAGTACTATCGTCGGATGTCTGGAAGAGCGATACCCCCGTCATACCATGGAAGCGTCAATTTAGCAATCGCTATTCGCGGCCGCCCATCCCACAACAACGTTCGTTGGAGGCTTTCGACCTCCCGAAAGTACCTGGCCGGCACCCAATCCAGAGTATTCTGCAATGCATAGAGGAACCGAGGAAGGGACATCATTTTGAACAAGGCAGCGCGCCCGACGAGGGAGAGCGGCAACCTCCGCCAGCCCTCAACATCCCGCCGCAGGCGCGCCAGGGGGGGGAGCAGGTTTCTCTCATACCGCAAGGCGGGGTCCATGGAGATAAAGATCCCCAGATACATGAAGCCCTGCTGAGCAATCTGGATCGAACAAGTTCGCGGGACCGGTGGAACCTCACCACTAAGGACGTATAAATACGATTTACTCCAGTTGATGACAAGTCCCGAGTTCCTACCGAAAGATGTAAGAACGTCACAAACCACTATGAATGAATTCTTGGGCGAGGCAAGATACAACAGGATGTCGTCAGCATATAGCGAAATGCGATCCTCGTGTTCGGGCGACCAGCGAAGGCCACGTATGTCCGGATGCCATCGTATCCACGCCGCCAGCGGTTCAAGGGCAAGGGCGAACAGCAGAGGCGACAGAGGGCAGCCCTGCCGAGTCCCCCTCCCAAGCCGGAACGGAGTCGATGCTCGGCCATTTACCACCACACTCGCAAGGGGTCCCTCATACAGCAACTTCACCCAACTCACAAAACCAGGGCCAAAGCCGAACTTGGCTAGCACAGCCCACAAATACTCCCATTCCACCGTATCAAAGGCCATCGTGGCATCAAGAGACGCCACAATAGCCGGTTCTCGCAGCGTGCCAGCCCTGGCGATCACACCATGAAGGCGCCGAAGGTTTAACGCGGTGTTGCGATGCGGAATAAAACGGGATTGATCCGGGTGAATCAAGTCTCCAAGTACCCTGACCAATCGGCCCGCCAGGATTTTAGCCAGAATCTTCGGCTCGGCGTTGAGGAGTGAGATGGGCCTATAGGAGGCACACTTATCTCGGGGTTTACCATCTTTGTGTATCACAACAATTGTCGCCAGCCTCTGGTCCAACGGGAGGGTCCCACTCCCCCGCGCCTCCACGAACATGGCGCGCAGGTGGGGGGCTACCCTATCCGGGAACAGCCTATACAGGTCAATCGGCAAGCCATTCGGGCCCGAGGCCTTGCCCGGGTTCAGCGCGCGAATAGCTCCCGCCACCTCATCGACCGTTATGTCTCCATCAAGATCATCTCTATCTACATCAGAGAAACAGGGCAGAGCGATATCCCTCAAGAGGTCACGCGAGTCCTCGGGCGGCCTATCCGACACTGAGGCATAAAACTTACAGAAATAGTCCGAGAAAGACTGTACAATCCCCTCAGGTTCCACAATCACCTCTCCCCCCTCTCCCGTCAATTCCGGCACTACTCTATTAACCCTTTCTTTTTTATCTAGCCAAGCTAGGAGCTTCCCGGCCTTGTCACCAACATCATACAGGCGGCCCTGCTGTTCCCTACTGAGGGTCTTAGCGGCATTTGTCACAAGGTCCTTATACTCGGCTTGCTTCAAGCTCAGCTCATGCAGTGAGGCCGCTGTTACCTCCTCCTCTAACGCTCCCTCCAAAGCCCCGATCTCCTCCTCCACTTGCATAACCTCGCCATCTCTCCGCCTCTTGGCCGCCACTACTAGTGAGAGGGCCTCCCCTCGCAGCACGGTCTTAAATGCTGCCCACAACGACACAGCCGAGTCCACGGACCCATGATTGTCCTTGATGAAATTATCCACTTTCTTCACCAATGCGCTGCGCATCTTAGAATCTCGAAAGTACCAGGGGTTAATAGGAGCCACCCTTCCCCCTCCCTCGCGGCTTATGTCCAGCCTGACCCACACTGGCGAATGGTCCGATATGCCACGCGCCATGTGCCTGACCTCAGACACCAGTGGGGCGTGCGCAGCCAGAGTGAGCAGGTAGTCAATCCTAGAGAGGCTACCATGCGCCCCGGAGTGGAAGGTGTATTGACGCTGTGTGGGGTGCCGGAGCCTCCAGCAATCTATCAGGCCGAGTGTGTCTAGTAAGTCTGGGAGCCACTTCTGAGCCCCCCCAGTGTCTCTGGGCGGGTACCTATCCAGCAGCCCAGAGCCGACAGCATTGAAATCCCCCCCCACCACTAGCATACCTCCCGGGAGATCCAGCAAGGCCCTACCCAGATCTGTAAACGTGGAGGCCTGCAGGGCTGGAGGGACATAAACCGAAACCAAAACCAAAGTTCTACCTTCCCACCTCCCCGCCACCGCCACAAACCTCCCCCTATCGTCAACAATTGTGGAGTCCACCTCAAATGGTAGCGAGGCCCTGACTAGGATGCCCACACCCCTGGACCCGGAGGAAAATCCCGAATGAGCTATGAATTTATAACCCTTCCTATTGAGAGCATAACACGTATTACCTATGAGGTGTGTCTCCTGCAGTAGGGCAACATCTGGCATTGACCGTTTCAAGTGTTGCAAAACTATCCCGCGCTTAATGCGATCTCCCAAACCATTAACATTCCAGCTAATAACACTTAAACCTCTACCCCCCATCCCCAAACACAAAGAGGCCCACCCCCCACCCGAAGAGCCACCATGGAACAATCCCGAGAATGATCGTTGCGCCTTGCAGAAACAAACCCCCCAACAACAAACCCAAAGTCCCAACCATCCCCCCCACCCTGCACCCCTGCTGCAGCTTACAAAGCCCCCCCCAACTTGCAGTGTGCCTGTCGCCCTACCAAACCCAAATCTACAAAAAGTACCCTAAGGGAGGAAAGAGCTCCCCTCGTCCTCCCGCAACCCTCCGCATTTACGGCACTCTGTTCAAGTCATTAGATAAAGTCAAATCGAGTCAGACCAGCTCCAAAAACATCACCCTTGCCCATCCCGGCCACTGTCCCCATCTGCGGCAGTGTCCTCTCCCGTCCGTCGTCGGGGCAAAGCGTCCAGCCATTCATCTGCCATGGCGGGAGACTCAAAAAAGAATGTCCGGTCTTCGTACACCACACGTAGTCTGGCAGGGAAGAGCATGGCATACTTCAGATCCCTCTCCCGAAGGCGCCTCTTCACCCCCAGAAAGCCCTGTCTCTGCCTCTGCACCTGCTGGGTGAAATCAGGATAGAAATTCACCGACGCGTTCTGGAAGGGGACCGGGCCCGTTACCCTCGATGCTTGCAGGATAGCGTCCCGATCTCGAAAATGAAAGAGCCGAGCGACGATCGGCCTCGGCGGGGCTCCCACCCTGGGCTTCCCGCCCGGCACTCTGTGGGCCCTTTCAACCGCGAAGAACTTCCCAAGACCCTTAGGCTGCAGGTGGTTAAGCACCAAATCCTCCACGAGCAGGTCAACCGAAGCCTCATCCGAGGACTCCGGGACCCCGATAACGCGCACGTTGTTGCGCCTGGCCCGGCTCTCAAAGTCCTCCAGCCGACGGGCGGCGAGATCACTCTCGGTCCTCAGCTTACGAACCTCGGTCTGCAGTTCCGAAACCTCATCGGCGAGGCCCGTGGTCTTGAGGTCCAGGGTTTTAACCCGTTCGTTTGTTTTGCCCAAATCTGCACGGATCAGGTTGACGTCCACCAAGATGGTATCCACTTTTTGCGCCAGGGCATCAAATTGTCTCCCAATCGAGGTCTGCATCCCCTCGAGCGCCCCCATGACATCCTGCAGCGAGAGCTCCGGGGCCAGGGGCGAGGCCTCCTTCTGGGTATCCGGCGACTGGCTCGACCCACTCGGTGACCCCTTCTGCAGAGCATAGCGGTCCATATTATTAGCTTGAGAATAGGCTCCCCGCCTGGTTGACTTAGGCTTCAGCCGATCCACCTCTGCTTTGCCCGACATGGTTGGCACCAAGCAGTTCGGTTCCGATAAGACGGCCCTCTCTCAGCAAGAGGAATCAGGAGTAATCAGGTCTGCAGTGGGCCGCCAGAGTAACATGTAGAGCGTCCAAAGGAAAATAAAGCCACCAAGGGCTCTCCAGGGGCAGGGCAGACAAAGGGAGAGAAAGTGAAAGTGAAAGGACGGGGACCTCCATCCGACAGTTCACACCTCGCCTGGCCGCTGTTGTTCAACTAGAGGTCGGGCATCCTGCCAACTCCAGCCCCTGGCATCCCTCGGAGATAGGCCGCATTCTTCCGCCATGCATAACTCCGGTTCCCGGTGGGCGATCCTACCTCGGGTAGCATCAATCGCCTCCCTGACAAGTCATCTACACGATGCCGTGCATGCAGACAGGATTAGAGACAGGATAGTCGACGGAGGGCGCGAGGGTCTCGGGAGCTCAGAGCTCATGCGGCCATCTTGGTCAAGCGCTAGGCTCCTCCCATCATCGACTCCATTGTTAGATTGTTTTCTTCCACTTTTTGGTTCGCACGTGTGTTCCTCTGCTCCAGATCGACACCGGCATTGTGTATTCTTTCCAAACTCTACCATCTGTATTGTTTTCAATCGCAACTGTTCTGTGTCTCCCTTCCGCTCTCACAGCCATGCCAAGTTCCCACGCTCCCATCTCCATTCAGTGTGCAACTTGTGCCTCTCCCCTGAGTATGAGTAAGCTAACTGTGAGGCCAGGAGTCCTTTTCGGTCGGAGAAAACGCTAAGCGACCATAGAGTTCGATCCTGGAGATGTTCCACTGCAGCACCGAAGGCACACCAGAGCTTTTCAGTTCCGAAGACCCTCAACAAGAGATACAACCCACCCATTGCCTGATGATGAAGGCACCTTCTCTACTGAGGACAGCTCCGGTTCTGAGATGAAGATGGAGGATTTCACTCCAGGGCAGCCCGTGAGTCCTTTGCCCCCTCTGCCTCCACCCCTACCACAGCAGACTTCCACCAAGAGTCGCCTACCATCTTCTGTTGGGCCACCACTACATTCAGGCCATAGTTGGCACCGACCGGCTGCATCGGACACGCCCGAGCATGGATCTGCGCAGAAAAAACAGCACAGGCCACATACTTTTGAACAGACTTCTTCTCCATCAAAGTGAAGCTGACCTTAGGAGTCCAAATTTTCAACATCGAAGCACCACTCCACTTCAGTGCCGAAAGTGCCAGCTTTGAGTCTGAAACCCTTGGCACCAAAGATTCCAGCATCCAAGACTTCCATGTCGGAGCTGAAATCACTTGCGTTGGCAAACATTTACATACTTCTGAGCCTGTGGAATCCAGTGCTTCGAAGACTGCAAGAGGAGATAGACTCAAGACAAAAGCATATCATGATACATCTGGACACTGGTTGTATTATTACGAGACCTCCTCACTCAGGGGCACAACCAGCCTACCGACAATTGTCATTTGAGGAAGCTGTGGAAATCTCAATACCACAAAACCACAGGAAAAAGGCAGACAAGACCACACGCCCAGTGCATATCAGCCCTCCACTAACACCTGCTGTGCCCCAAACTTTGTCACCACCGCCTTCACCTATTCAACTCCCGACAGACTCGCCGGAGGGTTCCATTCCCTCCTACACAGGGAAGGGAGGGGATGGAGAGATGTAGACGAGTTTTCCATCCCA
This sequence comes from Triturus cristatus, assembly GCF_964204655.1. Lineage (NCBI taxonomy): Eukaryota > Metazoa > Chordata > Amphibia > Caudata > Salamandridae > Triturus > Triturus cristatus. The sequence continues at coordinate 678,287,957 of NC_140593.1, read as the reverse complement.
CCACAAAATGACCCATGGAACTCATACAACACAGAGCCACCGGCAGATACAGACCCAGATCTGTATCCCCCTAAACCCTCTCGCCCAGGCGACACCACCACCTACCATGACCTAAGAGGCAGAGCTGCCACTTTCCACAAGACTCAACTACATATGGAGCCTTTAGAGCAGTGGTCTTCAAAATATTTTAGGCCGCGCCCCCCTGTGGGGGAAAAAAGCATTGGGCCCCCTTCAGAATTTTCAAAGTTTTATTACATTGGCAATCTTTCAATAGGTCTATACATATTTAAACATTGCAGTTATGTTCTGTTACTGTTTTAAAAATGCAATAATATACATGATTGCCAAACATACTATTCTGTTCAGGCAGGCCTTACTAACACGTACAAGTATCCACAGAGTGACTATTAGAAGTGGGGGTGGGGAGTTTGAAGAATATTTGGAGTCCCATCCCTTTTGACACCTTCTTCCAGCCAGGATATAAATAGCATAAGATGTTAGTATTGGCCCATTACAGAGGGAACTTACCGCCATTGTCGCTGCACCTGAGGCCTCCTGAGCCACCTTTCTCTGCCCTGCTTGCTTGTCTCCCTCCCGGCGCCGTGTCCGCTGCTCCCGCGGCCGCGCCACGAGGGAGACTACATTTCCCATCGGCACCTGGGGCGGAAGCTCTCGGCCAACCATCATCGCCCGGAGGCGCTACTTAAGAGAGGCTATCCCCGGTGGAGCGGGGGAACTTACCGCCATTGTCGCTGCACCTGAGGCCTCCTGAGCCACCTTTCTCTGCCCTGCTTGCTTGTCTCCCTCCCGGCGCCGTGTCCGCTGCTCCCGCGGCCGCGCCACGAGGGAGACTACATTTCCCATCGGCACCTGGGGCGGAAGCTCTCGGCCAACCATCATCGCCCGGAGGCGCTACTTAAGAGAGGCTATCCCCCGCGTCGCGGGACGCGCGCGGGCGGCGCCGGGCTGAGCCCGGGCAGAGGGCGGGCCGTCTGTGGCCGTCCGGGGCAGGAGGAGACAGGGCAGGGCCACGTCCCTGTCATCCGATCCTTGAGGACAGTGTGCTTCGTCATTATCATTGGGTGTCACATCGACTGAAGGTATAACTTTGTGTTGTGTCTGTGGGGACTCTCGACACACTCGTAGTGCATTGTGCTGATATATCTTCTAGCGGGACAGGTCCAGAGCCATAATGGGTAAAAGAAAAATGACGGACGCTAATGGCAGCGTGGCTAAAAGAAACAAGGCCCGTAAAACCACTAAGAAACTTATTCCATCTTCTACCCTACAACGTATTGAATCCTTAGTTGACGATTGTACCACGCTTCTGGATCCTGATTTAACTACTGTGTCCTTGTCCCCATCTCCTTTACCTGCTAGTAACACCTGCCCAGGCCTCGTCACCATCCCCCAAATGTTCACTAAGAAAATTGCCCCACCTTCTGCTACCGTACAAACATCAACAGCCCTAGACAATACCCTAAACCTCTCCACTATTATGGGATCAACTACCGAAGTCTCTAGCTCCTGTGTTACTGTGGTTAACAGGGTACCCCTAGAGCCCACTGTTATTTTGTGTAAAAACCGCTTTGAGGTTTTATCTGATTTGGGTAATGACTCTGCAGACTGTTGTGACTTTACTTCTAGTGCACCATTAGCTCCGCTCCCAGACTATTCTGGGGACGGAGTCCTTGCTCCTGGATCGCCCCTACATATGGCCAGCCAACAATGCGTGTCAGTTGTAGATCTAACGCCGGGCTTACTTATGGAAACCATTAATGCACTAAAACTTGAAATCAGCGACCTAAAAGCGCTAGTCAAGGAATTACTATTAGAAGTCAAAAGACCCCTTACACAGCCCCCGCAATCATCAAATCCATCAACAAGCACTGTTCACCTCCCCCACGCATCATGTACTTCTTCTTTTACCACTACTTATTCTAGTGCAATCATGACCATTCAATCGCCAGTCCCTCTTCACCAAGCCAGTACAAACTTAATATCATCTGCTGGAGCTGGGGCTGGATTATTCACTCCCAATAAAAGAACGCATCCATCATTGCACGACAATACTACAACCAACCAGTGTCATCTTTCCCTAAAATCTGCAGCCCCCAACCCACTCCGAAAATCCTCCGAACTACAAAACCGTAGGGCCAATTCCCAGCCCATTGTCCATATGGTGGGAGTCCCAAAGAACAATAGGTATGAGTGCGAAGAATCTTTAAAGAACAAAGTTACACATTGGATCCGCCACACTAGAGGTTGTCGATCTATCATCAGTGATGACCTCGTGCAGGTTCGCAGACTAAGATCCAATAATTCCTCAAAGGACATTATTGAACTGACCCTAGCTAACCATTATTTAGCTGAGGGCCTCATTGCACTAGAGTTTAGATCCTCCTCCCCCGACTCTTCTTCTATTCAGTTTAAACATCCTTCGACATTGAGTCACGCCCTAGTGGGGCGAAGTAGCGGGGTGCCCTATCAAAGGCTTGAGGGAACATCCTCACTTGGACAAATTGACTGACTAACAACTGTGCCCCATATGTCCCTACCTCCTACTGAAGCTACCCCAGTTGCCCTTACCCCCAACCATAGACCGACTTCCTTAACCCCATTACCCACTATTTGCAATGGGGATGGGGCGGAAGGTGCATTAACAAGGGTTGCTTCATCTCTGACCTCACATGATCCTGTTATTCCCCCCCCTCCAGTACCAAACACGTCTCTCAGACTCATCTCTTGGAACATTGCGGGTCTGAAAGCTAAACTTTCACTCCCTGAATGGAATAGTCTTATAGCTATGTATGATATCTGCATATTTCAAGAGACCTGGAGTGTCACACCCTTATATAAATCAGGCTTCTCATGCTATTGCGTCCCTGCGGTCACCACTGGCCGTGGACGCCCTTCGGGGGGGCTTATAATATGGATTAACATAGCTCTCTCATGTAGAGTCAGACTTGTTCAATGTGCGTCTCCTGACGTGCTGCATTTAACCCTGAATGGGTTGAAAGGGGGGCCAACTATTGAGCTCTTTAACATCTATATTAGAGGTACCCAAGGAGGATCTAAGTCCCCTACCGTCACTATACTAGAAGAGGAATTTTCCTCTTGTCCCCCGAATTCACTCATTCTGGCTGCCGGAGACTTCAATTGCACTTTTGAACCCCTCGCCACTGAAGATATCTTGGATGTTGCAGAGGAAGACACTAGGTGGGGTATACCCTCCCTTTCTATCCCCCCAGTAACGAGATGGTCACCAGTAGTAATCCAATTGAATGCTCTGGTTATGGAATATGGGCTGAGAGCCGCTAATGGCCGACTCCCCTCCGACCTTCATGCAGCTTTTACTTTTAACAGAATCTCCAGCCCATCAAGAATTGATTACATTCTAATTGACCGAAGACTCTGGCATTATGCAGTGGATATGGTCATTGTCCCTACCATCGACAGTGACCATAACTCTCTTTGCTTGACCTTAAAGAGCCCATGGACTCCTGATCAATCAGCCTCTGATCATCGTCCGGCATTGCTAACTAGAGATGTTATTCCATCTAACTGTAAAAGATATCTCAAATGGCCCAAAGTTGCAGTTGACGCCCAAAAATTGTCTACCATTAAAGAAATACTGCTATTAAAAACGGCCGAACTTAGGCAAGCCTGCGAAGACGCTAATGAGAAATTAAGAGCCGTGTCCATCCACGCAGACACCATTGAGTCTATTGGGTCCCTTTTTACATCTCTTTCCTCTAATAACTCTCACAATCATAAAACACCCGGTTCTTGGTTCAACTTAGAGTGTAGATCTAGTAGAAAAATGCTTGTATCCGCTATTAAATCCAAGGATTGCATCTTAATCAAGAATGCCAGGTCTACATATAGGAAGGCTCTTGATAACGCAAAGCGCGTATGGGAAGAATCTCATTGGCTGGCCCTAAAAGATGCCAGCTTAGCAAGGGATGGGACCACATTTTGGAACCTTTGCAGATTCTCCCAAGGCCATGAACCTGATACAATTCCCAATCACATTACCAATGACGAGTGGTTTACCCATTTTTCGTCACTCTATTCGGATGACAGTGCACAAAGTACCGGCGCTTCTTCTGTTAATGTTCCCACAGACCTAACCCTGCATGACAATGATCCCTTTACTGAAATAGAAGTCATGTCTGCCATTAATAGGTTGGTCCCAGCCAAAGCTGCAGGCCCAGACGGCCTACCTGGAGACTTGTTCCGCTTTGACCCCAAGTCTTGGGCTGTTTATTTTACAATTTTACTGAATGCCCTTCTAAAGGGATTACCCATCCCCGAGTCTTGGAGGGGGGCGGAGGTCATACCCATATTTAAGAAGGGTTCCAGGGAGGACCCTGCTAACTACAGGCCAATAAGCCTCATCGACGTCAGTCAGAAGGTGGTTGGCAGGGTCCTGCTGGAGCGAATTCTACTATGGGTCACTGACAATGACATCTTATCACACTATCAGGCTGGATTCAGGCCATTCACGGGCACGATTGACCAGGTCTTTAGGCTCCTATTGCTATACTGGAAAACTGTGCAGATTGGTAAGGGCAATCTTCACCTAGCCTTTATCGACCTGAAGTCGGCCTTCGACCTGGTCCCCCGTGACCGTCTATGGTCTGTCCTCCATGACCTGGGCCTCCCGCCTTATATCCTTGACCTCCTGGTACGCCTACACGAGGGGAATTTTGCCAGGGTGAGATGGGGCAATCAAGCACAGCGCACCGATAAGATCCCAGTCAGTAGAGGAGTCCGCCAGGGCTGTGTACTAGCGCCCACCCTCTTCTCTCTTTTTGTGAACGGAGTGGTGAAATTTTTGCTAGAAGTCCCGGCGGACGCTCCCTCCCTGGCGGGGGAAAAAGTCCCCACCCTTTTATTTGCTGACGACACCCTGCTATTGTCTAAGACTCCAGCAGGGTTACAGAAGCTTTTAGACAGATTTTATTCGTTCTGCACAATGAGAGGCTTGGTCATTAACACTTCCAAAACTAAGCTCCTCTCTTTTAAATCTCGCAAATCACCTAGTGTATCTATTTCTTCTGATGGAGTCCCCCTAGAATATGTCAAATTATTCGACTATCTAGGAATTAGGATCTCCGACAACATGAGCTGGAAGCCCCACATTGACAAAATGCTACTTAATCATAAGCGGGCTGCGGGGGTAATTGCTAAAGAACATCGCTCCTCGAGGAGTAAGCCAATTACTCCCGCATTAATAATCTATCAGGCCAAAGCATTGGGTTCAGCTATGTATGGAGCCGAACTGTGGGGGTTCGAGAACACAGACGAACTGACTTTGTCCGAGAACAAATTCCTAAGAGAACTAGTAGCAATGCCCAGGGGTACTCCTTTGAACCCTCTTTTCAGTGATCTGGGTAGGCGCTCACTCAAGGACATTGCCAGGTTACGTCCCCTTTTATTTTGGGCTCGCTTATGGCGTACCCCGGAGTTGAAAAAATATACTGAGGGCTTGAGAGAATTAATGAACACATCTGGCTCCCAAAAAATAAGCTGGTTACGTAATATTAAAAAATCCCTTTTCCAGCTTGGTTTTAATAACCTTTGGGAACATGGAACCCCTGTGAGCAAGGCCGACATCAAAAAAGCCTATTGGGCTTGGATCGACAATCGAGATCTTAGTAGATCCAACCCTGGAAGACTAACTGAAGCTTATTACACCTTCAAGCAGTCAGTTAACTTTGAGCCCTTTCTTGAGTTTATAACAAAACCTAGGGACAGAGCATTGTACTTCCAATTTAGACTTGAGACCCTCCCTACCCGCGAATTTACCAGCAAATGGAAGCCTCCCTACCAGACCCCTGCTATTTGCCCGATATGCCCTGAAAAGGTTGAAAGTATAGCACACATTATGTTTGAATGCCCAGTGTATAGCAATCCTAGAAGGCGATGGTTAGCCCCCGCCTGTCGTCTTCTAGGCATTTCGAATTATCGAGTTGCTTTACGCATTTTGCGTTCTGACACAAGTTTGGTTCTAGTATGTGCTGTGGCAAAATTCCTGGGCTGGTCCTGGATCATCAGAAACAAACTGAATAACTGCACTAGTTGATATAATGAATTGTCTTTTTTATGCTTTTTAAATCACAGTTTTAAACCATAGTTTTAAACCAGTATTTTTTTAATATGTTTTTAAACCAGTCATCAAGCCATCATCAGGAATTTGCTGTAAAATTGTTCCCTAAATGAACTCTCATTTTTTTCATGCTTTTCTTGCATATGCTTTTATGATAAATTTTATCGAAATAAAGCTTTTTGACCATTACAGAGCTGCTTGGTGCAGCTCATTTTTGTCATCTTTAACAAAACACTGTTATCAGTATAATGCTTCTTTTTGGACAGAGCCTCGCGCCCCCCCTCTGGGATCACTTGAGGCCCCCCAGTTTGAAGACCCCTGCTTTAGAGGATGATTTTTTATTTGATACCATCTCCTCTAGGCAGCGCTCGGCACAATATTTGCCAATCCTTAAAGCCATGCTATGCCTCACACCTAATATATTCAACGACCCTATTAGGTCGTGTCCATCACACTCAGCATTGACAAAAAATATAAAACTTGACCCAGCGACCCCACAGACATAAAACGGCAACCCCCATTTCACTCATTAGTAGTTGCCTCAGCACGGAAAAGGGCTAACTCTCAAACATTTGGTGAGGCACCCCCACGAGATAAATAGAGTAAAAAGATAAATGCTGCAGGTAAGAAGGTGGCTGCCCAGTACGCAAACCATTGGTGAATTGCTAACTCCATTGGCCTCCTATCCTGCTACGACAGGGTCCACTGGGACAAAATGGCGGACATCCTACAATATCTCTCAAAGGAGCACAAAAAGCGGGCATACCAGATTGCCTCTGAGGGAAAGCGAATTTCCAACACCACAGTTCACTGTGCCCTTGATGCAGCTGACATGGCAGTTAGAGGCATACATCTCGTATCCTCCTTCGAATGCATGACTGAGGTTCAGCAAAATCTTTTGGCTCTTCCCTACGAAGTGGGGAACACCTTATTGGTCCCCATGTTGACTCCCTCCTGGAAAAAATAAAAAAGGCTAATGAGGCGGCCAAGACCATGGGAGCCTTACGAACACCATCTAAATGTGGCTCCTTTTGCCGCTCCTCTGATCGTGGAGTATACAAAAATACCTCCCCTGAAACCTCTGCTTCCTACCAGTGTCACCAGGCCCAGACCTCCTCACCCCGGGGATACTACAGGGGCTCATATAGGGGTCATAATTCCAGGGGTATAGGCAAGGGTGGTTTCACCAAGCCCTCCGCCACCACCACCAACCCCATATCTTCCCGACCACACAGTACCTGTCAGGGGGTCGACTAAAAGGGTTCTTTCCCACCTAGTGGAGCATCGCCTACGTCCAGTGTGTGTTGGATTCTATCCAACATGGTTATTATCTGAATCTCATTTTCACACCTCCAAACATTCCATCTCGCAAACAGAAACTCTCTTCAGAACATCAACAGAACATCAATAGTTGCTCATCGAGGAAGTTCAGGCGCTCCTCAAAAAAGTGGCTATACAGCCAGGTCCAATACACCAGGAAGGCACAGGAATCTATTCACTCTACTTCCTTACTCCCAAAAAGGACAGGTCCTAAAGATCAATCGTGGACATCCGACCTCTAAATTAATATATTCTCTCCACACGGGAGCTCTCCAAGATGTCAGTCTGTTACTACTTCATGGCTGCACTCGACCTGATGGACACCTATTTCCACTTACCTATTTACCTACCGCATCACTGATACCTCAGGTTCGTAATGAACGTACAGCACTTCCAATTCAAAGTTCTCCCCTTCGGGGTCACAACTGCCCCCAGGATTTTCACAAAATGTCTTACAGTAGTAACTGCTCACCTGCGCAAGCAAAACATTTGTTTTTCCATACCTAGATGATTGGCTCATTAAAGGGGCAATTCCTCAAAGGGCGTCCAACACACTCAGGCCACCATAAATTTACTTCATCAACTAAGTTTTACCATAAATGCCGTCAAATTCCACATCCAACCCCCTCCAATACAACGCTACCTGGGAGCTATCCGCGACTCACAATGGGGGACAACTTACGTCGCCCGGATTCAATCCTTCCAAGCTCTCATTCTCCAGTTCCAATCTCATCAGCAGGTAACACTGAGAACTGCTATGCATCTCCCCGGTATGATTGCTCATGCATAACCATAGAACGTTATGTCAACGGACGCCTCCCTCACGGGTTAAGGAGCACATTCACAAGATCTGACTCTCCAAGGACGCTGAACAATCACCCATACCCATCTCCATATCAGTCAATTGAAGTTGCTAGCTGTTTATCTAACGCTGAAAGCCTTCCTTCCCCACATGATTGGCAAGGTAGGACTGATCAAAACAGAAATCATGGCTGCCATGTATTATCTGCAAAAGCAGGGGTAGACTATGTCTCCTCAGCTCTCTCATCTAGCCCAGACCAGCTGGTGGTTGGCTCTCCGATACAACATTCACTTGTCAGCAGAGTACCTCCCGGGAGTGGACAACGGCTTTGCAGATCTCCTCAGCAGGAGGTGCCAACAAGTTCACAAGTGGGAGCTCCACCCGCATATCCTCCTCCCATACTTCCAGCATTGTGGTCACCCAGACATAGACCTTTTTTCCACATCCGAAAACGCCAATGCCCAAACTTTACCTCCAGGTTCTCCCACCCACAGTCCCCGGGTAATGCACTATTAGATGAGTTGGTCCGGTGTATTTGCTTACGCTTTTCCACCTCTTCCACTGCTTCTGTTTGTGGTTCTCAATCTTCGGTAGACATCGCTGACCCTTATCCTAGTGGCTCCCCCATGGGTGCGACAACCGTGGTTCACCATATTCCAAGAACTATCTGTAGTTGCACACGAGGTACTGCCGAACAGGCCTTGGTTCCCTCAATCATGTGACCTCGCTCTAGAAGTCCTAGAGGTTGGTTGTTTAAATCTATTGCAACCTTTAAAGGTTATTCTTCTATAAAAGGCTGTCAGAATTCCTGCCACAGCTCACCTCTCTTGACCATCACAATCAATATACCGGCATGACTCATATTATTCCTCCCAAACGTCTTGTACCCTGACTTTTGACCATATTACATGCTGTTGTTAATAGCTAGCTGCAGCTGGTTTTTCCCGGTTTTTATACCGTGCATATGCAAGGTCAGGTTTTAGACACCATGGAAACATCCAGAAAATCCACCAGAACAAGCATCAAGCAACCGGCATAGATTACTTCTGCGTGAACGTTCCGGAAGACTTCCCTCATCAAATTAGTCCCCTGTACCTGTTCCTTGCTATAAGCAATTAGAACGGGACCTTTGGAACATTCTAAAACACCTTCTAGAAGGCAGCCTCATCAAGTTAATTATCTGCACCTGTTCCTTGTTACAAAGAATTAGAATGTGGCCTTTATGAACGTTCTAAAGCAGTATTATTTAGAAGACAGTCCACACTCCTCCCCTTCGCTTAGCCTCTTCGCCTGCCACTTACCCGTTTACCGGCTTCCAGGACTGTCTTGCCATCTCTGTTGATCCTCCTGCTTCGACCTCACTGCAAAAACATCTTGCCTTAGTCTCGCACCTGGATGGTAAAAAGAGCAAGAAGAAAAGGAAAGACACATTAACAAACTTGATTTTACTACATGCTGAGCTCAGTCGCAACATCGTGTTGCAAACAAAGGTAACCAGTGTTTTTGTTCAACTTGTACATACTGTGGCAGGGCTCTGCCAGAGAGGACTTGGGTGAAGCTAACCTCGTCCAAATTTGCTTTTTTGGTTTGATGCTGAAATCATTCTTGCTACAGTTTTGTAAATGTTGATAAAGGAGCCTCTAAGGACAATCTAAATGATAACAAACAACAACAAAACTAAAGGTTGGTTGAGATTTAAAATGGTTTCGTGAGGTGATACTTTTAGAGATAAGAGTTAATAATAGAGTAAAGCCTTATTATTATAAAAAATCAGGAATTTCAAAGAAGGTCTCCACCAGCCGCTTGAAGCCTAAAATAAATAAATGGGGACTGTATAGGTCTAATGCAGTATAAAATTCCGCATTGTGAAAATGGCAACAAGATTTAAAACCATACCTCATCTATAGATTCACTCGACTTCCACCAGCCGGTTGGAGTCTTGTGAAATGCGCTTTAGCAATCCATAATAATGATTCGTATTGTGTTGCTGTGAAAACGAAAAAACTAGTTTTAGAATCACTGCGTTGTATTAAGCGTGCAGACTATGAATATCTAAGTCATGCCCAATAGTTCTCACCTTAATGTGCTGAAAAATATAAAGGGCAAGAACTTAAAAAAAAAAATCTCCCCCCCCTTTTTATCTCAAGTGTATTTGTCATGTATATAGTGTACTGTCTATATCACTAATCACTACATGTCACTTTTTCACCACAGTCACTTGTTGTTTTGCTGCAATTGAATTTGAATCTATGACAGCCACAAGTATTCGATACTCATTTTTTAATATACTATTGAATCTTGCTTCGGTGTGTGTTTTCCTTCTCTTTCCCGAATTATTGTTTTGTGCATGATAAATAAGTGTTTGCTCTCTGCATTAAAAACAGTATCCTAAGCAATTGTTAACATCCCGACAGAACCAATTGTTTTACTTAATATTAATACCCAGGTACTGAAGGACACCGGTTCGTTCCATTATTTCTAATACAATTCCACTGTAATCAGTCTTTTGAATTGCCAGTATTTTTTCCCCCCACATGACTCAGTTGCGGATAGGGCTGTACACACCTCAAATGTAAAACGAGCCCTCATGTATTATATTGGTAGAACCAAATAATTTAGGAAAGCACAGCAACTCTTTGTTGCCTTTTCAAAACTACAGAAGGGAAGGGCCATTTGTAAATCAGGCATTGCACGTTGGATTGTCAAATGCATCCAAACATGCTATGCTAAAGCTAAAAGAACTTTACCTAACCCTCCTAGAGCTCACTCCCCTCATAAAACAAGCATTTGCAATGTAATAGGTCTCGCATTAGTTACATTTCAAGGTATTTTTGTTGCAAATAGCAATGCTTCTTTATGTATAAGTTCGCAATTAACCAGCGGCAGGGATCCCGAGAAAAAGTAAGCAAAGCAAATACATGCCAGACAAAGTAAACTGCTGCATTTTATGGGTTCCTAATAGGGAAGGGGTAGGGGAGGAGAAAGTGGAAGGAAACAGAGAAAGAGTGATGGGGTAAGGTGGGGAGACATTACAGGGGCAGATAGACGGGAAAGAGAGAACAAAGAGTGCTAAAAACTGTAGAGAGGCATATTAAAGCTAAGTGTGCTGCAGATTTTTTTTTAAAACAACATGAATGCAGCACAACCTATGAGTGTTAAGGTGCAGGCAGTTGGGACGATGGTGCAGTCCTGTGATGTTGAAAAGCACACTGACAGCATATGATTGTAGATGGTGTCCTGGTACAGTGAGGGAGTTGGGGGAAGATTGATTTTAGCTACGCTAGGTGGTAGTGTTTCGGTCTCAATGGAAGTTATGGTGATGTTTCCCAGAGCAGTAGTGGTGCTGAAGTACATAAGGAAGAAGCAGTTGGGACGATGGTGCAGTCCTGTGATGTTGAAAAGCACACTGACAGCATATGATTGTAGATGGTGTCCTGGTACAGTGAGGGAGTTGGGGGAAGATTGATTTTAGCTACGCTAGGTGGTAGTGTTTCGGTCTCAATGGAAGTTATGGTGATGTTTCCCAGAGCAGTAGTGGTGCTGAAGTACATAAGGAAGAAACATCCTGGGTAGAGAAAATGGGCTGTTAGTGAAATATGTATGAGGGTGGGTGTATTTTATTACAAATACCTCATTGCACTACATGTTGAGTATATGAAACAGACAAGTGGTCTAGTTTTACTGTAGGTGCCCTCCAGCCTTGCGTGCCCCTTGAGCAGTGACTTCAGATGCCACACTGCTAGAGGCTCGAACCGGCTCATAAAAGCATAAAAGAACCTCCACCTTCGAGGAGCTATAGGGGTTAAGTATAACGAGATCTTCTGCCCTGTAGAAAGTGAGTGATTGTCATTGGTGGTTATTTTTACAACAAAGAATCCTCATGATTATGCAGAATGTTGGAAGCAGATGTCCTGTATAAGACTGGGGCAACCCAGAGATTATCAAATGTTCACATGTAATTGACTGAATGAGATTATGGCTGTAGAACCGAGCCAAACACTGATTCCTCTTTAGTTCTCTCCAAATGCTGAACAGGGGAGAGTAATTCAAACTATCGGCGAGATTACAGACAAGAACAGAATATGTGTGTTTGAATCTTCAAGTGAGATTAAGGAGATGTTGCTCTCAAAAGCCATTAACCGCATGGTGCAGGCCACAGCACAGGGGGCCTAGCACAGGGTGAAGGCCACGCTGTTTGCCATCAGTGGAAAGGGGCATTAACCACAATAACAGCTGTCAACGTCTGGAACGTTGATGAATCGGGCACTTGCATGGCAGTGGGATAGGTACTGTTATCATGCATAATCAATGAAACACATACAGACCAGGATCCATGTTGTTTCATTTAAAAGAACACACCGGCAAAACAGTGAAACTAGCCCTGGTCAGACTACATTCAATTCACAGAGGCCGTTACTTTTATACAGTCACAAGACTAATAAAAAGAAACAATGCCATGAGACACATTACATTAATAGAGCCACCCACATCCTGACATCAATTCACGCAGTTAACAGCCAGTCAGTGGTGTTAGAAGTGCCTATCGCTTGGCGACTGCACAATCAAGCACACTTCTAGGTTAACAGTTACCAAAAGGTCAGATAGAGCATATTCATCGTGCAAAGTACAATCACCTTGGCTTAAATGTTGTTTCGTTCAGTCACAAGCAAATAGGTCTGTCTCTTCCTGTAAATCAGAGAGTGCAGACCAACGTATGACTTTCAGTTTTGCTGCGGTTACTTTTACTGTTATTTAGAACTCACTTCCACTGCATTCAGCGACCAAAAATAATTTGTCAAGAAACGACAACGAATGAGTGAGTGCTCCAAATTGAATTTAGCATCATTTTAACTCAGGTATGACATCAAAGTCAAAGTGAAAGCCAAGAACACACTCTTTGTACCAAAACAGTACAGCCTAAAGCAAGCTCTGTAGAAACCTCAGTCCGAAAGAGATTTAAAAACAGATGAAGTAGCACATGTTGAGCCTTCATGCAGAAAACTCATTAAAGCACAAGCGCGGCCGCGAAAGCCAAGATAACGATCAGGGAGGAATCAGCTAGCTCGCTCCCGAGACCCCTAGGCTAGGGGAGTGAAAGTTTTGAGGGAAGACAGGACATGCACCCGTCTTTGGCTATTTGCATGCTTTCAATTATTGGAAGCCACACGCAAACGCCAATGAGGAGGCAGACCCACATGGAGAAGGCTCTTGGAAGTCTGAAGTGATTCCAAGAGCCCTCTCCTAGTGCAGTGCATGCGCTGTCCTAGGCGAGACCTAAAAAGGAGCTTCAATGACCTTCCTAGGAAATATACCTTGCCTGACATATATAAAGTAGCTACATGGTCTACACCACATACATTTACAAACCATTATTGTGTAGATGTGCTGGCCTGTCAACATGCTAATGTGGGCCAAGCAGTTCTACATACACTATTTCAAATAACTCCAACCTCCACAGGTTAGCCTCCTCTTATAGAGGAGGACTGCTTTACAGGCTTAGCTAAGCATGTGTATCTACAGCCACACATGCATCAAACGGAACATGCTTTTCACCCAGTAAACATCTGTTCCTGGCATGTAGTGCTTTAGAATCACGTGTGCCCACCCTCCTCCCAGACACCTGTGTTTGTTGCAGTTACTTTTATAAGTTATCATGTTTTCCTTTAGCATGGGCATCTCACTATACTACGCTATGCTTCACACTCCATCCTCACCCAACAGTCTAGCAATGGAGTTGATGACCATGCACATTACTAACCAGCAAGAGGAGAAGACACAATACCTCATGATTCTAAAGACTTTCTTAGAAGAAAAACAACTTGCACAAATCTGAGCTCATCACTAGATGGCGGGATTATGCTAAACATGTGAAGCTACAGCACTACATGCCATGAACAGATGCTTACTGGGTAAGTAACATTTCCCTTATCCATTCTTGAATGCCAAAACACATAACATCATTACATTATTAAATAAAACAAGCAATATATATTGGAAGCTCCCTTACTTTGAAACAGCACTTGTATGTCATAATTCTTTCATATTCAGATCCCCTCCTACATTTAGAGGTACTATAAGTACATGCCTAACTGTTTCCCAAGCCTAGAAACTCAATAGACTTCTTTGCTTCCTCAGGAAATTAAACAAGCATTTACAATGCAATGGTCTCGGCATTGGTAAAGTTAGAGCTATTGGCATTGCTCATGACATTATTTTTGTTTATGTTTTTGTTTCTAAAACATTTAAAGAAACGGCATTGTTATTTACAATGTCAATAGCTTAATCACTCTCAAATGCGAGACCTTTTGCATTTGCACTCACACACAGAGCCCCACACACAGAGCCACCCACACACAGAGCAACCCACACACAGAGCCACCCACACACACAGAGCCACTCACATAAAGCAACCCACACACAAATAGAGCCACCCACAGAGCCACCTACACACACAGAGCCACACACACACAGAGCCACACACACACAGAGCCACACACACACAGAGCCACACAAACAGAGCCACACACACAGAGCCACACACACAGAGCCACACACACAGAGGCTTCCACAAACCTTCCAGCACCTGTGACGAGAAAAGCAATAAATCATCAAAATGCAAGTTGGGCGGCACACTATTCTAAGCACAGCTGTTTAGCTTACGTGTTTGAAGCCACGCCCTTAATTACATTGACGACGCCCCTTTGAGACCCACCCCCCCACGCCCAATCTTTCATCCCACTTAAGGCCCTGCCTGTAACCCTTAAATTTCAACACTGGAGAATACAGTGTTACTTCCTCCTAGAACATAGACGTCACACAGAGTAGTCCAGCAGGCTCATGAAAGAACTTTTGAAGGCACAAGTCGGAAAACAGAGGTAATTGCAGTTTACGACTTGTCCTGTCTGCATTCATTAGGTTACATTTAAAGTTGTATGTGTATATTACCTTTAGACACCTCAAACGCAAAAAAAAATGGCAGAGTCAGCGTAGTTGTTCTAAAAGAGTAAACTGTATTTTTTTTATTTTTATAAAAAGTATTGTTTTCTAAAAACCCAGGTTTGGCTGGAGATGTAGCTTGTGACACGGCCACACAACAGCTATGTTTATAAGACTGAGACACCTTAGGTTTGTCTACGTGGGCAAGTTGTTATACTGAGCGGGTATTGCGCCCCTACAAGGCAAGTAAGGTAGTAGCCTCAGGGCACCATCTAGTGTTAGCACTGAATGATTGTATGGGGAGCGCTCCAATATGCACATTTGATTTCGCCTGGAGGACTGAAAATTGTTGCAACTTTGCTATGCAATTGGCTCTATAAAACTATACAAAAGTGGATAGCAAGGTCATCTCAGAAATGAGGGTTTAGGCGCTGATGGAATTGGCAAGGACGAGGTTGTGATATTTTTAGCCACATAATTTAAATTATTTTCACAGAGAGGGAACAAAGACCTCGCTCAAAGGCGGCCACTGCGCAACCTTTATTGAGGCGAAGAGGTGGCTGAAGGCCGTCCGAGAACACGCTGCAGGAGCTCAATGGGGAAGGGGGAAGAGGCAATATTGGTTGGGGGGAGGCCCGCTGGGGCCGGCGATAAGCATCGGGCTCGCCATAGAGCGTCAACCCACGAAGAGGCGATCCACCTTTGAAGCCAGGACCTGCCCCGCTGCGGTGAAGCACCGAACAATTTCCCGTGTTAGGTGAAGCGGAGCTCGGCTGCATGACGTCTCGTCCACCCTAAATGCGGCGTGTCCCTCCCGCGACAGACGGCCGCGGTACAGCAGTTTTTAATTAAACTTAGACAAATGAACGCTTAACCCCACCCTCTGCTCTACTCTACAAGTTTGGATCATGACATAACAGTGAAAGTGAAAGTGCGATTGAACGTAGTTTCTAACTGTTTCAGCAAAGAGACGACTACGGTTCTAAATTTGTAAAGTTTTCCTGTTTCGCTCTCTACCGTAGCCCGATTACCTATGCTCATGGTTCCTCACCGCGCTAATGATTCGGGTCACAGTCTGTGGTTGCCGCAGAAACCTCTCGAGGTTGAAACCGCCGCCAGCACTAGGCGCTCCATAAGCCCCTCGGGCCGCTCCGCTTCCGCCGTCTTCCATCAGCCCGAGAACGTGTACCGACCTGGCCACCACCTCAACTCTCAACCGCTTCACCTGGAGCGACCAGAATGCAGCCAATCGACTCTTGCGACGTCATGCGACACGCGCATCACGGGACCTCGGGCCAACCAGAGTCACGAGATTTTGGGCTAACCACTACACCGGCAACTTAGGACATGCGGAAAAGAAAAACGTAGCGTTATCTCTACGAACCCCCAAACGATTTAAAATCGAATCTTTTACTTGCCAATGAACCTCTGTTCTGTTTTTTTCAAATTGCAAATGAACTTAGTATACGTCTTAAAAATTCCGCCAAGTATATTAGACTTGTTTACGCTTTGATAGTCGCGAAGTCTCAAAGAAGCTGCCATGTTTGTGTCAGGCACAAACTCACCATATTGTCAGTCCACAGGTGGCCAAGTAAAAACTTTACGTGTAACAGGAGTACTAGGGCGATGTTTGAAGAGATTAAACAACGATCATTGTCACGTCAAACCTTGTAATGTTTGCGTATGGAAACGAAGTTATACCACGCATATTTAGAACAAAACAAGTGTTTCGGTATAACTCCCGTACCACAAAGAACAGGAACAAGGAAAGTGGCTGCAGTGGTTGCAAATTCTAACGTTACCGATTTAAAATCTCAGGGTGAAACAAGGCAGAGCAAAAGGCACACCACTGCCTTTCTCCGAGGTCAAGAAGAAATGCCTCGGAGAAAGGCAGCGGCATTTTTGGATTCGGGGGCGTGTTAGTTTTTTCTCTCCTCCAGCCATTGGCTGGAGGAGAGAATGAGACTTTCCTTAAAAAACACGCCCCCCGATCCGAAAAGGACGGGGCATGATTGGAGTGACGGGACCTCTTCTCCAATGGCTGGCCAGCATTTACGAGGCCAGCCAATGGAGAACAGGGGAGAAGAGGGGCGGGTTCAAGCCCCTCTTCTCCCAAGTCATTATCTCTCGCGAGCGAGACTGCGCAAGCGCAGGCTTCGCTAGCCGAGACCTAAAAAGTATCGGTGACCTTGCATTTTAGTCTGCAGCTTGGCGGGAGAGAGCTGCACATATACATTTGTTATGTTATGTTAACTGGAGCTTATGTAGCGCATAATCATGGCCAGGTCTCTTAGCGCTTTGAGAGAGTGGCAAAAGTCCCCTGGCAGACACAAATACTACACTTGGTAAATGAGTTTAAGCTGTTCCCAGAGCCTCCCTGAACAGGAGCGTCTTAAGTTGTTTCCTGAAAGGGAGGAGTGCGGGTTCCTTTCGAAGGTTCACAGGCAATTGATTCAAGAGTTGAGGGAGAAGGACAGAGAAGGCTCTGCCCCCTTTGCAACTGATTTTAAACCGAGTATAAGCCAGAAGGCCAGCCTCAGATGACCGCAGTATGCGTCCCGGCACATAATTCACTAGGCGTTCCTTAATATAGACTGGGGCCTGGCCATTGATAGCTTTGAGGGTAATGCAGAGACCCTTGAACTTTGCTCTCTATTAAATGGGGAGCCAGTGCAGCTTACACAGCAAAGGGGTAGTGTGAGCCCTTCTAGGGAGCCTAAAAATTAACCTGGCTGCATCATTCTAGGTCACCTGTTACTTGTTAATGAGTTTCTCAGGGAGGCCAATATACAGGGCATTACCATAGCCCAATCTGGACACGATTGTGGCCGACACAATCATCTGTAATGTGGCCGATGAAAGAAGGGGTGCAAGTTTCCGCAACTGTCTCAGACCCGTACAGGTTGTGCAAAAGAGTGTGGGCTTGAGGGGAGTTATCAATCTGGAGGATAAGTTGAGGATCGACCGCATAGTTAAAAACTTGACAATCCATTCAGGCCAGGGCAGCCACCAGTGGCTGGAGATAAATATTAAATATTAAAAAGGAGCGGGGACAGTGCCGAGCCCTGGGGGACACCACAGGTGAGGGCACCCCTGCTCGAACCTGCTCACCCAGCTGGACCCTCTGGGACCGCCCTGACAGAAAGGACTCAAGCCAGTGATATGACAACCCCCGATGCCCAGGTCGACAATACGAGCCAGAAGCTGTGCATGGTTGACCGTATCGAACGCCGCCGATAAATCCAGAAAAACCAGGGCGCTCGGTTTTTTGTTGTCAGCCCTGACTCTGAGGAGTTGCTATCTCCTTTTCTCTACGTTTTACCTCCCTGCACACCTTTCTTCTCCTCTGCGTGTCCAGCCAAAGTTGGGAGAAAAAGAGATCCTCTTACTATTGTAGACAATGTCTTTCTGCTAGCATGCCTAAGTCAAAAGCTTCTCCTTATCTTAGTAGCACTGCAGCCGTATCGTTATCGTCCTTGGAGGGGCAGAGGGGCACAAGGTAGTTGTTTTTGTGTCTGTGTTCAATTCACATTGTCCACCTTCAACATACCCAGCCCTACATGCTCTAGAAACAACAGTGGCTAAAAGACCTATGGAAGTCTTCCCTCGGGTAGAACTCCATTCTGTCTGGTTGACCCAGACGTTTTACATTGTTTTCCTGGATCTGTCTTCCAGTCCTGCGAATTTGAGGTAAGGTTTCTTCACTAGCTATTGCATGTCAGATAGCATCCTAGTGTTTTTGGTGAAGTTAGCATCTGACCTCAAGATTTGTTGTTCTAGCTCCTGTAGTATACTTGCAGAGTGTGTTCAGATCTTATCTTCAGAAGCTTATATTTATGCTGTCTATATTTTCCGTAATTTGCCTGTTTCCATCGATGATCAACTATTGAAGATCTAGTAATGATAGATGCAGCTTCAGTGTCACATTGGCATTATCTGCTGCCAGCTTTCCCTTAAATAATTGGGCCATTTTCACTATGCTGTCCTTGATAACTTTGTGTTCGAACTAATTGTACAGTCCTCTATTTATTTGCTCTTACTCAATATTAGTGGGGTGCCACCAGTCTGTACTGTACCCTCAAAACTCTTTTGTGTCAAGGCCTTACTTGAGAGCCAGGCAAATATTTATGGTTAAATTAACCCCCCTCTTTCATTCGTTTTTAGTGGAATTACTTCCCTAGGTGCACAACAGAGTCTGTAGATGGGAGCCCAACCAGCATGATCAGAGCCACCCAGCTATGGCGCGAGTCTACGAAAAATCTTTAGTCTCCCTGGTTCCTGCTGGCTTTCTCCTGACGTCTCTTCGGGGTCTCTTCCATTTGGCTCTTAGGCTTCCAAGGTCCGCTTGGGGGCTCCCAAGATACAGAAGCTTGCCACTGACAAGCGTGAGAGTCTGCCTTGTATTTATTTCTTCATTTAGTTACCACTGACACATACTGCTCAGCACTCCCAGGTGCATCATTTCCCACAGTCTGCTCCTTTTATCCTTCTCCCTGTAAGCGATCACTGGGGTATTCTGGTAATTGTTGTTGTCATTGGACAGCTAGCCCCTGGCGCTCAGGAGGGGGCACAGAAACTTAGCTTACAGCAATGATTTAAGGATCTTTGGCGGAGTTCTCACACTGTGCACCTGCTCAGTTTACAATCTTGCTTCTGCTTCCATTAATTGTTATTAACCTCAGATTTGCACAGACTCTGGTAAGTATGAGTACCAGAGATTCTGTCGTGTACCCGCAATATTGCCATTCTTTATGCAAGGAAGTAATTTCTTTCGTGAGCCGAGAATGATCCCATAAGTTTTAACCTAAACTTCAGTTTGATAAAACTAAGCTTACCCCTGATTTCAAATCCTGCTGCTGACCTGTCTTCTGCAAATCAAGCAAAGGATGTTTTTTTGTAGCTGAAGTTAGAAAATCTCCCTCAAATTGTGCACTGCTTAAAATATCTGGCAGCAGCTCTTTAAGGACCAAAAAGTCTGAATGGTTTTCCAGTCCTCCTCTGATTTCAGGGACCAAATGCATTTCTTTGTGTCTGGCCATAGAATGTCTCAGTTGATTATGTGCATAATCCGGTTCTAACCACAGTAGAGATTTCAAGGATCCTTCTTGAACACTCTTGTATATATGTCTGAGTTTAATTGAATACATCTCTAGGGCCGGAGTCTAATTTAATGCATTAAGCTCTAGTTTAATTTGGGCATGCAGCCAGGAATTCAGGAGCGCAAATAATAATGTGAAGTTGCGTCATGTGCTACAGCAAACCAAACGGAAAATCTGACAGTGTGGACCTTATTACTATACACCAGTGTGAGCATAAGCTTTGTTCTAATTGCAACTAGACTTTGAGGAAATATGTGGCTCGATAGTTCTTTAAAGAGACTATAAAATGCAGAGTTTAATGATGCAGTTTTTAATTTTAGTGAGACAGTTGCTGTAGGTGATTTCCTCTTCCAGCTACTCCTTAGATATTTAAGGCTATGAGCATGTTCTAACTTGCATTTGTGGAACCCTAGTTTGAATGGCTGACATTTGGTTACAGTACTTGTTATGTTTTCAACTTTAAAGTCAGCAGCTGGGGCTTCAGCTCAGTGAACTATCTAGTGTTGAATACATCAATTGAAACAAACAACAAGGCTGCTACATTATATTCTTTTTGTCTAGCACTCGTGTCCTTTGCTTTTGTTAGTGAACGTTGTAGAGTGCCAAAGTCCTCTGTATCTGACCCAAATGCAGTCACATAGCATAACATTGGCCATAGACCAAGCCCTTAGAAAATGTAGTAACTTATGTTCAAATGCTTGGGAGAAGTGAAAAGCTAGAAAGTGTTGTACAAGACATTGCTGCACCAGCAAATAGTTCTGGTTTTGCTGCTGGTTCTTAGATCAAAATGTAGAGTAACGGTAAATTGTATTTATATATCGCTTACTACCCCCTGACGAGGCATTGAAACGCTTTGCAGCGAGTAGCACGCTACTCCAGAACCCAAGATTAAAGGTTAATAGTAAGTAGATTAGTAATTGTTTTTATTTCCTTGTGCATTAGTTATGTTAGATTTGTGCTCTTTATTTCTTGTGTGTTAAGTAGATTTTAGAATAGGGATAGAATGATGGCACTTGATTAGAAAGTCGAAGGAGTAAGTTGTTTTTGTAAGTACATGTTTTGTGTGCCTGTTAGTCGGATGACATAGCTAAGAAAAATGAGGGCAAAGTTTGAGAAAGCTGTTTGGGGGTTCATAGTAGTCAGAAAGGGTTGGGATGAGCCAGGGAGAAGTCTATGAGAGGAGGAATGGGACAACGTTTGAAATTAGGCTTTTTATATAACAAGAAACTGAAATTAACATATTCATAAATGCACGTGACACTTGATAAGGTTTTATTGCCTGGAGAAAACCCCTCTATATAAATACCAATATGTGCATAGAAGCATCAATATTTACAAGGTCTGATGTACACATTTACCTTGTGATGAAGCATGCAGATATTTTCATGACGTTTCTTAAAGTTGTTGTAGCAGGCATAAACTCCTCTATGTATGCATCTATATATTCTTAGAAGCAGCAATCATTACACTGTTTAATATACACATGTATCTTGTGGTGTAATATATATTTTTCCCTACATAAATGTATCTGCTCATAACAAGAAGCAAAGTTCACTGTACAATAACACATGTACAGCGACAACTTCATCTCTGTACCATGAGAAATATATAGGTTCTCATGTCCGAGTATACTGTTTTGGTACAATGGCGTGTTGTGAGTATAGTTGTCATGTGTGGAAGCGCCACCTCTGGACTAATCTTCTGAAGCTAATTTGGTTGTCAGTTAATGTTGTGTGCAGTCGCGGCCGACATGACTCACGGGTGGGGGGGCATCGCGCGGGGGTTAGCGCAGGGGCAGGAAATAAAAAAAAAAATCCAACTTAACTCACCTGGTCCCGCAACGCCTCCGCTCCTGGCCAGGTCTCGTGTTTTCCTGCTGCTTTCCTGCTCTCCAGCAGGAACAGGCATCCTTCCTTCCCTCAGCCAATCACAACGCCTCAATGGCAGCGTTGTGATTGGTGCGGCTGGCACACCCGACTGGGTGCCTGTAGGGAGGCCATTTTCTCTATGTAGGCTGCATGCAGCCTACATAGAGAAAATGCAGACTGCGCATGACTGGTTTGGTTGGCCCCAGAGGGCCGACCAAACAGTCAGGGCCATTAACATTGGGCAAACCACTCCTCAACGACCAGCCCACCCCCAACGAGGCATACCGTTCTGCTTTCTCGCAGCGCGAGAAGCAGAAACATAAAATGGTATTTAAAAAATACCATTTTATGTTTCTGCTTCTCGCACTGCGAGAAAGTAGTGGGGCGACGCTCCTCCATCCTAATGGAGGAGCCGGCCCTGGTTGTGTGTGTGAGTAGTGAATTCCATCCGTAGTTTGGCTGCTTGAACAGATAAAGATGTTCCACCCATGGTTTCGTTCTTGTATTTTGAAAATGTTGAGCCAGAGAGCCATTCCTGAGGGTAGGTTCCTTTTGTTATATGTATATGTTGACTTGTTTCATGATGAAGAGATGTCCTTTTCCATGCATTGCTTTGTGTGTGATACGAAGAAGTTTGAAGGTGGATCCTCTTGCAACTGGTAACCAGAATGGACCCCTCAGGGCAAGGGAGATGTCTGCTTGTGGTTTTATATGGAGGTGGAGTTTAGATTCAGCTTTCTGAATTCCCTGTAATGTAATCTTAACATAGTTGATAAAGGTGAGCGGTAATACAGACCATTGGCATAATCCAGTTTTGATAGGGCAAGGGGAATAGTAGCTTGAAACTTGTGAGGGAATCCTAGGTGCTTGATGATGCGTTGCAGTATTTTCATTGTGAGTCATCCGCATACTCATAGCAAGTGAGGTCAAAACCATTGATCAGGTCTAGTAATATTTTCATATAGAAGTTAAAAAGCATGATTGAGATAACTAAGCCTTGAGGAACTCCTGCTTTAATTCTGTATGGTTTAAAAAAGAGACTAAGGCATGTATATACTGTTTATTCTATTGTATCAGTACAATGTGATCCAAGCGAGAATTGTGAACTCTACTCCAGCTTCCTTAAGTCTTGGATTAGTTTGCCAAGATCCACTGTGTCAGGCTGCCTGAAAGTTCAAAGAGAAGAAGGGCAGCAACCCCATTCTGGTGTACTGTGTTTAAAGGTGATCCCTGACAGAGATTAGGGTAGATTCAGTGCCTCTTCCTGTACAGATCCAGATTCAGTTTGGAAGTCGGAAAGTATGGAATTGTCTTCAATGAACTGTGACATATGGGCGAAAGCTGCGGTTTCTATAAATTTGCCCACAAATGGTCCATTTTCTATGGGTTTGTAGTTGTTGGGTCTTGATTGTCCAGGTTAGGTATTTTTTAATCATGGGTCCAGGTAAGGTATTTTTAATAATGGGTGCATGTATGCCTTTTTTTAAAATCTTGTAGTTAAGGAGTTTTTGATGAGTGTTCTGACTGGGATGGTCGCTGAAGTTAATAGTAGAATGTTTTTGAAGATTTGAGGTAGACAAGAGTCAAAGGGGCAGCTTGCTGGCATGCTTACTTTGACAAGATCCAGAAATTCAGTTAGTGATAGTTTTTAGAAGGAGCGTATAGACTGTGCTTGCCTTTCCCTGCAGGGTTTTGTAGGAAATTGGTTGGGAGTGTTGTTTAAACAAGATTCCAACATGTTTTCTGTGTTTAAAGATTTTCCAGTTTGTTACAAAATTCTTAAGAAATAGGGCAGGTAGCTTCTATGCATTTTGGCTTATGGAATTCTGTGAGTATTTTAAATAATTCTTTATTAGCAAACTTTTCATTGTGGAATTGGTTTAACTGGATAGTTTTTTTTGCCTTTTTGATTGTTGACTTGAATATTCTGTTGTGTCAATGTAGGCATATGTTGTCTTGAGGGCTTTTTGTTTTGAGCCAGTTGCATTGAAGTTCAGCATTTTTTTTTTTTTTTTTTTTATTCTGCATTGATCCAAGGGTTGTGTTTACCTTTAATATGTGTAGATGTTTTCAGAGTACGTAGGGAGTCAAACATTTTCTGGAGCCATCCATAGAGTGTTTGTAAGGAATTAATTGTGACTAGATCTGTGTTGGAGGTCAGCCGGTTTTCTAGTTGTACCAAATTCAGCTTGTTCTAAGATCAATGTGTAGTTGATGGCAAGATGATTTTTGATGGGATGTTTTGTGCTGTCTTATGTTGGAAGGCAACAAGGTAGTGGTCTGACCACACGATTGGAGTAATTCTTTGGAATGTGACTAGGTGTGGGTTGGCGAAGATGATATCTAATGTGTGTCCAGCAATGTGTGTGAGATTTGGAACGAGTTGTTGTAGATTTGTGTACCTAGGCCAGTGAGGATGGGTCTGGGGTGTGGCATATTTGGTTTGTCAAACAACATGTTGAGGTCACCAAGGATGTATATGTTTGAATATAGTGTAAAAAGGTTAGAAATTGTATCCAGCAATATGTCTGGGAATGTCACATTGCTAGATGGTGGCCTGTAGAGTAGGAGAATGTAGCATGAAAAGGTTGGTGTGGGATTGTATCAGACAAAAAGTGTCTCACATCTGTGTAAAAAAAAGCATCTTCAGCTTTGGTGATATTTGATATTTCTTCAAATATGACAGTTAAGCCGCCTCCTTATTTGCATATGCGATTTTGTGTCACAATTTGATATGCTGGTAGAACAGCTTCATGCAATACTGGTGCCATATCTTCCTCCAGACATGATTCAGTTATGAAAAGTAAGTCAGGTTCTGTATCTATCAATAGGCTATATATTTGGTACTTGTTTTTTTAAATGGAATAAGCATTGATCATTAGGCCGTCTAAAAGAATCTATGTTGGAGGTGTTGTGAGTTTATACTGCAGGAGGGTGAGTATTGTCTTTTGAAGTTGTGGGTGGTGTGCTTTTGTTGGTGGTGTTAACTGTTGGAGGACTGAGAAAGTGTTGTATTTGTTTATCTTTATTTTCCTCCAGAAGGCTTAGAACACACGTTTTTGAATCTGGTTGTATGGGTGGTGGTTAGTGTGCCTGAAATTGAGGGGTTGGGCTGTGCAGTTGATTGTGAAAGGTAGTCTTATTTTGAGATACTCGAGGGGAAGCAAGGGTATGAAGAATGTTGTGGAGTTCCTTTCTTTGGCGAATGTTGACGGTAGAAGGTGTGGGTGAGGGGGGGTGGTAGGGCATAAGGGTCATGTGTAATCGCACTGAATTGAGCAATGGATAAAAGACATGTGAGTGAGTGTTGTCATGTGTTTGTGGATTGTGCCATTGTGTATTTGTTGTATGGAGAGGGTGAGTTAGAGATGGTATAAACTGTGTTTTTTGCTGGTATTTAGAAAAGGGTGGATGGGTGTAGTATGTCTGGTTGGTGGGAAGTATTTGAATATGAAATTTTGCTCAGCTATATCTTGAATGTGTGTTTGTTTTGTGGGGTAGTATTATCTGATGTGTTGGTAGTGACTTGAGGTGTAGGATTTGAGTGCGAGGGACTGGTGAGTTGTGTATATTGAAGGAGAAGGTGATGGGATTGTATTTGATCAGAGATTGTTTGTGTACAATTGGAGTGGGAAAATATTTGTCTTGAGTGATGGTTGTAGGCTGGATAGCCGGATGAATGTGCATTATTGTTGGAGGAGAGTGTAGAAAGAGTTGTCATTGGTTGTGTGTGAGAAGAAGAGGATGGTTATGTAGAAATGCAGTTTGACAGATGGTTGAAGAAAGAGTTCAGAGAAGTGGCAAGGGAAAGGTAGGGGACGGCAAAAGGAACGTGAAAGGGTTTTGTTTAGAAAGGGTGGTAGTTTGTTAGATTAAGTGTGTAAGTGTTTTTTATTGGCATGTAAGCAAAATTTGTATTTGGTTGTGTTGTAGTACATAGTTGTATTTTTTGTAGAATTGTGTGGGTGTTGGGGCACAAGGGTTTGCTGGGAGCGTGATAAATATCTGGGTAGAGCTTGGTGAGAGAGTGAATTGTCGATTAAATGTGTTTGCTAGTCGAGAGTGGCATGTGTTTGCTGTGAGCTAGTGTGCGTGGTTTGTGGCTGTGTTTTGGAGAGTGGTTTTAGAATGTTTAACAGGCAGCATCTCTGGGTCTTGGCCCGAACCGCTCCAAACAGGCAAAACTCTTGTCTTCTCTGTCCTTTGCCTGGACGCCCGGGCTTGTAAAGGCTGCGGGGGAGATCACCTAACCTTTTCTAAGCCTTTTGGGCTCAGCTGCAGGCCTATCCCAGTGGTTGCCCAGCAGCAGGTCAATGAGTGCACCTGGAGGTGAGATACGGTCAGCTTTCTAATCCACAAGCTGTGTCTGGGAGAGCAGGTAGGAAGAAGGAAAATGGAGAGTAAAGGAGAAAACTGGAGTTTGCAGCAGTAAACTTTGGTTAATTGTGGCAGAGATTGCACAAAATCACAAACTCTTACAATTAACACAGTTACAATTTGTTACCAAAAGAGGAGATGATATATACCTCTAGAAATGAGATTTGTTTACAGACTTGTGTACACAGCTGTTGGGCTGATGAGCACAACTGAAGTAGTCAGCAGTTGCCCGGAGTGGAAAAAGCAACAGGATAGGCAGAGCACGAGGGAGCAAATAGGGAGCAACAGATGTTGTAAAGGTGGAAAGCACAGCAAAGAAGAGGCACAGAGCTAGTAAATGGAATATATATTGAGAGAAAAATAAAGAAAAAACATGGTGCGGAGAGGAGGATAAAGAGAGGGAAACTGGGGCTAAAATGGTGAAATTAAGGGGCTTTTACAGACTTTAGCAAGTAAAAAAAGTTTCTTCTTCTATGTGTAACAAGAGATCGCAGAGCTAACCCGATTGAACCCCAGTGGACTAGAGAGTATTTACAGAAATCACAAAGTATTCTGTATATTTTCCTTTGCTTTGCAGATAATGTTTTGTGTTTACATATGTGGAGATATATATTTTCCTTTCTTAAGGAGGTGCTCAGGTGCCATTTTGTTGATCTTATTCAATCTCAAATTAGTGCTTTCATAATTGGTGAAATTTTATCATGTCCTCTTCCGCCTTCATAGTATGAAGATGATGAGCAGAGTCAAGAGCTGCGGTCCCTTCTCGAGCCTTCAGTATCCGAACCATCACTTTCCAGCCCACCCAATAAAAGGTAGGAACTATGCCCACATTAAGCGTATTGAGAGCAAGCTTACCTAGCACATTCTTCTTAATTACTACTTTAATATTGTTGTTTTTCACTTTATCTGCCTTAGAAGAATTAAAGAAAGGTAATATTGAATTTATAGTATAATGTTAGGTACTAAGAATAAGTTTAGCCTACACACTCTTGTGTTAAGTTGGTTAACATCTTATCTGTCTCAGAAAGATTAAAGAGGAAGTAATTATGAATCTATAGTGTAACATCAACTACCAATGTTTATCTTCTCTCCACATCAGGTCCCATCCTCTATCTTTCTAACTTTTGCTTCCCCCCTTTACTCTTATTCCTTCATTAACTTTCACCTGTCCTCCATATCATTTCCTCTCACTCCTATGTGCTTTCCTTCACATTTGTTTCCTCTTTTCTTCTTCTATGAACTCTCTCCTCTGCATTCCTAATTTTAAGATAACCCATTGCTTATCCTCCTCTGTCTTTGTTTGCTCTCCCTCCCACTTTCCAATGCCTTCCTATGGTCTTAATTCCACCTTCTTTCTGTCTCCTACCAGGATCTCAGACCTGCAGATATAGATGAATTATAACAGTAGCATTGAAAAACAATTAGTCATTAGACATTCTATTCTACAGACAGAACCATGAAGGAAGTCCAGCTGTAAGTAAGAGATCCAGATAACAAGCTGTACAGTATGAGTGTTAAGGTTCTTCTTATGCTGTATCAATGGGGGAAGGAGACAGACTAATGCAAGCTAATGCTATATAAGGAAATGGGCTCATCCGGCATTATATACTGTATATATGTCGGTAAACTATTATCAGGGTGTTGCCTGCAAATGAGTTCAGATGAGCATCTGTAATTGCTGAGAAAGGAGCACATGACCAGAATTAGCCTATAAAGCAGGTGAAGCAATTATGGTTAACTCATCGATAAAGCCAAGTTAAAAAAAAAAAAAGGCGAGTGACCATATCGGTAAAAATAAAACCCATAAACTGATGAGAGTTTGCTAAAATGAATAGAGGCCTTTATCTGAAACATCAATGAGCGTTTTGAAATGAACTGGTTATCACTTTACAAATACTGAAGGTCTCTCAGACTTACATATCCTTCCATTTGTTCTAGTGTGGTCTCCAAGAGTTTAAGGGAAGCTAGAAAATGTTGAATGCATGTTCTGTCTATGATTTTGAAGGTGCATGATACACCTAACACTACTAGAAGAAAATGTCCCAGGGTGTGGCTAGGTATTTCTAACATGTTGCCGCTTCTCCTTCCCTTTTCTACTTTTAGACCTCCTCCTCTTCTTTTGCCTTATGTCTTGTACTGTCCTTTACCCTTCTTCTTCTATTATTTTTCCATCCTTTGTCAACTTTGTTGTCCCCACCTTACTTTCTGTCCATTGTTTGTTGACTCATTCCTCTGCCTTTTGCCCCCTCCATTCTCTTCCCATTCTTGAACTTGCCTATGTTTTCCTCTCTCATTTCACTCACATTACTTTCAGTCCAAGTCTTCTGACTTTGTTCCTTTATTCTTGCTATCCCTCCATGAACCTGTACCTCGGTTCTCATCTTAATCTTTCTCTATGGCTGCCTTACTGTCTATTACCCCTCTTCCTTGCTTCTTTGGCTAATGTGACTCTATTTCTTACTCCCTCCATAGCCTTTTCTTTATTTCCTCCAAACCTCCCGGACGTTTACTTTCTTTCCTGCTATCCCATCACCATAGAAACTTCATTGATAGTCCTTGACACATTTTATGTATCTCAGAACACATTTTAAGTATACATAAACAATTTATATTTCACTGAAGAATTGAGCATTTTTAAATGCATATAAAAACTTCACCCTATGCAAGGGAACATTTTGGGAAGGTTGTTTTTTATTTAACATTATGTCCAGATAAACCTAAAAATTTAATTTAAAACAACATTGCAGCATAACTCTTAAACATACTACCCAACTGTTAAGTAAAACATATAGTAAAAAAGAGGGAAGTGCAGCCGGACTAGACTGGCTTGGAAAGCTGAAATTCACCTTGCACTTTCGGGTCCCAGCATGTCTTTTAGTAGCAGTTGCTGCAGCATCTCACTTCTTTTTCCAGCTCATGGGACAAGATTCCTGGAACACTTGGATAGGCTATTTTCCACAATTTCTGGGAGAACGTTTCTCATTTGATCCCTTTTGGATGTAACTCTTTCTTTTAATAGCTGAAGGTTTTCCAAATATTCTTTTCTCAATTAATTCACGGTTCCTTAACTGTTTTCCATGAGAAGGTTCACCTTGACTTCACTTTTTTTTAAGTCCCCGTGTGAGGTGGAAACGAGACTGCTAATGTTTCTCATGGACCTTATGTAGTCTTGCCTTCCACATTCACATTTTGGGCCTCATGTAGGTAGCCAAATACCGGTCGGTAACGGCCGATTTTCGGTAAATATGCCGTTACCGACCGGTATTCAGACAAGTGAGATGTAGGAGTCCAAAAACCACTTTTCGGTAAATATGAGGCGGTAAATACCGATTCATATTTACCGAATTCCAAAATACCGAATCAGAGTTACCGAATACATAATTAACGAATCGGTAAATATGAAGTGGTAAATATGAAGTGGTAAAAATGAAAATGACATGTAGGAGCACTCGGTAATTAAGAAATCCAAGAAAATCGGTAAATAAGAGTCGGTAATTAACACGGATTGAAAGCAGGTGGTAACCATCAACAGTGCAGATAAGCAATCCCAAAATGCAACAGCGTGGACAACATGCCCGCTATGTACGTCATTGCAAGGCGCCTACATCTACAGGCAGCAGGACTGAGGGTTTGGCGACGGGAGGAACGCATCTACAGACAGCGCATCACACTATTCCAGCTGACTGATGCAGAGATACATGAGAGGTACAGGCTACACCCCGAAACCATCATGGCCTTAATCAGGGACCTGCACCCACTCCTGGACCAGCCAATAAGAAGGGCGCACGCCATACCCCCACATGTGCAGGTGCTCTGCAGCCCACATCTGTTGGCATCCGGCAGTTATCAGGTGGTGACAGCTGCGGTGGGTGGTGTATCCCAGAGTTGCCTGTCCCGTTCCTTCAGGAATTTCCTGGATGCCATGATGCAGAGAATGCACCACTACATCAGCTTCCACAACACACAGGCTGCACTGCAGTAAACAAAAACAGACATTTCTCACATGGCACAGTTCCCCCATTCCATTGGCTGCATTGATGGTACACACATCCCAATCTGTCCACCAGCTGACACAGAGCACATCTACAGGATCAGGAAGTCCACCCACTCCATCAATGTGCATACCGAATTGAATGATTTTGTGAATGGTCCTGTGGGTGGCACAACCAAAAGGTGTTACAACAAACAATTGATGGACGGAATGCTGACAATGCAGACATTCTCCCCCAGTCAAGAGATCTGGGTTAAATCCATCGTTCTTTTGCCCACTACACCACCCCAGTTTAGACATGGCCATATGCAAATCAGTCTTGACCCTGTGCCTCATGGGAACAGTCCAGCCCGAACTGCTAAGCCATGTCTTCCCTGAACCGGAATCAAGCATCCTAGGACCGGTTTCTGGCTATCAGCCGTCATCAGCCAGGATAGCTTGACTCCAGTGGCGTAGTGAGCACGGGTCCCACGTCTGGGAATGTTTGTTGTAACAACCAAAAGGTGGGCGTATGCTATTTACAACGAAGTCTGCAAGTTGTCGCACAGTGAGGCGGCTTCCAGATTGAGAGCTATTGACCAAGCAAACATGGAGAAGGCTTTAGCCGTTATAGATAATAGCTTTAGCACTCTCTCTTCTAGGATTCATACATGAGACAATAGGCACATGCAAGTACACGGCGCATGCAATGTACAAGCCCCGAATTTGGCGTGCGTCCTACGAGGTATCCCAGTGCCTGTGATTACACCTCCTTTCACTCTGCTTGCAAACGGTATTTATATAATGTTGAATAATGAAGCTTGCTGCGGGATGTGAGTGGGAATCCCGTACATAACTGTCTCGCATGAAGTTGTCTGCTGCAATACTGTTCTTCTTCCACCCCCGCATGTGCGGCTGGATGTTTCCATCTGGCCTTCGATTCCAACCTTGAAAGCAGAGTTCAACAAGTTGAGCAGAATAGAGCGCTATTGTCCCACAAAGAGGTGCCTTTGACTTCCTCTCGTGAAACATTTGTCCTTCACGTTGCTAATACGCGCACTGAGGTACAGGCGCCTCTGAATACTGACCTCCCCCTGCATTTCGGCTCTTTGATCCAAACTATTTTCAATGCCTCGTCCACGACCGGCCTGGCTCATTTTTTTACACATGTGGGCTCGGGTCTCGTGACCTCTTTCCAACCTATTTTTGGTGTAATTCCTGCATTTGTTCATTCACTGTTCTCGAGCATCTTTGGAGGTGTCCCGCTGCTCCTGGCGCTAGTGGCAGGTGTGCTGCTTTTCCTTTTCATACTCCGGAATGGCTGCTCCTTCTGTGCCACACGAGCACCTGTCCCGTCTGCATCTTCTTCGTGATCGGATGCTTGACTTTTATGGTACTCTGCCATTGGTGACTTTGAGCCTGGCTTATGGATTATCCTTCAGGTATTCCTACTTCACCTGCGTACAACCTGTATTACACTGCCTGGATTGTCCCTTTGAATGGCCTCTGGATTTGTGCTTGACCAACATGGTGTCTCCGGTGCCGGATTTCGATCGACTGATGAGGCCCTTAGTGTCTCACGAGTTGTCCTGTTCTGGTGTCCGGATCATGGCGTGTGGTGCGGCGCATGGTATCCTGGGTAATTGGGACATCTCAGCGGCAGCCTACGACTTCTTGTCCATGAGCTATTTGGAGGAACATTCCGGGTGCCCTCTGATTGTGCTAGAGGCTCCGTTGGTTGGAGAACACGTATGTTCCTTTTCTTTACTTAATTGGATGGCTGAGACTTTTAGTGGCCCTGCAAACGATTTTTTGTTGGAAGCCGTGGCCACATATGCTGCCTATACATTCATGGATTAACTGGATTGTCGTCCATTGCGCCTGTGCTACTGGACAGCACCCTGGCGCAACATTTATTTCTTTTATTTCTCTTTTTTCTCTTCCTGATGGTCGGCTTGAGTTTTTTACTATACTTGCATTGTGTTTTTTGGAATTTTATGCTGCAATTAATTGGACTTTAGGACTTTGGCGCTGCATTGGTTACGCCTTGTTCTGCTCTGACGAAACTGAACTCTGCGTTCTCTCTTTTCTTGCCTATTAAATATTGCTTCGCTCAAGGGGGCGTGTAGTGAGTTCTCCCTGAATACGTACATACATTGTTCAGTTCGCATAACCACGTTGAATGTTATGTAGCCATCTTTTTGTCTTTGCACACGACACTGCGTTTACATGTTCTTTCTTGAATAAACTGCTGACTCGAGACTTCCTTCAGACGAGTGCATTCTGTTGTTCCCATCCCAAGCTCTGCGCAGCGACCTTGGTCTGTACATGCTGTGACACACAGTCTGGAATTTTACACAATGCATGTTTTCCACTCTAGGTTGTTCGACCCACTATTTAGCCATGACACACGCGCAGCTGCAAATACCTGACAGTTGGTGCTTTTCATATCACAGACATCATGTTTATTATTCAGACCGAAGACGAGCCTTCCTGCGAGACAGCTCCTGATGCTCCTGTGATGTGATTTCACTGAGCTGATTTTTGAGGTATGGGGTCCCCTATTCAAGCCTAAGAGACCTTCTATTGTAACATAATTATGATATTAGCTACTTAGTTAAGGGAAGGTGGTAGTATCCTCGGTATTTTCCGAATCGCTAAATACCACCTCGGTATTTTCCGAATCGCTAAATACCACCTCGGTATTTTCCGATTCGGTAAATACCACCTCGGTATTTACCGATTCGGTGAATTCCGATTCGTGATTACCGAATGTTACCGAATCGGTAACTGTTACCGAATTTTTACCTACATATAACTTAACGATTCTAATTTAACGATTCGGTACGGCTCGGTATTTAAGCAACGGTAAAATTTATTTACCTACATGAGGCCCTTTGTGTGAAAGTATTTTTTTTCGTATAGTTTTTATTGGCTTTTCCAGGTATACAGTAACAATATTGGACCAGTATACCGTAACACAACTTCAGTTGCAAGCAGATCGTGCTGTAATACCTATTTCCCCCACCCCCCTCAGGCTCAGAACATCTTATACAGTGATGATATTCATGCAGCATTGCATTAGTGGCATTCACCCCGGAACAATGATCCACAGTAGAAACACAGCATAGACGTATGCCTCCCGTTCATCAATGGGATGATGCATTTGCTGCTATTTTAGCAAATTGTAGGAACTGACCCTCACCGAGCTGAAACACTTTTATGGCGTCTGCCAGAGTAATAAACTGATTATAAGAGTATAGATCTCTCAATGTGTCACAGCCACCTTGGTGCCATTTGTGGAGAGACATGGTTCGTTCAATGTTTTTGAATGGGCATAATAGCCCAGATACTCATTTCCGTTGCTTACCGAGCCCTCTTCAGTACTGCTTTAACCACTCGCCCCTAAGCCCCGCTGACCAATCAAACTGTATAGAGCAATTATTCTGGGGTCCTTGTCCCCATCACCAGAATTTCAGGCAGAGAAAATACACCGCATGTGCCTGCAACAGTCTACGTTCCCAGTTATCGTGTTTATCTAGCCAATGAAGTGTATATTGGAGCTGCACGGCCAGATAATAGTGTTCTAAACATGGCAATTCCAGTCCCCCCTTCCACCAGGTGCGTTTCAGTATCGCCACGCTGAATCTTCTCCTCCCGGTACTCCACAGTAACTCCACAATCAGTTTATACAGTTTACACAGATCTATAAATATCCTTCGATGTATGGCAAACAGGGTTCCCTGGAACATGTACAAGCACCTAGGGAGCATCACCATCCTTACCAGGGCGATCTTACCAATCAGTGAGAGTAGAAATGTATTCCAACATTTTATTGTGCATTTCAGGCCATCCAGTATCCTACCCCTATTTGCCTCGTCATAGTCCTGAGCCCCATGTGTAATTCGGATTTACAGATATTTGACCATTTTCGGTTCCCAGGGAAATCTAGAGGTGGTAGATTTTGTTCCTGCCTCCCTTCCGGTACACCCAAGGGAAACAATTTGGTTTGTTGCGGTTCACATGCAACCTGCTGTCTTCACCTAATTCAGCCAGTACATTGGGCTTCGCAAGTATATTAATGCGTAGTCCGCATAAAGGGATACCACAGGAGTGGTCTCCCCAATCTGGATACCCCACCCTCGCAGCACTGCTCTTAGGTGACACGCCAGCAACTCCATGGCCAAAGCAAAGAGCAGTGGTGAAACGGGGGACCCCTGCCGGGTCCCCCGGTTCAGCCCAAAGCTCCGGGATACCATTCTCCCTACTCGCACCCTAGCAGTAGGGGCACTGTTCAGGAGTTGTACCCATTTAATAGAGCTTCCACCAATGCCTACCGAACCTAACACCTCCCACAAAACTCACCACTTAGGGAATCGAAAGCGTCTTCAGTATCCAGCAGCGCCAGCTCATACTGGTCATCCTGCAAAGTCGGTGAATGTAATAACAGCGACAGTTGTCATAGATTACACAGAGTATTCCTATTCAGGATGAACCCACACTGGTCCTCTGCTATCATCCGAGGTAGGTGAACCAACAGTCTAGTGGCTAATAGCTTACTGAGAAATTTTACATCTACATTGAGCATGGATAGTGAACAGTAGGAGGACACCAACGATCCGTCTGTATCGGGCTTAGGCAACATCACAATTAGCGCTTCCCTCATTGATGCCGGAAGCAACCCCCTTTCATCTGCCTCTGAGTAAACCTCCAACAGACGCTCAGCTATTTCCCCCATTCTGGCATGATAGAACTCAGCCGGAAGGCTGTCTCCATCTGGGGCCTTGACCATCTTTAACACCTTTATTGCTGCTATTATCTCATCCTTAGTAATGGGGGCGCCCAGCCTGTCCCTGTCTTCGCTGGTTAAAGTTGGCATCTGGCTCATAGCCAGGTATGATATCGCTGCTCGAGGGCACGTGATACCTGGTGCCGGCGTGTATACCTCTTGAAGGTGTTCAGTAAATACCTCAGCAATTTCCTGTTACGAGGATACCATGCATCTCTGCCGGATCCGGAGCCCCACTATTGGTGTACTTTTATTTTCGCCTCGAATGAGCATAGCAAGCATCCGGATAGCCTAGTCACCCTCTCTATGTAGTCTCCTCCTGAAATTCGAACACGCATATTTATCTAGCCTGTCAAGCAGTTCTTTTTTACAGTCTTGCCATGCAGGTAAGCTGAGAGGCCTCCCAACCAGTTCCTTTTCCCAGGGCACCCAGTCGTTTCTCAAGGCCATCTAGAGTTTTTGTAAGTTGCTGTTTGACCCCATACATTTCTTTCATACATTCACCTCTCAATACAACCTTCATTGCATCCCAGTCCATGGCTCTAGTGGACGCACTGCCCCAGTTCTCAGTAAAATAATGAGCCTGCACCTTTGCCATTTCACCTGCAAGCCCTTGGTCTGTCGACGCCTCCACACTCATTATCCATAGTGGCACCGCGGGCACTCGCACCTGGAAAGTGACCAATAGTGTTGACATTTCTGATATATAGCGTGCCAGGTATGTAACATTTTTCACCCACTGTAGGACCACATCCGATAATAGACAATAATCAAAACAGCTATATGTCCCTGTAGGAGGATCATAGCAGCAGCATATTTTACTCTGTGGGTGTCGTATTCTTCAAGCATCCCAAGCCCCAGATCTTTCATCAATTCCCGACGTGCACCTTTCATCGCTGGTTTAGTGTCTTTCTTTAGGGGGGTAGCGATCAATGCTACAATCTAACACACAAATAAGGTCTCCATCCATAACTTGGGCCATACGCACATGTTCTAAGGCTGCACACAACACAGTGCCATAAAATGCGGGATCATCCATGTTCGGAGCATACACATTCACCAGACACACTTCTCTAGCATCTATCTTCCCGGTAAGTATCACATAGCGGCCTTCAGGGTCTGTTTTCACCTGCTGAGCTACAAAGAGAACCCTGGGAGCCACCCAAATCATTCCCCCCCTAGCATAGCTCGAATATGTAGTAGTAAATACATGACCCTGCCATCTGCACCGTAGGTAGGACAAGCAGGTTGTCCACATGTGAGTTTCCTGTAGAAAGGCCATAGCAACACAGATCTGAGTGCACTCTTTACCGTTTACCGTAGTGACCCAGTCCTCTAATGTTCCAGGTCACGAATTTCCAATCACAAAACATTGGTATCGATGATGTCCAGCAGGAACGTCTCCAGTTGTAGTCCACTGACACTCAAACTACCTTTTCCCAGCCTTGCCTTGTAGCTCATGGAAATCGTTGCACTCCTGTACCCTGAGCCTGACTCTCCCCAAAGAACTAAACCTTGGGCAACCAACTTACCTCTCAGGCAGTGAATCCAAATTTGAAAGCCGTCTCCAACTTGGCAATGCCCCAAACCCCCCAAAAGAGGCTACAGCCTCTCCAACAGTAGGTGCATCTTGCATGGGACCCATCTTCCCACCAGGCCAGTGAGGCTGAGGCACTCAGCCTGCCCAGCAGGACCACGGCCTATAATGAACTCCGGCCGACATCATATTTATAGCACCAATCAAAACATAACTCCTCAGGCAAAAAGAATCATGTCACCCCTACACCCATCCTCCAGCATACAGTGACACTCATCACGTCCCTGAGCATCCTAGCACAACAACAGTGGGCTTAATTTAGCATGTGGAATATTAGAGTACCATAAAATGAATATGCAATCCACAACAGTTAACAGTGCCAACGCCCGGTGTTCACCACACCATCACCCCAGATCCCAATCAGAGGCATCACTCCTGTACACCCTGGCATTTCTATGGAGCATGAGGGACTCCCGAGTATTCAGCACACACTTTTAGTCAGCCAGCATGCTATCTGGGCAGACGAGAACGCTACCAGTGCGGCTGGCACCCAAGCCAGGCAGGGAGTCCCTCGAATGCCAACGCTCCCGGGGCCCCTGTCTCTGCGTCCCAGTTCTCTTCAGAGTCCCATTTTGAGTATGCTGCCGAGGTCTGCTGCCCAAGGTATCCAACCAGTGGTTAGCATCCGCTGGGCTTGTGAAGAAATATACCTTCCCATTGTGTTTCACTAGGGACATGAGACTATACTGCATACCATTGTCTCTCGCACTTTTTTCATTGCCCAAAAGTTTTTTCTGTAGTCCTTTACCTTACAGGTATAGTCTGGGAAAATCATGATGTTCTGACCATCGAATTTGGGTGAGCCGTGCACCCTAGCGTGCTGCAGGATCGCATCTTGGTCTCAAACAGGTGCGCTATAGTTGAGCACAGCGGCACACAAGGTTTGGGTGGAGGGGCCAACGCCATGTGCACCCGCTCAATTGTAAAAAATGTAGAGAGTTGTTTGGGCCGCAGCTTGTTTACGATCCAATTTTCCAGGAAGGGCTCAAATGATTGTCCTTCTGCCGTTTCAGGCAACCCCACGAGGCGAATGTTATTCCTCCTGGAGCGCCCTTCGGCATTTTCCCCTGCGCTTCCAGGCATATCGACAGTGCCTGTAGTTCTGGCACTGTTTTCTGTTGGGTGGCCACCTCAGTCTCTAAGGTTTGTACATCATTTTCAGTGTTTGTGACCCTGTCGGATATTTTTCTAAAGTCTGCGAGAAGTAATTCCGCTTCCAGCGCCACTCTGTCAATTTTTGCAAGGGTGAGCTCTCTGGAACCCTTTATTTCTGCTAGTATCTCTGCCTTTGTGGGGGCACCTTGGTCATCCAAAGGGGCCTGCAGTGCTGGGCCCCCAGACGCGCCCTAAGGTTGTAGAGGTTATTCATAATCATCAATTTTATTGACCTGAACTGTCTTGGTCACCTTGTCCATGGCCATGGTGTAACAGCTGGGTCTAGCACTCAGTAGTGGCTAAGCAAATCTTCAGAGGCCCTGCTCCTTGGGATCTCGTATCCCCTCATCTGTGCGGGCCCAGGTTAGTAACTCCGCCCAGCGTGGTAGTCACTGCGGAATCCAGGGCCCTCCAGCCCCATTGGTTGTGCTTCTGTGGCCCCATGCCAGGGGTCTCTCCGGCATTTAGGCAGACCGGTTTGTAGGGCCCACAGTCCAATCTCCCTACAGCCAGTCTCAAAGCAGTGCCCCAATGCTATCACTGCATGTGTCTCTGCTGCGCCAGGACCACCGCGGCATGTGAGTTCCGTAGTAGCCTGGTTGCTGCGTCAGCCATTCATGCTGAGGGAGTGGCCACCGCCAGGCCTCGATTCTGACCCAGCTACCATCTTCATTGGAGAGCAACAGTGACACACCTGTCGAGTGGGGCTCAACCCGAGCAGCCATCCCAGCCACCAGGTTCGCCACTGCTCTGCCTCCAAGTGGTAAACCGCAGCCCACTCCTGCAGATCTTCACTGTCACTGGGTGACAGATAGCTCCAGTGGCCTTCCTGGGTACTGGGGCACCCTGTGCCTGCTCACCTACATGACGATGGAGCGCTTCTAAATTTACTTGAGTTAGATGGGGTCTGTAATTAAAGTGACTAAAATTACCTCCAACTCCTAGTTAGTTTTATTATTCACCAGAGTTAGGATAAGGTTAAAAACAGGAAGAGATGTAAACGTAACAATGAGTTAATGATTCCTTACATCTGTCAAGCTTAATGATCTACTTCTTTCAGCAATGCAAAACCAACCGAGTCTTGTGGCTTTTGTCAGGACCTCTGTGAAAAGTTCCCCAGTGTAGATATCAGGGCAGTATCCTATTATCAAAATCACGGTGGTATGATACTCATGAAAGTCTAATCACTTACAGATCCTCCAGGGTACAGTAGCCCTTGCCAGATCTTTCAGGGTACAACCTTAAGGAAGGACTCTCTACAGCACCATAGGGTACAGTGGAGGCAGGCGGTTCCTGTACTTACACGTTCGTCAAGGAAACCGGCCTGAGAGGACCTGGTTGTGGGTGAAGGTCTCTTAAAAATGTATTTTGAAACCGTAGCTTTAGACTGATTTTCTTGGGTTTCACTCTGTTTTTGATTCGTGAATTGTTCTTGGAAGGTGAGTGTACTTACCCCCGTATACTTCTCTCTCCCCCTTATGTGATTAGGAATGCTCTGGAAAACTGACAGCACTTCATTCACGATGTTGACTTTGAAGAAAGTGGCTTTACTTGATGTCAATAATGCTTTTAATAAACATTCACCATCTCATCATTACAGTTCGAACTATTCAAAATTGAGATTTTCTACGTCGACTCAAGATTTTAATGTTGAGGCATTCTCCATCAATGTCTACTTCAAAAACAGTCTTCATCAAGAAAATCTCCTTCAGTTATTTGCACCACTGAAAAACTTTCTGAGGTAGAAGTCAATGTCACCTATTTCCAATAGGCTTACTCTTCACTAAATAGTTCTCCTCCTGTACCATTATGGTCACATCCAGCAAAATTTACACCTAGAAGTCAAAGCTGTGAAATATGCTGCCCAGTTCCAAGACTTTAGAGATCACGATGCTGATATGACCAGACCCCCAGTGACAGATCCCTCTCTTGCAGAGAATAAACACGAAAGTAATCCAACACCTTGTTTCCCCATAAAAGAGGCCCTGACACCATGGATGATAACTTACCTAAAACACCAACCTATCTATCAGGTTCTCTGTCAAGATGATCATTGGTCGTAGACATTACCATTTTTCATGTGATGTTGATAAGAGGGGATACACAAGCAGATGTTCCCCTGGAGATTACACAGTCAAATGTGTCAGTGATTGTGGAGATCCTAAACCAATAGTTTCAGCAAGTCATCTCCTTCCTCCCACACCTGTCAAGATGTGTAGAATTAGCAACCAACAAATTCCTCACTTCAGCAGCAACAAATGTAGCCATCCCATTGTTGTTAAAGTGCAAATCTGGTCCATATCCAGACTTTGTAACAGTAGCTGTTGTGAGAAAGTATCATGCTTATGCACTGGAAACATCCACACCACCAGACAGGGAGAGCAGCTGTTTACATGTCCTTGAAATGAAAGTGTGAGACAGTAAACATGGCTCACAGATCAGTGTTATGGGTGTCCATACAACGATTTTCTGAGGACATCCCTAAAGAGAAGAGGCAAGAGTTTTGTAAGCTATCAGCTCTCACTAGGATCCCCTGTCACAAATAGACAATTACTTCCTAACACCTCTCCACAATGTCATTGCAGTGTGAAGAAGTTTTGCATATCGCCTCTAAGAATAGTTAAGCATAATGAAAGACAC
The DNA here is from genome assembly GCF_964204655.1 of Triturus cristatus. NCBI lineage: Eukaryota > Metazoa > Chordata > Amphibia > Caudata > Salamandridae > Triturus > Triturus cristatus. The sequence continues at coordinate 678,247,289 of NC_140593.1, read as the reverse complement.
ATGGGTGCTTACTAGTGTGCAACATGTTTTAGCTCTAGGTTTTCAAATCCTTCCACCAGTGATTCCACTACACAAAAGTTTTATTTGCATTTAGCTTCAATTGACTGTTGTCCTTCCAAGAATAGATGTCTGTTGTTTCAGTATTAGAAGATACAGCATTGGTATCCATATGTAGGCCCTCGGTCATTGCTGGTGGAAATGAGTTATATATAGGTTCGATTTTGAAGGTAAAATAATTCACCAGTTCTTCACACACAGTTTCAGAAACAGAAATTACAGTTTGCGCACAGCTTGGTTGGAACAGTTCTTCAACTGTTTTAAAGGTTTCTTAGGGTAAATTTAGCAGAGAAAAAATATGGTTGTGATTAGTTTGCAGTTTTAGCCCTGTGAATTGAAGTGTTATACTCCCTCCTAGTTGTCATATATGATATTCTATTGTCTGGGGTCAGATGTTTCTCCCAATGGCGTTTTCGTCGCTTGCAGGTGTGCTAAAGTTGGCTACGTTCAGGTCCGTACCATGGGACCTGATTTTTAGATTTATGTTTTCCTAGTGCTGAGCTACATGGTCAAAACACGGAATTCATGAGAGACCTAGTCATATAGCAATAAGGGATCCAGGGTAGGGGAAGCTGTTAGAGGTTTTATCGCTTCTGAAGGGATGGACATAGTTAAATTGCACCATTTTCTTGGTGGAGTAGACCTGCTTCTCTGTCACTCTGTGTGGTCAGACCAGGAGTGACAAATTGTATTAATAGACTTAAGAACTTGTGGGCAAAGGAGCGGTCAATCATGTGACCTGCGTGATAAATAGGTTTGATTATGACTTGAATTAGACAAATACATTCAAGAGTCAGTTAAATTATGAGTATTATAATTGTCCTAAATGTTGGCCTCAATGTTGAAGCCACCAAATAGGGTAAACCTAGAGGCTATCAGTTAGTAGGAATGAATAGCAATAATGAGATCATCACCAAAATTAGAAGAGGGACCAGGAGTTCGATAGTCAAGGCAGAAAGTGATAGTGCTATCTGAGCAAATGGCTAATTTAAATAGAAAACATCTGCTTTGTTCAATGCATTTAGGGCCAACACTTTTGAAATGGGTGCTACATAGAAATGCTGGTCCCCCTCATGATAACCAACGCTGTTTTTGCTGTATAGTTTATAGTTTTGAGAGACGGCTGTGGCTTTATTGGGGGTGGAGTGATCAGTGATAAAGGACTCTGTTATAAATAAAAGAATCAAGATTATTACAAGAGAGAAGATATTAAATATTTAAGACATGTTTAGGAAGGGAGTGGAGATTCATTGAGGTACAAAGAGGCACTGGATATCTAAACCCGGTGCTCCCTCACCAGCCAAGGCCTAACTGAGTCACCACGGCACCATCCATCACAACCCTGAAGCCCCGTGGGGAAAGTTTGGCTCTGGGGGTCTTATAGTGCCTCTGTGGTGGAAAGCAACAGCAGAGTAAGCTCTCCACTCTCAACCAGCTTTCTGGCAGATCCCTGAGGCGGGCCCAGCATAGTAGTGGCCTGTATGAATATGCTCTATGCCTACCAGCACTGCAGTAAAGGAGGGGGCTATCTGGTGAACCCCCCTCCCCCACTCAACTCCCCCAAACCCACCCTCTACCCCCAGGATATTCACTGCGGAACCTGAGACCCCTCAGATCTGACTAGAACACTGAAGAGGTGGTGACTGGGTGCTTGAACTTGGTGGCCATGTGAGTAGCCCTTGAGGTCGGAGGGGCATGGACAGTGTAACGCCACTCTACAAGCAGCAGCTGTTAACAGGCCCAATGGCCAAGAGGAAGACTCCACCTGCGGAACTACATGATATGACAGACCCGACTAAATTTCTTTGGCCTGCCCTGGTGAGTCACTAATTTAGGTAAGCAGTGCAGTGATATAGTGGTAAGAGAGTGGGGTAGGCAACAGAGAGCGGGAACATATGGCCTTGTGCCCCCCCGCCCCTTGACCTGATGATGGCAGGCAAAGTGGTGGCCACTCGACCTGCCAGAGGGGATCTGATGGTCACCACCAACAAGCAGTGAGGATATTAAACAGGGCCCCTCCTGAGATTGCGCAAATATATCTCTGATGGTTGGGGCTCGCCTGAGACAGTTACCTAAATATTATTGACCAGGATTTCATGACAGACAAGCTGCAAGCCTTGTGGCCAGGGGCCGACTTTGTGGATTGGTTGATAACGGGCTACCACAACCCCAGAGTCCCAATCAAAATCAACGGGCTCCATTCCAAATGGGTGACCATCAGTAGGCGTACGAGGCAGAGGTTTTCTGCATCACCCCCTCCTTTTTGGCCTAACCCTAGAGCTCCTACCCACCGCATTTAGTCGGGTCTGCCACATCTTGCATTCAGGATAACCACCAAATTAAAGAAATCAAATTTGGCACTCAAGATATAACACTAACCATGTTCGTAGATGACTTTCTCATATGGGTGACAGACCGCCTTAGCTCCCATCCTCATATCATGGTGGAACTTGAGGCATACCACAATGTTTAAAAAGAATGTCACCAATTCTCCTGACATTACCACCGCCCTGCCTACAGACTACAACATTTTAAAACAAGATAGGCAGGGACGGAAAGGAGGGGGCCTGGCTATACTCTATAAAGACTACCTCACCTGCCTCCACGTTGCGGTGGTACAAGTGGGGAAGTACGAGGTATTATCATTTCAAGTAGCCAGAGACAGTCATACATTGCTCGGAGGAGCTGTAATTTACAATCCCCTGGGGCATCAATCTGAACTCAGCGCCCATCTACTAACTCAATTATTTCCCCCCTGCTTGAAATATAAACACTATTTGGTCATAGGGGATTTTAACATCCATTTTGAGAAAACCAACAACTCTGCAGACTTGCACTTGGAGAACAATATGCAGATTCTTCAACTAAAGCAGTGGGTCTCAGGGCCCACGCATATTGCAGGGCATACTTTGGATCTGCTTTTTTCAAACTTTGACTCAATTTTTATCCAGGAAATCAAACCCCTTTCCTGGACAGATCACTCACTTATATCCTTCACACTCACGCTCACAGCAAATCCTACTAAGCCCTCAAGGTGCTCACAGGGGACAAGGCGAGCATGGAGATTGGTCACCGAAGACTCCTTTCGATCCCATTTTCGCCCCGAGAACCCAGAGGCCTTAAGTATACTCCAGGCTAATAGGGAAACAACGTATCTCGAAAAAGAAATTATTAACACCCTAGATTTATTTGCACCTAAGCTGCCATTAAAGGTGTCAAACAAATCTCAACAAGGAAAGTGGTATACACACAAACTCAAGGCACTCAAAAGAAAGTGCCAAACCACAGAGCATAACTGGAGGCTATCTAAACTACAAACAGACAGACAGGCATATAAAAGAGACCTGAGGAACTACAAGAATGCCATTAGGAAAGTCCTATTTTGCTAGAAGAATTAATGAGAGTTGCAACTCAAGTAAGGAGCTGTACAAGATAGTAAGGGAGCTATGCAACCCAGTGAGCCTATCCCAAACTCTGCCACCCTCAGAGGAAGGCTGCGAAGAAATCAGTGAGTTTTTCTCAGACAAAATTAGTAAAATATACTCCACATTCAACACCAATACCTCAGTGCCAGCAATCAACCGTGAAACTTCAACCCCCCCCCCCTCCGACTCACCTGCCTGCATGGGCAGCTTCTCTCCATTCACAGAGGTAGAAGTTGCAAAAACAATAGGGGAAGTTAAGTCGGGGTCTCCCCTTGACCCCTGTCCCCACTTTGTCTTCGCCCAGATCATACCTATAATCTGCCCACACGTTACCAAGCTATTCAATAACTTGCTGGATACTGCAGTATTTCCAGAAACATGGAAACAGGCTGTAGTAACCCCCCTTCTGAAGAAAGCAGGAACAGACGTGCGTAATCCGACTAATTACCGACCTATTTCCCAACTGCCGTACCTCTCAAAAGTCATGGGAAAATTGGTTAATAGACAGCTGTCGAACTATCTCGAATCAAACGATCTACTACACCCCTCCCATACTGGCTTTAGAGCCACCAACAGCACAGAAGCAACTCTCTTAGTTGTGTCAGACAATATAAGATCCCTGGTTGACCAGGGGAAAGCCACTGCCTGATTTTATTACATCTATTGGCGGCATTCAACACTGTCTCACACAATCGCCTACTGGAGATTCTTCATGGAAAAGGAGACTATGATAAAGCCCTTCAATGGCTGAGCTCCTTCCTGAATAATAGAACACAGAGAGTACAAATGGGGGAGTTCTCATCTAAACCAAAACCCATCAGTTATGGTGTTCCACGGGGCATCCCTGAGCCCCACACTTTTTAATGCCTATGTGTCATCTCTGGCAAAAATCAGTGATAAGTGGGGCTTTGATATCTGCTCCTACGCTGATGACACTCAACTGCTGATAACCATTAAAGAACAGTATGAGAACAAAAGACTTAAACTGAATAACTGTCTCACGGTGATGGCAACCTGGATAGCAGAACACTGTCTTAAACTAAATGCAGGGAAATCTGAAATGTTACTCTTTGGAGGAGCCAAGCTTGTCTGGAATTCCACATGGTGGCCCAAGACACTGGGGGATGCCCCAGTTCCAAAGCAATGCGCAAAGAATCTGGGGGTCCTTATGGATAATACCCTATCCATGCAGGACCATGTGCGGGTTCTGTGTGGAAGAAGCTTCGCGATGTTGAAGCTTCTAAGAAGGCTATTTCCTTGGATCCCGCAAGATTGCAGAAGAACTGTCACGCAGGCATTACAGACCAACAGATTGGATTATGGTAATGCACTATTTGTGGGCATGGCAGACTACCTTTTCACACGCCTACAGGTGGTTCAAAATGCTGCCGCGAAACTGGTATGTAACAAAGACAGACTCAGCTGATCGTCTGAGTGCCTGAAACTACTTCATTGGCTGCCAATGTGCCAAAGAGCGAAATGTAAGCTGCTCAGCTACACACACAAGGCCCTGCACCAACGGGGGCCTTTTATCCTACAGAGGAAAGTTGAATTTGATGTACCCACCAGGTGCTTAAGATCAGTATCCCTAGCTCTAGCCAGAACAAAACGCATTAAGAAAACAAGAACAGGGGGCCGTAGCTTCTCATACTTGGCAGCAAAACACTGGAATGACCTACCACAAGAACTTCGCCTCACAGAGGACTATCTAACCTTCAGAAAAAAACTCAAGACTCATTTGTTCTCTGGAAAATTATACTGGCCAAACTCATGAACCACTCAGTTACACACCAGAAGTCCTAGCACAACGCCGTGATATCCTCTGGATGAATGGCGCACTTTACAAATACAAATGAAAGATCATCAACATTTCAGCCCCTAAAACCACAGTCAAAACGATAGAGGCTGACCCAGCTACGATGCGTAGTCTCCAATATCGAATATCTGGGCCTGGGTCCAGCTCCCACCCTGAAATAAATCTCCAGAGGCTGAGGAGGGTGGTGAAGACTGAGCTCAGTAGTTAGAAGCACAAGGCGCTATCACTCTTGGGCAGTATAGCAGTGTACAAGATGTCAATACTCTATCCATGATGATCGATCTCTTCTGAATACTGATCCTTCATATCCTGAGAGATTATTTTCACAACCTTCAGTCCTTGTACTACGAGTACATCTGGCAGGGTAAAGCACAGAGGATTGCAAGACATCAGTGCTCACTGAGACCACTTCAGGATGGGTTGGGAATCCTCAATGTATTCCAATACTATGCTGCAGCTGACTTGTGCTTCTTGATCCATTGATCAAGAAGGGGGACCAGCAGGAGGGTGGATGATCGACCATACAGTGGCAGCAGGGCCCATCTGGTAAGCCCTTGGCAGCTCAAAGTGCAGTGAACTAATACACTCTACCAATCCCCAGTCATGAGGCCCCTCTTGGAAGTCTGGCACAGTATAGTGGTCAGCGAAGGGCTGACCTCCTTCCCATCGACTTTCATCCCACTCTGGCGAAACAGAGTTTGCACCTGGCCTCAATAGAGCCTCCTATCAAAACTGATTAGAGGGGAGGTGCAAAACACTCAGGGACATATTCAACCATGAACAGCTGAAGGAGGAATATGCACTTTCCAAATTCGAACGCTTTCGATATATGCAATTCCACAATTGTTTGCTCAATCCTAGAATATAACAAGGAGCTACCAGAATCGTCACCCCTTTTGACAAATACCTATTAACCTACTCTGGTGACAAACACGCCACTTCCAAAATGTATAATTTTTTTTATCCCAGAGGGAAGACTCAGAAATGTTAATTTCAGTGAGCCTAGGAAGAAGAGTTGCAAATCACACTTGACCAGAAACAATGGGGAGGCGAGTGGCTGAGGGCAAAAAACTTAGCTTCCCATGCTAGAGGTAGGGCAACAAAGCTCAAAATCCTATACCAGGGCACTACACTCCAACACAGCTGTCACGCATGAGGTGATGGGGAAGTCCACGATGCTGGAGGGAGTGTGGACATGATGGGAACCTGACACATATCCTCTGGTCCTGTCCCAGCCTATATCCCTATTGGAGATCAGAGTTGGCAACCATAGAGCAGACCAGGGGTTACCGTTCAGACCTGGCCTAATGCCCTAAAGGATACTACTAGTTTGCCTGGCCACACATATATACCTATGATATGGTAGCTGAGGCCGACTCATTTTCACTTATTATTGGCTGCCAAGCAAACAGTCTTCTTGTTGTGGGGACAATGGGCACCCCCCATAGAACACAAATGGATTGAAAAATTGTGGTAGATTTTAAGAATGAATAAGCTGTTGAGAACCGCAAGAGGTGAAGAAAAAGACTTTACAAAACAACGGAGTCCGCTCCTCGACTTCTTTAGCAAAGATTACAAAGAACTCTCTTGTCCCCAGAGACTCCGGGTGCTAAAGATTTGAGACAATTCAAAACTTGATGAGCGGTGACCGTGTCTTCGAGGTGGGCGGCGGGTAAGGGAGAGGGTATGGAGGGGAGATTCTGTGTTGTATCCAATCGTGGATATAATTTAAGCACTCTGAGGGACATATTTGTTGAAATATGTTGACATTTACATCCTCCTTATTACAGATTTTTTGGTTTGCAGTAATCACGTTCTCTTTAAATCAAAAAAGATCAATCTTTAGAAGTAAACAAGGTGTAGACTACTGTATGCGAACGGGCTACCATGCTGCTTTGTTGAGGAGAAAACCGGATAAAGCTAAAATGTACTCAGCTTACCAAGACCTCTTTTCCTCTTGAAGTTTATGCTTGAAGTCAGCTTTAAAGAGCATAAATACGGAACATATGAATACCATATAGAAAATAACAAAAATAAGTAGCTGCTTAAAAAAAACATCAAGAATAATGCCAAACTGCCCTGAGGAAGCAATAGAAAAATCACAAAATACTTGTTGACTAGAGTTTTGCCAGGCTGAGTTATAGGCAACGTACTTATACTGTCAAATGAAATAAATGAATGAGGAATACATGTTGTGTAGTTTTAATATCTAACTCTTGTTTGATCTATTATGGAGGTGATTACTTTAAAATTTTAGTTTTAAGTCAAGAACAAGGGTTTAGCAGTAAGGAGACCACTGCACAGGTCGACAAACTACTGATAGACTTTAAAGATTATGAATGTAAATATGCCTCAATGCCATACTACGTTGATAATTTAGTAGTGTGTGCAGCTTTAATTGTTATAACATTCATCAAAAGGTTGCATATTTATCCTTTTGCTTGTCACCGAGTTCGGCCACATGATTTATTCCTGCATTTTCACATAATTGTCATGGCCCTGGCTATAGCGTGCATGCCAACTTATAGAAAGCCTCATGAATTAGATTTGGTAGAAAGTGGCAGAGAGACTTTATTTGCAATGTACCAAAGTGACCTATGTATTAATAGGTTGTGTCGCACGATCAACATTCACCAGGCAGTCACAGAGTGACCTGTCTAATAAATATGAATTAGGGTGGTCGCACCCCATTGTGATTGTCTATAAACATTGGGATGGTGGCCTGCAAGGGAATGGAAGTTATTAATTAGACATTTATTAAATCTGAACACAGTAGCTTTCCAAGTTTGGCACTAGAAGTTACAACTACCACATGGGCGATTATTTCAGAAGGACTGGACTTCCAATTTTGGCCAGTAACGTAGAGGAGGTTCATGGATCGTGATGAGGACCATTTGGAGCAATAAATGTTGAGGTCTCCAAAGTATGTATTTTTGTTGGTCGAGGTGGTAGACTCAACCTTTCACTTATCTTGAGACTCCAAAACTCTTATGCTATCAGTTTTGCCATTGTGGATTTGGGTGCCTTCCAGCACAAAGTTACTAAAGGCAGCCAGCCATGAACTGATTGCTCTTCCCTAGGTTGAGGGACAGAACCTGTAAGCCACACATCTAAACTTTGGTATTGAGACCATAAGCTGCTACTGTGCTGTTTGTATGCTCTTTTTGCTACGTATTTCTTTATTTTACTGTAAGCTCTGTTTTCAAAGATTCCTGTTCCTCGCTTTGAGCCCAATTAAAGTAGGTATTGTGCTTAATTTAAAAATCTGCTGACAAATTTCAAATGATGCTTTTACATTTTTATCTTGTGTTAAATATTCAGTTTTACCTAGACCTTGCTCCAGTTTTTCTGTATCCCTAGGCTCACCCTTAAGTCTTCATTCTATTTCCATTTTTGGCTACCATACTGGCGTTTCTCTGATGGTTGATTTCACTGTAGGTGGTGTGGTTCTATATGTACTTACTCAGAGAGTTCTATTCGAATCAGGTCAACGCACAGGCGCACTTTAGGCAATCCGTCTGCACCCCTGTCAATTAGGTAACCTCACTGCCCAAACAATCTCCGCTGCACCTCTCTTGTCTACAAGCAAGTCCTGGTTAATTTTCTCTTTTAAAGACCTACTTTCACAAACAGATGCCTGTTTGACAGTACTATTACAATATATATTTTTCTTATTGAAATGTCTAAAACCCCCCCTCCCCCCGGCACGGTTCTTACAGTTCTTGATTGCGCCTAGGTAAAAACATATATCCAGGTTAAGTTAAAAATCATATGGTGAAACATGATCTCTGGTGAAGGCATCGATCACCAGATTGCAGACATCTTATCTGAAGGGGGTGACAGACAAATGGCTTCCAGAACACTCCCCCGTTGGACGAATTAGTTCTCCTTACCTTTAGTATTCACAAAGCAGAGAGCCTTAACAGGAGGAGTTGTTTCTATTATTACTGGCCCAGACATTGCTATTAATATTGGATCATTCCATGCTTTGCCTGCCATTGATTGCCTAGTCTTTTCAAGCAAAATAGCTAAGACTTCTCTTTACTTTCTTTTAATGTACTGTCCTTCTGACTCTCCCATATCCTCTTTGACTGAGTGAGCTCAACTAAACACAATTTTTCACTTTTGGGCGATTTGAACCTCTAGTTTGAGCTTCGTAAAGGGGCCACTCGCCGATTTAAATGTTAAACTACATTTAGAGACTTTTAACCTTCATTTACCAAATTCTCATCCCACTCAGATTGGCGGCCATCTTCCCGGTTTTCTCAACACTCAGCTCTGTTGAAAGAGTTAACCATTTTCTTTTCATTGCACTGTATATATTCTTTATTTGTATACGGTTAGTTAAAACCATCACAATTGTTTGAAAAATATACAAACAGTCTAAAAACCCAATCCTGGGCAGTGTACATTCTGCAGGATACTCACAGATGTTAGAAAAAATGACAGGCATATTGCTATAACAGATTACATATGGGGCGTCTAAATTAACAGCAGTGAAGTGCCTGTCCAGATGGGGTGATAGCAGTAAATATAATGTGTAAACAAAGCTGGCGGGCATGATAACACACATTGTATTCAAAGGTTTACAAACGATAAAATCTCAGCCAATTCAAGAGAGACTTACAGGTCAATACATTGCAGTGATCTGGGCTGGCATTAAATATAGCAAGGTGTGGATGCTAGAGCCTAGTTTACCAGTTTATCTGAATAGGAGTGCTTGTGCAGTGTGCTTCGGCTACATAAAATTCACTGATGGTGGCCATCCGCATATACTGCATGACGCTAAAAACACTGACGCATTTTAAAAAGCAATCAAACAAACTCTCTAAAGACTCGCTTTGTGTCTAAAGTCAGATTGGATGTGGGATCCTTCACAAAGGACAACATGGCTAAATGACTCGACTAACATGGTGTGGTACGGGGCTTGTGCAAGTAGTTATTTATAAAAATACCTGTCAACTGTGTTGCATAATGCTAAACTATCGCACATTTATAGCGGATAGGCTGAGAGGTGGTGAAGTCTCAAATCAGTTCCGCTTACACTCACAGGAAAAGTCATCACAGTGTGCTTAACTGACGTTTCGTTGTAAAAGTACAGGAACCCAAACTATCAATGTAATAAGTGCTTGTGCGATTGTTAAGAGCTACAGGGAACCGTCCACCCTCATTGTCTGACAGGGGGGTCATAGCACATATTAAAATGACACGCTAAGATTCTCAGGTCTCACTGTTTTTAAAACATCAGAGCGAATGCAGACAACCTTGGAAATATTACAATAAACTGAGGTAACATTTTAGCGTAACAAAGTGGCTATGCAAAAGGTGTTGGTGCAAGCAAGTGTTATTAGGGTTGAAGGAGATGATGATGGCTTGCCTGCGTGTGCGGACTCCCAAGTTATTCCATTCACACTTTAGCCTGGTTTTTCGCTCGACTAACAATGCGGGACAGAGGCACACAACATGTAGGGCACTTTCAACGTCATTGAGCTAGCCCTTTTCTTGAATTTGCAAAAGATGGAAACAGGTTGCGAGTGGCAGTGAAGATGCCTCTTGTCTTGTTTTGTTTTTTGTGGAGTCTTTTCCTCTCCCTCTTACTGAGGGGACGTGTCTTCTGGAGGTCATCTGACCCGATGTTTTAAGGAGCCTCTGAACTTCAACTTATTGATAGCGGATGTGTACTTGTGGGCAAATCTGCACATGGATGAGTGTTAGCAACGTTAGTAGTCGCAGATGAGCTTTTCACCGGCCAGGGACTTCCGGTATTGGACTGGAGCTGATGGACACAATGTGCGTGTCTGCGATTTGAGTTTTAGAAGCTGCGTGGATTTGCGAGGGACTTACACAAGTTGTTTGATGGTGTTGTTTTGGGCTGCCCATTAGCTCCTTGATTTCTGACAAGATGGTGTTGAGGAAGGTCAGAAGCGTCGCCAGACTCTCTACAATAGGAGAGCAACAAAAAACCAACTGTGTATAGTTTGCAGCAGATAGCGCTCTGAAAATCAGTTTGTTTAAATTGTAGAGCTTGTTGTCAATCCCTGTTGTGAAGACAGCCTGTGAATTTAGAAGATCAACTTGAAGGTCCAAGTTTTCTGAGTTGTAATTTTGCAAAGGTGGGCTACAGATTGAGTCTGTAAGATTAAGTGACAATTCCAGGAGGGATCAGTCTTTTAGCTCCATGCCACCGGATCTGAAGTTGGTGCTTCTTGAGCCCGCCGGTATAATTGGTTTTGCTGGTGAAAGTGAAATTATTTTTCCGGATGGGGCCTGGGTCCATTGTGGCGCTGGAGGACTAAAGGGGCAGTCTACACAGGTGTCCAGGGTTGAATCATGGCGAGAATTGATCGCCAGTTGTAAGCGAACACTGGGTTGGGAATTTAGAGCCTCACAATTAGAGGAAGATATAATTGTTTTGTGCGTCGACGCATAATGGTGGACTACTCTGGTTGATTCCATCAGTTGGGCATGTGCTCCAGCAGCTGGTAGGAGGCTGCAAGGTGATGCTGCCGCCCATGGAGATGGTTTGTGGTCTGTCCATTGATTGCAGGTCATTAGGATTGAGTTGGTGTTGGGGTTCTTGGGTAATACCATCTTGACTTTGGTCTCATCGGCCATTGAACTAAGGATTACAGTATTGTCCTGGGTGGGTCCCGTTAGCAGGACATGGTGCTCTAAAGCCTGAAATTTTAATTGCATGGGCCCTTCATTCGTCTGTGCTAGACTGCTTGAAGCGGTAAGGGCGCCTCTGTTTCTTGTTAGAGCTCCTAGGCTGACAAGCGTAGCAAACTTTTTGAAGAAGTCCAATAAGGTTGTGCCAGTGGGGTCAGCGGGTCCAACTGATCTTCTTGTGTTAGATAAGGCTTCCCGGGAAGGTTCAAGGACAGCCAATGATTCGATATGCTTGCAGAACCCATTGGCGGGGCTGGCAAAAGAGACTTGAAAAGATTTTGGCTGTGTGGCGCGCTGTTGGGTGGGCTCCGGGGCCGAAGATGTGGGTTCCTCATTCACCTGGGGAGAACCTGCACTGCCTTCCTTCTTCTTCCTGCCCCTTCCTGGGACCTGGACCCGCTACACCCACTCTGCCGACGCAGCCCTGATCTTCTTACCGAACTTGTGGGCGCTGTGACGTGCTTATTGTACCTAATTTCCTTGGTCTGCCGGTACCACCGTCTCCTTTTTGTTTGCAGCGACAGTGTGTGAGAAAAGCCTCGGGCCCAGGCCTGCGATGCCGCGCTCGATGCGGGGCGCTTTAGAGGAGTGTGTGGGTGCTTGTGGGGTATGAGCAGTGAGGACTGGCAGAGACATGCACGGGTCATAGCGAGAGCTGGTTTCACTGCTCTCCACCCCTGCAAGCAGTTTGACAGTCTTGATTAACTCTGCAAGGCTCCCCCAACAGCAGCTACACGTTCCTCCTCTTCGTGTGCAATCACGTAGTGTAGCGTAAGCCATCACCAGAGTGGATTGAAGTTTGCACTGATCATAATGTTATCAACTTTGACATCCCTCTATTCTCCAGACCGAATAGGACTATCTAGTATGTACCTATGTTGTAGAATTTGGTCACAACTCCACTGCTAAATTGTGCAATTTTATTAAAGTGCTTAAATATTTTGGGCCAGATATAAGTACAGGCAGATTGTAAATATTGGGTGCAAGTTCTGGACCAACTTTTCATCCTGACTATCATTTTGCCATGCAACCTTTGTACTTTGTGTCATCAAAATGTCCATTCACAGTCGTCACAGAATAATGACTAATCAATAATAGTGAGACAGCTTGGTGTTTGCAGTCCTCCATCCATCCTCCATCCATGTGTTGGTTTTCCCAAACAAGACGTTTTTCTTTTTTATTTAGAAGCAGGCAGTGTCCTTAAAGAAACTGGTGCTGTTTAAAAAAAAATGTGTTCCCGCTTCAAATACTTTGGGCAGGGGGCTAGGGCGGTGGAACAGGCAGTGGCCTCCTCCTCCCATTATGACTACCCAACACGATTCCCAAAGGGAAAACTGTCCACGGGGACAGCTTCTGATTTGCAAGTCAGTTTCCATGCCTTTGAAGTGTTTGTAACTTTTCAGTGGTTTGTGGCAGCAATTGCTGCCACAAACCATGATAAAATGCAATTATTAGAGAATACCCCATTCTTATTTCCTCCTATTTGCGATTCAGAATAATTTACAAAACCACTTTTGTGAGTCAGAAAGAGTTGCCTGACTCAAAAAAGGGGTTTAGCACACAGCCAACCATTATTTGGCCATCACAAACCCTGTGATTTTGCAAACCACAGGGTTGGTGACCACAAAACAGTTGTGTGATATCTGGCCATTTGTGACATTGTATTTTGGAGTGAACATTTGGTGGACCAGCAGTAGGAGATTAAGAACAGCTTGTATGTGTTCTTCCCCAAAAAACTTGGAATCAGTGCTACATTTCTAGGTTACCTTCCTCCATATTGAGGTGGGAAATCAAAACCGCTATATGGTGATCACTGAGCATGTAGAATAATTTACAATAACATGATGTCACCAGTGTCAGATTTGCACCTGGTTAAGGTGGAGGAATGGGAAGATGGATCGTGTTTTTAGCAAACTCACCCTACTGATTTACAGCTCCTCATGTCCTCAATTTTTGTCTCCGCCAGGAAGGACTGGGCTCTGAGTGATGCAGTGAAGTCACACACAGCTACTGAGAAACGTCCTGAGTTATTGGATTCTGATCTGGATAGGTATGTACTTAAAACTTGTGTGTTGGTCTAGGAACAATGAAATGTGGTAAGACCAATAATAATAGTATTGTTTTAATGTAAACCTTTACCACTGCAGTTTTGTCTTTCTAACACACTGTAAATACCAAGCATTACTATGACCAAATGGTATGGCTGCCATTTCATTAATCTCAGGAAAGATGAAATGCTGAGTTGCCATTTCTGGAATTCTGACTTAGGACCTGCAAATGACTTGGATGCGGTCAGCAACCACTTATCTCACCTAGCTCTCTAAGCTGCAAATGTGGCCTTTGTAATGGTGGGTGGTTTCAGGGCCATTGTATTAAGACAGTTACTCTGAAAATAAACTTTATGTTCAGTTCGAGAAAATAGTAATGCATCAGCCACTTGAGTTTCTCCTAGGGCTCCCACCTTGACTCTGTGAGTTATTTTGAAGGAGAGCTGACAGTAGAGGAGAGGTGGGGGAGGAACGTGGATAGTAATGCCTGGAAATGAACTGATTTGTGAGGATCCAAACTTTGTGAGCTGTTGCTCGTGCTGCTTGGTTCTTAAGTGGATTATCTGAATGGCATTAACCAGAGTTAATTAATGTTCCCAGATCAGAGAGACACAGCAGAGCAGGTTTCTTGGAACTTGGTTGGAGTAGAGTACCAGCATTGATACCAGAAATTTGGATGGAATTGAAGTACCACTCTCACCCCTACCCTGCCTCCCAAACCTTGGTGGTTTTGCTTGCCTTGCTACATTGCAGTCTGGTCCTCCTTGGTAGTCTTTCCACAGCTCTGTGGAAGAGCTAGTCTGCTGGGTACAAGTGGAATGCCAAACCTGGTGTGTGAGATGCTGCAGTAGCCCACTAGTCCACCCCTAAAGAGTCGTTACAGGTTCCCCATTGGGCGGCGCTAGAGAGTAGGCGGCAAGATGGCTGCTTTCTGAAGCGGCTCTGCTGGCCGGGTAAAGATATCCACCCATAATCCTGTTAACAGCGGCGCATCCATAGCCCTCTGCCGCGGAATTGGACTGGGGTGAGTGGTGTTCACCTTTTCAGCCCTCTAGCGGAGTGCGGGCGACCCCGACGAGCTGGAAAACTGACTTTGCAGCTGGAGGCCCGAGGGTGCAATGCGGCGGCAAGATGGCAGCTGCCACGATCGTGACGCGGGGCCAGAGCTGCTAGAGGCCTGCGAGGGAGCTGCAGGTCCCCCTGGAGCCAGGTGAGATCAACGATGGAGTGGAGGGCCTTTTTGAAGCGAATAACCGGCTGTGCATATGCGTGAGCTTTGAGCACAGGAGCCCCCGTCGACCCGTGAGACCTGGGAGCTGTGTGGCGTAGTGAGCTGCGGCAATGATGGGGCTGCAGACTTGATCTGGGGATCTGGTCCCACACAACAGCATAGATGAAGGTGAGCCGCCCCCCCTAAGTGCTAGAATCTGCAGTCCGGGTGTGGGCGAAGTGACTGAGGCGGGCGCTGTGTGGGATGTACTGTGACTGAAAGAGCGTTTGAGGAGCCTGGCTGCCTGAAGACCTTACCCGTGGTGTGGTCTTGAGGAGCTTAGACCGGATTCGTGTTGCTGGGTGGTCGTGGGGCCTGCCGGAACATATTAGACCGGGTCTGGGCCCTGGCTGGTGGCGGAGAACTTTATTGTGATGCAACTCAGCACCAGGTATGGAGGATTTGCTGCCCGACTCGGCTTGAGTGATTTGCAAATACACGGCATGGACTATACCTGCTTAGCTGTGTAGAAACAGAGCGCGGCCTAGCGCTTTGCGGACTGAAGGACTGTCCTTGGGGGCCACGTGAGCGCCGCGGTGAAGGCGGTGGAACTGAAGAGCACAGATAGCCCAGGCTCCAAGAAAGCAGGATTGGCTGCCAGAGGAGGGTGGAGTGAGCCTGGGTGGTCAGAAAGGTAGACAGCCGTGATCTGGTGGCTGCCGGGGAGCAACTTTTGGTGTGGGCCCTGCCTAAACTCCAGAGTGGCGAGCGAACTACAGTTGTGCTGGGGCTCATACTGAAGAAAAGTCGGTAAGGGGGCAACGTGGCATGTGGCTTGCGTGGGCCTGCTTTGTGGTGCTGCACGGCGACCTGCAGGTTAGTTGGTGTACAGTGACAAGCAAAGGAGAATTAAAATAGCGATGGGAAAGACGGATAAGCAGCAAACGCGCCGCATGTTTGAGGCCCGCAAGCCCTCCAGATCGCAGCAGCGAGACCAGTTGGACTCGGAGCAGAACCCCCCTTCCTCAGAAATGGGAACGTCTGTTCTTGAGGCAACGTTAGTGGCAGTGCAAAACAGCCTTCAATCAATCGATGGCAAGATTGATGCGCTCAATATGCGAATGGACCATTTTGCAGCGAGGCTGGATAAGCAAGGTGTTCGGCAGGGGGAGGCGGAGCAGCGCATCTCAGCGATTGAAGACGGTCTCCAAGCAGTGGCGACCAAAAGCCTGAATATGGAGAATTTGTTGCCCGTCACCCAGGCCAAAAATGAGGATTTGGAGGCGAGATCGCGGCGGAATAATCTTCGCATTTTTGGTCTGCCTGAGTCCACCAACATGGGCAGGATAGAGGTATATATTGAGATGATGCTGAAGGAGGTGTTTGGGCCAGAAAATCTCTCTGCGGTGATGCTGGTGGAGCAGGCTCATCAGTCGTTGGCAGCGCGGCCGGTCCCCGGGGCCCGCCGCGCCCAGTGAATGCACAGCTTTTAAATTATCGGGACAGAGACACTGTGCTGCGGCTTGCAAGAGAGAAACAAAAGATAACATATGAAGGGAATGCAATCGAGTTTTACCGGGATTTTACTGTCGCAGTGCAGGGCGCGAGGTGGGAATACCTCCCAGTGAAAAAGAATTAGCAGGCCGAAAACATTACGTATGCAATGCTATATCCCAGCCTCGAAAGCCCTTCCGCCCGAACTCCCCCCACCCCTAGCGATAACAACTGGTCCCTCCCCAACCACTCACCCCCTGTATCTTTGGCGTTGCCTACTATAGTCCCCCTTCTCTATACATTCCATGGTAGGTATTATCTAAAAGGATATAGTTCACCGGTATTTGCAGTACTTGGACCCTGGTCCTTCAAAGTCAGCCCAGCTCATCAGCGGTATGGGTCGTTACGTTCAGCAACTCTGTTTTTGAGTCCTCTGCTGCGCTCGTTATTGGGGAGCTTTCCAATCTGCCATCTTCCTGATCACTCCTCATTGATTAGGACTGGACCCCGTTTGGCTAAGTTCTACCACCGCCCTGATGGCCTTGTTCCGTTCAGCTTGAACTTCTGTTGTGGTCTGCGCTCCCATCTGTCCACGACTCGCTCCACCATCCACTGCTGTTGATCTCGGTGAGCTACCTCCCGATCTCCGTCCCGGGACAGAGTCCAGCCAATCCCAGGTCTCCTGTGGTGTCTGGAAGAACTACACATCGTTGGGTCCAACGACGCGTAACCTGGCTGGGCAAAGCATTGCGTATGGGAGCTGCAGCTGCCGTAGTTTTCATTTCACTGCCAGGAACGTAGTTCTTTGCCTCTGTACTTCCCTGGTAAAATCCGGAAACACCATCACCTTACTGTTCCCGATCTGTAGGTCCTTCGCCTGCCGGGCCTGCTTGAGTATATGGACCATGTCTCCAAAATGGAGCAGGCGAGCTATGATTGGCCTCAGCGGAGTCCCCGGTTTGGGAGGCCTGAACGGTACTCTATGTGCCCGTTGAATTTCGTAAAACTGTGAAAGTCTTTCTGGTGCCACTTCCCGCCTGATCCAGTCCTCCAGGAACTGCACCATATCGTTCCCTTCCTCCTTCTCAGGCACCCAACTATGCGCAGATTATATTGGCGTGACCTCCCTTCGCTGTCTTCAGCTCGTGCCTCCAAGATTTTTACTTTTGCTACTACCTCCGTGAGTGATTTCTTAAGTTCTGGAACCTCCGGAGGGATGTCCACAAGCACTTTCTCCGTGCCAGTGACCCTCTCTGCCAATCGGCGGTGATCGTCCTTTAGGAGGCTGAGGTCGGCGCCAGTGGTGTATATTTTTGTTTAAAGTGCCTCTTGGGACGCTGTCATGGCCTCCATAATATCTGCTAATGTGGGCATCGAGGTTGGTGCATCCTTCCCCGTTTCCAAGGCATCATCCTCTTCATCTGTTTGGGTGCCCCGCCCCCCACTGTCATGGTGCCTTAACCTCTCCTTTTTGGCACTTTTCCCATGTTGGCCGTCCGCTCTGTCTCTTTGCACGCAGGTTACTACAGTCTATTTTCAGCCCACCTCCTGAGTGCTGTCTCACTTAGGTCCTTCTCTCAATTTTGCCAACAAGATTGTGCAGTTATAAACTCTGAGTCTTCGATATGGCGGTCAATGCAGGCTGGTTTCTCCTTCACCCGTCCACTCACTGTTGCACCTCGCAATGCACACCTCTTTTGGCTCGGCCTGGCCCAGTTCTCACCCCTTTTCAGGTTTCAGCCTCCTGCCTTCCCAGGGGCTCCATGCTCTCCTCTGTTGTCCGCGGGGCTCTGTAGCCCCTCCTGCCCGCGATCGAAGCCCCTCTGATATCTACGGCCTCCGCAGCCCTTTTTTTCCCTGGGCCTGAAACCCTTCCTACTACTCCATACCTTCACACCTCAGGGCCTGTCCCCTTCTCGGTGTGGCCTTTTGCAGTGGCTCCGGGCATTTATTTCCTCAATCCCCGCTCTTGTTGCTGGCAGGGCCTCCTCTTCACTGGGCCCATCGGTCGTCTTCCCTCCGCTTCACTCTCCTTATTAAGGCAGTTTATCTCTGGGCTCACGCCAATATTATTTGCGAGGTGCCAGCCGGGTGCTCGCATCTCCCTCCAGGCCCGGCTTCAGGAATTTTTATTTGGGTGGGCCAAGGGTGCATTTGGGTGGGCCACTGCGGGCTCGATTTGTCGCATATATGTCTGGGCAGGCCTGCTTCAGGGCCCTCCTTTATCTCTTCTTAGTCTTACAAGGCCCAGTAAAACGCACTCTTTTCCATATCTCTTTCTAAATGTTAACTCTCAAAAAGTGTTTTTTCCATGTAATGTTCCTTTGATGGCAAGAGGAGGTTTCTGAGGTCGGAGTATTGGGCAAATGACACTTCTTGGGCTCCCTCTGTGCCAGCCTTCACGGAGAATCCTACGTCATTACTACCTCCACCTGACCCCTGACTCTGCAACGCAATCCCTTACAGGCTTGATTATCCACTGCTCCTCTTCAGTACCCCTTATCTCACATCTGACCTTGGGCCCCAGACCCATATCAGGTACCATTGGGCTCCACTTTCATTTTTCCTGGTAAAAACATTAGTAAAATCACCTTCAAACGTAAAACATTGAATATAGCAGTAAATATAATTACCATGCACTTTAAAGTATGTTCAACAGTAGGCCTTATGACCCGACTGCAAATAAATAAACAAAAACAGAAAGGGCCGGCTTTAGCGCTGATGCAAAAGTTTTTTTGGGCGCCACTCCAATAACCTCTTTCTCTGTAAATATCTTTACTATCACCTTCCTACAGTGCCCCTCATCCCTCCATGCCCCCCCCCCCCCCTATTGACCTCCTCCTCGGATTCCCTCACTGCCACACGCCACAAGTGCCCCTCATTTCCCCATAGCCCCTCCCCCTTATGACCTCCTTCTCGGATTTCCTCACTGCCACCCCCCAACAGTGCCCCTCATCTTTACGTAGCCCCTCTCTAATATGCATTTCATTTGTTGTATAGTGCTACTCATATCAGTGTAGTGTGTGTCAGTACTTTACACCACGCACACATTATACAGAGACAATGAATCATAGAAGTATGTCAATCAATCTGCAGGGAATGTCACATAAGCCAATGAGGATTACAAGGTGTAGGAATCACATGTCATCCATACTGGTGGGCAGTATATTTTAAGAGGGTTTTGTCTGGGGAAACACAACCTTAGGATTTAAAGAGTATTCCTTGGGGGTCAGCTTTACTGATAAAAATGTATATCTGCCCAAACATACTCATTTCAGCAACATTAGAATAATGAAAGACTGAGAAAGTTTTAACTGAATCACAAAACAAAAAAAGCGAAGTTCTAACTATACCATTCATGTTTGTTTGCAGCTCTTTGGTGCCAGTTCATTGGTCACTGTCCTATGTTAGGATTGTAACTTCTGAACTGCAAGTAACACAAGGAACTCTGTGACAAAGGCAGTAACCCACTGAGCTATCCACATAAAATACAGTTCATCTGCATTTAAAAACTACTAACAGACAAATGATTGCACTCCAGCAGGATCATTTATCATCAGCGTTATCTGGGCATTTTGTATTGTCTTATTGCTGTCCTGTATCGGCCATGATAATGATAAAAACTGTTTAAATGAAGCACACATGAAGTATGTGCCCTGCTGGGCCTGCGCAGATTTTAAAAAGAAAAACAACTAGTAACACATTCTCTTACCTACTCCGTTAGTCAAACTTTGTGTCACAGCCTAATGTGATAAGCTGCTACAGGGGTCAGGAAAGGTGAATAGGAATTAACAAACTTCTTTTCTCCTGCGCTGCACAGAAAAAGAAATATCCACGTGACGCAGCAGGACAGTAGGCAAAGGTTACCTGTGCCAAACAAAGGATTTGTCGCCTTTCGCCATGTGGAGATGAAGGGGTGAAAAAATAAACAAAGCCTCGTTAACATGTTTATGGTCTTTTAAAGACCTGTGAAGTACTCGGCTGCGGCTGCGATAATCGCTAAAACTGTCTATGTGTGTGTGCGCCCGGGAAGCTGTCTCAGCCTGGGCGCACACACACACAGACAGCCCTTTGAGCCCAATGTCGTTGCGCCACTGATTCCTCAGCTTTGTTGAAGGATGAGGGCTCAGGATCTTGCCGGATGGGGGAGTCCGAGGCCGGAGCTCTGAGGTTTGCTCCCTTTTACATTGGGGTCAAGCCATGCCCCCCTGCTTGTTGTACTGTTACAGCACGGAAAACTGGGTAACGGGAATTAGACGAAAACCCCGTACATCAAGATACTCCTTCCACGTAGTCGACAGATCAATTTAGTTGTTTTGTGTTTAGTGATTTAATCCAGCTAAATATTCCCAAATCCCTGATCTGCTCCTCTTCAATAAATGACCAAACACATTTTCTGGTTAATCAATAGTTTTGTTTATCTAAATAATGCAAGAATTTAGTTCCATCTAGTACATTTATTAATCATTATGCAAATCACAGAACACCTTATTTACATATTCTGGCTATCGGTCGTCCTCTAAGTCATCAAATTTAGTCGTCAGCACGCTACAGTCCCAAAGATCAGGTCAAGGACCAGAGACGTGCCAATATCGATCAATGACCATAGAATGTTCGATAGTCCGTGGTTCATCAAGAAATTGGGCAGCAATTCAGTCTGTCAAAGATTCAGGAGCACAGCCGTCACGTAGCGTCACCGTCGTCTCCGTCAGCATGAAAATATGTCATTCTGCAGCAGAACTATTCCCTCTCTATTCTACCGTCTTTTATAATAAAAGTAATGGCAAAATTTAACATTTGCTTAGTTTGGGCTCTTCCATTTGGTCGATTGAGATCGTCCGTTTTGGTTTCACAGAGCCTATGATGTCATATTGTCAGGCATGATCCATCCGGTTTTTATAAATGTCTATTGTCAGAGCTCTTGGCAGGCATCCCGTCGTGACCTTGCTAAGGCTCATCGTGTTTGGGGTCAGGCTGAGGCTACTGGAATGGATGCTTCGCACATGCGCACTTGGTCTGAAACCTCGTGGAATGGTAGCCGTCACGTAGTGTGTGTCAGGCGCCATCTTGTCTTTAGGCCCAAAGGATAACTTAAGCAAAACAAACACAAAAAGTAATTAAAACATAGAAATAACAAAATGTGAAACCCTCACTAATTCCCCTATGTGCTTGTAATTATCTAGCATATGGCGACATTTAAAGCGTTCATATTAACCCAGTGATGTCACCTGGTGCAACATACGATAACGTCACAAAAGCAACATATATAATGCGATATTCTATTTTTCTAGTATTAGTGTGCGTACATAGCTTAATTACAAATTATTTTAGCCATGCAAAATGCAAATCCCACGTATGTTTCATAAATTAGTACGGTTGATTAAATTTTCAGACACACATTAATAATATTATAATTAATAGATTATTTCAATTAGTATAAACAAGCAGAATGGGGGGGGGGGGGTATACAAAATGTTGTACTACCCGCTCCATCAATTCCCCCTTTGGTGATTATATCACCACACCTTCAAAATGTTGTTTTTCTTTTTATATGGAATCAGAAACGATTTCTTGCTTTCATTCATCACTCAGTTTCCCCTAACTCTTCTCTTTTTGCTGTCTTATACATACCCTCCTTGACTTCTTCTAATTCTATTTCTTCAAATTCCCTCTCTTGTTTCTTATCTTTTCTCCTCAAGTATTCTCTTTTTATCTTTTTCTGATTTTTATTCTTTTTACGACAAATACACCCTAGTCTTATTATTAATACTATGAAAATCACACATGTTAATGGAAATAGGATCTTAACTAAAAAGTACCTAGGTTTACTAAGAAATTCTTAATAGCAGATATCTTCTTTCCAATCTTTTCCCAAACACCTTCAACCTCCAGTGGTGCAATTTCGTCATGCAGTTCAGTTATATTTTTAATATAAATTTTCAAATCTTTACTTTCGTCTGGAATGTAAGTACAACAATGTTGAACTTTCAGCATTCCACAGACTCCACCCTCCTTTGTCAATAATGTATCAAGGGCAAGTCGATTTTGCATTACCATGGCATGCATGGCAACCATTTCAGTGTTTATCAATAAAAATCCTCCAGCAGTGCTTGTTGACATGCGATCCACTACTGTTGAAAGCCTTCTAATTTTGTTTGCATTCAGAGATATTCCCACTGCTGGTATCAATGCTCCAAAGATATCACCTACAATTTCTGACCAAGATTCTCTTTTTCTACGTGCTAAATAACTACCTAAATTATGTACACCATCTTCTCCTCTTTCCATATGAAAAATCTTCGGGAAAACCAGGCCTACATAACATGTGCCATACCAATGGTCTGGCAAACGATAATACGCCTTGTTCCCGCATATAAAGTATAACCCAGGAAAAACAGGATCTTTTCCACCTTTAAATCCCCATCCACTCATGATTCGGTATGTATCATGGCACTCACTATTACCTACAAAGTAATTATCATATGCAGTTTGATTCCTTCTAATACACAATTTCCCTTTCTGAGGCCAATCTAAAGCCATAGTTGGACTAGCTTCTCCTTTCAAGTGTTTTTCCATTTCTACATCCCAGACTGTCTTCTCCACTTTTCCTTCAGATGCCTTTCTTTACATTTTCAATCTCCTTTCTTCAACCATATCCAAAAATGTATTTTCTTCTTTCTTTGAACTGCAAGTTAAATTGTTTTTAAAAATATATTCTAATGTTAGTTCTTTAGTTTCTAAGATAAATTTACCTAATACCTTTGCAGGTTTTACCTTGTTTAGCTTGTTAATTGATGGTACTTGTGAAATATGTTATCTACATCTGAAAAATAATACTCTAATTTCCCTGTTTGATAAAATAAACTAGTTATTACACTACAAGTTATTCCATAAATTACTGGAAGGTGGTGATAAGTCACTCCCTCTGATACAGATGCAGGTAACTGCATACAAACGTAGCAGTTCCTTACGTCCATTGTCTTTACATATTCATGCAACAATTTCGAAAATACGTTATTAGAAAAATCAGTTATAGACCTATCTTTATGTAAATAGTTTTTATCTATTCTAGTCGGAACTACCTTTTGAATCTTTTCTATATTAGTTTTGTTCTCACTATGTCCTTCTGTTGTATCTATGGTAACCTTAAATGAGATCAGGAGAGCAAGTATGCTCCACAGAAGCATTAGTAATCCTGTACAACAGCAACACATTTTACACCATCTTTTCAAAAATATACATCTACCTTTTCTACTATCTGTGTTTGCCATTTTTGTTAAAATGGACAATGTCTTTTGACTTGGCCTCTTCTACTTCACAACTAGTTTGTCTAACCCATGGCTCTAAGCACCTACTTGGTTCTACCAGTTTTATCTTTTTCTGTATTTTATTGTCTTTCCATTAGCAGCTTTCTTGTCACATTCAGTTTGGCATCTCATCATCTTTCCCTTTTCCTTCGTGATCAGAATGCATATTGTCCTGAACATCCGCTTCTTCTCCAATATCGAACAAGATAACTCTCAGGATTTCCAATTCTTCGTCCTCCTCAACCACTTCTGGTACAGTCACCTCTGGATATCCTTGGCTATCCGCCTCTTCTTTTACTTCAGGCAGGGTCACATATGTCCATTCTGGCGACTTATACTTCTGGTTAGGTTTCCTCGTTCTTTTGCTTTCTTTAATTACAACTATTTCTTCGTCTTTTGATTTCTCTTGACTCGTCACTTCATTCACCTGTTCAGCTCTTGGTGAATTTACTCGTGTCAGTCGATATCTCAATCTTTTTATTTTATTCGGCCAAACATCGTCTTTTGCTGCTCTTTTCAATTTACTTCCTTTATCATTCTTTTCAGTTCTCCAAGCTCTTTTTCTTAGAACTCGACCTTCAGGTACTTCGTCTTCGCTTTCCTCTGACTCTGGTTCAACTTGCTTTTTACTTTCAACAGCTTCTTTTTCCACCACTTCTTTTGTTTTCCCTACTTCTGTCCCTCCTCGAATCTCTGGCACGCAATCTTCCTGCTGACTACTTATCCCTGCTTCTAACTGAATGTTGGAGTTCCCTCCACCTCCTCGGGGGTCTTCCGCAGAAATCTTTCCCTCTCTCTCTGTATCTAGCACCTGTCCATCTAAATGAGTTATTTCAGGCGGAATTTCTCTCAATCTTTCATCCGGAACTTCTCTTTCAGTGATTTCTTTAATTGTCTCTTCACTGTCTTTTTCTTTGTCTTTTCCTAGAACATTGAGTTCCTTGTTCAATCTCTGAGTCTGAGCTGGTATCAGAAATCTGTAACCTTCTTCTCAGGGAAATACTTCTGGGAACAAAAGTTAGACTTTGCTCTGATTCCCCCCTTTCAGGGTTTTCTTTTGTTTTTGTCTCTTCGTCATCTGATTCAGTACTGGATTCTGATTCCTCAAAATACTCCTTTTCTGTGCTATCCGCTGGATTTGGAATTCTCAATGTGTGACTTGCATGAATCCAATTTCTCAGTCCAGCACACTTCACAGCTGTTGTGGTTAAGATAACCTGTCGTGGTTTTCCCCACCTTGGAACCAAACAGTTTCTTCTTCTGTGTACTTTTATTCTCACCCAGTCCCCTGGGCTCAGATTATGGGCTTGCTTCTTTTCAAGAGTGGTGGCATCCGCTCCAAGCACAGAATGAACTGCGTCAGCCAGGCTTTTACAGTAATCCAACACCATGTCATCAGTTATAGATAACGGCTTGTTGACTGGTATGAACACATGCCGCATCACTCTGCCCATGATAATTTCATGGGGGCTCAACCCTGTAGTTCTGTCTGGAATTGATCTAATAGTCATGAGTACTAGAGGCAAGACATCAGGCCATTTCATACCTCTGGCTAAACACATTTTCCCTATCCTGTTTTTGATAGTACCATTCATCTGTTCCACCACACCAGAAGCCTCTGGGCTGTAGGCACAATGTAGTTTTTGCTGTACATTCATTGCTTCACAAATCAATTTTATGATCTCATTATGGAAATGTCTTCCTCGGTCTGATTCAATGGTTACTGGGAATCCGAATCTAGGGATAAATTCCCTCAAAAGTAATTTTGCCACTGTTATTCCATCATTTCTCCTTGTTGGGAATGCTTCCACCCATCTAGAAAACAAACAAACCATAACTAGAACATACCTCAACCTGTTACAAGGAGGCATCTCAATTAAATCCACTTGCATTCTGGTAAAAGGCCCTCCTTCTCAACCTATTGTTCCTAGGCTCACTACAGTCTTTTTTCCAGGGTTGTATTGCTGACATATAAGGCATCTTTGACAAAGACTTTCTGCTACAAGTCTAAATTTTGCATTGTACCAGGTCTGCTTAAATCACCTGATCATGGCATCTCTCCCTATGTGTCCCTTACCATGATGCACCCGTGCCATGGCAGACATCATGCTATAAGGCATAACTGGTCTTCCATCTCGATAGACCCACACATTATCCTTTTCTCTTGGTGCACATTTTGCTTTTACCCACTGTTTCATTTCCTCATATCCTGCTTCTTCCTGCAATTGCCTCACTTCCTCCCAGGTACCTACAGTGTTAGTAAACATCAAAGAGCAAGAAATCACCTCTTTCTCCTTTGCCCTGTTTATTGAATTCTGATTACGTGCACAGTATTGAGCCATATCGTTGGCGTATTTATTGCCAATGTCGATGTAATCACCACTCTGACTGTGGGCAGCACACTTCACAACAGCCACTTGTCTAGGCAGCTGTATCGCCTCAAGCAATTTTCCAACCACCTCAGCATTCTTTTTTTTTTTTTTTGGAAAACCTTTATTGACATTTCAAACAATTACACATATGGGCCTACAACCCCCGGGGCCGGCCGCTAAACAATCAGAATAACAGAAAGCAGGTCTATCACAGTCAGTACCTCGGGGAGCAAAATCTCGACACTAACATACTCCCAGTCTCTGAACAGCCCAGGTAGGAGACCAGGATAATAAAGGTTTACATTTTATAATAGAAAAGGATGGAAGGATCAGGTGCCAAACAGTTTCCCAGCAGCGAAAAATGGCAGGCAGAACGATGAACGTAAACAATACACAGCAGTCTATCTGAGCAATGGCGCTGAAACAGTAAGTTCAGGATGTGGAGGAATGACACGGCCATTTGCGCCTGCAACCCCCTGCCCCAAGACCCAGGAAACTCCACGGAAATTATGGCACTCCGGAAACAGCAGTGATTAACAACAAAGGAGTACTACCATGCTGATCCCAGAAAAAGACAAAAAAGAATAAGAGAAGAAAAGGAGGCCATAGAAAAAGGAGGTGAAAGACTAAAGGATCCCCCCCCAACCCCCCACCCTGCACCTCTGCAGATGAGTACGGCCCCCCCCCCTAGCAGTGTGCCTGTCGCCCCGGAACCAGACCCGAAATATAGAAGAAACAGAGAAAAGAAGTGGGAAAGGAGCCCCCACCAGACGGGGGGGTAGAGAGAGTATTAATAAACTGGAGGAGGGCCTGCAAAACACGCCCCCGGTTTCTCCCTCCCGCACCACACGGTTTCCCATAAAGCATACAATAAAGAACACAAAATCGACCCTGTCAAAGAGGAGTAAGGAGCATTACGCACTTGGTACACTAACAGTTATGCCGTGAGAGCACACAACTCCCGAGCCCGCCCGCCTAGTAGGTGACCACCTCGGAAGGGTCAGCATCATCCTTGGCCACTCTTTGCAAACCCACCCATGCATACCCCTCGTCCCAGTGCCATGTCCAATGTTACCAGAAAGAGAAGTGTCCAATAAAACTCAGGAAGCGACCCACACAGGTAGGGTAGAGGGCTCTGAAGATCGACACAGTCAGCTCTAGGGAGGATCGTCTTTCCCGATGCCGAGCCAGGATTTACGCTGCACACCAGGCCCAGGAAGGCGGAATCAGCCAGGGCGGGCAACCGTTGCTTGGACGTTGCCTGGGTCGTCGGAGACCGCGCACGGGACAAGGCCACCACCCCCCGCTCAGGTCCGAAACCTCCGGAACAGACCAAATCCACAGCCAGCTGATCGCACGTTAATATACTGTCCGGAGAGTCCAGGCGTGCACTATTCACAGGGGCGGCCACGACACTGTCCCCCCGTGCGCGGCGTGAGAAGTCCCAGTGTACCTGGGGATAGGCAGGCGGCAACTGTTCCGACGCTGATATCACTCCATCGAGCTTGTTCCCCAACACCCAGGCTCCGTGAATCAGGGTGGAGTGAAGGGCACCGAGAGCCTCGAGAAGGTCACCGTACCCCAGTACAGCTCCCGGCGCTCGCTCCGCTACGCTCCTCAGAGTCGCACCCTCCCAATCCTGCTGCAACCCAGTGTACAGGATGGTGGACTCTGGCATACCAAAATGGCCGCTGGGTAGGTCCATCCCAGATCGGGACCGGGGCTCAGACACAAGCGCCTCGGGTTCCATGGCACTGGTAACTGGGTTCCGAGGGAAGGCAAGCAATGTGTCCGGTGTGTGGTCACGGGCCACAGTCGTCCCCACCACGGACCAGCGCCCGCGAAAATCCGGGAGCAGCCCGCAAGAATCGGGACAAGTTACGGGCGGCGTCCGGGCAGCTCACCGGCGAAGGCTGAAGCAATCACCGGAGAGTCCTGGAGTTGCCACCTCAGGCACGCACTCGTTCAGCTACACTTAGTGGTAGGAGCGACCACGGCGAAGCGCAGTCCGACATTCGCACCACTCCGGCAGTCCGACCCCACCCAGTCACCAAAGGCCGTTGTTGTTGCACTGTCGCCCGGCCATGGCGTTCACTCGAGGTCCCGGCTCCGGGGCTGCACAGGCCGCAAACTTCAGACGGACATTTCTCCGGCGGTACCGCTGCCAGAAACTTCGGGGTCACACGGCCGGTTGCCGCTCGCGTTCACCAACACTGGTAGATAGCGCAGGCTAAGGATCTCGTGCAGGATATCTGTGCGGGGTGCGGAGGTTCACGGAGCCGGGAGCCTACGCTGCCATCCCGGTCGCCATCTTGGCTCCTCCCCCCACCTCAGCATTCTTAATAGGAATTCCACTCGATGTCAAAAACCCTCTCTGCAGCCATATTTGACCGAAGTTGTGTACAACTCCGAATCCGTACTGGATTTCAGTTATCACAGTCACTCTCACACTCTTCCCAATCTTACATGCTCTAGTCAAAGCAACAAGTTCAGCTACATGGGCCGATTTTACTCCCTTCAGGTAGGATGCTTCCATTACTGCTGCAACGGTGCATACTGCATATGCTGCACTCAACATTCCATCATCTGTTCTTAAACAGGATCCATCTACAAACATCACAAAGTCACTTTCTGGTAATGGCACATCTTTTATGTCAGGACGTGGTTTGGTACAGAAATCGAGTACATCCAAACAATCATGATCTGCTTCATCTCTGACTTCCACATTCTCAGCATCAGGCACCAATGTTGAAGGATTCATATTCAAGCATCTTACAAGACTTACATTAGTTGCACTTAATGTGACTTTCTCATACTTAGTCAGTCGACTATGTGTCATATACTGAGTGCGACTCCTTGTTAAAAGGATTGCCACATCATGAGGTACAAACACTTTCACAGGATATCCCATCACAATTCCTTCACTCTGTTCCAAACTCCGATAGGTAGCAGCCACTGCTTTCAAGCACCCAGGTAAGGCTACAGCTACTGGGTCTAGCATTGATGAGAAGTATGCAATTGGTCTCCTCAGTTTTCCATGCTTCTGTATTAAAACAGAGAGTGCACCTCCATTTCTATCACTGCAATACAATTCAAACTCTTTTTCATAATCAGGCATACCTAATGCAGGTGCTTCACACAACCCATCTCTCAACCGCTTAAAAGCTGCCAATTCCTCTTTGTTCAAATCAATAGGATCTCTCACATCACTCCTTGTCAAACGTACCAAAGGCTTTGCAATCAAAGAGAAATTGCTAATCCATTGACGACAATATCCAACCATTCCAAGAAACATTCTCACCTCTCTTTGGGTCATGGGGGCTCTCATTCCTTTTATGATCCTGATTCTGTCTATTGTTATCTTTGTCAGTCCTTTTTCGATATTATGGCCTAAATATTGTACTTCTTTCTTGCAAAATTGTAATTTTGATGGGGACACTTTAAGCCCTCCATCAGCCAGATAATTCAGCAAGGCTATAGTTTCTATCTCACAAGCCTCACGGGTTTTCGACGCCACAAGAAGGTCGTCGATGTATTGAACTAATACTGAATTTTCGGGCATTTCTAGACTCTCCAAGGATTTCTTCAATATCTGATTAAATATTGAGGGGCTTTCTGTATTCCCCTGTGGAATTCGGAACCAAGCCAAAATACGTTCGCTGAAACGAAACGCAAAAATTTGCTGGCTGTCATGGTGCAATGGGACGGAAAAGAAAGCATGGCATAAATCAATCACGGTATACCATTCTGCATCATGTGGAATCTGATACAAAATCACAGATGGATTTGGTACAATGGGACAGCAAGATACAACAATTGTATTGATCCTTCTCAAATCTTGCACTATCCTGAACTTTCCATTGGGCTTTTTCAGTCCCATAATTTGGGAATTACATGGACTACTCATTATTTCTCTCAGAATGCCTTGTTTTATCATCTTTTCAATCACAGGACTAACTCCTTCAATTATTTCAGGTGTCAATTTATATTGGGGAACATTTGGATAGCTTACTCCTTCCTTCACTGTTATTTTTACTGTATCTACATTTCTCATTAGTCCCACATCTTCTCCTGTGAAATCCCAAACTTCTGCTTTTACGGACTGTTTCAATTCTTTAGGTAATTCATCAGGGTTAAATACAGCATAGGTTTCAGTAACCTCATTTTCTCTGTTTGCCATAGTCATTTTATACAACACATCTTCATCAGGGGTCTCAAAGGCTATCCCATCAGGGGTACAGAATATAGTGCAATTCATCTTACACAATAAATCCCTACCTAACAAATTTACAGGACTTGTATCGCACACGACAAAGCGGTGCATTTCTGAAATTTCCCTATGCTAACTTTCACTGGTTCTGTAAGATAAGTTTTAATGTGTCTGTTGGATACACCAACTACTTGGATCGTTTCATCCGAGAGAGGAAGGTTCTTAACATCAGCTGACCTGACAGTTGATCGAGTAGCACCAGAATCGACTAGGAAAGTAATGCTTTCATTGTTTATCTTCCCATCCACAAATGGGCCTGTCTGGTCTACTTCTAGAGTTGCACCAAGTACGCAGTCTTCTTCCTCCCTTCGGCACCGTCAATAAGCCTCTTCCGAATCGCTCTCATCGTGTTGTAGCCAATACTGCGAAACAGTGCTAGCGCGCGGCAGCTTAGTTACCTGTTCTTCGTTGTAGAATCCTGTCTCATTACTGTATTTCTGTGAGTTTTTGCTCTGTGGAAAAGGCGGTTTTGGCACCTGATTCTGTTGGGGAACAACCTGCTGGTGTCGCTGCGGTTGACCACTCACCTCATTCTGCACCTGTGGATTCAATGATGCATTTTCATTATTAGTACTTGGGGGAAATTTACACTCGGATTTCCAGTGCCCTACTCTACCGCAATTATGACACAGGAATTTCTTTTTAGCTTCTTCTATATTAAAATTTCCCTTACCTTTACCAGAAATTAATTTTTGTCTAGGGCCTGTATTATCGCTTGTTCTGCCAACTGAGCTTCCTGCCTCTCTGCTACCTTTACTTGTGCCCACATAGCTTTCTCTTTTAATTTACGCTGTTTTGCTTCAATTTCATCACTGAAATATTTTGCATGTTTCAATACTTCATATATTTTCTTATTTTGCCAATCTACAGTATGTTGTTTGATCATCTCACTAATCTCTGTACGTAAACCATATACAAATCTGTATACAAAATGACTTAAATCCTTTTCACTCAAATTGTCAACACCACTAAATTGTTTAAAGGCCAAATTCAGCCTTTCGTAATATGCATGTACTGACTCTCTGCTTTCCTGATGAGTTCTGTCAATTTTCACCCAATCTGTTTCTTTAGGAGGTACTTTATTTTTCAGAAAGGCAATAACCTGTTCATATTTCTTCATAGCCTCTGGGTCTGGAGCCCCTGTCTTTGGATCCCTAGGGTATTCTTGTGTAGGCCAATTAATCATTAATTTGCACTCTGTCCATAAATCTGCTGGCACTATTATGTCAAACAGGCTATTCAGATCAATCCATAATACTTTAGACAATTTCACAAATCTGTCCACTTGCCTATACCACTCGACAAGCTTTTCGCGTAGTCGAGCGAAATTATTCGTAAATGACAAAATATCTTGTCTAGTCCATGGAACATGTACATATCCTCCTCCTGGAATTTCTCTCATGGAGCACTCTGTCACTACCTTTTCTTTTTCTCTCACCGGGAATGCTGCAAATGTTTTATCTGAGGCATCATCTCGTTTTCGGTACCACCTGCTTCTCCATATATCTACATATCCCCATTTTCTCAACAAAATAAGTATCTCCTTAATCTGACTTATCCGTCCTGTGGTGTTCAAATTTTCAATATCTTTTTCAGTGAAATCTATTCGATATGGTTTTTGTAAAGCTTTTACCTTTTCAATATCTATACCCATTTAATTTGCTTCTTCTTCTAGTCTTTCATGCAGATTTTTCGCTCTCCATGTTACACTTTTGCACAAAAATAATAATTCCTCATCCTGATAAGTTTTTAATTTCTCTATGGGGATAGTTCCTACTATTAACTCTTCCAGTATCATTCGTAACTTGGCCACATCTAATGATTGGGATTCTTTGTCTTTTCTCTGCAAGCTTCTCAACCATTCACTCAATTCTTCTGAAGATAGACCTACTGGTTTCTCTACATTACTTTGTTCGGAATCCTTTTGTGTCTCTAATATTGACTCCATTGTCATTGTATGTCTTTCTGCTATATTTGGGCCTATAAATGGGTTACTCAAAACATTTGGTTCGATCATACTCATTGTCTGTCTCCATGGATTTTCATTTAGGTTCTGTTTTGGCTTCTCAATCTGTTTATTGCTATTATAAGGAACTGTCAAACAATGTTCACTATCTTTCTGTTTATCAAAAATAGGCATCACAGGGCCTATAGTCACTGGAACAGTTACAGCTTCTAGATTTTTAGTCAATTCTCTTATCTTTTCCTTTAATTCTAAAGTTGTTTTCGCTAATTCTGCCGAATTTTCACCATTTACCTTATTATCTGACTTTCTCTCTACTTCTTTAACGGAATTATTTTTCTCTAATTCCTGGGACACTGGTTCTGACTTAATAATCCGTAAAGTTTCTCTCATTGGGGCACTTGGTGTCAACATTTCTGATTGTGGTTGATACGGAGGTGGATTTTTATGAAACATGTCATCAAGAACATCATCCTCCGATTCATTCACTCCATACCCTCTTGATTCAACATTATGTCTTTTTTCCGTACATTTTCTACCTCCAACTTCGTCAGCAGTTCTTACGGGAAACAGACCTTCAGTCATACTCGCATTCCACCACCTTCTCATTCTCTCATCATGAGTGTCATGCCCATATCTACCAAACATGTACTTGTATCTTCCGCCACTCCTCTGTGTCTCTCTGTCATGCATTTCATCTTCCCATTCGGTCAATGCTTCAAACTGTGTCGGTCTTGGTCTCGGTTCTAGATTCATCATTCTTTCTCTCAAATTTCTCAAAACTGCTAAATTAAACGAACCATGCTCTGGAAATGCCAAGACTCCATCGTCTTTAGTGTATTTTACCCAATTGTCTAACCAAATAAAAGTATGATATCCGTATTTCGCAACCATAAAGGATGCAGGGGTTTTCGGTGGAGGAAGTAACTGTCCTTCCCTAGTCACAATCGGTTTGTCCTTTTTAAACCACTTTTTAATTTTTCCAAACCAGGACTTTTTCTCCTTTTCTGGTGGATCGTAATACATCTTTTCTGTCTTACTTGTATCGCTAGTCTCTCCTTACGACTGTATTATTGTTCTTAACCAATCGTAGCGCGACTCACACTAACGCACCAGTCCAGAGCGTCTACGTCACTTATGCAATTCTCCAATCTCAGCGCGACTTACACTCACGCACCAATCCGGAGCGTCTACGTCACCCTGTATTTCTCCACACCTAGCGCGGCGTACACTAACGCACCAACCAGGAGTGTCTACGTCTCTAACTGACTAGTCAATCCCAGCGCGGTCTTTCTGACATCAGCAGCCGCTGCCGCAGCTCCTGCTCCTGTTGACCCCTCCTTTACAAAATTCTCTCGGTAAGCTTTTTACGTTTTTCCGATTCACAAATCTGTTAGTAACAACATAAAAACGCCACCATTGTCGGCTTCGCTAACCAAAGAACAGTCAATAACCTTTCTCACAAGAATTCTGTCTTTCTCGAGAGCAGCGCCTACCTCTGCTCTACTACGGAATCGTTACTTCCGTTGATAAAGTAGCACATCCCTCTACCTTACCCTTCTAACAAGCATCAGCTAACCGTTTCTCCAGAATTAAGACACCTAGTTGGAGACCCAATGCTCCTGAGAAATAAAACCAGAGTTTTCACAATTAACCTGAATGCTTTTTCATTCACACACTTTCCCACTGAAAAATGTAGTACATTCACACAGAATTCTGTCTTTCCCGAGAACAGCGAACAGTCTGTCCTACTACAGAATTATGACATTCGTTAACAAAGTAGCACTTCCCTCTACTTTATCCTTCTAGCAAGCTTAGGGAACACCTATTACCTTTCCAGTGATAAGCGTTATCAGAGCTCCTTCTGGACTCCTGGTACGTAAGACCAAAATTTCACAGGTGACCTTCGCTACCATACACTTCTCTCATACAGAAAATGTCCCTAACAGCAACGCACGACGATGTTACCGAATCGAACCCAGACAATGCGTCGTGCAACTTCACTCGTTACACGTTTCCCCTGTGTACCTACAGGGCAACAACAATTCTGTCTTTCCCGAGAGCAGCGCTTACCTCTGCTCTACTACGGAACTGTTACAAACTTCCGACTTCCTACATCCCAGAAGCCGTGCCAACAACATAGAACTCAACGCGACTCAACATAGTGTTAATACATAAACCAATACTTTCCAATAATCAATAAGCTATTTACAAGCAATAATCACCCAACCAAAACAATAAAAACCATAACTCTGCTACCAGAAAAACTGTTACAGCACGGAAAACTGGGTAACGGGAATTAGACGAAAACCCCGTACCTAATATTTATCCTCCCTTCGTCAGAGACCAAATATCACATTAACACATTCACTTGCACAATCATTGGTGGGGCCCATAACACCAACATTCACACTTTACTTCCCTCTGGCCTGTACTTTCGGGAGGGATGACTGTTTCCAAGCGCTGACATGAAAGGAATACCTTATAGATTGGAAAACTTATTTACACTTCTATACACTAATACCTTTATTACTGCACATCTTAATCCTAAACATCAAGATACTCCTTCCACGTAGTCGACAGATCAATTTAGTTGTTTTGTGTTTAGTGACTTAATCCAGCTAAATATTCTCAAATCCCTGATCTGCTCCTCTTCAATAAACGACCAAACACATTTTCTGGTTAATCAATAGTTTTGTTTATCTAAATAATGCAAGAATTTAGTTCCATCTAGTAAATTTATTAATCATTACGCAAATCACAGAACACCATATTTACCTTTTCTGGCTATCGGTCGTCCTCTAAGTCATCAAATTTAGTCGTCAGCACGCTACAGACCCAAAGATCAGGTCAAGGACCAGAGAAGTGCCAATATCGATCAATGCCCATAGAATGTTCGATAGTTCATCAAGAAATTGGGCAGCAATTCAGTCTGTCAAAGATTCAGGAGCACAGCCGTCACGTAGCGTCACCGTCGTCTCCGTCAGCATGGAAATATGTCATTCAGCAGCAGAACTATTCCCTCTCTATTCTACTGTCTTTTAATAATAAAAGTAATGACAAAATGTAACATTTGCTTAGTTTGCGCTCTTCCAATTGGTCGGTTGAGATTGTCCGTTTTGGTTTCACAGAGCCTATGATGTCATATTGTCAGGCATGATCCATCCGGTTTTTATAAATGTCTATTGTCAGAGCTCTTGGCAGGCGTCCCGTCGTGACCTTGCTAAGGCTCATCGTGTTTGGGGTCAGGCCTAGGCTACTGGTACGGATGCTTCGCACATGCGCACTTGATCTGAAACCTCGTGGAATGGTAGCCGTCACGTCATATGTGTCAGGCGGCCATCTTGTCTTTAGGCCCAAAGGATAACTTAAGCAAAACAAACACAAAAAGTAATTAAAACATAGAAATAACAAATAAAATGTTAAACCCTCACTAATTCCCCTGTGTGCTTGTAATTATCTAGTATATGGCGACATTTAAAGCGTTCATATTCACCCAGTGATGTCATCTGGTGCAACATACGATAACGTCACAAAAGCAACATATATCATGCGATATTTTTCTAGTATTAGTTGCGTACATAGCTTAATTACAAATTATTTTAGCCATGCAAAATGCAAATCCCACGTATGTTTCATAAATTAGTAAGGTTGATTAAATTTTCACACAAACACATTAATAATATTATAATTAATAGATTATTTCAATTAGTATAAACATGCAGAATGGGGGGGTATACAACATTTTGTACTACCCACTCCATCAGTACCATCTCATTGACATTGGAACTTTGGAACCATTAACAAGTGACCTTGCAAGGTTCTCTCAAACCTGGGTATTTGTAATTGCGGACCGATGGATAGGCGACAATAGAATTGATGACTTGTACCTGGCTAAATGCTTCAGAATATCTTTTTTAAGGTGAGGCCAATTGAATTCACACAGAGTGGGTAAGGAGTTGGCCAAGTAGGCACAGAGATATCCAGAGGACCCAGTTAAATTGTACAAAACTACTTCTGAAGTTATGATGTTTTTTGACGTTTCCTTAGGAATCCTGATTAGGCCATTGGTCCGAATCCACCAATAATCGTGTGTATTTTTCAAGTCGTGCAGCCGGTGTAAATCTCAAAAGCTTGGACTTAACATAAACAAAACACCTCTACAATGTAAATTTGTTAGGTTCTTCCCTGGTTTCCGAATTAGATATATTCAGGCCTCTTAATCATAGGTGTGATCCACTTCTCCTTTAATACGAGAAAAAATCCCATCATGGGGCGGCCAATATCACAGAAACGTTTTAAAGAATTCTGTTGTTAACTTAGCAGGCCCTGGTGTCTTGCTGGATTTTAGGGAACTTATTGCTTTATTCACCTCAGTCACCTCTGTTGGTCAGCTTGGATCCAATCTCTGAACTTCGTGAGTCAACATACGTCACTCCTCTTTGTTTAAATATTTTTATTGGTTTTTAGGCATGAAATATGATACAGGTGCATTGCATAGTTCAGCCGTATTACCTTAGCAAAAGATTTACATGCTTCAACAGTACAAATAGCATTCCTGGTCAGGATATTATTAGCAGGATAAAACGCAATCTACAACAGGGAAGCTAATAACCTCTGGTACTATGTAGGTTCGATCACCTTTTTCATCTAACTTCGACTCTCAGGTCACCAGAGCCCTCCATTGAGACTGCAATGCTGCCCAGGCTTAGTGAATGTTATACGAACTACTGTTGAAGCGTAGTACCGTGCAATAAGAAGGACAATGACAACTGGCCTTGTTGAAGTGTAATGATGATGGGGAGGGGGGTTAAGCCAGGGTTAAAACATAAACTATTGCCCAACTCAGGTCGCTCCTACCCACTTCCAATGTCCCGGCCACACACGCTCACCGTTCGTTGACGATTCTGATGTTTTACGATTAAACGTGCACATCTGGAGTATGCATGGGGGGTAGTCTAGTGCCTTGCCTTCCGGGTGTGCCTGTCAGGGGTGATATTACGGTGCCATAACTGCCGCGTCGGCTTAGTCTGTGGAAGCCAAAGGGTCCGCATCAGAGCGGGGGTCCCTTTGAAAGTCCTGCAATGTGGCATCCTATCTGGCAACAATTGGGATTTTACGGAGCCCCAGTGCATCTTCCTGATGCAGTGCAGTACTTTCTGCCTGCACTCAGGTCAGTAGCGAACAAGTTCATTCTATCACAGGAGGGGATTCTGACATTTTCCACCTTTTATTGATCAAGTGTTTAGCAGTCAGAAACCCCAATTCTATAAACCTGGATATTACCTTATGCTCCTTCGGTCTACGGAATAACCCCAGGATACATGTTTCCCATGTGCATGCTGTTGTGTGCCCAGTACACTCAGCCAGCTGGGGACTGACACACCACCATCAGCAAGAGAAGGGTAACCCCATAACATGTGAAGAAGATCTGCGTCCACCAAGCGATATTTAGGTCATTGGGCTTCTGTGCGCATAAAATATCTTATTACTTTGGCCCAGGTCAGGTAGGATCTGTGTACTATATAATTTGTATGAGACGGAAGCGGATGTTTCTGGGGAAGAGGGTGGGCCCCCTCCAGTATAGCAGCCCATTCCCGATCCGTGCATGGGCAGTTTAGATCTGTGTCCCAGTGGCGTCGTAGGGGTGCAAGTGACTGTGCAGTGTAAGAATGTAAAAAGCTATTGTACCGCTTCGTGAGGTGCCTCCCTGTGCCCAGAACATAAATATATTGGACTGTGAGATTCATCCGACATATTTCTCCTCAGGGACCTCAATGCCGAGAGCTATCAAATGTAGAAAAGGAACTGACCCTGTGGCAAACCGTCATCCTCTTTTAAGGTGTCGAAACATAGGTTCTGTAGTAGGGGATCTCTGTGTATAGTCATAATCATGTGAGTAGTCCCGCCCATGTGCGTGGACCCTGGAGCACTTTAATAGATATAGTCTCTTAAGTTGTCTTCTTCTGCAGTCCTGCATAGACACTTAAGAGATAATAAAAGACAATAATGCAGCCTGAAAACAACTAGGTTACTCTGGCCATTACTTCATCCTGAAGTGAAAAAGATAGCCAGGTAACAGTTAAATTTAACTATTTTACTAAGTTTCACACATAGAGAAATGCCCCTTCACAAAAATCCCCTTTTCATGATAGAGATGAAGGGTTGGACAGACAAGCCCCTTAGGCTGCCATTATATGTCTGTAAATGGATACCGTTCCTTTAAGAATCCTTCCTGAGAACCTCGGTATCCCATGATGCACAGCCTAAAGGCCAGTTAGTTTCAGTTCTTTTTTCCGGCTCCAGCTAGCAGGACCCTGGAACATTGAGCTCTACCTTTAGTGGTATATCTTTCAATTATTAAACTTTAAAGTTAGTTTGAGTGTTTCACTCAACGTCTTTGGCCTTTCTCTTCCTTTTGCTGTCTTTTTTGGACAGTTAGCCCACATTTTTCTTTGGAAAATGCCATCTTTAATTGACAAGTGCCCTGAATGTGGCAGGAAGAAGGCCAATTCGGACTCCCACAGAGTTTGTATTCTCTGTCTACCTTCTTCACATGTTCCTGAATCCTGCGCCATCTGTAAATCCTTCTCCAGGAGGACCCTGCGTGACAGGGAGAAGATTCGTCTTCAAGGCCTGGAGCAGAGAAGACAACAGGCTGCAGGTGGGACATCTGGGCAAGGAGAGAGCCTTTTCTACTCCACAACCCATGCGTCGGCCTCTGGGGGACTCCACAGTCGACAAAAGGCTCAAAGACGACGCTGGTCCCGGTCGACGTCGAAGGCGACAACATCGACGTCAAAACCAGGTATGACGACGATATGCTCCCCGTCGACTCAGGGCTCTGGGTCAAAGTGGCGTTGAAGATCGCCGTCGAGGGGAAGGACGCCGAGGCCTCGGCTGAGGTCGACGTTGAGGACATCCCAGTCAACGTTGACACATCATCGCCGTCGATCTGGGTCTAGGAGACATCGGCGCTCGCCGCCGAAGGCGACACTGCCGCTCATCGTCGACGCGAAGGTCGGCGACGAGGAGAAGAAGGTCGACGTCGAGGAGAAGATCGACGTCAGGAGGAAGGCGCTCGACGTCAAGGAGAGGTTCGACGTCTAGAACTGGACGGTCGACGTCAAGAGATCAGTCTCCCTCTGTGGTCAGCATCTCAACGTCTGCGAGTTGTAGATCACGACGATGTTGGCATTCGCCGTCGAGGGGCACTACATCCAGGGCTCCCTCTTCAAGGCCAGCCCGCAAACGGAGAAGGGAAGTAGCTACCTCGGACTCTGAGTATTCCAGGACCTATTCTCCAACTAGGACACTGGAACCTGCTCAGCCTGTGGCTCCACGTCCGTCGCCTATGCGGCCCAGGACTCCTACTCCTCCGCCACCACCTAAAACTCCTCCGCTGCCTCCTCCACCGCCTCCTGCAGCTCCACCTGTGCCCGTGATCCCTGCAGAACCGAGAAGACCAAGATCACGGTCCCGGCCAAGACATCGCTCTCGCAGCAGGCACCGTTCCTCTACAAGGTCTCGCCGGCGCCACGAGAGATCACGTTCTCGATATACGAGGGACACGGCGTCCTCTAGAGGGGGGAGATACTCGCCCACATTGTCGGACTCTCCACCTCAGAGAGTTTCACCTGTCGATGACATTGCCACATTTCAGGAGGTTCTGGTGAGGAGAGCGGCGAAACTGGGCATTGCACTGTCTGTGCCTACTCCTACTACATTGGTGATTTTTGAAACTCTACAACAGAGGCCAACCTCGCGTCTTCTGCTTCCTTTGGTGCCTGGGTTGGAGGAACCGGCGATGGAATTGTTCCTTACGCCTGCCTCGGTGAAATCGGCGCCTTCAAGGCTCCAGAAGAAATACCGTCCCCCGGACTCTGACCCTGCATTCCTTCGGGCGGACCCCCTCCCGGATTCAGTCATCGTGGTGGCGGCTAAGAAGCAGCATGCTTCGGCCCCTTTGTCTACAGTCCCTCTGGACAAGGAAAGCCGTAAGCTGGACTCTGCGGGGAGGAAAGTCTGTAACACTGCAGCCACATGCTGGGCCGTTACAACCGTTCCTTGTGGGAGTCTCTTCACCAGTTCATGGACCTCCTACCTAGGGACAGACGTGAGGATTTCCAGGAGATACTCAACGAGGGACTGATGGTCTCTAATCAGATTATCAGTGCGGCAGCGGACACCTCTCTCCTGGCAGCCCATGGGTATTGCCATGGCGTTGCTCTCCGACGGCATTCCTGGTTGCATCTCACCTCCTTAAAACCGGAGGCTCAGCAGCGCATTGCAAACCTCCCTTTCTCAGGTACCACCCTCTTTGGTTCCCATGCAGACAAGAAAATGGCCCGCATGAAGGCTGAGGTTGAGACTCTCAAAGCCTTTAGCTTTGAAAAGCCTAAGGAGCAGCGTAGGAATTTCCGCCCTATCCAACGGCGTTATTCCTCTCAACGATTCCAGCGCGGGCAGGGCCGTCAGTCTGGACAGCAACAACAGCAACAGTTTCAATGGTCATTTCAGCCGTTTCAGAGACGCCAGTCGAGAGGGAGGGTTAACCAGCAGTTGACACCAGGGAATAAGGCCCCAGCGGGTTCCAAGCCCTGAAAGGTTACTTCCCCCTCTTCTGTTGCCCACTCCAGTGGGGGGAAGCATTCAAAATGATCTGGCAGAGTGGAAAAAGATAACTCAGGACAATTGGGTGCTGAATATTGTTCGCAATGGATACTGTCTACGTTTCACCCCCCCTCCTCCATCAATGCCACCAGTTTGCTCACAATACCGGTTGCGCGAACTTCAGGTGGAGGCCGGTACCCTGTTAAGAAAAAGGGCGATAGAACTGGTTCCTCCTGCCCAGAGGGGACAAGGTCTATATTCCAGGTTCTTTCTCGTACGCAAGAAGGACAAGAACAAATTCAGACCCATTCTCGATTTGCGACAAGCGAACAAATGGATCCACAGAGAAACGTTCTGCATGTTATCCCTGCACCAGATCTACCCTCAGCTGCATCAGGGAGACTGGCTATGCACAATAGATCTGCAAGACGCATATTTTCATGTGCCCATAGCAAGGAAACATTGCAAGTTCCTACGGTTCCTGGTCGGCACCAATCACTATCAATATGCAGTGCTTCCCTTCGGCCTGAAGTCAGCGCCCAGGACTTTTTCAAAATGCATGGCGGTAGTCGCAGCACACCTCCGGAAGAACAAGGTGTTCGTCTATCCATACCTGGACGACAGGCTGATCAAGGCGGCCACGTTTCAGGAGGCACAACTGCATTTCAACAGGATGTCCGTTCTGCTCGCTTGGGTCTACACATCAATCTTTCGAAGTCTGTTCCGACTCCTGTACAGTGTCTGCAGTATCTGGGAGCCTCCATCGATATACCCATGTCAAGCGTGTGTCCTTCGGAGGAGAGCCGCTTATCAATCTTTCGGAAGGCTGAGGCTCTCATGACCATTCCCTCGCCGACGGTGAGGACGGTATCTTCTCTCCTGGGTTCCATGGCGTCTTGCATCTTCCTCACTCCACATGCACGCCTCCACATGCGGCCTCTGCAGGAATGTCTGGAGGATCAGTGGGACCAGAGACAAGGGAATTGGGAGGACAGGATTCACCTGTCGCAGCAAGCCCTCCAGTCCATCAAGTGGTGGTGCTCGCCTCACAATCTCCTCCGAGGGATTCCGTTCCACAAGGAGATACTGGCTCAGACCATTGTGACAGATGCAACTCTCCATGGCTGGGGAGCGCATTCAGACCACCTTCAGATACAGGGCACGTGGTCCCAGAAGGAGGCCACGTATCACATCAACTTCCTGGAACTCCGAGCGGTTCACCTTGTGCTGAAAGCCTTCCAGACGTCCTTTCGAACCTGTTCGCTGCTTGTCCAGACGGACAACACAACAACGATGTACTATCTCAACAAGCAGGGGGGTTCAAGATCGCGCACATTGTCTCGGGAAGCGCAGACGATCTGGAACTGGCTGCTGGCCAGGGACCTGACCATAACGGCGACTCATCTGCCAGGTGTGCAGAATGCTCAGGCGGACGCTCTCAGAAAACTCGTTCAAGAAAGTCACGAATGGGTCTTAAACGACGAAGTGGTAGGAGAAATCTTCGGAAGATGGGGCACTCCAAAGATTTATCTGTTTACCACCGCAGAAAACAGCAAATGCCTAGACTTCGCCTCCAGGTTCTACCAACCAGGGACGCTGGAGAATGCACTGTGGATCAACTGGTCGAACAGCTTTCTCTACGCTCTTCCACCCATTCCCCTGATCCCGACAGTGTTGCTCAAACTTTCCCAATCACGGGCCAAGATGATCCTCATTGCTCCGGAGCTGCCACGTCAGTGGTGGTTCACCGATCTATTACACCGGTCTTTCCTGCCGCACCTTCGACTTCCGTGTCGGCCGGACTTTCTCACGAAGTTCGGAGGGCAGATGGTGCATCACAACCTCTGGTCGTTGAATTTGGCAGCATGGCTCCTGAGCTAGTGCAGTATGGACAATTAAATCTCCCTCAGAACTGCATGGAGATACTAAAAGAAGCGAAAAGACCATCTACACGGACTTCCTACGCGTATAAATGGAAGAGATTTTGCATCTGGTGTGCCTCTAAAGATGCAGATCCTACCTCCTGCAAGGAGGATGTCATTCTCCCTTACTTGCTGCATTTAGTGCAATCTGCCCTTAATTTTCATTCCATTAAAGTTCACCTAGCAGCTTTAACTGCG
Organism: Triturus cristatus; assembly: GCF_964204655.1. Lineage (NCBI taxonomy): Eukaryota > Metazoa > Chordata > Amphibia > Caudata > Salamandridae > Triturus > Triturus cristatus. The sequence continues at coordinate 678,203,925 of NC_140593.1, read as the reverse complement.
TATAGTAAATGCCCTTCACAAACTTCTTTTTTCCAAATTCCAGTCATCAAAGATTTTCTGGAAGGTTTGAAGAAGGTGTTTCCTCCCATTAGGCGTCCTTCACCCCCATGGGAGCTTAATGTGGTGCTTTCTAGACTGATGAGGGAGCCTTTTGAGCCCATTCACAAGGCTTCTCTTCAGCATCTGTCCGGGAAGGCGGCTTTCCTTGTAGCCATAACATCGGCTCGCAGGGTGAGTCAAATCCAGGCCCTTTGTTGTCAAGAGCCTTACACTGTGTTTCATTCTTCTAAGGTAGTCATGAGAACTCACCCTAAATTCCTTCCTAAAGTGGTGTCAGAGTTTCATGTGAATCAAACGATTTTGTTACCCACGTTTTTTCAGCATCCTTCCGCTCCTGCTGAGAAGTCCCTTCCTTCTCTCGATCTTAGAAGGGTGTTGAAACTCTACTTAGACAAGACTAAGGAGATTTGTAGATCGGATCAGTTGTTTGTTAACTATGGCTCTGTCAGGACTGGTCTTGCTACCTCTAATCAATCCATCTCTAGGTGGATTGTGTCCTGTATTCAGTTGTGTTATCAGAAAGCCAACAAGACTCTAGGTAGTAAACCTAAGGCTACTCTACGTAACGTCCCTATTGCAGAAATCTGTAAGGCTGCCACTTGGAAGTCACTCCATATCTTTGCTAAACACTACTGCCTGGACTCTGATGCCAGGGCAGATGCTCAGGTTGGGCAGGCTTCGCTGAGGAATCTATTTGCACCATAGTGGGTGTGTTTGTTTCTTCCACCGCTGGGGTTGTTTCTTGGGGATGGGCTTGCCATTCTATTCACATGATTATGACTATACACAGAGATCCCCTACTACAGAAGGAGTAGTTTCTTACCTGTAACTCCAGTTCTGTAGTAGGGTATCTCTGTGAAAGTCATAAGTAACCCGCCCTCCTCCCCGGTGGATGAAACAGTGATATCCTGGATGCAACAGGCCTTGCTTTATACACCTTCAAAAAGAACTGAAAGTAACTGGCCTTTGGCTGTGCATCTTGGGATACCGAGGGTCTCTTGAAGGATTCTTAAAGGCACGGTATCCATTTACAGACATATAATGGCAGCCTATGGAGCTTGTCTGTCCAACCCTTCATCTCTATCATGAACAAGCATTGGCATAGCCAATTGTTCTTGCTTTTGGGACCTTATAAGCATTTAGTTATGCAGCACAATATCCTTGGTGCAACATCATCAACTGTTGCATGGCTAAACACTTATAAGGTTCCAAAGGCGAGACATTTGGCTATGACAATGCTTGTGTTTAAGGCACAGTTTTACCGATGTCAGGACTCTAACCCGGCTCCCCAGTTCGAAAGTCAGCAGCTCAGGAGGTTACCCCAAAGCCTCTCCACTGCTGGCCAGAGGTGTCAGTGTGTTTAGCTGCAACTTTCTTATTGTATTTTTTTCTCGCTTTTTTATTAAGCTAGGAAGCAACTTTAGAAAAGCGTCATTTCCAGCTCAAACAAACATAGCTCACCATGAAAGCAACTCATAAATAAGTCTATTGGTCAAAAACGTTTTCGTAGCAGTTCTGTCTTCAAATGGATATGCTTTATGATCTCATTCAAGTCATTTTAAAAAGTTGGCATATTATATTATCAGATATCGAAAATGTATGATGAAAACTTGAAACTACTAATCGTCATTAAAAAATATGAAAAAGGATTGCAAGTTTGTTAATTCTGCTAGTGTGGACGCTGAAATAACGCGGATTAAAGATGGGCGCTGTGTTTGCAAGCATCCTCCCCTCATCGATGTTTACACTCCCATGTGGGGATTCTTCAGCTGAAGAGCGACTTCACAGTTTGCGGGTGGAAGTAAGGCAGCTGCTAGTGCTGCCCTCTGAAACAGGAGTTGTGTTCTGTGATAACTGGCCCAGACTATCAGGAAGGAGCTGGAGGCTGCAAATGCAGGGTAAGATTCACATTTTCGTACCTTGCTCTCTCAAAAGAATCGTCTAGTAAGTAGACCGATAATGATGTTCTGCTTGTTTTCGGCCAGTGAGGAAGTGAAGATAAGTTCCCCAGACAAATGACTTAAGACTGTACAGAAACACATTATAAGACACGCAAAACAGGGGGGGGGCGTGGCTAAGATGGCCGCCGCGACAGACGTGTCCTGTTGAGGCTCCGTGACTGGGCTTTCCACTCGCCCGGTCCAGATGAGCCGGGCGAGTCCTGATCTGCGCTAGACGACTCCCTGAGACGTCGGGAGTCTGCCACCCGAGCACTTGAAGCGGCGGGAGCCCCGGGATGTCCGAAATCTGGGGGCCGCAGCGGAGAGGAGGTGCTGAATACAAAATGGCGCCCACTCCTTTCACAGATCCCCGCACCAAGTACTGACACGGAGGGGGAACGGCGACTCCTGGCCCCGCAACACCAGAGAGGTGGACTGTCGTGAGACAGCGCCTGGAAGCTGGCCGACAGTGGTGGCTGCCGGGGGCGAGATTGAGGGTGGCAGAGACTCGGCGCACACCTGGCCTGGTACCGGCACTGCAGGGGGCGCCGAGCGCCCCTGAAACGGGGGACCCGGAGGCGGAGGGCCCCAGCCTACACAGTGAGGACTCCTGAGCTGCAGTACACGGACACCTGCGGGCCTTTCCGGAGGGGCGGAGGCGGCGCGAGATGCCTTGCTGACACGACCTCCCCATCTGCCTTCTGCGGACGGGCTGTGCCCTGAGCCCTGGCCGGTGGCCGAGCAGGCGTGCGGCCGCCACGCTGACTGCGTCGCTGGGACTCCTGGAGTGGCTGCGGTGTTCGGCCTGCGACAGGAGATGGAGCTCCTGCGGATGCGTGGCTTGAGCCACTTTGTGTTGTGCTAATCGCCCCACTGGACTGCGGGGGAGATCTGCCGGCGGTGCATGGACCGGCGCTATGGAGAGCAGATTCCGTGGCCTGGCATGAATGCGCGCACTGCCGGGGTGCCGTCCCTAGGCGCCGGCTGCCGAGTTTTGTGAGGCCTGGATCCGACACTGGTCCCTATGAGGGGTTACGGACCCCAGGACTGCGGCTGGAAACTGTGAGTTCTGTCCACGATCTCCCTGACATTTGCCATTGTCCCGGGCTTGAGGTGCCTCTCCTCCCCCGCTCTGAATCTCTACCTGTGGCCTACGGACTGTCTGCACGTGAAGACCGCGGGCACACAGGCTGGGAAGTACGTGGGACGTGCTCCGGGTGGCCAGGATGTGGGGACATTGCTGGATCCCTGGACGATCACTGGACCACAGGTGGGCTTCGATATCGGCGAGGGGGACTGGAAGGGGTGCCGGGGAGGTGCCCTGCACGGGAGGAGGCTCCTGGTAGCCGCACGGAGGCCTGCCTGACCCTAAAATGGCAGCTGGCTGAGCTCCGCTTCAACCGGCAGTGCAGGTGAACGGGGGACCTCGAGGAGCGGCCCGGGGAGGATCCTGAAGCTCACCTTCAAGGAGATGGGTCCCAGGAAGCTATGGAGGATGAGGATGGCCGGAAGCGGACGTTTGAGAGGCCAACCTTGATCTGGCCTGGCTGAGGTGATATCGCCGGACTAGGCGGGAACAAATACCCCACGCGTGGAGTGAGAGGCGGAAAGGCCGCTGCCGCTCTGGGAGGGGTGAGGCATCGTCGACCTCCACCGCCGGAGCGGACACGGTGCCTCCTACATCCCCGCCCACCACACAAGCGGCCATTCCCGGCGGTTGCGCCTGCCAGTACTACTGCGGAGCACAGGGCCGGAAGGCCAGTCGGAGGTCACAAACACATCCTTCAGGTGACCTGTGTCGCGATAACAGGGGGCCCCCAGGGGACACAATGGGCAAATCTAGAATAGCGGCTCCGGGGACAGCGTCGGTGGCCCCGGCCAACCAGCCCGGAGGGGCCTCCGGAGTTGCTGGATCGTCGGGGGAGCCCTCTCTATCGGACAAGCTCGACAAGGTACTGGCGGCAATAGAACAGTCGCGACTTTCCCTGGAACATCAGTTGGGCACCCTCACTACGGACGTCAACTTCCTCCGCAACGATCACCGTAAATTGACGGATAAAGTCTCGGACAACGAGAAGGCGGTGGCCGACATCCAACCGGCGGTGCGGGCGCATCAGACCTCGCTGCATACCCTCATGGGTCGTGTGGCCACCATGGAAGAACGCATCGATGATCTGGAGGGGAGGTCGAGGCGCTACAACATTCGTGTCCTTGGGCTGCCGGAGGGAATTGAACGATCAGACGCAGTGGAGTATATAGAGACCTGGACTAAATCATTCACCCCCAGCGATGACCGCACGGCGTACTTCTCCGTTGAGAGGTCGCACCGTGACCCAGCGCGTCGCCCGCAGCCTGGGGCCTGCCGCGTCCCATGTTGGCCAAATTCCTACACTTCAGAGACCGGGATGCGGTGCTCCGGGCGGCCCGACAGTCGGGACCGCTCCGAGTCGAGAACAGGACAGTCATGATCTTTCCAGACTACTCACGAGCGGTCCAGCGCCAAAGGGCGTCCTTTCTTGAGGTGAAGAGACACCTGCGGGCGGAGAAAATACAATACTCCCTGCTGTTCCCGGCATGCCTGAAAATCATACACGAGGGCGCTACCCACTTCTTTGCAGTGCCGGAGGAGGCGCACGACTGGGCGGACCAACATTGCAGTGGGGGTCATCGGGCGGAACGCGCCCAGGAGAACCGCATGAAATCGGATGGCCCCAGGAGACGGCGCTCGCGACGACGACATCGTCCGGGTGCCCCTGCGCCGCTTCCGCATACTCTGAGATCCCCGGACCTGGAACAAATAGTGCAGGAGCGACGACAGGCCCTCAAGGCGGCGGCGGGCCTCTGTCCAGCCTCCCCGGCAACGGACATTGAACGCGCCCCCCATCTATTCACGTCAGAGGAGGAGGGGGACAGTGAGGCAACGCAGTCTGGAGTGGACTCGGTTGCTTTGCCCTCAGTCACCCCGCGAACAGCGGACGACCTGATATGATTGGACTTTTGCAGAAAGTTGAGCAGTTGCCCGGGGGGAGGTGTCCTCAGCTCACAAAATTGCTGACCCTGGCGCTGCGTGCGTCCCCTTAGTGCCTTAGACCGGGATGTTCCTGGGCGCAGATCAATGGGCCCAGAGCTAGTCATAGATAACGCGCATAGCCCGGGTGTTGAGCCCCCGGCGGACACGAGTCGTCACCCCCTTAAATATGTTGAGGCTCTCGTATCATTTGAGAGTAGGTTTGGACGTATCGCCTTTGACGATAGGTCCCCCGCATTGGGGCAAGTTATGTTCGTCCCAACCCAGTTTTCCCTCCCCTCTAACCAAATATTTTATGCACCATGTCCTCATCCACAAGTCGCTGAGCAGCTGGGTTGACACACAAGAGGCGTGAGAGGGGGAGGTGGGGATCAGAACCGGGTATATCCTGGGGAGCCTGCCAACCCGTCCTACACTATACGCTAGACATACGCATTGATGGCACACACGGGAAAAATCACAATCATTACATTGAATGTGCGCGGCATGCATACTGCACGTAAGAGATATTCCATATATGCATACCTTAAACGCCATCATGCACAATTTGCGTTTCTACAGGAGACACACCTCACAGCGGGGGAGGTGGCGAAACTACGCAGGCGTTGGCGGGGAACCATATGTGCCACATCTTATTCGGCCTTTGCCCGAGGAACCCTTAAATGGGTACGTCCTGGGGTCCCTTTTCAGTAACAGTCTCATATAACAGACCCAGACGGCCAATACGCACTAATGCTGGGCCGGCTGGACGGTCAGTCAGTACTACTGGGCAGCATATATGGGCCTAATGCCGAACAGAATACATTTTGGGAAGCACTGTCTTCTCCCTTAAGCACATACACGCAGATACCCTGGATCCTGGGGGGAGATTACAATTGCGTGCAAGACATAGCACTAGATAGGTCCCACCCACCCCATCCAGCACCCCCCATAGTGACACAGGCAAAGCGATTTGCAGCATGGGCACAGCACTGGTCCCTAGCGGATGTGTGGCGAATCCGGAACCCTACCACCAAACTCTATTTGTTTCACTCCAGACCGCATGAGCTTAGAGTGCGCCTGGAAAGTTTCCTCTGTTCCCCCACTATCCTCCCTATTGTTACAGACACTGATTATTTAGGAAGAACCATATCAGACCACGATGCCCATACGATAACGCTTCGGTGGCGCCCGCCGCATCCCCCTGTCCCCACCTGGCATCTCCCTAGGGATAGCCTTGACGACCCAGTGTTTAAACAAACTTTAGGGGATCACATCGGCCACTACTTTCAGGAGAATACAGGCACGGCCACCACACGGGCGCAGGAGTGGAATGCATTTAAGGTTGTAATGCGGGGTGACTGTATTCACCACATCACAGGGGTCCGACGGGTTCTGGAGCGTGATATCCAAAAGGCGGAGCAAAAGCTGGCCGAGCTTATCAAACAGACTAATCCGGCTATAACCGTTCCGGCCCAGATAGCCAGTGCTGAGACCGCTTACGCTGAGGCGTTGGCCAGTTTGCGCCGGTTTAATTTCGCTGCATTTGCAGCGCGGCCTCATGGGGAAGGCGACCGGATTGGCACGCTATTGGCGTGGCTTGTTAAACAAAACTCGAGCCTTCCACCCATCACGGCAATTCACAATGCTCAAGGCATTCTAGTATATTCACAAGACCTAATCCTTGGAGCGTTTCGAGAACATTATGCATTATTATATGCCAGCCCTCACACCCGACATCGGACGATATCATTTCTGGATTCCTGGACCACATAGGGTTACCCCACATAGATCATGACACACGTCAAGATCTTGACGGACCTATCAAGGCGACCGAGATTAGGGGCGCGCTGAAGGCACTGGCGACCCGCAGGGCTCCTGGACTGGATGGCCTCCCACTAGAATTTTATCACGCCTTCACGTCCCAATTAGTCCCGCAACTGGAGGCTCAATTCCAGGCCGCCCTAGACGGGGGGGCCCTGCCCCAATCTATGTGCAAATCAGTCATAGTGTCCCTTCTTAAGCCGGATAGAGACCCACTCCAATTGGGATCTTACCGACCCATAGCTCTATTGCCGACAGATTACAAAATTTACGGGAAGGTCCTGGCAGACAGGTATGCTACAATCCTTCCGCAGTTAATCCATCCGGATCAGAACGGGTTCGTCCCAGGAAGGCACACCTCTTATAACATCCGGCGGCTATTTCATGTACAGGACCAGGTGCATGAGCAGTTTCCACGGGCGGCGTGTCTGGTGTTGGACCTCGAGAAAGCGTTTGACACTCTTTCGTGGGCCTACTTGTTTCAAGTCCTGCAACGTATGGGCATAGGACATAGACTGCAAGCCTATACTCAGCTCGGCTATTCCGCGCCCAGTTCCAGAGCGCGGAGAGGTCCCATGGTCTCGGACTCTTTTCCGGTCCGTCACGGCACCAGACAAGGATGCCCACTTTCCCCCTTGCTCTTCGCTATGGCCATGGAACCGCTGGCAGCCGCGCTCCGTGTAGTGGGTGAGGAGTGGGGCATCCCAATAGGAGATTCCACCCACTCAGTATCACTATACGCTGATGATGTACTCATATATGTCCGGGATGTCACATCCGACTTAACTCCAACATCACGTATCCTACACGACTTTGCGAGGGTGGCGGGCCTTAGGGTCAATTGGTCTAAATCCACGGTCTATCCCCTAACACAGGACATGGCCCCATGCCGAGTACGACTGGGGAGTGTGGACCTTTCCTGGAGCCCCCAAGCGGTACGCTATTTAGGAGTTCAACTGTACCATACACCGAAAGATATATATGAGGGGAACTACCGAAAAGTGATGGGTGGCATTCGCTCTTCTGTTCACTTTTGGCAAGATTTACTAATGGCGGTCATGGGGAAGATAGCGGTCGTGAAAATGATCCTGGTTCCGCGTCTGTTGTATCTCTTCTCCAACCTCCCGGTGGTTCCCCCACGATCCTTTTTTCGCGAGCTCGATACTCTGATGGGGTCCCTCATCTGGGGCACTGGTCGCCGACGTATTGCTTTGGCAAAATTGCAGCTGCCCCTCGACCAGGGCGGGCTAGCGGCCCCGTCATTCGAGGCATATTTCCTGGCCGCCCAGCTGCAATGGGTGTCACGCTGGACAGCAGACCGGGCACGGGGAGAGCTGATCACCACAACAGGGCGTATTCAAACCCCCACTGTTCACCGCATGTTACTACCAGGTGCAGCGCCGATCCCGGCTGGGCTCCTACAAGTCAATACGGCGCGTGCCTGTCTGGCTCGTATCCATCGTATGGACCGGGATGCACCCCCGTACTCTCCACTCGTGCCACTGATAGGGTTCCCCAGGGGCCGAGTATATTACACGGAGAGCATGCTGCAAACATGGACAGACCATGCCGTGACAGAGGTGGGGATGTTATTTTCCGAAGGGCGCCTACAGACATTTGACGCGCTGGTTGACGATTTTGAGCTTCCCAGGGGACAGTTCTTAAGACATAGACAGCTTCTCACGGACTGTCGCAAACAGTGGCGTGTGATTGATACGGAACCCCCCACACACCCGGTCATCCACGCGATTTTGCAGATGGGGCCAGGACGGCACCTAGTCACTTGGATATACAGGGCCATACGGAGCCTGAGGCAATCCACACTTGTACCCCTCAGGGAACACGGTGAAAATGACTTTCGCAGGCCACTACTCGACAGGGAATGGATCAGGGCCCTTGAGTATACCAAAAAAGTGTCCCGTAATTACCGCTTCAAGAATATACAGTTACACATCCTGCATAGGGCGTACCTCACTCCTGAAAAACTACAGAAATACTTTCCTGATAAAATGTTTGCCTGTCCTAGGTGTTTAGAGCCGGCTGCCTCGTTCATACACATGCTCTGGGAGTGTCCGACACTTCACAGTTATTGGAGTGCGATACACACCGCCCTTCGAACAGTCACGGGGTTGCAAGACCTATACACATGGGAGGCCAGAGCCTTGGGCATTCATGGGCGGCACTAGAATAAGAAGGTGGAGAGGCGTTTTGCTTTCCTGGGGCTTATCCTGGCCACACGATGCATTACCATGCACTGGAAGACACCAGAGGGACCTCCCTTGGCGGCATGGGTGGGGGCAGTTAAGAAGTGGAGGAAACGCTACTTAGAACGGAGGAAGCCCGGGAACATCGCAAACACCCGATCTCCCTGCCCTGGGCGATGCTAATGCACTCCTTCGCACAGGAAACATTACCGGCGGCGGGCCCGCGAACGGTTGGCTCTCCGGGGGCCTCCGCGACTCAGGAGCCCGCTCAGGGCGGCACTCAGGAGTCCCGGGCACCCGGCGGATCCTAAACTACGGACTGCAACTGTTCCCTCATTAAGCCCTCGCACAGAAAAAGGATCATTACGCCCGCCTCCAACCCCCCCCCCCCCCCCCTCCCCGACCCTTCTCCGCGCCTGCGAAACCCTAACATTAGGATAGGCAATGGCACTGCTCTCCGACGCTAGACTCACACTGCTTATATTCCAAGGTATGGTGCACTCCCCAGTTTACATACCCCCAGTTCGTTAATAGTAACCAGGGGGCTGTATTTCCATGACCTATGTGATACTTCACACAGGGGATATAGATATAATTAGTAGCCCCTGTATGGTGCGGCGTCCACAGTGCACACTAGTGGGCTGGGCCCAGGCACAGGCTTGGGTAGCCGGTTTATAGCTCAGAGATAATGTGGGGACCATAACACCCTAGGCCTGCGAGGTCTGCTGACAGCAAGAGCAGCGTCTGTATATTTCTGTTCCTGGGCTCATACTTACTGCATTTCCAGATGTGAAAATGTATGCAATGCAATGTTTTTATTACAAATGCCAATAAAAAGAGTTTTCAAAAAAAAAAATAAGACACGCAAGACAGTTGGGGTGCTGATTGCTGATCCCTGCTAAAATACAAAAGCTGATATTTAGGGACGCGCTCTATGGTAATTTTGCAGTGGGAGAAAGTGTGTTTGCAGAGTGCCTTTCAGCATATTGTGAGTGGGGCATAGCGTATTCCATCCGGAGTTCCTGAAACAACATCATACTCCCACCGTGCATGACTGCTCCCACTGTGTCTATACCGATGGCCTCCCAGCCCCGAAACCCAGATAGCTGCTCCAACTGTGGCAGCTGACCATTATGCCACATGGGGGTTTCTTTCGTCAGTTTACCCCACCATCCCATCGTGCGCAGGACTCGTTTCCATAGCACGAAAAACGTTTTGGTCGCGGGCGGCAGAACTCTAAGCATCGGGCCAGAATACAAGACCATGTGTTGCGACATGGCTCCCATCAGCCAGCGCTTGACTGCATACGCCGGGTCTCTACGGTCCCCTTACCACCAGTCATTGAGGACGAGTAAATGTGAGGCTGCATTATAGGCCTGAATATCTGGGGTGGCAATGCCACCACACTAGGTCGACTGAAAACAGGTCCTCATGGCTACACGCTCCTGGGAAGCTTTTAATTAATTTCTCTCATGCCACTGTACATTGCCATGCTCAGCTTTCTGTCCTTCTGACCTCGATTGCATGTATGGTTAGTTTGCTTACGCTGAAAATGTTGCTGTACTCTCAAGCGTGCAGTCGCAGCCTCATTAGTTTGGAGTTAAGTCAATTGCCTCCTTAGTTTTGTAATTTTCCTCATTCTAACCTTCCAGTTCTTTTCATTTTTTTACCAGCTTCTTTACTTGAAGTCCAGTGTGGGCCTGAGTCCCAAAGCATGTTGAGGTTAGCCCTCAAGTTATTTCTTCTTCCTGTAGGTTTCTCAGTGTGGCGATGGTATCTATATTATAAGAACCTTGGGCTGTTGGGCACACATATTAAGGAGTGGAAGCTTCCTACCCTTGAGGTCAAACTAAGCCAAAATCTATCTTCCATCATATTTCTTTTTGTCAGGATATACTACATTGGGTTGTTACACTTAAAAAGATGACCAGTCCTACCATCATGTATGTGTGTAATGCAAAGAACTCAATAGGTAATCCTGGTGCCTTGCTCTGTGCGTTTCTTGCATGAACAAAATATCTGAGTTCTGCATCTTAATGCTCTGCCAGATACGCTGACGCTTCTTGGTGTTGAAAGGCCCCTCACATTGAGCATAGCTTGAATGTATATTATCTTTCAGTTCTCCCTCTTTCTTGAAGACCTGTCTATTTGTAAGTTCCATTCTGGGTGTGTGTAGCCCCCTCCACCTCCTCAAATTGCCTCAAAGCTAAAAAAATTCTTAGTTCATAGAAAATGAAAATAATTGATCTAATGGGAATGGTGGAGTTCCTTTAAAGGGATCTCCTTATTCCCTCTATAACTCATTTAGTTCAGTATACTATGTGCACAGTGAAGCCCATGCTGAGCTTCTTTGAAGTATTTAGTGCCTTCCTTGTAGCTTTGTGCAAGTTAATATCACCTGGTTAGTACCTCCACATAGGTGTACAGCTCCGTGTTCTTTGTTTATGCCTATGAGATGGGGTAAGTATGTAGCCATACAATTGTAGGTACAGAGTTTTCTTTGTGACTGAGTGTAGGTGTATAGTTTCTGGTTAGTGTCTCTATATAGGTGTAGAGATACTTGTTACTTATGTAGCACTTTCTACTATGTGTTGGCAAACACCCTATTCCATCTAATGCAAACATGTAGCTTTGTCAATATGTAGCGTTCGCCTACCAAGCTCTGTTGTAGAAATATGATGCTTCATTCTGACTTGATGCAGGTGCATAGCTTCTTGCTACTCATATAATTTTGTTAACGCTTTTTGATGCATATCATATTTAATTCAGCACCAACTTGTAGCAGTAACTCTCAAATTTGAGCTGAATGCCTGTTCAGAAACATTGTGGTTTGTTTGCCAATAGTGTTACTGTCTTGACTTTTAAAATTTCTTTTGGTGTTTCTATTCATTTAATAGATATATACTCATAACTCGCATATTTCCAATGGCCTTTTATATTTGTGAGTGTATAACTTAAGAGTGCCTGAATGAAAATGAACCAAACATACTTTGGAACGAATATCTATTTGCACTTCCTGAGTGTGATATTTGGCGAATTTCCAGACAGCTTTTTTATGCAGAAAGAAAGTGAAGAGTCCATTTTTTATTAAAAAAACAAACACATTATTTGTAATACCGCTCCTTAACCCATCTGCAATAAATTTGGCAAGATCCGTCTGAATTTTTTGTAGAGTTGTCCAAACCTTGGTGTGGGGGGCAAGTTGTTATCTAAGTTCCAAAAATGAGTTTTCCTGTGGAGTGCTGCTTTAGCCATAACTAAATAGGTGTGAATGCTGCCTCTGTAATAAATGCACACATATATGTACACCGACATGAAAAATGCTCTTTAACACATACAGTGTGACTCACAAGTACATACCATTTGGTTTCTCCCTGTAGTCTCTCTAATATCTCTGTTAAATCTCTTGCAATTTTATTTCTACAGGCACAGAGCTTATCAAAAAGACAACATTCCTTTATGCTCAAATTCTATACATTGAGGGTGTGGGGTGCTTTCTGTTCTTTATAGATAATTGGTCGTAAAACGGGTTCATAAGACAAAGTTCCATTCTTCTGAATCTTAACAAAGAGGCTTTCTCTTGAACATATCTATTATATAGATAGATTTAACCTCTGAAAAATAAGTAGCACTAAATGGTGTTCTCTTTAGAATGCTGCACAGCTTTGTATGTTTTTAGTAAAGTAGCTGTCAGCTAGACTGGAAATTTGGTAAAAATTGGTGCAGTCATTTCTGTAAGAGTTTCAGGGAGGTAGGGCTTGTGCATGCCACCCATGCAGCGTAGGGTTTTATAGATGTGTTCTTTTTTTTTGCTGTAGGGAGTCTCCTAAATATTGGGCCACATAAAAGTGGCGGAACAAGGTTGTATGTTAAGATGCTTCAAGGTATGGCTGGGCTCAAGGGGTTGTGGAAAGAGATCTGAGATGTGACAATACAGCAGCCAACAAATGTAGTAGTGTATATATGGTGCTCAAATGCACACAAGCATTTCTGTCATGATAAGTAGATCAGTTAATTCTTCTTAATAAGTGTTTTGAAAGTGATTTTTTGTGTTTAACTTAAAATACCAATATATTGAATTGTCTAGTTGACGGTCAAAGGGAAGCCCTGTTTTCTCTGTATTTGAAAGCAGAGTTTAAGGCAAACTGCAGATACTCGATCTGTTATTTTTTTCCCTGTCTTTGCAGTGATGACGAGCTTCCTGCTTATGACATGTCACATGATACACCGCTGACAAAGGGAAAGGCACCTGTTTATATCCGAGACTGTATAGAAGGTAAGAAAAGTGGTTGGCTGAGTCATGGTAGCATGCAGTACCACCTGGCATGAAATATTTCCCAGGGAGTGGGAAAGCCCAGGTCCTGCCAGTGAGCTGTGCGAATGGGTAGTAATTGTAAGTGGTGTTCTCTTTTAGTGCTGGTGTCAGGTGAAGACGTGGAGAAGTTTGAGGCTACTCTAGACATTCTGGGGACCTTAATCAGGAAAAATCCAGCAGCAACCAAAGAGGTACAAAGAAATAATTTCTGCTGTTTGCCCATGCCTTTGTCTATGTTTCCTTACCATCTGTCACTGTACTCTTTTCGTCTTTCTACCACTTTCTTTGAACTCCTGCCTCTTTTCTTTGAACTCACGGTTGCTTCACCCTTCTACATAGCCCCTTTTTTGTGCTTTACTTTCTGATCCCTTCTATATTTATGATTAATATTTTTCTTCTTGCTCCAGTCCTATGTCCCTGGCCTACATTATCCTTTTGACATACTTTCCCTTTCCTTTAGGAATCTTAACATTTCACCCCTTCTCTGCCCTCATGGATTTCTTCATACCCTATTATTTTGCTTATGCTTCTACTCACTTAACCCTAATCTTGTCTCTCTATCCCTTTCCTCTTCTGATTGTCCCTCCCATTCACTCTGTCTCGTACATTTCTTTATCTACTATTCCCTCTCTCAACCCTGTTTCCCATCCACTTACCCATGATTTCTTGCCTCTGCCCTTCCTACAAATGTATTGCCCCTTCTTTCAAACCCACCACAGCTTGATGTTATTTTTTTGCATTTTTCTACAGCCCCTTTCTCTAGTCCTATCTTTAATGGCCCTCTTCCCAGTCCCCTTCATCAGATCTTCCTTTGGCCTATTCTTTTGTGATATGTCACTAGTTGTTTTAAAAGGAGATTTCATGCCACTTCTGAAGAACAGAACTGTCATGAATATTATGATAGATGGTTTTAGGGGTCTATTCCTGCCAACACCATCCCTCTTCTTTCCACCCCAAGTAGTATTGTGGGAAGCAGGAGAGAACGTGTAGGAAGGTGGAATCTGACTACATGGTTACCCCCATTTTTTTCCTGGTGTTTTGCTGGTTTTCGACTAGTCTGACTGGGCTCCTGCTAATCAGGACCCCACTTTATCTGTTTTCTCCCTAAATTGATTGCATGTACTTTAGGTACACTCCAGATTGGATTCTGGGGTACCCTTATAAGTCCCTAGTATATGGTATACTATGTACCCAGGGCATAGGTACCCCAGAGGCCTCTCAGGGGTTGCAGCATGTTTTATGCCACCCCTAGGAGACCATTCAAAATGACACCACAGGTCTGCTACAGCAGCCTGTGTAAGGTGGTGCATGCACCCCTTACTTTGATATAGGTTCACTATATCTACTCCATATCACTGCACATATAAACCTCAGTCAAACCTATAGCAGGCCTTATCAATCCTGACGGCAGGGTGCTGAGTTTTATGTGAGCCCCTCTGCAGCCTTCGGAACCTATATTCCGGGGTTGTTTGTGATGCAGCCAACCATATATACTTAAGTACATTATAACCTCACGGTAAATGTTAACTTTAAAACGGCTGCATGGAAACATGTCATGTTTGGTGTCAAATACCTTGGAATCATACCTCCACACCAGTAACTGGTGTAAGAGGTATGATTCCACCCTCCTAAAGGGACATATGTGACACACCGGTACACCCGGTACCAGCTTTCTCGATCCTGGCATCACAAAATGGATGCTGCTTGCCACAGACACGGGTCAGCCCTCCTGCTGCTGGACGAAACTCGAGCAGAGGAAGGACTGACAATAAGTTTCCTGTCACAGGGAGGTGTGACCACCTCCCAGACAGGCTTTAGTGTATTAGGGCTGGGTGGGTGCACTCTGAGAGTGCTTTGATGTCTGCACTGGGGGCACATTTGGTGTCCCTGTGCATAGTCCAGCTCAAACCGGTTGCAGGAGCCATTTGCTCCTGTTCTGGCGCGAAACTGGACAAGGGATATGGGTGTAGCAATCCCTCTGTCCTGACCCTCCCATAGGTGGGTCCCCAGAGTTTGTCCCACCCCTTCCTTGGGTATAAAGTAGGAACCCCTTACTACAGGACTTTAGATTTTACTTGGAATAAACTCTGCTACAGAAACCAAGTACTTAAACGATCTGCACGACGCTGGATGACTGAAGAATCTCCCTTGGAGTAAAGGAGTTACTCCCCTGCAAGGCAGGCACCTGAAACGCATCTGACAGGTTTGCATCTCCCGAGTTCCGAAGATTTCTGCAACACAGGAGGTGGGTTCCTGAGGTTGATCTGTGCTCTCAGCAATTCTGAGGCCCATATCCCTCGTGGGGACCGTGCAACCCAAACCCCTGTGCAGCATGTACATTTGCAGCAACATATGCTTTTTGGCGTCCCTTGAGGCTGTGCTTTGGGCTACTTGTAGTCCTGACCCGAGCAGTAATTCCACCGAAGATTTCCGGCCTACACTCCGCAAGTGTTCCGTGGGTTGGTATTTTGTGATTCAGCTCGAGGTCCCTTCGCGATCCCTTGTCTGTCGACCTGTGGGTCCCTGTGCAGGTAACTTTCCGTGGGCTTTCCTGTTTGCTCCAGATGTGCCCTGACTCTCCATAGCTTGGAGACTATGGAGAGTCCCCAGGACCTTGCTGGTCCTCACCGAAGCATCTTTCCTCTGACCGCGTTGGTTGCAGTTGCCAATGCTTGTTGGTGTTCAGTCCGGACACTGAACCCCCAGCACTCGACATCCTTCGTGGGACAGCTCACCTCCGTGGTCGTCGTCGACGTCTCCTGGTCCCCGTGGCTGCAAAGTCAAGCTTCACCTCTTCTCACCTGAAACACCCGACATCGGTGGGAATTCGTCTATCATGCCCCTGGTCACTGTGAAGTGACCCAGACTCTGTCCCCTCTGCTTTCGGGTTCTTCTCAGCTCCGATCCAGGTTTGGATCACACCGGACACTTTTCATTTCCACGGCAGCAGCACTTTTCTGCATCACGCCATTGAAAACTACGAAGGTTTCCGACATCACTTGACCCCTATGCACCCGGCTCCTCGGGGATAGGTAACAAGGGTATCTCTGTACTCTCAAGGGTGCTGGCCTTAGAACCTTCTATGTTTAGCTGGGTTTTCTTAAAGTCCTCTCCGAAGTGTCCTTAATCTTTAAAATTCCAACCGCGACTTTCCCATAGAGTTGTACGGATCTCGCGTCTGTGTTGTCACGCTGCACCCGTCCTCCGTGGGTCCCCTGTGTCGCTACCTTGGGTGGTTCCTTGGGGTCCTAGCGATTCTACGTGCACTAGGCACTATGTCTAGTCAAGTCATGGTTGTTATACCACTTTCTTAGTATATGGTTTGGTCTCCCCCTGGAGCCCACTGTGTATTGTGCTGTTTACTGTTGTTCTAGTGATTTAATATTGTGTGCGTTGTTCTCTAATCTCATAAAGAGATTAGTAGAGAGTGTTTAGTAATAAATACATATATTTTATATATTCCTTGTGTGGTTCTCCTTTCATTTGGTCATTCAGGAGGTTATACACTGGGAAAACAAGCTGCTTTACATTCCTTCAAGATTTAGCCTGAAGGCTGCTCTCCATAGCTACCACTTGGATAGCTTTCAATAAAGGTTGCCGTTAACCTAATCATCAATAAAGGTTGTTTGGACTGGTACAAGGTTGCCACTTTAATTAGTGGTCAGCATATACCAGGCCAACTTCTCACATTGGTGTGCAGCGGTTGAGATTCAAGCTTGCTATTGTTGTACCAGATAATCTCATTGAGTGACTAACTGAAAACCACTAAAGGTATTAGGTACATATAAATCAAGACTAGAATAAGTAAGTTCTACTGAACTTAGAGTTGGGTAAGTCATAGGTTTAGCACACCCTTTCTCCAACTCAAGAGAGTTTAGTAGCTCCCACTAGGTTAGGTAGGTGCCTACACCACACAACTCTAGTATGTCTTCTTGGCCAGAAGCCAGTGGGCCTCTGCCAACTAACTATGACCATCTCTCATTCCAAGAATTGAGAACTATGTGTACATGTAGGAAAATGAAGACAGGGAGACATCCAGGCACTCAACGCCTCACAGAGGCTTTGCTTTTGGATGACCTAAGAAAGACCCCAGGGTCTGATGAGGCAGGCAAGTTGGGTGGAGCCGCAGAGGAGGAAAGGCCAGGAAGTGAAAACTTCTATGACCTGGACTCCAATGCTGACCAGGAGGATCAAGATGATTCTAACCTGGACAATCCAATTCTTCCTGAAGGTGAGGGAGAAGGTCTCAGTGGCCCTCTCTTTACCCCACCTGGAAGAGTTAACCGTTTACCAAGTAGATCAAGATCTCCTTCTCAGGAATCTAATCATTCTGGTATTCCTGTAGGGACCTCTGCTTTTCATAAACGGGAGTCCTCTTATGAGAAGAAGTGCCAACTGCTTGAGTTTGAGAGAGCTAACCTCAGAATCAAGAGAGAGCAATTGGCCTTAGATAGGGAATCCCTAGAGCTTCAGAGAGCTTCAAAGAGGTTGGGGCTAGAGTCCCATGATGGCAGCAAGAGTGTCCCTAGAGGTAGAGAACATACTCATGACCATAGAAACCTGAACAAGATTTTCCCTCCCTACCAGAGTGGGGATAATATCCACAAGTGGATAACTGCACTGGAGTGGGCCGGTAAAGTACAGAGGGTCTCTCACGAGCAGTGGGCAGCAATCTTGTGGCTCTCCTTTGCAGACAAAGGTAGAGACAAGCTCCTCCCTGTTAGAAAAGAGGATGCTGATAATTACAAAGTCTTGAAGAGTGCTCTGATTGATTGGTTTGGCTTAACCACTGAACAATATAGGATTAAGTTCAGAGGCACCCAAAAGGCACAGACTCAAGACTGGGTTGACTTTGTAGATTGTGCTACTAAGGCTCTGGAAGGTTGGATACATGGCAGCAAGGTGCATGACTTTTTAGGATTGTACGATTTGATTATGAGGGAGCAGATCCTTAATAATTGTCAAAACCAGCTTTTTTACCAGTACCTGGTGGACTCAGATCGGACTTCTCCCCAAGAATTAGGCAAGAAGGCAGACAAATGGGTCAGAACCAGAGTAAAGCCAAAGAATCAGGGTGGTGACCAGAAGAAAGATTATTCCAAGAACCAAGAGAAAGGTGGGG
The DNA here is from genome assembly GCF_964204655.1 of Triturus cristatus. Classification (NCBI taxonomy): domain Eukaryota; kingdom Metazoa; phylum Chordata; class Amphibia; order Caudata; family Salamandridae; genus Triturus; species Triturus cristatus. The sequence goes on along the minus strand of NC_140593.1, from coordinate 678,185,453 downwards.
ATAAATCAAAAGATAATTCCACTACAGGGCCCCAAAAGTCCTCTTCTGGGGGTGGGTCCCAAACTCCTTCCTCCCCTGAAAAGAAACCTTATTGCCATGTCTGTAAGAAGCCTGGCCACTGGAAAAATGACCCCATTTGCCCTAAGGTCAACAATAAGGAAAATGTTCCTCCCAGCAATACTACCACTCCTCCTGGTACTACAAGTAGTAATCCCCCAAGTGGTAGTAGCGCAACCAAAAAGTTAGGTGGGTTCTCATGGGGAACTGAGGTGGACCATGGTTTAGACAGGTCCCCCTCACAGGCCTCCTCAGTCTGTGATGGTGGCATGGGATGTGCCACTTTTACTGTCAGTCCTAATTCTTTGGGCTAGTACAGACAGGAGCCAATAACAAATGGTCAGAAAGCTGTGGCATTCATGGACACAGGGGCTAGTGTCACCATGGTGACAGAGAACCTAGTCCCCACTCAACAGCTTTTACCTGCGTTTAAGTACCAGGTGACCAACAATGATGGTATCAGGACAGATTACCCCATGGCCATAGTCAATCTCAGCTGGGGAGGGGTCACTGACCCAAAGAGAGTGGCGGTGTCCCCAAACTTGCCTGTTGGGTAATGATCTAGAAATTTCAGCCTGGGCTGAAGTTGAATACCAGGCCCATTTAAGAATATTAGGCATCCCTGAGAAAGTTGGTGGGACCCATAGGGCCTCAACCCAACCCCAGGGCAATTTTGTAGTCATGGAGCCTGAAAGAATGGCCCACTCTACTCCACCAGAGAGCAGAAGGGTTAAAGAAAAGTCTTCTTCCCCCCAGAGTATAGGTAAAGGTCAGACTCCTCAGGGAACTGATACTACCCCTAGTGAAGGAACTGCCCCAGAGGTGGTCAGGCCTGGCCTGGCAATTTCCCTGATGGCAGGGGACCCTTCCAAGGTGGTACCCAGTCTGGAGCAGGTATCCTGCCCCTCTCTACCCTATCTTAATCAGCCTAGGGCTGCAGAGGTCAGTGGACCCCTAAGGGCCCACTGCCCAGAGGAACCCCCTCATCCACAGATTAGGGGCACCCAGTCTAGTAGCCCTAGCCAGGTGAAAATTCCTCAACACACTGAGGGATCCCTCTTACCCTTGGGTAGGGACCTCTCCCAGATGGACTCTGTTGGGCAAAGGCAAACCTGGGACCAAATGGTTCCAAACCTACCATGTCCCTCCAGTGTTCCAACCAAAGGGACCCAACCCCCAGCTGTAGGCAGCCAGAGGTTGACCCTTAGGGCCAGATACAACTCAGACATGGAAATAAAGGCCTCCTTGGTGACCAGTGGTCTGAGAAAGCTGAGACCAACTTTATTAGGGCTTCACTTCTCTACTCAGACCCCCCACCAGTCTTTTAATTTGCCAAAACAGGGGCGTGGCCAAGATGGCGGCAGAGTAGCACAGTTCTTTAGGGGCTCCGCTCGCCGGCAATAGGCTTCCATTGGTGGCTTTGAGACCGATATTCTGCAGGTTTGTGATCTCCGGTCTTCCGCAATTCCAGTGGTGTCTGTGAGGAAACCTTTTGGTGCCAGCGGCTGCCGCAGCCTAGAGAGCACGGAAAGGGTGAGTTAGAGCAGGCCTTGCTGGAGCGACCGTTAGGGGAGGAGGGGCGCGGAGCCCACTCTTGGACCGGCGGTGTAGGCCGGCGGCCCCGAGGGAGTCCGGGTCGTCCGATGGAGCTGTCCCAGAGGTGAAGGGCACAGGCGGTGCCTCCCGTGATCGGCGGCGGCCCGGGTCGGAGTGGTGACCCAGGCCTTGCGGAGGAGACGCAGCAGGAGAGGAGATAGCACCCGGAGGCGAGAGCAAGGCCTGGGTGGTTGGAATGGCCCTCTCCCCCGGGGTACTCCGCCGAACTCGCCTACTCTTGGGCAGCAGTAAAGGGCGTCCTTGCGGCCATCCTAACGGCGATTCTACTTGGAGGTGCGTAGGTGGTGCGAGGGCCGGGGCGCGTCCCCTGGGGACAGTGAGCCGCCTTAGGAGGGACTGAACTCACGATGGAGGAGAGGGGGGCCGGGGTGGCCTACCCGGGCAGAGGTTGCATCTCTCCACGGCCCCTGTGGACCCCAGTACCACGACGATATCATGACCTGAAGGCGAGGCCTGGTGCGGAGGTGATACCTGAGGCGGGTAGAGCCGACGCTCCGAGTGGGCCTGCAGTGCTGTGCACTCTACATCGCGGCGTCCCGGCCCTGCTGGGAGGTGTGACAATTGCCTGCCTCGCCTGGAAGTGACACACATTGGGGCCTTCGCCACGTGGCCCCCGTGCTGGCAGGAACGAGGAAACGGAGGGTGACAGGCCCACAGCGCTCTCAGGCGGGAAACCTGAGACCCCACGCCGGCCCGGTCTGCAACCCACCATTCCATTAACTGAGTGATCAACTTAGGAGCAGGTGGTGACAACAGACTCGAAGGACGGGCCCCATCGCCCCCCGGGAACCCAGAGGCACCCCCTGAGTCGGGATTCGGCGGGGAAGGAACACTGGTCCCCTGTATGCAGACAGCTGGATATGGCCTCCCAACAGGGCAAAAAAGATGTCCCTTGTAAGGAATCTTCTATTAAAGACTTGCTTCAAAAGACGGTTAGGAAGAAGGCGGGGGGGCCTAGCGCTGATACCCAAGGATCACAGCCAGGTGACGCCGCGATGGATACAGTGGCCGGATACGCGACCGAGCCCGTCACGAAGGAATTCATGGAGCAGCTCTTTGGCACACTGTGAGAAGACTTCGCTGGGCTGCGACAAGACCTGGCTGCCGACATTAAGCAACTTCGAGCAGACCTAGGCGAAGTTGAGGATAGAGTGGACACTCTGGAGCGTAATGGGGACAGGCGGGAGGAAGAGCACGCTGAGCAGGCCCGAGAATTCATCACCCTCCGGGAGCGGCAGGAGGAGCTCTACCTTAAGATGGAAGATTTGGAGAACCCCTCCCGGCACTCTAACATCCGCATCAAAGGCGTACCGCTTCAGGCGGATGGAGGTTCGCTCGAGGATTGGGTTCTATGCCTCTTTCGCCACATGGCCCCTGCCCTGAAGGATCAGGAGGTCACCCTTGATCGTACGCACCGTGCTGGGCGCCCTGCCTCGGACCCCGGCCAGCCGCAGGACATCCTGACCTGCCTCCACTCCTACAGGCAGAAGGAGATCATCATGGCTGCCACACGCGACCGACCAACAGTTGAGTTCGAGGGCCTCCAGGTGGGGGTATACCAAGACCTTTCCCCCCTTACTCTCCAGAGATGTAAGGAGTTGCGACCAACTACAGCCTTCCTCCGGGAGCAGGGAATACGATACTGGTGGGGGCACCCATTCAGACTGTCCTTTGTCTGGAACAAAGAAACACAGGGAGTGCACACTCTACAGCAGGCGAAAGAGCTCCTTGAATCTGCCCTGGCATCAACTGAGAACTCAGACGCAGCGGAAGGTGATCCATCATTGGGGAGACAGCGGCGGCCGGGCAGGAGACTGGGCCCCAGGAGGGGGACCCAGGCGAAACCCACCGAAGAGGAACGTCACACGGAAAGGGAAGCTCTACTACGGCAAGTGATGGACCAGGAGGAATCTACTGCACAAACAGGGGAATGATCCGCCCAGCTGATGTCTCAAGGCCACGATGACGGAAGAATGGTCCAAGCCCAGAGCCAAGTGAATTCGGTCTTGGGGGAGGAGCCCCGGCCTTGGAGTGATGCTGACCGATTGTCGGACTCATGGACCCCTGCACACTAGTGCACAATGTTACTACTGGACGACGACTTTGAAGTCACTTTTTGTTCACTCTCTCTTTGTTTCTTTCTCTCTTTTTCTCACCTTTCCTATCTCTTCTCCACCCACGAGGTACAGGGTACCGGGGCGAGCAGTCGAAGGCTTCCCAAGGAGGTAGTGTGAAGGCAGAGACTCCGCACTCAGTCACTAAATAGGGTGAAATAATGACGGTCCAATCCAGTGCTTAACTTTATAAAAAAAAAAGAGTAGCGCTTTTTTATCCACTGCACAATACTACACAAAAAGAAGAAAACAAGGACAAAGTGTTCTACTGTGGTTCTACAGGACAAAGGCACTAACGTAAATAGCATGGCAAAATCACATGTGCAGGTTCACAGTAACAGTGCAAGCTGATTGCTGTGTCTATGACCCGTAGGTCAATCTGTAGGGCACTTAATCTCATTTCACTTAGCAATTAGGCCCCAGTCTGAGTTTTAGGGCTTTGTGTCAGCTTGGGCCCAAATCATTTAAAGTTTACGTATTCCCATGGTGGCAACTCTCGCTGTGCTGTACCAGCCCTTGCCTCTCTTCCAGTGCCGCTTGGGAACTCCACATACCCAACCAGTCTTCAGGTATAGTAGTGAGCTCTGGAGGTACAAAGAGGCCCATTGTAAATACACATGTTCATACAATGAAGGGCCTACTATTGAGGTTTCACATCTGGGTCCTCAGAGGTTATGGGCAGTGTTGGCACCAGTCGCCAATCCTCAGGCGCAGCACGAGGAAGCAGTGGGTTGCAGTAAAGTTTGTGTTTGTCAACGTAGCATGTTGATCTGTATTTGGGTACAGATAGACCGGCACTCTGGTTGGCTCCTACGACATCCTTCCCATTGGGGGTGACCATGGCAATGATCACTTTTTTGCTTCACATCAATTCTGCTCTTCAGATGTGATATGAGGAGGTAGGCAGTCAAATCTACAGTCGGTCTGCGTGAGGTCCCCTTGGTCAGGGTGACCATGAGCATATGTCACTATCTCGTACTTCTCTTTGGTGTAGCCTGCCAAATGCAATTACAGAGATGCAGGGAGACCTGCTCCAGCAATTCAGTCACCTCATGTGACATCCTCCTTGTCAGGCAACAGTCATGCTCTCTTACTTCTCTTTGGCACAGCGCACCAGAGTGATTAGAGGGATGCAGGTAGATCCACACCAGCACTTGTGTCGGCTCCTGCAACAGTTCCATCTTCCTAGTTATCACAGCTGAGATTATTGTCACAGCAGTCTTCTTCCATCAGGGTTGCCTTCTACTCCCCTCTCTTGGCAGGCCAGGCAGTAGTCATAGTAAAGTAGACCTGCAGCTCTCCTCCATTGGTAGATACAAACGTCCAGCTGATGTACCCTCACCTCTGGGAGTCTGGCTGTCTGCAACACCAGCCCAGGGTCACAAAAGTTCCCTGACATTCTGCTCAGTGCTTCCTCTTTGGTCAGTGAGCATTTCCGGAACACTGTTGGAAGGTTTCAGTCCCTTTCTTCTGACGGATACTACTAATCACAAATTCCTCTCCTTTAGAATAACTTCAACTCCTAGAGTGGGTCGGGTTTAACAGCAGTTCTGTCTGTGCTTCAACAGGTGACACTGCCATCCATGACAGCCTCACGGCACCCTGGAAGTGATGACATGGAGCCCCATATAGATGCCAGCCCAGTGCGCTGATATGAGTTCTTTTTTTCTGTAGTCCTCGATGCGAATCTGAAGGGCCGCTCCCAAGTTTATTGGTTGTACCGATGCCAAATTTCAACAGCAGACAGTGTGTCTGACGTCAGCCCTCACTAGATCTATATCTTGCTAGAAAATCGCCAAAGAGGTGCCCCCAACATTGGATGATCCCCAGTTGCTCACTCAACACAGTACTACAGGATGCTAGAAGCCCTTTTTGTCTCCAGTTCAGATGCAGTGCAAGGACTTAAGAACATACCACACGATGATAATTACAATGATGCAGACTGTGTGGGCATTACCGTCAGCACCAGTGTTGTGATCTAGTGCTATACCTGGATCTGGGCTACTGGGTTTTCTTGTGACGGTTCAGGCATCCTTAATGTACTTGCCCTTTGATGCATCCATGCTCTTTGGAGAAAAGGCAGAATCGGCTATAGAATATTTCAAAGACAGATGTGTTGCTTCCCGTTCCCTAGGCTTGCTTTCACTTATTTTAACCAACAATACAGAAAATTCATATACTACTTCGTGGATTTAGCCTATAGAAAACAGCAGCCCACACAATCATTTCAGCAGCTTGACTAGACTTTTTAGCACTCCAGAAAATGTGGTGATGGCCGGGGTTCAAAAAGAATGTGCCCTACCATACTTATCCCATCCATTCCTTCTCAATCATGCTGCCATCCTTTTGCCGAAAGTCAAGCCCTATCGGTCAAAGGATCCATCAAGCTGGTGCCAGAATCAGGAAAGGGTGAGCCTGTTACTCCCAATACTTCCTTGTGCCCAAGAAGCACAGAGGGCTCAGGTTTATTTTCGACCCCGGACTCCTTCCTTAAATACAGATTGACACATTCAAAATACTCACTCTGGCCAGGGCTTTTTCTGCCTTGGACCCAGGGGATTGCATGGTATATTTGAATTTACAGAGCACGTACTTTCATCTGCTCTTCCTGAATTCCCACACCTGCTACCTTCAGTTTGTGATGGGGTCATAGCATTTTCATCTTGCTTGTTTACCCTTTGCCTCTCAGGTGGTATGAAGATGATTGCAATGGTAGTAGTCTACCTTTGCAGCTCAGGGACACAGGTATTCCCATTCATTGACAACCGGATGCTCAAGGCTGACTCCTCACATTCAGTCACAGACCATCTCCGAAAGACAATCAACCTTCTATCATCCCATGGGGTTTTCCAGCAGCGAACTGATGTATGATCTGATGCCTATTAACAGGATTCCCTTCTAAGGGCCCATCCTGTACACTGTGGTATTTAAAGCCTTCCCTCCCTTCGAGTGAGCCCAGGACATTCAGGATAAGATCCCGATGTTTACAAATCAGTCCTGGGTCTCGGTGAGGTTGATTCTAAGGCTTCTTGTACTGTTGGCCTCATGGATCTTCCTGGTCTTCTTTACTGACTAGCACATGGGACTTGTAGTGGAACCTCCGTTTCCAGTGGGCATAACGTTGGGGCTGTTTGTTGAATCAAATCTGCATCTAGATAGAGACAGCCAACGACCTTTGGTGGTGGAAGATAGACACAACCGTGTCATGTGGACGGTTGTTCTTTCTACCCCATCCAAAAATCACAATGGTGACGGGTGCATCATCTTTGGATTGGTGCAGTTACCTGCGAGAGTTGAAAATCGGGAATCTGATCCCCAGTGGAACAGAATCTCGATACCAGCCTCCAGGTACTTCTTTCTATCTGGCTGGCTCTGAAAGTCTTTCTCCAATCCATTAAGAGAATGTATGTGCAGGTCCTGAAGGGCAGTGCAGCCTCCAGGAGGTAATGCAACAAGCAGGACCATGTGGGGGTCATGGATCTTGTTCTGGCAGGCACTGCATCTGTGGAGTTGGCTGAAGTGCCAGGGGATTTCCCTGGTAGCCAATAATCTGGTGGGGTCACTAAACGCCAATGAAGGCGAGCACAGCGCACGTTAGCTGGTAGTGGCTCAGGACATCTTTGATCAGGGAGGCATGCCCTGCCTTTTCACCACCACCTCTTAGAGTACTACCATTACTGCATGCTGGAGTTCCCACCTAGAGGGTCCCTAGGGGATGCCTTGTGTCTGCCGGACGTTTGGTTGCGATTCCACCACTGCCTTTCCTGCCTCTAGTTCTGAAGAAGGTCAGGACGGAATAGGCCCATGTCATTTTGATAGCCCTGGATTGGGCCTAGAGAGTCTTGTTCCCCATATCTCCACAATTTACACCACTATGCGTGAAGATTGAGCATCAACAGCCAGGCAGTTTTAATTTTGCTTCCTGAATTTGTGCATATGGCACCACTTGACTAAATCAACTATTCGCACATTGGAAGAAATTTGTGGCTTGGTGTAGAGACCGTCAGCTTGATCCCCCTACTAGCCCCTTTATCAGAGGTACTGTAGTTTGTCTTGCCTTTATCTCAGCAAGGCTTTGCAATGGTCACAGTTAAAGGATTTTTGTTGACCATCTTTGCCTTTTTTACGTTTGCCTGACCAATTTTCTTTATTCAAGTTACCTCTTGCGATGAGGTTTTTAGGTTCAACTTTGTTTTATTGGCATTCGCATCAAAATTGTACAAACAGTATGCAATAAAGATATAGGTAACGCACCTGTACATCGGATCATAAGTATATCCCATCTTATTAGCAATGCTCTTCCAGTAACATGGCCTCAACCATTCCCCTTCTGTGCCTCCGGATTGGCCGCATACAAGACAGTCTAGCTGATGAGAAGTGGTGGTATGATGCCTTTTAATGAATTAAAGGAAAAAGAACACCCCCCACCCCCCTCCACGTCCCAACTCCACCCTCCCCCCCTGAACTGGTGTGCCATTGTTGTGTACTAAAGTGTATTGTGTTAAAGGGGAAATCATGAGTCTCCTTTCGGTGGTTGTGGTATGGAGGCCAAGCTTGTGAGACGGAAAAGGCGGAGATATTTAGGGCATGTAATCTCGTTCATCTCCATTGACAGAAGAGAAAGCAATGGCTGCCATGCGTCTGTAAAGCTGGCCATAGCGTTAGATAAGGAGGCCTGTATGCGTTCCATTCCTATAATATACCATTGTTTTTGTAGCCACCCCACCCCAGTGTGATAGGATGTTTCGAGTAGCTGCTCCTAGAGCTATCCCCATCAGTCTACCTCACCTGGATCTAAGTGGGTATGTTATGGGGTTGGGCAGCCCCAAGATCACGTAAACAGGAAAGCGCAGTATCTCAGTATCGAATTGGCGGTCGATATCGTCCAAAACATCCTTCCAGTAAGCCTGTACCTCTCTACAGTCCCACAATATATGTACCAGGGTGCCATCCACCCCGCAGCCGTGCCAACACAGCGGACTTCGTGTTGGGTTCCCTTTGTGCAAGCAGGCCGGCATCAGATGCCAATACATGGCCACCTTAACCGCGGACTCCCTACTGGCTATGTTACTCGCTATATGATTCGCTCGGTAATAGATGTCTGCCCACTCTTTACTGGTCAGTTCTCTCCCTAGTTCTCTCTCCCACCTCCGCTGACCTGCCGTGGGGGCCCCGCCTCTAAGCATATCGTAAATTTCAGAACTCATTGCCTTATCAGTATTCTTGGTGTATAACCACTTCTCGAATTTAGTGAGTTTCCTAGCTATGCCTGAGTGAATATCGGTGTGGAGGAGCCAGTGTCGGAGCTGGACGTAGCGGAAGCGCTCTGTTTCCGGGAGCCTGTAGTCCACTTTGAGGTCTTGGAATGGGATGATGCCCTCTAGATTAAAGAGATGGCCCGCTGACCCCCAATCGGATGCTCTCCAGAATGAAAATGCCCTCTCATCCATGCCTGGGGAGAACTCCTTATTGTCAAAAAGGGGTGTCATGGCAGAAGGAAATGTCGTCAGACCCCTGTTTACTGCCACTCCATCCCATGCCTTTAGAAGTGTCCTGGTGATAGGGGAGCCCCGGAGGCTGGGAGGTCTGTGTATTCGTTTAAGGAAGGGGACCTTCCATAGGTCCAGTTGAGCTAACACCCTATCATGGAAGAGCCAACTCTTTTCGGATTCGGGACGTTTCCATTCGACAAGGTACTGCAGCTGAGCTGCGCGGAAATATTCTAATATGTTGGGAATACCCAATCCCCCATCGTCCGGTCTCAAATAGCTCAGGTCCTTGCGTATCCGGAGGTGGCCAGACCGGGATTGTCCGGAAGAGGTACAGCACTCTGGGCAGGAGAGACATCTTGACTGCTGTTATCCTGCCCAGCAGGGAGAGCGAGTGACGTTTCCAATCATTCAGGTCTTTTGTGGTTCGCTGGAGGAATTTGGAGTAATTGAGGTGTAGCGTCTGAGACACAGATGCTGCTAGCTCTATACCCAGATAGGGGATAGAAGAATAAGTCGGTATACCCGCATAGGTCGTACCATCGGGGGGGCACACCTTTTGGACGTCCATTCTGTTCGAACCCATTCATAGTTGCTTCCTACAGAGTGGTGTAGTTCCTATCAATCCATAGGACCAGCGCATTGTTTGGACAACATAAACTAAGGGCCCGGTGTTAAGACTTATTCCGGACACCGCCGCAGGATGTGTTGGCCTATAGACCAGCTAGCTAACAGTGCCACCGTAAGCCCCCGTAACCTATCAGGGAGCAAATAGTTTCTGGCAACCACTGAACATGACAACCCTGACCCCTCAGGGATCGTGGAAACAATACAGAACTTTTTGCTCAGTCACTCGTGCTTACTTAATCTTGGAGAAATGTACAGAGGATACATAGTGGGACGTTCTCAATAATATTTATTGAAACAACATTTTTCTTGCATAAAATATGTGTGCTGCAATGATTAGTAGACAGAAGCAGATAAATATGATTGCAAGCACCAAAAGCGTAAAGAATAGATATAGATCTACCATGGTGCTAAAACAATATATATATATATATATATGCAGGCATATAAACAAGGCAGTAATCTGGCGTACTCCTACTACGTGAACCCTACTCAAGGGTTACTAGAGTGTGTGTAGGTATGGAGCCAAGAATCCCCCCAAGGGATGATCCAACCCCATTACCTGTTGGGATAGAGTGAAGGACCCCGTCTTGGTCACAAACTGGACACCCCTTATGAGATGTCAGACTGCTGTGTAGTAATTTCTCAGCATGCAAGGACCCTCGGTGTCAGTGGAAGAATCTCCTCTACTAATCTATCAGAATGTTCATATTATACAATAAAAGCAGCCTTGTCATGTACGCATACATTAGAGTTATTATGGATATTGCAGATAGGCCTATCGCTCCGTGGATGAAGATAGTGATGGCATTTGTACGTAGTTCGAAACAAGACCTTATACATGATGTTCAGGGCAATGTGATAATGTTGTGCGAAGCTAGATGTAAATCAAGTTTAGTTTCAAAGAAACTATTCCACCATTGTATGTGCAAATGTGTTCCAAAGGTCACAGCTGGAAATGTTATGTTCGAGGCATGTGTGCTGTAGATACACATGCTTTGCATAGTCTTGCCATCTAGTGTTGGGTCCGGATGTTTGAAAGTTGTTTTTCTTCGAAGAAGTCTTTCCTAGTCACAATGTAAAGTGACTCCTCCTTTCGGTGATAGTGCGAATGGGCATCGACTCCATTGTCAGATTCTTTTTATTCCGTCATCGGGTTTGGACGTTTATTGCTGCACCCCGGTTCGAAACCGCCTTTCAGGTTCCCCTCGGTGTGCAATCCACACTATCCTCGACGGTATTGTTATCGTACGCGGTTTCTTCTCTCCGCGTATCCTTTAGATCGGAAAAGTCTCTCACCTTCGGTCGAAAACATAGTTGGCGACCTTCGGGCCTAGCCGCGTCGATCCACCCCTCTGCCGATGGAAGGGACTCCGTTTCGTTTCTGTCCTTGGTGCAACCCCAAGTACCCTCATACCGATGTACAGCAGGTCTGCAACTTGTGCTTGTCACCGGAGCCCAAGGAAGAAGACTGCGAGTCCTGTCGTTTGTTCAGGTCAAAAAAGACTCTTCAAGATCATCTGGCTCGATGACGAGAAATGCAGCGCCAAGGCACTCAGCACACTCCGTATATCTTCGAAGAAGAATCCGAACACAATGAAGCGCTAGCTGCGCAAGAAGAGGAGGCCTTCTTGGTCTCAGAATCAGATTCTGACCTCGAGTTCTAGTTGAAGTCAGAAGACATTCCAGCTGGACAGGGTGTCGTGAGTACCAAGACCCCTGCACCCCAGAAACTATCTTTTAACAAACATAAGGCTTCAACACCACCTCTGCCTTTGGGTCTTGGTCGGCACTGAGACGACGTTTCTGATGCCCCGCCCTCGGGCCAGGCACCGAAACAAGTGGTCAAGCCTTTTAGCTAGGGATCGAGCCAAAACAGACGGTCTTCAGACCCGAAATATTCCGCTCCGAAACACAAATCTGGTTCGGAGCCAAAATCCTCTGTGTCAAAACAAAAGTCTGCTTCTGAGCCAAAACTTTCCACTTCGAAACAAAAGGCTGCTTCGGAGCGTGAACCTTCCGTTTCCAAGGACAAGAAGGACAACTCCAGTTCCACACCAAAACATTTGTCGCTGAAGTCAAAAGAAGATATTTCAGATCCCCGTGAACCAATCTTAGACAATATGACAGACAGATTGGATCCAAAGCAGAAAATGATTTACATCAATCCAGTTACTGGACACATATTAGCCTAAACTCCTTCCCAAAGGAAAGTCAGTTCAGATGACACTGGATATAAAATTACTCTTAAAAAGAAGAAGGTCATTGCTACAAGTTCTATCCATCCTACTTTGCCAGCCCCTTCTCCATTTTCACCTTTACCACAACTGCCAAGCTCAGATCCATTACACATAACACCAAAGGGATCTCCTCACCCACAGATTGATTTAAGAGATGGGGATAATGATGATGATGACAATGTTGCTCTACCTACAGATCCGAGGGATGAATATTATGTTGATCCACCCATGGATAATGATCCAGACCTGTACCCTGCAAAACCTTCACCTCCAGATGATAATGTTTCCTATTTGGAGGTAATTTCCAGAGCAGCAGCATATCATCGGGCTACACTGCATAAAGAGGCTTTAGATGACAATTTTTTATTTGAGACACTAGGGTCTTCACACAGAGTTAGTCAGTCTCCCTATATTAAAAGGCATGATGAGACATGCAGATGACATTTTTAAGGACACATTTTAACACATAGGGTTGATAAAAAATATAAACCATCATCCTCTGATTCAGTCTTATTTAAGGACAGCTCCCTCTAGATTCTCTGGTAGTTTCCAACACTCGTTAAAGAGCTAACTCACAGACATATGGGGATGCACCTCACCCAGATAAAGAATCTTAGCATATTGATGCATCTGATAAAAGGGTAGCTGCTCAAGCTGCTAATCACTGGTGCATTGCCAACACTCAGGGCCTATTAGCTAGGTATAACAGGACACACTGGGATGAGATGGAAAGTCTACTTCAGTACCTCCAAAAAGAGCACAAGAAAAAGGCACAAGAGCTAGTTCAAGAAGGAAAACTCATTGCTAACCCTTCCATTAGATGTGCTCTTGATGCTGCTGACCCTGCAGGGAGAGAAATTACACACGTCGGCATGCCTGGCTTAGAATTTCGGGGCTTTAAACCAGAACTTCAACAGTCTATTGTAAACACTCCTTTTAACAAACAACATCTTTTTGGACCTCAGGTTGATGAGGCTTTGGAAAAGATTAAAAAAGTCAAGGACGTGGCAAAATCTATTGGCGCACTTCAGACTCCTTCAAGAAGAGACTCTTTTCGTCGCTCATTCCATAGAGCAGGGTCTAGAAGTACATCCTCAGACCCTAACACTTCCTTGTACAAGTCCAACACTCAATCCTCTTCCTGTAGAGGTTTCTTTAGAGGAGGGTACAGAGGAAACAATTTTAAAGGTAGAGGTTAGGGCACGGCAACACGTAACTCCCCTTCCCCCAATAAGCAGTGACTTACCTACACACCCCCCGATTATCTTACACGTGTCTGGGGAAGGCTTCAACAATTTCTCCCCATTTGGCAATCCATAACATCAGACAATTAGGTGTTAACAATATCTGACATGGTTATTGTCTGGAGCTCACCAGCAATCCTCCCAGCATTCCACCGCACACTCACAAACTCTCGTCACAGCACATGTAGCTCCTCAAACAGGAGGTACAATCTCTAGTAACAAAAAGAGCTATAGAACCAGTTTCATTACAGTACCAAAGTTCAGGGGCGTACTCTCTGTACTTTCTAATCCCCAAGAAGGACGGCTCCTTAAGACAAATTTTGGATCTAAGGACATTAAATCTGTACATTCTTTCAGAACATTTACGCATGATCACGCTTCAAAAGGACCTTTCACTGCTTCAGCAAGGCGATGTTATGTCCACACTAGACCTACAAGATACATACTTTCACATTCCGGTTCAGCCAGCTCATCACAAATACCTCAGATTTGTGATAGCTGGAAAACACTATTAATTCAAGGTACTCCCATTCAGAGTAACTGCTGCTCCCTGAGTATTCAAAAAATGTCTGGCAGTAGTGGCGACACATCTCAGAAGACAACAGATTCATGTCTTCCCATATCTGGACAACTGGCTCATCAAAGCCAGCACACACCAAAAGTGTCTACACCAAAGATTCTACACCGTACGTACTATACTAGAACACTGCTGTATAAATTACACAAGGCGGATACGCCACTTTGCCTCAGGCAATGTGGAGAGCATGGCTCATTCTGGCACACAATCTGGCAATGCGAAGAAATCACTACATACTGGAAAGCAGCACACAATTTCTCAGGCACTAGAAATGACAATTGAACCAGAGCCTAAAAGATGTTTGCTCTCCATCTGGGAACCGACGGACCTCAACCATGCAGCGCAAACTTGGATAGCGCTGGGTATGGCGCTGGCGAAGAGCGGTATAGCGCAACAGTGAGGAGATAGACAGAACCCCACAGTGACTAGGTGGTGTCGAGACATGGACGAGTTAATGATAACCCCCTGCACATCAACTATCTAGAGCTTCTTAGCACTGAAAGCTTTTCAGTCTCACCTCATAGGAAAAGTTGTTCTAGTCTGCACCAACAACATGACAGCAATGACTATGTACAAAAAAAGGGGGGACACATTCTCTGCATCTGTCACGCCTCTCTCAAACAATTTGGCGTTGGGTAATTCATCACAGAATCCAACTTTTGGCAGAGCACCTCTCCGGAGTGGACAATTAGTTTGCCGACCTCCCAAGCTGAAGGCAGCAACAAATTCACGAGTGGGAAACTTCATCCCGAGGTGCTCCCTCCATACTTTCAACAGTGGAGATTCCCACAAATAGATCTGTTCGCTACAGTGGGCAACTCAAAATGCCCAAAGTTCTCCTCCAGGTTCCCACATCCTCTACCCAAAGGCAATACCCTATGAATGAATTGCTCAGGGATATTTGCCAACGCTTTTCCGCCTCTACCTCTCCTTCCATTTCTGGTTCGGAGGCTCAGGCAAACATCCCTCACACTGATTCTAGTAGCTCCCCCTTGGGCCCGTCAACCGTGGTTCAAAACACTTTTAGAACTGTCAGTAATTCCACATCAAAAACTACACAGAACCATGGAGAAGTCAGACATCCAAATCCCAACACTAGAGGTAGGAGTATGCAAATCATGTGAATCTACAGCTCTACATGCCAAGAACAGATGCTTACGGGGTAGCATAATCCTTGTGAGGACAATGTAAGAAGTAAGCTGCTTAGCTACATGGGCCTAACTCGGGAATACAACAGCTCCTCACTATCGAGACAATTTTTCATATCACAATAACGTCTGCATGCCGTGCAAGTAAATTGCAGGGGCTGTCAGTGCAACTACTGTATACTACTTACAAATTGGTACTGAGAACCCAGGCTTCCTTTCTGCCAAAGGTCGTATCGCCTTCCCATGAGTGTAAAGCTATCACTCATATCTTTTTCTACCTGCCACATCCCTCAAAAGAGGAGGAGTTGCTCCACTGGCTTAACCTGCGGAGAACTCTTAGTTTTCACATAGAGTGCACACGATCATACCCTATGGATGAGCAGCTGTTGATGGGCTCTGGTGATGGTAAGAAAGAGTAGGTGGTTCAGAAATGGAACCTGTCTACGTGGATAAATAAATGCTGTGCCCTGGCCAAGAAGGAATCCACTGAGGTTCTAAGAGCTTATTCCACTCCAGCTAAAGCTGCCTGAACGGCTTTGGAGAGGGGTGTTGCTGTCCTACACATCTGTCAAGCTGATACTTGCTTACATTTCCAGAGCACTATCACCTAGACAGTCAAGTCTGCAGACAGGGTCATTTCCCCTCCTTGGTCTTGCAGGATTTTTTTAGTGTGAGTCCCCTACTAAGACGCGCTACATTTTGTGATGTGCTGTTTTGGGTATGTCTTTTAAAGTTGAGGAAACTGTGGTTAAAAGTATCCTTTAGAAGAAACATTTCCTTCCCTTTGTTGATCCACTTACTGGTGGATAACTGCAGAGTCCTCATTTCTCCTCCTTGTTCTGTTGTATTGACCTTTGTACCTGTAAAACAGTCCCAAGTTAGTTAGCATGCTGTCATCTCCAATTTGTCATGATTGATCCAATCCTGAAGATGCAAAGGGGCACAGATTTTATTTTTTTAAGCATAGGATTAGCAAAGTGCCATCAATGCCGAGCTAGAAAAGGGCTAAGTCTTTTGCTATTTCTACAGCAAAGTCTTTAAGCACAGGATTAACTAGTGCCAGCCATGCTGAGCTGTAAAATGAAGAACTATAATGTTAGAAAAACATGCGCCTGAGTTTACTTTATTAATTCCAGCTTTGCTAGACAAACAGACATTTGAGGTGAGCAGATTCAATGTCGCTGGTGTTGTAGGGTGCTAGTCACAGGAAGTGCTCTCCACTTAAACTTGGGAATTACCCAGAGTTCTCTGTTCTCTGCTTCTTTTTTCATAATTTATGCTGCACTGTAAGCCTGGAAGGGTATGGTTTTCACTTCTACACAGTTCTCCCTTGTGCCTGGACAAAGCTAAACCTGTCTGAAGAGCTATAATTATAGCGAAACAAGCGTCAAAGTTTGCTTTTATTCGTTCCAGTTTGGCTTGGATGGTGTTTTGCTAATCCAAAGCTGTAATACTGTGCCTGGAGTGGTAAAAGGCTTTTGTCATTTTATAGCTCGGCGTAGATGGCACTTTGCTAATCCTATGTTTAAAGACTTTGTTGTAGACGTGGCAAGAAACATTGTCCCTTTCTAGCTCGGCGTGGATGGCACTATGCTAATCCTATGCTTGAAAACTTCGCTAGAAAAACAGACATTTAAGGTGAGCAGATTCAGAGTATCGCTAGTGCTTAAGAGGCTCTATACAGGAGCTACTCTCCACCTGAACTTGGGAACTACCCAGAGTTCTCTGCTTCTTTTTTGCAAAATGTATACAGCACTCTAAGCCTGAAAGGGTATTGTTGTGGGGTGTGTGTGTGTGCGCGTGCGTGTGTGCGCTACATGATCTTCACACATGTACCAGGCATTAATTATTGCATGACCATACAGACCAGAAAAGAGACACAGGCTGGTCAAACTGTCTTATTAACCTTATTCACTACATGTGTACATATTTTGTCCAAGCCACTGCTTTAGTTTATGGGACTAGTGTTTTACAGTCTGTGCACAGCATTTGATCTACATCAACGCATCCAAAGAGAAAAGCTACTTGTAACAATAGGTTTCAGTCTTGCCATGTTGCAGATTCACACAAGACTATTCTTCTCCCGGCATGCAGAACAGTAGTTTGGAAAATAGTTATTTGTTACGTTCAGATTGCTACGAGCACATGTACAGACACAAATTCTGATGCAGAAAAATTCTTTATCTTCCTGTCATTTATGTCCTTGTGCACGTGAATGCGAGTCATTAAATGCACACACACCTCCTGTTGCCATTTCTTCCTCCGTTTTTTTTTACACTCTTATCCCTGCCGGTCTTCCTTCTCTTGTTTCCCTCCTTTTACCCTTCATTTTGAGTGAAAAATACAAGTGTGAAGAGACTCAAGGGAATTATTGCAATACTTGTTTGTGATCTTTACATGCTGTTCCAAACACTTATTCTCACTGATCTTTGTTTGCCAGGACAAGGTGATCAGTTAAAGTCCTCTTTGATATTTGACACTGTGTTGAGAGGAATCCCTGTTCTTAAGGGTATAATGATCATTTTAGCTGAGGGAGGTGGCATCTCTGGGTGAGGTTAGATGGCATTGATGGGGACATGAGGTCGACTGTCCCTGACTAACATCTGTCATTGTGCCAACAGGTAAGCGTTGAGCTGTCAAAAGTACTCCTGCACTTGGAGGATAAGGGCAGTCTGGTGCATTTTGTCCATAAACGCCATGGGGCTTTGGTGGCGGTCACTATCATGGATCCAGTTCCGGTTAGTATCTCTGTGTTTCTTTATCTCCCTTGTATCTTGAATCTTCTATGCCACATGAGCCTCCAGTACTGATATAGGAGTGAGTGCAGCAGGCAAGGAGTGAGATGGTTTGGCAGAGCTGCATTTAGAGGGGTCTCAGTAGTGGAGCAGAATGTGCCTTTGGGCAGTAGTGATGCAGTCAAACATGGTTATTTATACTTTACTGTACCGTATTGAGACCGCAGGGAATGTGCCATTGAGTATTGTCATGCATCATGAGAGGTCTGTGTAGACCTCAGTAATGGAATAGAAGGTAAATGCTGCAGGTCATTATTGGAGATCGCTGCATTGGATCTTGGTTTTGAATATTAGGAGTGAAGATTAGAATACCCTGACTGAAGCGTGTCTTTCTTTACAGTTCTGATGTAGCATTAAGTTTTGTAGGTCAGGAATGGCATGCATTGGTCGCGCTACAAGTGTATCTGCAGGTCATGTACAGTGGGTTGTTCAAAAGATCAGTCGTTGTTTCCTCAGCTGGTTGGAAAATGGTTAGAAAATGGCAGGGCATGATTAGGGTGTAAGTGAGAGATTTTGCAGACCGTTTAGATGTAAACCCTTAGCCTAGTAACTAGTGTGTTCTTTGTCTGTGAGCAGGCGCTAAACTCTGGAATAGCAAGGTAGAGAATAATGTTAATTTACGGATCTCTGCATAAGGTTATTTGGATTGAAGTGACAAGGGAGGCTGCAAGTCATTGGTGAGAAACATTGTTGAAACTGTGTGTTGGAGTCTTGCCAAACCCTGTTGCAGAACTATCCCCAAGTCTATTGTAGTAAAGGCATGACCTAATTTATGTTGTGTTGCATGCAGGACGGTCTGGGTAGGATGGATAGATACAGGCATTTACTGAGTAGGGTGGGTTCAAAGGTGAGCAAGATTGCAAGACCAAGGACAGTGGCCTGAAAAAATATTTGTTGAGAAGCTGTCCACCCACAGATAGTTGGCAGGAGTTGGTGATAGAGATAAGAGCATTGCCTGTGCCCGCGTTCTGTGTTAGTTTGCGCTAATGCTGTTCTTTCTCTGTATTCATATAATCTTGCTGATTACCTCTTTTATTGAGTGATCTTGTTTAATCTCTACAGGTCTCACAATATCTTACAGCACAGTTCTATGCCATGAACTACAGCCTGAGACAGCGCATGGACATCCTTGATGTAAGTTTAGAGCACACTTTTGTAGTCCTTCCACCCCTGGGACATGTTTTTGACAAACCTTGCACGCTACCATTATGTAGAGCAAACGCCCAGTAGAAGAATGCAGGGAACACTAGAACAATCACATAGGGATGAGGATGAAGGAGAGTTTTTGTATGCTTTATGAAGTTTTTAAATATTTTTTTTACGCTGTTCATATAGCCAAAAGGCAAAAAAGTCTCAAAACCCCCAACCCCCCACTACAGTGCCCGTCCCAAGTTACACCCACTTGATCCCTCATACTTTATAGTATATCATGTAAAAGCAAGCCCTCTAAATCATCTTGAGCCATCTCAGTCTGTCTGAATTTGCACAGGTCTTAAAATCCTCAGGCAGATTAGTCCCCTATATTCTTTAAATAGTCCTAAAGAGGACATCAAATTGAATGGCGCATATGACACAGACCCAAATAAAATAGGTATTTTTTTCCATTCCTGTCATGTACCATAACTTAGAAAAACATTTTTGGATGTGAAGTGTTAGGACGTGCCCATTCAGCTAAGAGTCTGCTTTGCAGACAGTAACAATAAGTTTGTTGCCTCTCTCAGCAGAGATTTTTTGACCTACACAATGACCTGGCTGTTTCTAGGGTATTCTGCAGTGGCACCCACACTCTCCTGTTTTTCGTTTCAATTTTGCTCTTAATTTGACAGGCCAAGGATGCTATTTATCTTATTTATCAGTTAGGGGGTTCCCATTTATTACAGACATCTCTCAGCTGATGTGTATCTCAGTGTATATGCTATATAATTGATGTGCTAAATCTTGATCATTGCTTTATTAGTTCTTGCGTAAGTCAGCTCGTGCAAGACCTTTTGTTACTTTACAGTGGGCTTTGAGGCTACCCATTGCATATCATTTGCTGGCTTCATTGTCACTCTCATTTGATTTCTTTCTCTGACATATATTAGGATATCATCTGCATAGAATGACAGGACTAGTCTTTGATGTCCTAATAGCAGACGACTAGTTGCACAGCACTCTCTGCACTAGCTGAGGGTTTGAGTGCTATAACAAATGGAAGTGATGACAAGGGACGTCTTTGATGGGTTCCTCTCGAATTGGAGCTAATTTAGTTTATATTCATCACAATGACCTTGGCCCATGGTGACGCCTACCACTTTTATATCCACTCTTTAGTCCCTTCACCTAAGCCCAGCTTGTGAAGTACAGCAATAGATATTCTAAATCCAGAGAATCAGGTGCTTCTTTTGGTGTCTAAGAAAACCCCACTACTTTCAGACAGGGCATAAGTGGTGTAGTAGAGTGAAGATAATTCAGAAATCTTTCGAAGTTCAACGACAAGGAAAGAAGCCTGTCTGCTCTGGTAAGACTAGACCAGGCATGTTAAGGAACAGATGAAATGCTATCATTTTTGCTAGTATTTTAACACCTGTACTAATTAGGCAGATATGTCTATAAGATGAGCATCACATTTCTTCTTTGCCAAGCTTGAGTAGGGTGCTAATGACAGCTTCATGTTGGGTTGGAGGGAGCAAGCCTTTCTCCTCACCTCTTCAAACATAGTGAGTAGATGTGGATCTGAAATTTCACCTCAAACTCAGATGTCAGCGCATTGTTACCCCGGGCCTTACTGCTTAGCTTTGATTGCACACATAGGGTGGCAGGCGGAAGCGAACAGTAAGGACAAGTTCGAGGGCAGTTGCCACTTGTCAGCTGGGCAGTTGCAGGAAAAGGCCTCTTGTAGCTTGTTGTGTCCCAGTAGTTTCAACAGAAGGTCAGCCTTATGACCCTTGGAGTCCACTTTTTTGTGCTGGTAACAAAGAGAGCAGGTCTAGTCATCTCGGCTCTTCTTCGGTCTTATGAAGCAGTTTCAGTCCTCTTCTGATCTTCCACAGATCCAGGAGTGTTCTGAACTAGGTGCTTGGAGATGCCACATTTATTGCTGGCAGAAGCTAGTGGGTGGGAATTACCTCTCAGTACATTACCCCTGCTGACCATGTCACTAGTGGTCTGCAGCCTCTATTGTGCCATGTACTACAGTGACCGTGTAAAACATGGCCTCAGGCCTACAACTGTTGCCTGACTGGTGGCAAGCCTGCAGCCATGTTTATGGCATCACTGTAGTGGATGACACAATGGGTGCTGCAGTTCAATTGTGACAATTAACTTACAGGCCCTGGTTACACCTTGGTACCATATAATAGGGACTTATTGGTAAGTTAAATCTGCTGTACAGAGGTATGCCAGTTTCATCTTGTTTAAAGGGCACAGCACTTTACCACTGATTAGCAATGGCAAAGTTCACAGAGTTCTACGGTCAACAAAAACAATCAAGGCAAAACTTCAGGGGAATACCATGCAAAAGATGGTCATTCCCAACAATTTCCTTAAGTTTTTTGTGGCTGCGCTTAAAATTACTCAAGCCTGATGCCCAGCTGAAGATAACCTGAATATCTGATAGAGACATCTAGCCGCAGATTCCTCATCTTAGAATCCTCCCCACATGCCAGACTGAATCCAGAATTGTTTTCAGCAATACCTCTGCGCATCGATAGAGGGCGTCTAGCGACTCCGTAGCGATGCCGTCTGCCGATAGTGATGTCAGCAAAGTCCATATAAGCCCTCCCCAACGTGCTGACGTCAGTTCGTTCTTTTCCACGTTAGCAACGCGGATCCGCATTGCATTTCCTCTGGCCGTTAGTCAGCCTACATCTGAAAGAGACACGTTAGTGATAAATTCCTTACCTTAGAATATCCCCCAGGCCTCATACTGGATCCGGAAAGTTTTCGTCAGCAGTACCCCTGCGCGTCGGTAGGTGTCGCCGCACGGCTCCGCGTACGTCTGTGGCGTCCTAGCCGCTGAGATGACGTCGTCGGAGCTACTTAGACGCGCCCACGCGCGCTGACGTCAGTTCTTTCTTTTTCCGCTCCAGCACGTGCAGATCCGCGAGAGAGCGGTACCCCTAGTTAATGTTTTCACTTGGTTTCTGAGAACTTGTTTCTCTTGTTTTGTCGAGTACTCAACTCCTGGTGCAATAGGGACGCCCGGGTTTAAATCTTGTAGGGCCTGCCGTCGGAACATGTCGGTAGCGGACCGGCACGACGTGTGTCTCTTCTGCTTGGGGCACGCCCATGACCCTGAGGCGTAACCTGATTGTCGGGCTATGGCTCCGAAAGCTTTGCGGGAGCGTTCCCCAAAGTTATTGGAGGTCCAGCAATCGGTTCAGCGCCGATCGAGGTCCCGCTCCTGTGGGAGGTCGAGGGCCCGGTCGCGGAGCCGTCACCATCATTCGTCGGACTCGGGGACAGGTAAGTCACGGTGCCATAAAAAGTTAAAGAAGCGGCGTCGCTCTTCGTCTACCCCTCACCGGTCGCAGGACGCGGTGGAGGGGGCGGACAGTCACTCCCCGCGGCTCCGATGGAGCCTCCGTTGTTGCCTGTGGCCTACCCGCTCTTTCCGGGCCCGCACGCGACTCCGGACAAAATACAGGCTTTCCTGTCGGCCATGAGCCGTTTTTTGGCCCTTCAGGTCCCTCTGGAGCGCCTTCGGGCCCTGTTGGGTGGTTCTGCCCCCGTGCCGCCACCTTTGGCCCCGGCTATGCTGGCACGATACCCTACGGCGCCGCCTGCTTTGGCCTCGGCGCCGCTGCCGTCTCCGGCGCCCCCTCTGGCTCCGGCCTCGGCACCCCCCCCCCCGGTTCCGTTTCTGGGTGGAGAGTGTATCCCATTCCCCCGTGCACCTCGTCCTTACCGGCCTCTTCAACAACCGGTGGACAAAGGGGAGTACTGGGAGGGGTCCGACGACCCTCTGGCAGCTCAATGCGAGGATGAGCCAGAATGGGAAGGTGATATGGAAGGTCCAGTGGATCTGGATTTCTCTCCACATCCTGGTACACTGTCCCCCTCTTCCGTGACTACGGAGGAGGTTGGGACTTTTTCTGTGGTGTTGCGTAGGGCGGCTGAGGCTCTTAAACTCAAGCTCTCTTCTGTA
Source organism: Triturus cristatus (assembly GCF_964204655.1). NCBI lineage: Eukaryota > Metazoa > Chordata > Amphibia > Caudata > Salamandridae > Triturus > Triturus cristatus. Next base: position 678,162,417 of record NC_140593.1, on the reverse strand, counting down.
CCTGTCAAGACCAATCTCCTGACTGAGGTACTGCAGTCAGCGTCCTCCTCTGCGGAGCCACTGCTGTCCTTCAACGGCACACTTACTGATGTCCTGTTGAGCACCTGGATCAAACCCAACACAGGGGCTCCTGTGAATTAGGGTGTGGCGCGCCGCGATCGCCCGGGGCCGGGTGACCCCAGCTTTCTTACACAACACCCGACGCCTCAGAGTCTGGTTGTCCAGGCCTCTGCCTTGCCGCAGTGCATTCCCTTCTGCCCCTCCGAACAAGGAATCTAAGACACTGGAGCAGTTTGGGAAAAAGATTTTCCCTTCCGCTAGTTCCAGGTTGCGGGCGGTGAATACTGCGTGCCTTTTGGGCCGCTTGTCACATTCTGTGTGGGACACGGTGGCACAGGTGCTGCCTCAGTGCCCTGTGGAAGCTCGGGTGGTGCTCTCCCAGGCCATTACCGAAGGGAGAGATGCTGCTAAATTCACTATCCGTTGTGAACTTGATCAGCCGATTCACTCGGCAGGGCACTTTCCTCAACAGTGGCACTCGGCCGTTATGCTTGACTCAGAACAACTGGCTTCTCCGGGGATGTTCAGAACACTTTGTTGGACATGCCCTTTGATGGCACACGCCTCTTTGGTGACCAGGCGGATAGCACCCTTGAATGCTTTAAGGACTCTCGGGCTTCGGCCCAGTCCTTGGGTCTCGCCACCACGCGCACTCCCTCGGGGTCTGCTGTTCGCTCCTTTCGAGGTCAGGGTCGAGGCGCCCAATCGCGTTCCTTTCAGACCCGCAGGCCTGCGCAGCCACAGTCTCAGTGCAGCCGCAGACGTGGGACCAGAGGACAGAGGGCAGGTCAATCCACCACCGCTCCTGCCTCCGCAGGATTCGCCATCACCTCCCCACTGGCGCACCATCACTTCAGACAGGTGGGTTCTGCAGATAGGGGCTACTCCCTCCCCTTCGAGTCTGCCACCTCATAACCACCGCATGTCGGGGGATCACTTGGCACTTCTCCAGCAGGAAGTTGCGACCCCCTTGGCCAAGGGTGCCATCGAGCGCGTTCCGACGCCAGAAGTAAGTCATGGTTGTTACTCCCACTACTTCTTGGTTCCAAAGAAGGACAAAGGTCTGCGCCCTATCTTAGACCTGCGGAACATCAATCGCTTCCTCCAGAAGGAGGAGTTCAAGATGTTGATGCTCGCTCAGGTCTGGTCTGCCCTCGACCCGGAAGACTGGATGGTAGTTTTGGACTTGCAGGATACTTATTTTCAAATCACTGTCCTGCCGGCCCACCGGCGTTACCTGCGGTTCATGGTAGGCCACGAGCATTTTCAGTTCACCGTGCTCCCTCTCGGCCTTACCAGTGCCCCTCGTGTGTTCACAAAAGTGATGGCGGCGGTCGCAGCTCATCTGCGCAGTTCAGGGTTTCAGTCTTCCCCTATCTCGATGACTAGCTGTTGAAGGCGGGATCGCCCCAGGCAGTCGTCTCCCACCTCCAGACTACGGCCGACCTCCTGCACTTGCTGGGGTTTTTCATCAACGTGCCGAAGTCGCACCTGATTCCCTCTCAGAAGCTACTCTTCATCGGAGCGGTTCTGGATACGGCGCAGATTCAGGTTTATCCTCCCGTACACAAATCCGGGATATTCAGGCTATGATTCCGATCTTTCAGCCACTATCCCGGGTTTCAGTCAGATTGATCCTGAGGCTGCTGGGCCTCACGGCCTCCTGCATTCTGCTAGTCGATCATGCAAGGTGGCATATGCGGGCTCTGCAGTGGGACCTGAAGTTCCAGTGGGTTCAGCATCAGGAGAATCTGTCCGATTGCGTCCAGATCTTGGAGGGCACTGCACAGCAATTGAAGTGATTGGGTCAACGGCAGAGCCCTCTCCCTTCCCCAACCAGAATACACAGTGGTGACGGACGCATCCCTTCTGGGATGGGGCGGCCACATGGGAGAGGCGGAGATCAGAGGCCTCTGGTCTCCGGCGGAGTCCGGGCTCCACATCAACCTTCTGGAGCTTCAGGCGATTTGTCTTGCACTCAAAGCATTCCTTCCCTCTGTCCGGGGAAGAGTAGTGCAAGTGTTCACAGACAACACCACCGCCATGTGGTACTGCAACAAGCGGGGTGGGGTCGTGGACCCTATGTCAGGAGGCCCTCTGCCTCTGGACATGGCTGGAACATCAGGGCATATCCTGGGTGGTTCAACACCTGGCAGGTTCACTGAACGCCAGGGCTGACGAACTCAGCCGCTGGTGCAAGATGGATCACGAATGGAGTCTTTACTTGGAGGTGGTGCAAGGTTTCTATCGACAGTGGGGAGAGCCTTGGTTAGTTAGATCTATTTGCCACCGAAGAGAACGCGCAATGTCAGCAATTCGTTGTGTTGGAATTTCCAAGGCGGCACTTGCCCGGCAACGCTTTTCGTCATGGGTGGAGTTGCGGTCTGTTGTACGCCTATACTACTTCTCCCCAGAGTGCTGAAGAAGATCAGGCGCGACCGGGCCCAAGTCATTCTTGTGGCTCTGGACTGGGCACGGAGAGTATGGTATCCCGAGCTGCTCAACATGGCCATCGATCCTCCGACCTTTCTGCCTCTTGGGGAGGATCTTCTGTCGCAGCAAAAGGGGGCGGTCCTCCGCCTGAACTTGTCCAGCCTCCACCTTCTTGCGTGGAGATTGAGCGGCGGCAGTTGACGTTATTCGACCTGCCTCCCGAAGTCTGCGACGTAATTCTGGCAGCCAGATGTCCCTCCACTAAGACTGTATACGCCTGCCGATGGAGCAAATTTGTGGCATGGTGCACAGCAAAGGCTGTGAATCCCCTCTCTGCCCCTCTTTCTGAGGTTCTTTTTTTCCTTCTTTCCTTGGGCTGACAGGGCTCTGCGCTGGGCACTATCAAGGGCTATCTCTCAGCCATCTCTGCCTTCCAGATCAGCCTTCCCTTTTCAAGTCCACGGTGGTAAATCGCTTCTTGAAAGGCATAACTCACCTCTATCCTCCTATTCCTTTCATTATTCCTCAGTGGGACTTGAACCTGGTTTTAACTTATTTAATGTGCGCTCCTTGAGCCGCTTCACACCTGTCCTCTAAGGCTATTAACTCTCAAAACTGCGTTCCTGGTGGCTATCACCTCTGCCAGACGGGTGAGTGAGCTCCAGGTGCTCTTTTCTAAGCCTCCTTTTCTATCTGTGAATCTGGACAAAGTTGTCCTCAGAACTTGTCCATCCTTCCTGCCTAAGGTCGTCACTGCCTTTCACATCGGGCAGATCATCATTTTGCCCACCTTCTTTCCGCCTCCGCATACTTCGAAGGAGGAAGAGAAGCTCCACAATCTGGACCCAAAACGTGTGCTTTTTTTTATTTGGATCGCACCAAACAGTTCCGGGTGGATGACCAGCTCTTTTTCGGGTACGTGGGCACCAAGAAAGGTAGGGCTGTACTCAAACGGGCTACTCTACGGATGAGTCGTTCTGTGGATCAAAGCCTGCTATTCTCTGGCAAAGAAGGAGCCTCCAGTGGGGCTGCGCGCCCATTCCACCAGGGCGACGGCAGCAACTACTGCTTTGGGGCGAGGAGTGCCTCTGAACGACATCTGTCAGGCAGCTACGTGGGCTTCGCTGCACACATTTACCAAACACTACTGCCTTGACAGTCAAGTCCAGAGAGACGGCTTCTTTGGCCATTCTTTTCTCCAGGACATTCTGCTGTGATCTTGGTTCGCAGACCCACCACCGGGGTTGGTATTGCTGGGGTATCTATTCTAAGGTAAGAAATCTATAACTAACGTGTTTCTTTCAGATGAACAAGTTACTTACCTTCGGTAACGTTATATCTGTAAGAAACATTAGTTAGTTATAGATTCCTTACCGCCCCACCCATCCTCCCCGTTCTGCAAACTGATTTCTAGGGTTAAGGACATCCCTTCAGGGCCCTAGTTTTGTGCACCAGTGGTCAGTGTCTTGCATAGCTCTGCGCTTCTGGTGCGGAAAGTCGTGTACAGAACTGACGTAAGCGCGCGAGGGCGGCGTCTAAGTAGCTACCGCGACGTCATCCCGGCGACCACCACGCCAACGACGGACGCGGAGCCGACCGACGCCACCTTCCGACACGCAGAGGTACTGCTGACGAAAAAGCTTTACGGATCCAGTCTGACGCCTGGGGGTAATTCTAAGGTAAGGATTCTATAACTAACTAATGTTTCTTACAGATATATCATTACCGAAGGTAAGTAACTTATTCTTTGGCGCGGATGCCACAATCATCGAAGTCTTCTCACCGTTCAGAGTCCCCTATGAACTCTACAGACTGACTGCCCGTCCTCTCTAGGAGTTTTTCCCACAGGCGTCATTTCCTTTGTCGTCCGGATGTAAGTCTTGGTGTAGGCAGTCGCAGCACCTCCCCCCTTCGTCGCCTACCGCTGGTCCCCACTTTTCTGTTGAAGTGTTGGGGTATGAGTCTGCCCCTCATCTCCCCACCTATCCTGGGGCTGGTGCGTCTTTGACCCAGATGAGAAAATATTATCAATCTCTTCATTCTATTATTGGGTTGTCACCTTCCTCTTGAGCGCCCTTGGGCCCCACGGAAGTGCATGAAGTTGGGCTTGTGTCACCACTGGCAAGTTCTCTCACTGCTTCATGTCGGCCTCCCGTTTCTGACACCTTAACGACGTCGGTGCACAGCCAGTCGAGGCTACCACCTTCGGCTCCTGCTTCTGGGCTGCCGACTCTGATGTCGGCCTCTTGTCTGCCGGCTCTGATGGTGTTGCAGATTGACAATCCTTTCAATGTCGAGGCGTTGCCTTCTCTGCGTCGTCTGGCTTCCGTTATGCCGTCGGATGTGGCGCAGATGAAGCCAACCGTCTCAGACTCCCTTCCTCCGGTTTTTCCCTCTGAGGACCATGGTTGTATAGGTACTACAGAAGGTGTGGTGTGTCTCCATCCCATTTCAGACACCGTTCCACACCCTTTGCAGTCTAGCTGGTTACTTGATATGGGTGATGCCAGTGGCTTAGAATCTTCTCCAGCCTCCTTTCTCCTCCTGGTTTGGCTACAGAGGCGAGTTCTGCTCTGGCGGACATGTTGAATGGAGTTTCAGTTGCACTGGATTTACAACTTCCTTTGGTGGAATTGTCAACAGACCCTTTACTTAGCATTCTACATCCTGACTAGTCTAACATAGATACTCTCCTTCCTTATAGTGACTGTCTTTTTGCTATCCTGTTTGGTGCTTCGGATAAACCTGAAACAGGGCTCCCTGTGGATCGCTCTATTCCTCACAGGCATCGCCAGGCCCTGGAGGATCCGTCTTGTCTACTTAGACATCCATCTAATCAGAGCTTTGTGGTACAGGCTGCTTTAGCCACCCAAAATAATGATTTTATTTCTCCTGTCTCTCTGGAAAGAGAAGCCAGGAAATTTGACGCTTGTGGTAGGAGTATTTTCTCTTCTTCGAGCTCTGCCCTGTGATCTCTGAACACTTCTTGTGTCCTCGCCTGTTTCTCCCACATCTTGTAGGACTCTATGGAGCGCCTCTTGCCATCCCTTCCACAGGAAACCCGAAATGCTTTTTTTCCATTGGTACAAATTGGCACCAAGCTGCCACACCAATTCTGTTAGTCAGGTTATGGCCTCTTCCATGGCTCTACGTCTGTGTGCATGGTTTTTGTGTACTTCCAGATTTTCGCAGGCTTTTTAAACTTCTTTGAACTGTCATTTGATGGCGCCTCCCATTTTGCCGCACATGCTGACTCTGCTTTACGCCAGTTCAGAGATAGTCATTGTGGTACGCTGTCTTAACTCTGTTGTCCTACTAGGTTTGTCGGGAACAATATGTTTCCCCTTGTTTAGTCTCTTATCAGCCTTTATAGTGCCAAGTTCTTCTCTCCCTTCCAGAGTTACACCGGTTAGGTGTTTCTGCTTACTGCAGGTGATTTTCTTCTAATTTATGCTGTCAGTGACAGGTTTAGTTTCCAGCCATCTGGGACATGTCTTACTGTGCCGCCTCGTGGGAGCCTGTCCTTACAGCTTCTTTTTGCCACTTGATTTTTTCTACCCGAGTGCTTACTCTATGGCAGGTATTCTATTTATGTTGTGTGGATGCACTATAGACTTGTTCTCCGTTCTTTGGGGACCTTATTTTATATACCTTGGAGGCATTTTGTGAGCTACCTATGCACTTAGTACCCTTTATAGGGACTTCAACTTCATCTTTTCTCTGCTCCTTATGTCCGTATGGGTGACAATCTTACCACAGGCAGGCAGACTCTTTGGCCTGGCTAACTTTCATTCTGGTCTGTGGCCTTTTTCGGTGTCGACATTCTATTTGTTCTGTTTTACTCTGTGGGACACACAGATTTTCTCCTTCTCATATTTATGTTCCTATTGTATCGGGCCTGGGTTCCACAGAACCACCTCCCCCTTATGGTGTATTAATTTTGCCTATTGCCCTTGTGGTATCGGACTTATTTGACATATTAGTTCACATAGCGCCTGTGTACTGCTTTCTTGTGTATGCCCTTTTTCTACTTTTTCATGCTCCTGATGCTGATGATCTTCAGCAGTTTGGCATTTTTTTAATCTGTTTTTACCCTTTCGGTGTTCTTCCCTACCTAATGAGGTTCAGCCACTGCTGTTGCTTCCTGTGTTTCTTTTTTTATTCATATCTGCCATCACATCTGTGGGGTAGCTGTTGTGTCTGCTGTTCTTTTTAGTTCTGTTCCCCTGGGACACAAGTCCTCTTGATTGTTTGGATCCATGTCTTGGTATCCTTCTTTTACAGGAGGCTAGGGTTCCCTTTCTTTGCTACATCTTTCGCCCCTCCTTGTCGGTGGAGATACTGTCCTCTTCCTCACAGCTATGTATGCCTCTTCCGCCTTTCGTGGCGTCATTTTTCTATGGGAGAGGTTTCGTTTTACCCCCTTTTTTCGGTGGGGGTATTTCATTACTTTTTCTTTCGGCATATCCTAGCTGCTCTCCAATTATGTATTTCTGCTGCTTCTGCACTGTCATCCAATGTTGGGGGCTGTCTTCCCCTTTCTGTGTTTTGTTCCCCTCATACTCTGTACTCCCAGTTTTCGTCTATAGCTTTGGTTAGGTTTATTACCTGTTACTTAAGTTTCCATGGAGCATTGGTCAGGTTTCTTGCCCGTTTCTCATGCGTCGATGGGTTGGACAATGTGCGATTGTCAAAATCAGATATCTGTTGCCCTTAGTTTCCACCAGCTCTTTGTTTCACCCTGGTGGTCTTCTTCTTTTTCTTCATGGTGAACTTTCCACATGCTGTTTATTCTTCTTGAATGGTTTCCCTTGTTTCCTGTAGGGGTGCCATACCTTCCACTTCCTACTCTTGTTTGGTATTGTGTTGCTGTTTTCAAGCTTGTCTTTCTGTCTCTACCCCAGTTACTGTCATAACTTCTTCTTTTACAGTGGTAGGATGTATCATCTCTGTCCTACCGTGGTTACCTTGGTTCTTAGAGTGCCCTTCGTTCCTCCACTTCTCATCCTCCCGCTCACTAGCGGAGGGCATGGGTTATCTTTGGTGTAGTGAATATTTTATTTGCTGTACCCTGTGTGTCTACAAGAATATCTATGTTTTTTATATGCATATTTATCCGTATTTACATTTATCTTGGATGTATATGTCTCTGCATGTATATACCTATCTCTAGAATAGTTCTCTTGTAGATGTCTTTTACTCCAGGTATATATTTATGTGTGTTTTGCACATATGGTCAACTGGCCTACTATACAGTGCATGTTGCTGCATTTCACCTACACCTTTCTTATTGACCTGGTTCAACCTTCTTGGTTGTACTTGTCTGTTTCCTTCCTTCTCTTCAATAAGCAACTCCGTTACATATTCTGCAGGGTCACTTCATTGTCTATATCTCACTATAAAAGCGGTTTCTATTAACGTTCTTGTTTTTCTAGCCATGATCTTCAGCATTCATTGTGCTCTCTCTCTTTTCTCCATCATTTTAATGATTGGAGGTCCCTTTTTTAAATCTGCTTCTCAGTATAGTTTCCTTGACGATCGGTAGGTGTTCTTTATTCCTTCTATATGTTTGCTGTGACTGAGCACGCTGTGTACGCTCCTTCTATTTGGTTTTGAGCCTGGACACTATTGACTATTGTCCTTGGTCCCTTTGCATTCCTCGATCCTAGGTTGAATCCCTCTTTGGGGTTTCCACTTTTCCTGATTCTGTACCGTGCTTCTCACGGTCTTATAGCTTTCTGCGCCCTGGAGGTTTCCCATAGTCCTTCTTGGAGCTCAGTCCTTTGGGTGAGCATCTTGCTTTACCTATCATTTTTTTGGGATAGCTGGTGCCTTCTATCTTTTGGACTCACTTCTTCTATTGGGTTTCTTTTGTGAGGTCAGTTCAAAGCCTCTCCTCCAAGGATGGTATTGCTTGGGTATTTGATTCTAAGATAAGGAATCTGCAGCTAGATGTCTCTATCAGATAAACAAGTTGCTTACCTTTGGTAACGCCTTGTATGTTAGAGATAGGATCTAGCTAGAGAGTCCTTATCTACCCACCCATCCTCCCTACTCTTCGAACTGAGGGCCCTGCTTGTCTCCAAGATCCCCTCTTTGCATACTACTACAGTTTTTCCCTTTGACACATTGGTTCCAGAGACTTTTTCTCTAAGTGTCTCTGCGTTGTTGGCGCCAAAATAGTCACGGAAGAAACTGACTTCAGCGTGTCGGGGGAGGGCTTTATATGATTCTGGGGACATCACATTTGGGAGACAACGTCTCTACAGAGTCCCTTGACGCCCACTACCGACGTGCAGAGTCACTGCTAAAAAAACATTCTGGATCCAGCCTGACACCTGGGGAGGATTCTAAGATAAGGAATCTCTAGCTAGATCCTGTCTCTACCAGATAAGGCGATACCGAAAGTTTGATCCCCACACAGATGAAATGCAGCATATGAAGAATCTAGCTGGAATGCTCAAAGCTGTTTGTCTCAGAGTAGTAATAGTTCTGAGACACTTTGACTATGGTCACCATTCAATGCAGAGGTTTCATTCATCCCAGTGGTCTTAAGAACCCCAACAACAAAACCATCAACAACTGTCGACATTTCAGCAGAAATCTTTCAGAGATGGGATGCAACAATATTCTTACTCATCACAGAAGCGACAGTCAAACTTTAAGATAATGATTTCCTCAATTCCTCTCCTCTGTGTGTCACTTCGGTGGGTGGGTGTGTCTCAGAACATCTTAAAGATTGACAAGCTCTTACCAAAGACAGGTGAGCACTAGGTATAATTCAAAACAAAAACTTCGGTACAAGGCATCTCCACCATCCAGACTTCTGAAGCTACACCAAAACACCAACTGCATTTACTGCGAAAAGAACTTGATACATTTCTTCAGAAGCATGCAAAGGAGAATGCACCTCCCTCAAAGACGAAAAATAATCGATTAAGAAATTTTTGGCTTACAGACATGGCTCGAACAAGAGTTAAGACTGATCTCAACCTACAAACTTACCAAGAAATGGATCAAGAAGCAAACCCTTCATATGCTAGCTCTGGTTTTAAACTTTTATTTACTCAGAAAGGGGGACTGGTTGTGAGAGTGGACTTGCAGGATACATACTTCTTCATTCTAGTAGCGTGAAATCACATAAAATTGATATGAGTCAATTAACACTACTAATACACAGTTCTCCCCTTTGTTCTACAGATCAGCACTTCAGACCTTTTCCAAGTGCATGTCAGTAGCGGCCGCCTTTCTTAGGAGACAGAAAATCTCAGTTTATCCATATTTCGATAATTTGGTGATAAAGGCTCACACTGTGAAGACAGATCTCCAAAACCTCAACATGACAATAGGTCAGCTTTTTCACCTGGATCATTGGGTCAATATCTAGAAATCTGCTTCAACTCTAGTACAGATTTTTCTGCATCGTAGGATTTTCATTGATAGTCATAAACGTTGAATAATCCCCTGCAGCTTGTGCGGACCCCGGGACAAAACATAACGTGTATTTGTAAAGCGCACGTTTACCCAAGGGTATCATGGCGCTGAATAACAGATGTTTATTGTTACTCAACTCAGTGGTACTCACTTTATTGTCCTCAGAAGGATGAAAGGCTGAGTGGACCTACCTGGATTTTGAACCTGTGACCATGAGGTCAAACACAGGTCCCTACAGTGGAAATTAGTCCACTAAGACGCCAGACCTGGCATAAGACCTTCTTTAAAATAATTCAAACTTGAGGAAAATGTAATTGATGAGTGTCCATTACTCAATTTAATTTTCCATATAGTCTCAGTTTAGTCTGTCAGAGGTGTAATTTTCCTTCTGAATGCTGTGGAATAAATGGTTGAAGCTGTTAAATAGCTGTTAAACATACAACACTTTGTCACGTAAAGGCTACATTTGTACCAGAAGCATGAGCAGAGAAAATGCATCATAATAGGCTAACACTGACAGAAGTTAAAAGAAGTCTGTTCCTTTAAGTACCCCAGAGGCACCCCATCCCAGAATGCATTGTAGTGGTAGTTTGCCTGTGAGAGCCAGTTCTTTTTTTCTTCTCCTACAGGCAGGATCTCTTAACACCTCAGGTGTTTTCCACACCTTCAAAACATTCATTTTCATCTTCAGCACTTTCCCAAAGCATTCTACTCGACATTTTAACATCTCCTCTGTCGGGTAAACTATTTTTTTCCCCAATTCAGAATCTGTTTTTTGTTAGAATGCCTTAACTTTTTACACATTGCCCTTCGTGTAAAAGGAAGAAGGGGATCTCAGATGCTCACCAAGTCTGTATGGTTTGTGGGGCATGGCCAAGCCGCCGACCTAGATGGCTGCGCGGCTCTGAAGCTCCGACGGCCGGCTCAGCTACACAGCTCTTTCCTCCGCGTGATATGCAGTGATCGCCTCAGATTTGAGACCGCTGAGCTCCCACAGTCCGGCTGCACATGGCGTGCTGATCGGATTGCGGAGCAGTGCCGCCTTACCGACGATCTGGATGTCTGCGGCCGAGGGGCGGCCCCCATGATGACAGCGGCCTGCTCCTGAGTCCGGGACCCTGCGGTGGAGTGCGTTAGGCGGCAGCTGAGGCCTGAGCGGTACAGGGACACCAGACGGCGGGGAGTACATCGGGTGCAGTTTCGGCTCGCTGTCTCGCTCTCCCCTCTTTTGCGCTATTTCGTCCGGAACGGGGCACGGCCCCGGCCGATTGCCCCCAGAGTATAGATTGTGCTCCCAGCTCGTCCCCAAGGCCCCGCGGGTACAAGGCCGGTGGGTAAGCCCGGGAGGCGGCCGACGGGCTGCTGTGGGGCGTAGAGCGGGGGAGTAGCGTAGAGCGGCCTATTGCCTCCTGCGCCCGGTTGTCTCTCGCTGCGTCCCTGACACTAATGGCCTTTAACATTGTGGTCTGCTGCCACCTTGCCCCGCATCCTGCCGGCTCTCGCCGTTAGTGCCCAGCTGTGCTCCTGCTGCCCAGTCCACCTCCCAGACGCCAGCTGCGCATCATATTCAGACTGCGACCACTCCTTGTTGGCAACACCTCACTCCATGCTTGTTGCTGGCCTCCGCTTACTCCCGTGGCCTGTCTGGTTGTCCCCGGTTGCTGGTGCCTGACCCTACTCACAACACTTTCCTGGGACAGTGGATCCGGCGCGCCCGCCTACAGGGACCCCATGGTGGTGCCTTGAGACGGGGCCCCCTGGGTCCCACGCACATCGCCTTCGAAGCACCATCGCCCCACAGTGCCACCCTTGGGTCCAGCCCTGTGATCTGGGGCACATAGCCTGGATTGGCTTCCTCGCCCCCTGGTCGTCCTGAAGGGAAAACAAACGCCTGCCACACTGCACACTGGGTTTCCACGTACAGGCTGCCCAGCCCTCCATATTTCTGATTCTTGGTCAGGCCCGCTCACTTCCCTATCTCCCAGATAGGGTTTGCTCCTGGGGGGCCCAGATTTCCTCTCCGCCCTGCGGCATGGGCCGCAAAGATCCCAAACAGAAGACCTTCCCTTTTGAGAAGCTAGTGGAGAGGGCGGCTGACAACGGCTCCAGCATGGCTGAGGGCGGGCGGGGTTCGGACCACACCGATGATCCTCCTGCCCCGTCATCTTCATGGCTGCAAGAGATGAGAGCGGGCTTTTGGTCACTAGATGGGCGGTTCGACTCCCTTGACAAGAGCCTTGAATCTCTGGGGGCTAAAATACAAGTCCACAACAGGCGGCTGGATGTTGCAGAGGCACGCACCTCTGAAATTGAAGATGGCACAGCTCAATCTATTAAAAGACTGGAACGGGTGGAGCGCATTCTCAAAGAGGTGGCAATCAAAAACCAAGACCTGGAAGCGCGCAGCCAGCGCAACAATCTTCGCATCCTGGGGGTTCCGGAATGTACCGCCACGGGCCACCTTGACCTATTTGTCGAGACTCTGTTGACTGACATGTTTGGGAAGGAGTCCTTCACCTTCGGCTTTGTGGTGGAACGTGCCCACCGCACCTTGGGACCCCAGCCCAATCCTGGCTGCCCGCCGCGCCCTATCATTGCCCAAGTCATGAACTTTCGAGACCGTGACATGGCATCATGCCTCGCTAGGGAGCGCAGGGACACCTCCTGGCAGGGCTCCAAACTTGCCTTCTATCTAGACTGTACCATCATGATACAGGGTGCCCGGCGCAAATATAACGGGGTTAAGGCTACATTTCGAAACTTTGGATTGAAATATGGCATGCTATACCCCGCCAGATTGAAAATCGATGTGAATGGTCAGTCACGTATTTTTGAGACTCCTACTGACGCCCAGGACTTTTGCCGTGCCTATAAGCAAAACAACAATCAGGCGGGGCCGGGCGGGGGCAGACCCTCTCCTCCGCACAGTGATTCCGAAGCGAGCATGGAACTCTTCTCTGGTTCCGGGACTGGTTGATTCTGTTGCACTGCTCTTATGATGCTTTAGTGATAATATATGGGGATTACACTACTCATCACTCTGCCATGTCCCTCATAGCTGGCCGACTGCCGTGGCGTTGCCAACCCCCTTGGTATACACTTTGGGTTTGTTTATGGTTTCCCAGATGTACCATTTCAAGGCTAACACTGTCCACTGTAAAGTCAATTTGTACTCTAAGTATTGCTGTCTGTTGTGGGTTTGCCTTGCTCTTTCTGTAGTAAGGTTGGGAGGGGGGTAGGGGGAAGGTAACCACCTTTGCATAACAGTTGATATTTGTTTTTGGTATTGTTCACTGACACAGTCTGCTTTTATCTGTTGGTACTCGTATCTGTCCTATACTTCACAACAATTTGATGACTCAGCTTAGAACGACTGATGGCCCCTCCAGCCTGTCCTCGATGTCCTGGAACGTTCGGGGCCTTAATGATACCCGTAAGAGGAGGGCAGGTTCTTTACTACTTACTCCGGCATAATGTAGACATTGCCTTTCTGCAAGAAACGCATTTGCCTAAATCTGACCCTGTCTGATTTTCCGCAAGTTGGGGCGACCACAGGTATCTCGCCAACTTTAGTAATTATGCTAGGGGCACGGCCATTCTCATCCACAAGAGGATTCCTTTCAGTCTCCATTCGGTCACTGCTGTGTGCGAGGGTAGATACAATATCTTACCGGGGTCACTAATGGCCCACAACGTTGCTTTGATTTGTGTATATGCACCGAACATTGTTTCACAGGAATGTTTTCATTCCCTGCACGCCCAACTCTTAAAATCAGACCCCATTTTGCTGTTGATGGGCGGGGATTTTAATCTCATTTGAACCTCGTGTGCGCCGCGCTCTCTTTGACCTGTGCGACCAATTCTCACTTCTCAATGTTTGGCACACGCATAAGCCTTCCCACACTGATTTCACACACTATGCGGGCTACCATAATATGTGGACCAGAGTTAATTACTTGCAACTCACGTCAGGAGTCACTTGCTGGTACCATTCTCTTGAGACACTCCCGAGAATGTATTCTGACCATTCCCCGTTCAAGCTCCTACTACGAGTTCCAAAAATGTTTGAGCGGCAGTGGCGTTTCCCTGGCCGGGCTCTCCTTGATGAGCTTTTTCATTCTGAAGTACGCGGGCCATTGAGGACTACTTTGACATCAACACTGGCTCGGTAGACACCTGGGTGGTGCTCTGGGAGGGATTTAAGGCATACATAAGAGGTGTTTGCATCACCAAGCATTCATGGGTGCTTAAAGATCTCCGTACTACACTCACGCGATTGGAGAGCGAACTCGCTGACCTTGACAGTTCGACACGACATAGCCCCAGCCCTAAGGTGGCGTGTCGGTGCTTGACTCTTCTCACTGAATACCGAGACACAGCTGATCGTGAGATTCTCTTCCTGGGTAAATATCAAACCGCTCAGCGATATGGTGAGGGTGACCGTCCCGGTCGTGTACTGGCCCAGATGCTACGACCTCCCTACAGTAAGGCCTATGTTACCAAGCTGCACTCTTCCACTAACCAGAGTCTCAGGGGCACCACGGAAATCAGCGATGAATTCTTGACCTACTTTACCTCTCTCTACACTACTAAACTGGGGCGATATCTTACGGCACAGGAGTCCTATCTATCGGAGTTTGCGCTAGTCTATCTAGAGAAGGACATACAGGATTTCCTGGCTGAGCCAATCACCGAGGCGGAAGTACTTGGTGCCATCAACGCTCTCTGTTGCTATTCCGCCCCCGGGCTGGATGACTTTACAGGGGAATCGACAAGGCCTATAAAGATTTGTTGGCACCGCAACTAATCGAGGTGTACGCTGAGGCCCTCGAGAATCAGATGCTAACCCACACACTTCGCAAAGCTGTTGTTATACTCTTCCCCAAGCCCAGCAAAGACCAGTCCTTATGCGGATCCTACAGACCTCTGTCCCTACTTAATTTGAACTGTAAAATCCTCGCTAAAATTGTTGCTATTCGCTTATCCCAATTGATGGCATTTATTATCTCTCCAGCCCAATCTGGCTTTGTCCCCCACCGTTCGACTTCTCTGAACCTTCAGACACTGTTCTCAGTCCTTCACAGGATTAGCCCAGAGATTCCTGCCGCTGCAATCCTACTGGACACTGAGAAGGCCTTTGACACCTTAGAATGGCCTTTCTTCATGTCAGTCATGCGTCGCATGGGTATGCCAGTGGTATTCCTAGTCACCACTGCATTGCTTTATAGCCATCCCATGGCGAGACTTCGCCTAAACAGCACACTTTCCCGATCTTTTCCTCTCTCTCGCGGCACACGCCAGGGGTGCCCTCTACCGCCTTTATTATTTGTTCTTGCCATGGACCCCTTAATTCTCCACTTCCAGGAAAAACATCTGCAGCGGAGTCTACAATTTAATACCGGCCCCCTCCTGGTCTCGCTGTATGCGGATGACACTATCCTGTACGTACGCGAACCCCAAATGAATTTGGAGCTGCTCATTAGAGAGATCCTCCATTTTGGGCAGCACTCTGGCCTGGGCATCAACTGGCGCAAGTCGGTCATCTTCCCCTTAACCCCCAGTACAGTCCAATGGACATGTGAATTCCCTCTCGAATGGTGCTCTGACTCCATCAAATATTTAGGCATCCACGTTCGTTTGGACACCGACCAGATTATCCGCCTCAACTATGGCCAGGCAGTCTGTACACTTGAGTCCTAGGTAGAAAGATGGCTGCGACTGCCATTGTCTATCGCTGGCAGGGTTGCCATTATCAAAATGGTAGTGCTCCCCAAATTCTTATACCTATTTAACAATATTCCCATTCCCCTCCCGAACAGTTTCCTTTTAAAGCTACAATCGCACCTAACTCGATTGGTCTGGGGGGGTAAACAGGCGCGAGTTCGCTGGCAGGTTCTCACTTTTACCCTATGAAAGGGGTGGGTATGGAGTGCCGAATTTTCACCTACATTATCTTGTCGCTCAATGCAGCTAAGCTAAGCTTGGTATCATCCAGACGCCAGGATCCCGTTCCTTTGCCCGTAAGCGGATTTCGTTCTTCCTGAGTGGCTGTCCACCGTCTTGCCTAAAGGGGTGCCCAGAGAGGACATACAGACCATCTCCACTACCAGCTGGGCGTGGGATAAACTTAAACGTTATATTGGTTCACTGACACTTTACTCCTCAGCTCTCCCTCTCCCCAATACCCGCTGGCTGCCCATAACGGGCGAGAGACTTGTACAGCGTACCTTGTCCAAGTCTGCCATTACAAAACTCGAGAACCTATATCCTGACAGCAATATTCTTTCCGCAACGAAGATGACCGCTTCCGTGACGCCACATTCATGGACAGCTTCATTCTCAGACGGATCCATTCGGCCTTACGGACCACGCTTCCTGGATTTCCCATTGAGCCAGACTCGTTTACTCCACACTCTCTAATCATTGAGAACATAAGCAGTGTCATATCTAAGTTATATAGGGCTTGCTCTGGTATGCTGCCGGTCCACGGCGATAAGATCCGCAAGGATTGGGAGGGTGATGTGGGCCGCCCCATCCCTGATGACCAATGGGTGAAGTGCTGTTCAGTCACGAAAGACGTCTCACTTAACAGTAGGAACAAACTTAAAATTTCTGCTTAGAATTAACATCACACCTGCCAAAGCTCATAGGTTAGATCCGGCCAGATCTCACAACTGCCGCAAATGCGATGCCCTGCTCCTGGATTTTGTACACCTTACCTGGACCTGCCCCGCATTACAGCCTTATTGTGAGAATGTGCATAAAACACTAGGCGAGATGATCAAACTGCCACTCATCCCCACACCAGAGATCGCGCTGTTGGGTTATGTTGTAAACTTCCCCAAAACCGTTAGGAACTTCTCATCCCTCAGCCTTCTACTGGCTAAAAGGGAAATTGCTTTTTACTGGGGTCGTAGATCAGTTCCCACTTTACAGAGCTGGCTGTCTAGTCTGGCTTCTTGCAATACCAATAGTAAAGTGTATTCCAGTACACTGCCTAGCTCCTCCCGTCCCAGGGAAATCTGGGGTTTCTACAGGTCCTATGTGGCATCCATTCAGCGCGCCTCTGATTCATTGCTGGAACAGGGCATTGTCCCTGCCGGGGTCGGATAGGAGGTTACGGGGTCCACTACTGCCAGATACCCAGAGCGCCTATTCGCCAAGTTGAGTCGGATCCCCGCCCGCGGTAAGGTGACTCCTATACTTGCTGGTTTTGGATGGGTATATATCCCCACTGATATTCAGTGTATGCTATTGTTAACGATTGGGGGAGGGGCCATGGGACTGTGTTTTTTCTTGATCGTTATTCCATTGGCTGTTGCTGTTTTTCTGATTGATGCGAGCCATGTCAGAATGGGTATTGATGTTTGACGTTATACTGCATTTACATCAATTGTAACCTTAAAAAAGTTAACAACTATACTCATGTTGCCATGATGTGTTAAACTGAAAAATGGGAAATAAAGTTATTAAAAAAAAAAAAAAGTCTGCATGGTTTGTCTTTCACCATCACATCAGACAAAAGGATCTAACATTTGTCAGAAAATGTCAAAAAGAACACTTAAAGGCAGGGAGGGCATCAGACTACAAGGTTTGATGCAAGACCTGAAAGTAGAAGAAAAGAGAAAAAGATTAGAAAGATCGTCATCTCCTCCTGCTGAAAATCGTCAGAAATCTGGTAGGGACTCCCACTGAGGGGGATCTACAGATAAAAAAAATCTCCTCCCAGACATCCGCATCGACGTTACTCTCATTAGCACCAATCATCAATGTTAAGAACATTGTGGTCATTAGCTTTGGTACTTATTTGTTCCCCCTCCAAGGAAGGGTTGACATCAACACACCATCGCCACCATTCGGCCTCCAGGTCGACAATGAGAATGTCACCGCTGTCCACGTTGAAGACTACGACATCTTTTACCTCCTAAGGCTCCAGTTCCAGCAAAAAAGAATTTCACAACGTCTATTCCATCTATCTCGATGGCAATAGTTTCTCAAATCAGACTGTCCTCTTCCCTAGAATGATCTGTGCCCCCTTCTGATCATTCATTTGCATCTCAGGCGTCTGAGGCTCTAATGGTGATTTTGGATACTCCACTTCATCCTATAACGCTTATAACACCTGCAGATGACCCCTTTACAGATTCCTTTATGACCTTTGAATCTGTCATCAGTTAAAAGTCTATCAAAAGCTACTTCCATCTCAACTATTAGGAAATGGAAACTTCCATCTTCGGTTCGGACAACACCACCAAGAACACCTATTAACAGAAGGTCTAGGACTCCCACACACTCCAGATCACAGTCAAGATCGCCATATTCCAGCTCAACGGATTCCTCTTATATCCCAGCCTTTCTACCTCAGTCTCCTTCCAGGATAGCACCAGTAGACAATATCCTTACATTTCAAGATGCTTTAGTAAGAGGGGCTAAAACACTGAACATTAATGTGGAAACACCTCAACCAACAGTATATTTTATCCTCAAAACTTTGCAGCCAAGAACAACACCAAGACTTCTGCCAACTCTTCTTCCAGGTCTTCTGGACAAAGTTGAGAAA
Organism: Triturus cristatus; assembly: GCF_964204655.1. Taxonomy (NCBI): domain Eukaryota; kingdom Metazoa; phylum Chordata; class Amphibia; order Caudata; family Salamandridae; genus Triturus; species Triturus cristatus. The sequence continues at coordinate 678,143,930 of NC_140593.1, read as the reverse complement.
AATTCCTTACTTTGGCTACAGTTAAGTCTGCTGCCCCAAAACTACTCAAAAAATACAAGCCTCCGCAACAGGATCCTAATTTTTTTTAATGGATCCTTAATCAATAATTGCCACGGGGGTTAGGTGTAGACATGCTTCGGTGCCTGATTCCATGGCTCCACCGGATAGGGAGAGCAAACAAATGGATGTTATTGCCAAAAAGGTGTATGGAACAGCCTCCACCCCCTTAAGGAATGCCAATGTAGCTGCCCTACTAGGCAGAAATCTGGTATGGAATGAAATCCTTTATGTCTGATCTACCAATTAACAGACAGCAAGATCTTTTGGAAATTGTTAAAGAGGGCTCACTAATTTCCAACCAATCTATTAGTTCAGCAGTGGACTCAGTCAAACCCTGCCACCTCATTCAGCCATGGCATTTATCTAAGACGACCATCCTGGCTACGTTTATATTTAAAAGATGATGCCCCATTGAAGTTAGTGAACTTACCTTTTTCAGGTTCCTCATTATTTGGACAACATACTGAGGAAGAAATGCTCAGGATGAAGAATAAGGCTGAAATACTAAAAGCTGTAGGACTGGAAGAACAAAATATTTTTTTCTGACTACAGTACAAATCCAGAGACTGACGGTTCTACTACCATAGGTTTCATGCACCTAGGTGGCCTTATCAATCTTTGCAACAGCAGCGACAATCACAAAGACTATACCGAAGGCAATACCGGAAGAGAAGGTTCACTCCAACAAAATCTTCACAGCCCTAAGGTAGCAACTCCTCAAACAGTAAGCAATGAAAAACAGACTTCCTCCTTCATAGTTTCTCACTCCCACGGGGGAAGCGGTGAAATTCTTCCTGGAAGAGCAGAAAACCATAACCTCAGACAGATGGGTACTGAACATCATAGAAAATGGATATGCACTTCGATTCAAGCACACTCCTCTACCTGTTCAACCACAGCCTGTGTCAACAACTTGTCTAACCAACCTACAGCAAGAGACGTCTACTCTACTACAAAAATTAGCAATGGAGAAGGTTCCTGCAGACCAGATTAACCAAGGTATCTACTCAAGGTACTTTCTAGTCTAAAAGAAAAGTATGTTCGAGGCATATGAGCTGCAGATCACACACTTAGGATAGTAGATCGCCATCTGGTGTTGGGCTCGAATGCTTGCAGGTTGTTGTTGTCTTCGGAAGAAGTCTTTGGTCACGAGATAGGTGACTCCTCCCTTGGACTACAGTGCGCATGGGCATCCACTCCATCCTCAGATTGTTTTTTTCCGCCATTGGGTTCGGATGTAACTTTTGCACTCCGGTAGAAAACTTCAAAAACAAGCTTTCGAAGCGAAAAACTTTTACAAAACTACATCGAGGCACCTTCACTCGACATCGAATTCATCGGACCGGTTCCGGACGTCGACGCGGGCGATTGGACCTATCCGCGCTGTGAGGCCTACGGCTCATGGAAAGGACCATCAAGGTTACAGACCATCATAAGGTCTGTAACCTGTGCCTGTCACCGGAACACAACGAGTCCAGCTGTCCAACCTGCGCCGCAGTTCGATCCAAAAAGACCATTCGGGATCGAAGAGCTCGACGCCATATCATGGCACACAGACCAGCCCCGGAACCAGAAAACATCTTCGATGAGGGTCCCGATGTCCCGGAAGAAAATTCCGAGGAACTTCAAATTATCTCAGAAGCAAACTACCCAGACGACCCCATTACTCCGGGGCAACACGTGAGTACCACTGCCCCTACCCCAACCCCTCCAAAACCAAAGGCATTGGTCAAGACTTCGCCAGCTGGCCCCAGTCGAGACCGAAAACACCCTTCAGAAGCCCCGCCTTCGGGCTCGGCTCCGAAGAAACACAAGCCTTCCAGTGGCTCGGGCCCGAGCAAACCACATATCATTGTGCCACCGGCACCTTCGGCACCGAAGACACAAGACCTCTTGGCACCGAAACCGGCTCCGGCGCCTTCGGCACCGAAAACACCGAGGCCCTTAGACAAACTGGCACCGAAAGCTCCCAAGCTCAAAGACTCAACTAAGGCACCGGCTAAGGACTATAATACACCTCCTAAAGCCAAAGACTCTACCGATCACCCAAAACCTCGATCTGAACCAAAAAAATCGGCGCCAAAGTCTGTTCCTGAAGACCAATAACTTTTCCACCCAGATCCAACACAAAAAAGGATCTATATTAATCCAAAAACTGGACATGTCACTGCTGTACCTTGTAGGAAACGGAAACCGGATACAACACCTGCCCCAGTTCCTATAAAGAAGAAGGACTCTGCAACATCACCAATTCCTCCTTCCTCTCCTGTACCACCTCCTACCCCACCCCCTCTGCCTACACCACCATTACCTCTACCATCTCCTTCACATACACCACCCCCACAGGATGATGATGATGATCTAGGGGGAGGGGGTGATCCGGGTGATCCTGATGATATTAATAATCCGTTCACAAATCCAGATACCGTACCATTGGACGACTGGGCATACCCTCTATCAGATATGCCTGACCCTACACCATATCCCTCCAAACCATCACCTCCAGATGACCACCTGGGGTTTGGACAACTAGTACACAGAGCAGCGCTTTATCATGGCGTCACCATGCACTCCGATGCACCCGAGGAAGACTTCCTCTTAGACACTTTTGAACAGTCTCAGAAGTCAGTTCAAATTTTACCCATGATTAAAGGGGTCATAAAACACGCCACAGAAGTATTTAAAGACCCCGTGCGGGCCAGGGTACTCAACCAAGGAATTGAGAAAAAATATAGACCTGCCCCAGAAGATCCTTGTTACATCAAAGGGCAGCCCCCTCTGGATTCTCTGGTCGTTTCCAACGCAAGGAAATGCGCCAACTCCCAAACTACGGGCGATACACCGCCCCCGACAAGGAATCCAAACTATTAGAGGCATCGGGCAAAAGAGTAGCAGCACATGCCGCTAATCATTGGCGTATTGCCAACACCCAAGCCCTATTAGCACGCTATGATAGGGCTCACTATGATCAGTGAGAAGACCTGATACAACACCTACCAGACCAATACAAGGCCCAGGCCAATGACCTTATACAAGAGGGAAAACTTATCTCAAATGCCTCAATTAAATGTGCACTTGGCGCCGCAGACACTGCCTCTAGGGCAATAAACACAAGTGTACTCCTTAGACGCCATGCATGGCTACGTATTTCAGGCTTTAAGCCAGAAGTACAAACTACTATACTTAGCCAACCATTCAATCAAGAACAACTGTTTCGACCAGCAGTAGACACTGCACTTGAGAAAATGAAAAAAGACACCGAGACAGCTAAATCCATGGGAGCATTGCAGTCTCCACAACCACGTGGCTCCTTTCGACGCTCCTTCTACAGAGGAGCCTCCAAAAACATTGGAGCAGACACCTCCTCCACATTCAAACCCTCTACACAAACATCCCCCAGTAGAGGATATTTTAGATGAGGATATAGAGGAAACAACACCAAGGGACGAGGTTGAGGCAGTACCAACACTCGTACCTCTCCCGCCACAAAACAGTGCCTTTCCTCCACTCCCCCCAGACCATTCCACTCCAGTCGGGGGAAGACTCAAACAGTTCCTACCTGTCTGGAACGCCATCACAACAGACAAGTGGGTAAGACAAATTATCCAGTATGGTTACTGCCTGGAACTCACCACTACCCCCCCACACATTCTACCCAAGCAACGCTATATGTCACCAGACCATCTTACGCTCCTCAAACAAGAAGTGCTCTCATTGCTTCAAAAACACGCAATAGAACCAGTTCCCTTACAACATCAGGGTACAGGGGTATACTCACTGTACTTCCTAATCCCCAAAAAGGACGAGACGCTCAGACCAATACTGGACCTCAGACTCCTAACTCAGTACATAAACTCAGATCATTTCCATATGATCACTCTTCGACAAGTACTCCCACTACTACAACAAGGCGATTTCCTTGCCACATTAGACCTCAAGGATGCCTATTTTCACATCCCCATGCATCCTGCTCACAGGAAGTATCTAAGATTTGTGGTGGACGGACAACACTATCATTTTACAGTCCTTCCATTCGGGGTAACAACTGCGCCCAGCGTATTCACCAAATGCCTAGCAGTAGTAGCAGCGCATCTCAGGAGACAACAAATTCATGTCTTCCCATATCTAGACGATTGGCTCATAAAAGCCAATTCATTCAACAAATGCATCCTACACACTCACCAAACTATTCAAATCTTACACAACTTGGGATTCACAATAAACTATCCCAAATCTCATCTCCAACCCTCCCACATACATCAATATCTGGGAGCCACCATAAATACCTCCAAAGCACTAGCATATCCCAGCCCAGCCAGGATAGCCAAAATACAAGCTCTGATCGCAAAATTTCAAACCCAACACTCTCTTCTGACCAAGAGTGCTCATGCAACTCATAGGCATGATGGCGTCATGCATCTTCATTGTGCCTTATGCAAGACTTCAAATGCGTCCCTTGCAAGAATGTCTAGCACGTCAGTGGAATCAGGCTCACGGACAACTGGCAGATCTGGTGTTGGTGGACAGCTGCTCACATCGCTCTCTAAAATGGTGGAACACTATAAACCTGTCCAAAGGGCGGCCGTTCTTAGAACCTCTTCCACAAATAGTGCTGACAACCGACGCATCTCTCACAGGATGGGGAGCCCATCTCCTAACACACACCAGTCAGGGCACATGGACCACTCAACAGAAAGGGCTCCATATCAATTATCTGGAGCTACTGGCAGTATTCCTAGCACTAAAATCATTCCAATTACATCTCCAGAACAAAACTGTCCTCCTCCGGATGGACAACATGACAGCCGTGTATTACATACAAAAACAAGGAGGCAAACATTCTCTCCATCTGTCCCAGCTCGCACAGAACATTTGGAGATGGGCCTTTCCCCAGAACATATACCTGCTAGCAGAACACCTTCCAAGAGTTCACAATCAGATTGCCGACCTGTTGAGTCGACAAACTCAACAGATCCACGAATGGGAATTACACCCACAAGTCCTACTCCCATTCTTCCAAAAATGGGGCCAACCAGACATAGACCTGTTCGCCACACACGAAAACGCAAAATGCCCAACCTTCGCCGCCAGGTTTCCCCACCCACAGTCGAAGGGCAATGCAATATGGATGAACTGGACAGGCAGATTTGTGTACGCTTTTCCGCCTCTCCCACTCATTCCATTCCTGGTACGCAAACTCAGGCAACAGTCTCTCAAGCTGATACTAATAGATCCCACATGGGCGCGTCAACCCTGGTTCACAACACTGCTGGAACTCTCTCTAGTTCCACACCAAAAACTGTGCCTCTCCCCGTCCTTATTAACCCAGAACCATGGAGAAATCAGACACCCAGATCCACATCAACTGAACCTAGCGATCTGGCTCCTGAAGTCCTAGAGTTCGGTTACCTCAACCTACCACCAGACTGCATGAATATTATAAAAGAGGCCAGACGGCCTACTACTAGAGCCTGCTACGCTGCAAAATGGAAAAGATTTGCCATTTACTGCACTAACAATGATATACTCCCACTGGATGCATCCATCCAGAACATAATTTGCTACTTACTACACTTGCAAAGATGTAATTTAGCGTACTCATCCATACGTCTCCACCTAGCAGCATTAGCAGCCTACTTACAAAATCGACAACACTTTGTCATTATTTAGAGTACCAGCGATCAAAGCCTTCATGGAAGGTCTTAAAAGGATTATTCCTCCCAGATTACCACCCTCTCCAGTGTGGAACCTAAATATTGTTCTTACAAGGCTCATGGGTCCCCCATTTGAACCTCTGCATAAATGCGAACTACAGTTCCTTACATGGAAAGTAGCGTTCCTTATTGCTATCACATCCCTTAGAAGGGTATGTGAGATCCAGGCTTTAACCATACAAGAACCATTCCTACAGCTACACCGTAACAAAGTGATTCTTAGAACAAATCCTAAATTCCTACCAAAAGTCATTTCTCCGTTCCATCTTAACCAATCAGTCGAGCTACCAGTGTTCTTCCCAAATCCAGACTCTGTAGCTGAAAGAGCTCTTCATACCTTAGACGTTAAAAGAGCCCTGCTTTATTACATTGATAGAACCAAATCTTTTCGCAAAACCAAACAATTGTTTGTTGCTTTCTCTCCACCACATAAAGGCAACCCCATTTCCAAATCCGGAATAGCCAGGTGGATAGTTAAATGTATCCAAATATGCTACCACAAGGCTAAACGCACTCTAACAGTTCCCCCTAGAGCGCATTCCACACGCAAAATAGGGGCTTCCATGGCATTCTTAGGAAACATTCCCTTAGAAGATATTTGTAAGGCAGCCACACGGTCTACAACACACACCTTCACTAAACACTACTGTGTTGACGTGCAAGCGAAACAACAAGCTTCTGTGGGTCAGGCTGTCCTTAAAACTTTATTCCAAACTGCTGCAACTGATACAGGTGACCACCGCTAGGGGAGACACTGCTATATAGTCTATCCTAAGTGTGTGATCTGCAGCTCATATGCCTCGAATGGAATATGCTACTTACCAGTATGCATCTGTTCTTGGCATGTAGAGCTGCAGAGCCACACACGCCCACCTACCTCCCCGGGACCTGTATCTGTTCCAGCATCGTCTTACTTAGACATTACACATGGACATCCTTTCTTTATTTTTACAAACTCCATCATTTCCCATCATGGCGAAAAACAATCTGAGGATAGAGTGGATGCCCATGCGCACTGTAGTCCAAGGGAGGAGTCACCTATCTTGTGACCAAAGACTTCTTCCGAAGACAACAACAACCTGCAAGCATCCGAGCCCAACACCAGATGGCGATCTACTATCCTAAGTGTGTGGCTCTGCAGCTCTACATGCCAAGAACAGATGCATACTGGTCAAATATATCAAAAGAGAAAAATTCAGTATGCTGTCCATCCATCAAATATATCCACACATATGAAAAGACGACTGGTGATGCGCAATAGAATTACAGGATGCGTTTTTCCATATTCCAGTCTCTTATCACAGATAATATCTAAGATTTAAATGATCATTACCAATATGCTGTGCTTCCTTTCGGCCTAAAATTGGCTCCCGGAACCTTTTCCAAATGCATGGCAGTGGTAGAAGCACACTCAAGAAGAAGAGGAATTTTTCTGTATCCCTACCTGGATGACTGGTTAGTAAAAACAGAGTCTTTTTGGAAGGCGAAGAAAGACTTCACCGTCTCAACAAACCTATTGTCCAAACGAGGTTTACATATCGACTTCAAGAAATCATTCTCCACAACAGATCAGTGGCTCACTTTTCTGGGGACAAAAATAGATACAAAAAAGGAAAAACTGTTTCTTTTGGAGGAGAGAGTATCATCAATACAGCTGAAATGTGCACATTTAATTCAGCAACGCAAACAAGCTATCTGTCAGATCGAACCTCAAAATGATTCCAATTGCACCGGACTGGCTGAGACAGTGGTGGTACACAGATCTTCTCCACCTATCCATAACACATCATAGGCGTCTTCCACTCAGATCGAATCTCCTATCCTTCCTTAAAGAATCAAAGTAACTATCAACACAAATATGCTATGACCTCAAGTGGAAACGTTTTTGTATGTGATGTCAGAACAATGACTATGATCTTATTAATGGGCAAGAGAACGTCCTCCTCCCATACTTACTTAACTTGGCCAAGCCAGGTCTGCAATTTTCTTTCATCAAAGTTCATTTAGTGGTGATTACTGCGTACTGAAAATCTCCAATGCAACCATCTTTCTTCAAGATTCACGGGATTAAGGATTTTTTAGAAGGACTTAAAAAGGCTTTTCCTCCAGTTAAGACGCCATCTCCTCCTTGGGAATTAAACTTGGTACTATCAAAGTTAATGGGTCTTCCACTTGAACCTATCCACAAATCAACATTACAACATCAGTCATGGAAAACAACCCTTTTGATAACCATTACCCCTCACATAAGGTTAGTGAGCTACAGGCATTGTCATATTTTTCTTTTTTAAACACATTTTATTGACACCTAATGAAATTATGGTCATCACAAGGTAGGCATGGCAATATTTAGTGGTAGTCAGGCAGAGCATATGGGACTGCTAGACAGTAATATAGAATAATAAAAGGTTCAGTCTGTCGAAATAACAATGCAAAGTTTGTTCACCAGCTCAACCTCATGGTCCTGCGGAACCGCTGCTCAACTTCCACAACATCCAGCTCCCTCCCCCCATCCATGCCCTGCCACAAATTGCCCCCAACATGGATTGCCAACTCTCACTTCCATCCCAGTCAGTTTGTCATGCTGAGTCAGGGGTATAGCATTGTGCTGTATAAGCTCCAGCCTCTAAACTTTCCAAAAGTTATATTTAATGAGGATGCAAGCCCCTTGCAGAGTCAGAAACAGCTAAGGGGTCCCCAATGAGGTAGCAGGGGATCTACCAACGACTTCCAAGCTCAGGCTACATCTAATGAACCTGGGCCCCACTGATCCTCCCTCAGCAACACCGCACTCTCATAACTGGCTCATCTCTCCAATTCTCGCTACCAAACCTCCACTCTGGGGCCCCTTGGAGATTTCAAGTTTCGCTTGATTTCTGTCTTTGCTAAAATAAAAGCCAAATCCTGAAATGTAGTAGGCAATAGGCAGGCACCCGCGGGACTTATTGCTCAGTCACTATTCTTAAGATCCTAGTAATGCTCAAAGATGTAATGAAACTCAGCCCCCACCTCTTCACTTCTCAGGCATTTTACACCCTCTACTGCAAAGTATCTGACTGTCCGTCAAGGCGTTACAGGCATTGTCATCTTTAGAACCATTAACAGTCTTTCGTCATAATAGAGTAGTTCCGCGTACACATCCTTCATTTTTACATAAGATAGTCTCAGATTTTCATATTAATCATCACACTTCCTACATTTTTCCTAACCCTACTTCAGCAGCGGAAAAAACCCTGCGCTCTTTAGATGTAAAGAGTGCTACATTTTAATTTAGATACATCGAAGGATATAAGAAAGTCGAATCATCTTTTTATAACCTATGGGTTCTTTAAGGAAAGACTTAGCTGCTTCAAAACAATTTATAACAAGATGGATAGTTTCTTGTATTTCTTTGTGCCATCAGATTGCTAATAAACCATTACCATGCAAGCCTAAGGCTCACTCTACAGGAGGTAAAGTTGCGACGACAGTTTGGGTCAGACAGGTTCCACATTAAGATATCTGTACGGCAGCCACTTGAAGATCTATATATGCCTTTAGAAGACACATACACTCAAGCTGAAGCAAAGTTCTGTCAAGAAGCAGCACTGAGAAATATGTTTAGATAATTACAAACCATTTGACTTGGTAGAATAAAACAGTATGGTTGTAATATTGCAACCACTGCAAAAACATATCTACGTGCGTTTCCATTGCATATACCTGACAGCCACGGTACTGGGTTTATTTCAGCTTGCTACTCTATTCAACATTTTTGACTATCAATGAGAATCCTAAGACGCAACAGGAAACGTTACATACTCGTAGTTCTGCATCATAGGTATCTTCGTTGAAGTCATAACTGACCCTCCATTCTCCCTGGCTGTCAAGGCATATAAGTTAATAGTTTTTCATTAAAAGCACTGACTCTCAGTGGTACACTGCTACTACAGTGCATTGTGGGATAGGGTTCCTCTGGGTTTCTTAAAAGAACAGACTTATTTTAACCTCTGTCAATGTTGGCCTACCAGGCTGCATTTTCTCCTCCTGCTTCTGGTAGAAATGTAGCTTTTCCATGACAAAGTGTTGCACATTCAAAAGCTATTTTAACAACTTCAACTATTTGTTCCACAGCATTCAGAAGGAAAATTACACCTCAAGAATGTGTTTCGGGGTTATGGGGAATTATTCAACGTTTATGACTTCAATTAAGATACCTACAATGCAGAATTAGTACTACAGATGTGTAACTTTTCCTTACTCCCCTAGTAGCCATGTTGAACACAAAACAAGGTGAAGTGTCTCCTTTGGAGTGTCTTCAATTTCGAACAGCACCTCAATTAAATGCCCGTCAGACATCTTCCATCATAGCATTCATGGCCTACTACATTTGCATTAAGGAAATTAAAATATTTATATAAGACCTCTACGGTGGTGATGGGTAATCAGGGGACTTGGTGGGAAGATAAACTGCTCCTGTCTCTGCCCGCAAGGCAGTATCTATCCTGGTGGTCCAAAAGGTCCAGTCTTCTTAAAGGAGTCCCATTTCCTGAGCATCCTCTTTCACAGACCTTTATGACTGATATGTTATTGATGGATTAGGGAACCCAGCTGCAGAACTTGACAGTGCAACACTTGTGTTTGGACAAAGAACACTTGCATCACATTAGTGTCTTGGACATCAAAGCAGTTCATCTGGCACTCAAGGATTCTCTGCTATTCCTGAAAACAAACATAATCTTAATTCAGATAAACAACATGACTACAACACACTCTCTCAAGAACCCAGAGAAAGAACTTTTATTTGTAGAAGCCCAAGTAATCTGAAACATTCTTAGTAGAAAACAACAAATGAGTCCTGAGAGGCATTTTAATGTTTTGAGGGTTTTCTAAAGACCTTTTTGCAGCAGCTCAAAAGGCCCAGACTTCGACTCCAGAATATGAGAACTGGGATCGCTGGTCAATGCCTTTTGATGGATTGGTTGCTTAAATTTCTCCAACAGATCTAGGGAAACTGAGCTACTCCAATGCTAACATGAATCGAATACAACAGTGATATCCAGATTTTTTTCAATTGCAACTAAGGCCACACAGCAAGCTTCAATGGAAACTGAATTTGCAGGCCAGCATACAAGGATAGCTGCTAATGTGATATTCTTGCAGCATAACTACAGAGTTCATACAATAACGACACACCAACATACCTCAGGCTTATACGGACATTTTGAAGAATGGAAAAATATTTTCTATAAGATCTTCTTATACTTTTAAGAGGAATACATTCTATTTATCCTGTCAGCTTCATGAGAAAATATTATCAATCCATATCTATTTTAAGTTTCTCTATCGAACCTACATTTTGCTTCACTCAAGGTGTAATTGGCAGCCACTGCAGATTGCAATAAGTGTTCTTCTCAAACGTCTTTTGAAATCAGCCATCAAAGATTTTATGTTTTTTGAAGTGTCAAAAAAACCTACCCTCTTCAACAGCACCCTTCTCCTCCAAGGGAGCCCAATCTGCTTTTATCTAAATTGATGGCTTCTCATTTTTAGCTAATTCAACGGTTTCGTTACAGGGTGTCTCATTGAAAGCAGCTTTTCTAGTGGGCTACAGACTAAGCAAGCCTCAATCTTTATCCGCAGTAGAATCTTATGCAGAGTTTCATTTCAATAGAGTTGTAATAAGAATGTATCCTTTTTTCACTGAAGACAGTTTCAGATGTTTTTTAAATAAATTATCCCATCTCCTTGCACGTTTTCTTCACTATCCCCACCTCCCGCGCAAGAGATCCATACATTCCCTAGATGTAAGAGTCCTAAAGCTTCACTTGGACCGAAAAAAAGATTTGACAAATTATAACCATGGTTTTATCAACTATGGCCCACATCCTACATGTTTAACTACATCTAAGCAAATACACATCCCAGTGGATAGTTTCTTATATTTCATTAACAACCTGCACAGTGTAGTATGTTTAGTAATAATACAATAATACTACTCGCTTCCTTCAAAATACTAATCCAGAACCAATGTGCAGAGGCCTTAGTCTTTCCTATATTTTCTTTGTGGAGATCTCCGCCCCAGTCGCAGAATTCTCTTCACTCTACTTACTACTAAATGGGCGGGGATTAGGAATAGGATTCGGGATGGGTAAGGAGGGGTTTATGGGGAGGTATGCAAATACAAACACGCACCACAAAAAGGAGTAAGCCCACTGCTATGACAAACTGCACTTCTTAATTTTCCACAGCAAGAAAGGACCCCAAACAGTTGTAAATCTACTCCAGCGTAGCCGTGGAGTATATCCAGTGCCCCACATGGCCACTCACTGTTTCTGTAACAACTCCCATAGAAAATAATGGAGAAAGGGACTTAAAAGAACAAACATGTATTGTTTTAAGTGGTAAAAAGTATATTCATTTCTTTTTTATTTAAGTAAATTTATGTTTACATTTTTGTTTAAAAATAGTTACAGAAAACTAATAAACTTTTATAAATTAAAGTTGATTAAAACTAATCAGTCAAATAACTTTTAATAAAATGTACTACATAATAAATATAAAATGATGGTGGGACTAAAAATTATAATTTTAATAATAATTGTAAATAATATATTTTAATTATTTTTTGCTAAACATTTAATTGTATGAGGTAATGTACTGCAACATTTTATTTTTTAGTTGTAGGTTAATTATTTTGAGATAGTAAATTTTTTTATTTTACATCAACTTATTTTTAATATCTCGGAAGCATTCATATTTTTCTCTGTACTCCACCCTAGGGAGATCTCTGGCTACATGTGAAGAGATACTAATGTTATTTTAACACTCGTAAACCCTGTTCTAGCAGGCTGTACTGTCTCAATACATGTAAGACTGTACCTATTAGTAACTTTAAACTCCAAAATGGTGAATAGCAAAAAAGTGTTAAGTTACTGCTAGGTGTAGTTTTACGTTTACATTTGAGTAAATCTTTACATGTAAATGTATCTTTGTGAACAGGTCCCAGACTCTACAGTAGTTGGTCTACCACCCTCTCGAATTTCTTGCTGTTTAAATTTAGAAACTGTAGACTTTGCAGGATGATCTTGCTTTTCTATTCTGCTTTCATAACTGTCAATACCACCTGGAATAAAATGTTACTTAGTTGTAATCCTGTTTCTGCATTATAGCAATCTTAACTTAATCATTAAAAACTCTCTCTTCTCCACCCTCCCTCATCCCCAGTCTCTCTTTTTAAATAGCAAATACATCTGTAGTCTAAAGCATAAAGCTCTACATTGACATTAGTTCCTCATAAATAACTGAGTCTTTGACGGAACTGCTAGTACCAGGAATGCTGGGATAAGGAAGCTGCTGGCTCCTTAAAAGAACAGTGCGTATTTTCAGCTTCTGTCTACTTGAATTGTTTAGGCTATGTATCCCTTTGTGTTATTTCTACCCCATATGGATTTAGGGTTTCCTTTTGTTGCAGGGCTGATGTTTGGTGGTGCAGTGCTGTCTTCTATATTAAGTAGGCAACAAAAGTAGAATTTGAGAAAAAAAAAGCCTACATGAACATTATACCTTCATTTAAGAAATGCCAGAGTTTCACCACAAATATGAACATATACTGTTATTTTGCAATTAAGTGTTCTGGGATCCCTGCACACAAGTGGGAATATTCCAGGAATCCAGCAGGTAGGCAGGGAAATTGTTTGTTTGAGACTTCAATGAGGATTCCTATGATGCAGAACTAGGATTACATGTAAGTATGATTTATTTTCTTACAATGACCAGTGACAGGATGTGGCCGACTGACATTAGAGGTGGACTCTTGAGAGTGAGCTTCCAGCTGGACTTACTCTACCCCATCAGTATCCTTCCCAATCCTGGGATCGAGCAACCACAAGAATAAGATTGGTACACAAAGCTAAAAGAATTTCTTTACAATCTCCACTGGCTCTGTTTTCATGCTAACATTTGCTTTAAGTTATGTGACTTCACCTCTGAGGCTGTACATGATAAAAGCTCATCTTACTTAGATGACTTTTGATCTTCGCAGGAGGATCTAGAGGCATGAGAAACAAGAACTCTGCAGCTAGAAATCTCCAAATTTAAGTCGTCACTAGCAAGGTAGCAATCCTCGGGAGTATTGACTACTGGATGGAACTCTCTACTGGTTCATGTCAGAAAGATGACACCTCTTCTTTCTTTTAACTCAAAACTCATCTGTTTAAGTAATTTCTGACCCAGTGCTAAATCTTCCCCAAATAACGAAGCCCCTGTAACAGTGCAGTCTGTTTAGCGTAGCTAGTAAGTAAACTGAATTTGTTCTATTAATTTAAATATTTACAAAATTGTATATATTCATATGAGCAGAACTGGGTAACCTTAGTGACATAAGAGACTGTGAGTTCCTTATGATGTATAAAACCCTAGTGCAGACATACTGTATAAAAGAAACCAAACCTTAGATTCCACTGAGTAGAAACTAAAGAGAGTTTACATATGGGCTTGGTCAGCATAATAATTCGCTTATACAAGCCCACATAAAAACTCAACACTAGGGCAAAACTTGTTAAAAAAAAAAAAAACTACTCCCTACAAGTTATACTTGTCTGGGGAAAAAACACACATTTCATATGTTCATTAATGAAACAGATATAAAATTACATTATTGAGATTGCATAAAACATACATATATGGGTGGCTCATAGAACATCTATTATACAAGTGTTAAAAGGTGAATCCTAAAAATTCAACTAATTAAGACTTAAAGTCACTTCTAGAAAATGTATTCAAAAACCTTATTTAAAAAGAAAAAAGACAGTAAGTGTCCTAGGAATATGGAAATAAAGTGCACATGCTTTGATTAATAGTCACATTGTACATACCCTTATGCATAATTATGTGTACCTTGAAATTTATACCTTATATTATAACCAAACGTTGTGCCAATCAGTTCTGGTCAGGGGTATACGGATGCTCTCGATGTGTTGTTAATGCCTTTTCCTGAAAAGCCAGTAGTCACTTTAATTACTTGTAGAATGAAACACAGAACCTAAAACCAACTATGAGTTGCCAATACAACAAGCATTTGCAATGCAATAGGTCTCGCATTTGTTAAAGTTAGAGCTGTTGGCATTGAAAATGACTATGCTTTTTACTTTTGCATTTTTATTTGCAACAATAAATAGACTTCTCGCACACAAAGGTACCCATTAATAATCGACCTATATGCAATAATATAGAGCAGGCTATCCGGGAATTAGAACAGCACTCGACTGTAGTTTGGCCGCACAGCTTAACAAGGGACTGTGTATTAGCTTGGGTTGCCGTTTGTGCTGTGGTGTAGAGGGTTAAATCCACTTCCACGATCCATTTCGCACCTGACATAAAATGTTCGCCTACTACTAGGCATAATTACAAGATATCTCTTATCTGGTCATGACACCCCTAAGTGCAGTGGTGTTGGTGAAAGTGGGGGTGAGGGCTGCATTCAAACATTTGGGGTTCATCCCACTTTAGGCGCAGTGGGCCAGTGGTTGGCACTGACACCATACGAGGACAGGGCTGGTATGGAGAAAGACCTGAGGGTTGACATAAAAAGAAACTTCTGAACTTTATTAAACAAATTGCACAGCCTGTAGGTTTAAGAGAAAGACCGGCAAGAGCAAAAAAATAGGGTTTGGGGATGAAAGCTCAAAAGTATATATATATATATATAGCTGTTGGGATAAAGGCGGGCAGTAAATGCAACATGCCACAGATGAGTGTTATATGGCGTCTACTAATTAAGAACAAATGTACAGCCACAAAGAGAGAGGGTATGGGAGGTTGCACCTGAGCTCTCCCTGTGGGTGGGGGAGGGGTCATGAAAGAGAGAGACGGTGGTTTAATTCAGTGCAAGGTAGA
This sequence comes from Triturus cristatus, assembly GCF_964204655.1. Taxonomy (NCBI): domain Eukaryota; kingdom Metazoa; phylum Chordata; class Amphibia; order Caudata; family Salamandridae; genus Triturus; species Triturus cristatus. The sequence goes on along the minus strand of NC_140593.1, from coordinate 678,128,280 downwards.
GAGAACGCAGCCTCTTGATACAAGTCCAGTTGAAAGCACACATTCGGTCTGAGGCATTAAGTGATGAAGCAGAGAAGGCGGGTGAGCGGGGGGGGGGCACGGGAGGGGGACAGGGTAATGGAGGAGGAAAGAGAGATGGAGATAGAAAAAACGAGAAGTGTGGGGGTGGGCTGGAGGCCGAAGGGAACATGTAAGACTGGAGGGGGTGAGAGAGGGGGTAGAGGGACAGAGAGGGTAGAATGGCGGGAGGAGAGGGAAGGAGAAACTACAGAGGAGTGGGGAGATAAAGAACAGGTGGAGGGAGTTGGGGGCAACCACAGAGGGAGGAAAGAGGAAGAGAGGAGATGTAGCAGTAACAGAGTTAAGGAGTACGTCCGTGCGTTGGTGCGGTGGGCACCTAAGTTAGAGAGGAGAAAGAGAGAGGCACCACAAGAGGCTAGAGTTGTGGAGAGTGAGGGCGAGAGTTGGATGGGAGAGTAAGACAGATCCACAAAGTGTGAGGGTGCGAGTGAGCGCCTTGACAGCAGCAGGGAGGGCGCAGCTCAGATGACCACAGCAGGGCTGCAGGTGGACAGCTATCTCCCTGCAGGTGCTGAATTATGGAGGTGCTGGGACACGTGAGCCTTTAATTTTTTATTAACTTTATATTCACCTGCTGGAGTGACTGGAGCCTCCTGCGGGAGCAAGCTGTGGGGGCAGTGTGCTCATCTGCAGCAGGCAAGAAAGCCTTGGTTGACACTGAGAGGAGTAGGAACAACGGAAACCTGGTGTTCTAGGGGCTTCTTTTCATCCAACCTTCCGTGGTGCCAACTGGACCAGGAGGCGAGGAAGAAACACAGCTTTTCCACCCAGGCTCTGCCCTTCTTGGCGGCAGCTTGCCCTGCGAGGAGGGGTGGTGAAAGTTTGCGCCCAGCCTTCTTTTGTGTTGCAACTGCCCAAAATCCCTCAGATGGAGGAGGGGAGGGAGCGAGTTCTAACCTGTGCCTTCAATAAACTTCCAGGCTAACAGTCGCAGCGGCTGGACCCAGGGTTCTGATCATCCACAGCTTGAAGGCTCCGACCCGAACATCACCCAACTGCGTGCAAAGGCGGATTTTGCGCAACTCGAATATTGTAAGGAGCTACAAATGCACACCACCGCGGGACCGTTCTCGCGGGGCAGCTTACGGACATCCGAAAGGACACAGAAGAGAAGCAACTGGGAGAGAAACACAGTGTTGGGTACCCGGCTTTTAAATAACAAAGAAACGCCGAAACACAAGATACACTACAATCCGATTATATCTAAACAACTTTGAGTGGTGTTTTTTTGAGGCAGTCCGTGGTGTTGCTTTCAGACTGTGTGCCAAGAGATGTCACAAGATAATCTCGGGATTGTTTTGGCGCAGCAGCTCCTTGGGCTTTTCTGCGACGAGCAATAGCCGCTAATGTGATTCTGTGCACATGATGCTGGTGCAGTGAGGTTGTGTGAGAGCACACAGCTGCCCGTGTCAGGCAGGACTCCCCCGGAGAGGGAGTGTAGACACAGCTGGGGGATGTTGTCATCTCATTGCCCACGGCCCCTGCAGCTCTTCCGCGGACGGGAGTGCAGAATGCACAGCACCGCGAAGACTCTCCGACTGACAACCCCCACTAGGCTTTTATGAAGTGCGCGCGTAGTTACACTCCAGTTTGGGACAGATGCCGCATCTGAGAGCCGGGGAGGCGCTGCGATTTACCCAGGATCACACAATCCTCTTGAATGTGGGCGAACAGGGGAACTCTGGTTTCAGGCTGGTGTCTGGTGACGGGAGTGTAGCGGCCACGCTGCGTTTCCAGACACATAGCTTCAACCATAATGGGAATGCAAATTAACAAAAGACGGCTGGTTCTTGTGTAAGCCTTCCTCTAGTAACACGAAATGGCATGGCACGCAGTGGGCTGAGACAAAAAAAAAAAGCACAGAATCAAAACAAGTGCAAATGCTTGTTTTTTACAGGGCTTGCTAAAAAGGAAACCTCCAGTGCTTTATTAATCATAGTCCTTCGGGGGCTGAACAGGCTGCTGATCAGTCTCTCAAGGCAAGGAGAGCTTCGACCCCAGAGGAGTTAATTTCCACATGCCTTCCCTCGCTACATAGGCTCCATTGTCACATCCAGGCAGCAAGAAGCAGAGTTGTGTCCGCTCGCGGGAAACAAAGTAACTCCTATCACGCTGATGATAGTTGCACAATGAAGAGGGAGCGCTTCCTCGCTTTTAAGGCAACCATGTCTCGCACGGAGGCAAACTGAACCACCGCCATGTTTGGACAGGCGCCACTGTAACAGAATGTAACAAACAAACCAGAAAAGGAAAACAAAAGCATTACCTGAAATAGGTCACGTCCATGTTTACAGAAAAGAACTGTTTCCACTACCTGCACAAGTGCTGAGGGGAACAAAGAGTGCCTACGTAATGAATTACTGAAAAGAAACGGTTCACAACCTCTCTTTCCTTCTTTCATTTAGTTGCTTCCCTGTGAAATGGATCCAAAAAAGAACAAGCCCGCGAGTAGTGCGTGCACGCACGCCACAGCGAGACATCTGGTTTCAATTATCGCACCCGTGTCTGGGCCTGATAATTGAAACCACATGGTGGCCGTGCAGGTAACTGACACCAATAGGCCATGGGCGGAGCAATGCGCCCGCCTTTGGCCAATTGTGTGCTGTCTTTGTTAAAAAGACGCACGCAAAGGCCAATAGCCTGGGGCAAAAGTAAAAGCACACACGCAGCGTGTGCGAGCATCTGAAGCGCTTTCTGAAAGCCCCTACATGAAGTCTCGCTGCGCGAGCAGTGCTGCGCACTGCAATGCTAGGCGCGACACCTAAAAATGGCAACATGTTATCCACAAAGGGCATTTTAAAGCATTTCCCTCTTCAACCACTCCAAAATAATACTTCCCTGACAATTTACTTTGTGCAACCGACTTTCACTTCTATCTTGCTGCCGATCCAGATATTTCTTCCGCCGACAAATGAGTTGGCAGTCTACACCTTGCAGACACACCAACAATGCTGATTATATTGTTTGTGCACCCAGTATGAGACAGGTGTGTACACATTTTCTGTGCAGATTAGGAGGTAGGGACATAAACCGATTATGTGTTCCAATGACTCGTGATAGCTGCGTCCCCTGCAGCGTTTGCACTTCTGAGATGTTCTATTGCATTGACCATATTTCAGCGATGTCAGTGGAACCAGTAGAAACCTCAACCTCATGAATTTGGCTCTGCTCTCATGTTTTTTTTAATTGACATGTTTTTATTAGGGTTTTGCATACGGTACATTGCATCACAAGAAACATTCACTGGTAAAAAGCGTTAATCATTGTCTCAGAACTTCATGGACCTTTTCGTGAGTTATAGTGTATGGATGCTGCAGTCCATTGGTTGTTGAGATCGTCTGAGAGGGCTCGAAGGATCTGCCCCCTATAGGTCGGTCCTATCTGGCTCCCCTGTTTATCTTCTTGATAGTGCCTGCAACTTCCGTCACGAGCAGGGTCAACCTTACCACCCTAGCTAGGTCAGTGCAGTGGTCTCTTCCGTCCCTGAATCCCTATCATGTCATGTAACTAGGACCTCGGCGTGTAAACCGCCAACTGGGGCTATTGCCGCCTACGGGGCGGCTTGGGAAGGGCCTTTAGGTGGGAGTAAGGCCCAGAAACTGGGTAAGGCGGGGGAGGGAAGGAGGCAGTGTGTGAAGGGTGGGAGGGGGAAAAAGGGGTGCGGGATCGGCAAGTGAGAGGGTTCCGTGGTAGATCATGTATGGACTGGTGGTACTGACATGCAGTGTGCACTGGGGTTCGTCGCCGGGAGGGGGGGGCGGGCCCATCGTCTGCCGCGTAGCGGGGGGTTGAGTCCATATTCGCACGCATGTTAAGGTAGGCTACTTGTCTTATGGGTTGCCTGTGTCCTCCGCCGATCCGGGGTGGTCGGGGGAGGCCGGCGAGTCCTGGGGGATGGGTTGTGTCATGTCCGGGGCTTCCCCCGTCGCGCATGTTTGCTTGAAAAGGATGAGGAGCTGCGCCCATTCCATGGAAATTGGGCGTTTGCGAGCACCTCCTCCTCTCGTAGCAGCTCCTCCTCTGCTGCTCCCCATTTAAGCACCGCACCCACCCATGCCGGACCGGACGGTCCCTCTGGGGCCCTCCAATGCATTGCTATGTTCCTCTTCGCGAGGAGAATGGCCAAGGAAATAAACTTCCTTTGTGTCCTCGCGGATTTCCTCCTTGGGGTTATTCCCAGCGCACATTCCTCCCAGGTGGAGGCGGTCTGGATGTCAGTCGTAGCTCGAACGGCTCGGTGTATTCCTCCCCAGAAATGTTGTATGGAAGGACAGGCCCAAAACATATGTTTGAAATCGGCGTTCACTTGACGGCAGCGGAGACATTCGAATTCTTGAAACATAGACAATTGCTGGAAGGTGGCGTGCCAGAAGCGGCCGCCACCTTCCAGCAATTGTCTATGTTTCAAGCATTTCCCCTGAGGAAGGTCATACCACTCCATCAGTTGTGCGTACATCCTCAGTTGTCCCTCCTGGAACAGCGCTTCCACCTCTGTGATCCCATGGTCCGTCCACACTTGGAGGGCCCTCGCAGTGAAGTGCCCATCCCGTTGGGGGAATCCCACAAGGGGGAGTAGAGGGGAATAAAGCGGCTGGTCCTTTGACATACGGTGGATCCTCATCATGCATTTGCGCGCTATAGCAACTTGAAGCGGGTGCGTGCGCGTCGGTTTAGACCCCGGCATGAGCAGTCTGCGGATGGTCGGCAGAGGCAGTCTGCCTCCCTCCGTGATCGTCTCCCCTCCGTGTCGCTCTGCCGTCCAGTGGGACAGCCACTGGAGCTGCGCCACGAGGAAGTACGACTCGAAGGACGGCGCTCCCAGGCCTCCGGCTGTCGTGGGGAGGTACAGCGTGCGCAGCGCTACTCTATGTCGACCGCCCCCCCCATATCAGGGCTGTCAACAGCGTGTCGAGTTCCCGAAAGAAAGAACGCGGCGGGATGACTGGGAGGTTTGCAAAGTAGTAGAGCATTCTGGGGACCATGATCAATTTTGCTAGAGCAACTCGCCCTATAGGTGCTAATGGTAGCGTCTTCCAAAACCCCACCGCCGAACGCAGGCTCGTTAGTGCCCTTCGGTGGTTTCCCTCGAAGAGGTCCCTGGGGGAGTGGTATAGGCGTACCCCCAGGTATCTGGGGGCCGCCCCATCCCAGCGTCCGATCGCCCAGCGTGATCTCCAGGGGTTCCGCGTGGGTGCCCAAAGGGAAAATGGACGATTTGTCCCAGTTAACTTTGAGTCCCGATATTTCCTCGTACTCCCGTAGTGTTGTCCAGATCGACGTGAGGTCGGCTGATATATCGCGGACGTATATCAGTAGATCGTCTGCATATAATGACACACAGTGGGTGACGTCCGCTATGGGTATCCCCCACGCCTCCCCCTCCCGCCGTAGCTTTATGGCCAGGGGTTCCAGGCTCTGCTCTCATGTTTCAGGCCCAATCTCATGTAACACTGGGCAGGTGGTGAAGAATAAAATGGTAACAGTAGGGCCCCCTGTGAGAGATTACTGAGCGCAGAGATGTTTTTTTGGGGAAGGATGACACTACAGCAGTTTTTTTGGCTAAGATTTTAAAGGCCAGTGTAACAAGTTTCATTTTGTCATACTTTCATCAGGTTCCATGTGATTAATATTCTTTGCAGATTGGAAAAAACATCCAGGGAGTGCGATTTAGCATGTGTGCTAATTTCATTCCAAATATAGTTCTTGAGGGACCCCGCATCGGAGAGCTTAAGACTGTAAAAATACTTTATGTAACAAATCTGTTTATTGGGTAATTTGGTAGGTGATTCGTTAGTTGCACACTGCCGTATGCCTACAACCACAGGGGCCGGCGGCTACATACGATGCTTTAAGGGTGTACATGAGTTACTTTGATATGGCCTTCATCCCGGAGGCTGGCATCAAGTAGAATCAAGGCTAGTAAATCAGAGCGGCCTATATAGTCAGAGAGCTGTATCGGCCCAAAGCGAGAGTCCACCTAGAGGGGGGAACAACAATAGAAAAACTTTTCTCTCCCAACTACCCACCCACCCCCAATAAAAGGAGAACAAAAAAGAAAAGGGGAAATCTGTATCTAGATATCAAGAGCTGCATAGGGACCCTATGCCCTAGACCCACCCTCTCCCACCCCCACCCGCTTGTCCATCTGGGCTCATCTCAGTCCGTCGTAGGAGATATCAAATGTAGTATTTGCAGGAGTTTGGGGCAAGTGACCTCACGGAGATCCTTCGATAACATTGCAATAAAGGGAGCCCAAAGTTTGGCATATTTCTCGCCTTTCTGATTTTGGATAAGCGAGAGCCACTCCATTGCTAGGGTCATCCAGAGTCTCTTGAGCCATGCCGTGTGATCAGGGACCATAGGGGAACCCCAGTGTATTAGAATCGCCTGTCACGCTGCAAGGAGAGCTAATGTCATCTGTTTGCCGCATAGCAACCGCAAAGGGAAAGTGAGGGATCCGATAACCCTAGTAGTGTGTAGGCCGGGAAGCGGGGTATCTCGGTGTCAAAAGCCTCATCAATATAATTTAGAACCTGCTCCCAGAATCGCTCCAGCCGCTGGCAATGCCACAAAAGATGCGCTAGGGAACCTGACATACCGCAGCCGTGTCAACATTCCTCAGTGTGGTTTTTGTTCCATAGAGATACCAATAGGACGGAACCTGAAACACATATTCCGTCCCTGCCGTGCTATATGCTGTGTGGTGTGCTCTGTAATGGATGTTGTTCCTTTCCTTATCCGTGAGGGCCCTACCCAGCTCCGCCTCCCACCTGAATTGTCTGCGAGTGCTAGTCCCTTTCTGGCTTTGAGTAAGAAGTACATATAGTTCCGCTATGAGGTGCTTATCATCCGTTTTCTTCGCTATCCATTGTTCAAAAGGGGTTAATTTACGAGAAGCATGTGGGAGGCAGGCCCGAGAGGTGGCCCAGTGTCGTAGTTGTACATAATAAAATTCATCCAAGCAGGGAAGGTCACGATCGAGGCGCACGCGACTGAACGGTATGATGCCATTAAGGTCGAAAAGGTGGCCCAAGCGCTTGCAGCCCGCTTCTCTCCATCTCTGGGCAACAGCGGACTTGACACCCGGGGGGAAATCCGGGTTATCCACTAGGGATGTCAACGGTGAGGGGAATGTAGTGAGGCCTTTTGCGAGTGCTACCTTGTCCCAAACTTTCATGGTGGATGCTGTGACCGGAGAAGAATAAAGGCCCCACGAGCGCAGGCGTCTGGCAAGCCAGATTTCACGCCAAACATTTGCACCGCCACCGCCTGGTCCATAAAGGTACAGTGCTTCTCCGATAGCGGGCGGTTCCATTCTAGCACATACCGCAGATGTGCAGCCTGCAAATATCTATGAATGAGGGGTAGCCTCACCCCTCCGTCGTCCCTGGATAACGATAGTTGCGCCACCGAAAGGCGCGCCGTCTTATTACCCCAAATGAAGTTATTCAAAGCCTGCTGTAGCGACCGCACGGTGTTGGGCGGCGGAGATAATGGGAGGGTCTGGAATAGATACAGGATGTGTGGCAGTATCGTCATCTTGACCGCCGCAATGCGCCCAAACCATTATAACGTGTTTTTGGCCCACCTGTCTAGCGATCTGCGCATCTGCGCCACCAGAGCCATATAGTTCACCTCCAGCATGCGTGGGAGCGAGGAGGCCAGGAGGATGCCTAGGTAGGTGACGGGCTCGTGGGACCAATGCAGTGGAAGAGACTGTTGGAGGTCCTCGACTTGTAGTTGTGGTAGGGACAGGTTAAGGACCTGGGACTTGCTAAGATTCACTTTGAAGCCCGAGAGCCGCCCAAAAACCTCGAGTTCATCTACCAGCGCAGGAAGGGAGAAGAGAGGGAGATGATAATAGAATCGGCGTACAGGCTGACCTTATGGAAGTCACCTCCGAACTTGAGGCCCTGAATGCCCTGGTGGTCCCGGATTTTCTGTGTGAGGGGTTCCATGTAAAGGGCAAATAAAAGGGGCGAAAGGGGGCACCCTTGTGCCCCGGCCAATTCCAAAGAGGGATGAGGAGACCCCATTAACCCTAACAAACACCCAGGGGGCCTGATATATGCACTGCACCCATTTGAGAAAGTGGGGGCCGAACCCAAAGCTTCCAAGGACGTCAAAGAGGTATGCACAGCTCACTCTGTCGTACTCCTTCTCCGCGTCGACCGAAAAAAACACAGCGTCTACCCGAGAGCGGTGAACACCATCGATGAGATGGAGAAGGCATTTGGTGTTGTCGCTGCCCTGCTGGGTGGGGATGAACCCTGCTTGATCAGGATCTATGAGACCTGCCATTAGAGTATTCAGCCGTGACGCAAAAATGCCCGTGAAAAGTTTTGCATCGATGTTGGATAGCGAAATTGGGCGATACGAACTGCAGTGACCTAGGTCCTCGTTGGGCTTAAGGATGACAGAAATCGCCGCCTCTCCCGTTGAGTCCGCCCGCGCCCCACTATCCTGGAAGGAGTTAAATAAGCGAGTGAGCAGGCGAGCCAGTTCATGACAAAACAGGGCAGGGTAGCCATTGGGGCCGGGTGATTTATCTAGCTTCAGTTTAGCGAAGGCGGAGATAACCTCCTCTAATCGGATAGGGTCTTCCAGGGGGCCTGCTTCTGCTTTTGGGAGACGGGTGAAATTGCTAGACGCTAGGTAGTCCCGGGCCTCAGGGATGTCTTGATTGTCGGGGGTATATAGGGTGCGGTAGAAGCAGCGGAACTCTTCGACAATCCGAGAGTCTAGATGGAGTTCCTCTCCCGTGGAGCGTTTAAGGAAAGGGATGTTCCCTGCTACCGCTCTGGTGTGCAGCTTCTTTGCTAGTACCTTCCCACACCTGTCACCTCCCAGATAGAACTTGTGTCGGAGGTGGATCAAGGCGTATTCGGCCCTGTCCAGGTCCAGGCTTTTGAGGAGAGTTTGTTTATTTTCCGTCGCGTGCCAGACCCGTGGGGCTCCAGTGCGCTTATGGATCGCCTCCAGTTCTGCCACCTCCTGTTCAGGAGCTAAGCGGGTTCCCTACGTCTACGGGCCTCAGCAGAAGGGATAGCCATAAATTCCCCGCGCAAGACCACTTTGAAAGCATCCCAGACCATAGCCAGGGAAGTCTCACCAGTATCGTTAAGTTAAGTAGGTAAGCCACAATCTTGGCGCCCACTTCTTCCACAACATCAGGAGAGTGTAAGAGGCCTACGTGCAGCTGCCATCTAGCAGGGACATGACCAATCCCATCGGGACGCAGGGAGAGGGAGATATGTGCGTGGTCAGAGAGGGAGCGCGTGGCTATTGAGGCGTCTTGCACCCTAGGGAGGAGCGTATTAGAAACCAGAAGCATGTCTAGTCACGCGTATGATTTGTGTGCTGCCGAGTAGTGGGTATAGTTGCACGTATCTGCATGTCGGAGGCGCCAAACATCATGCAGGCCATTCTCTGCCAGACAGTGTTTCCCTTCGGTAGAGAGGGCTCCTACTTGCGTGTAACGCTGCCCTTACCGATCCCTGTCATTATTCATAACCAGGTTGAAGTCCCCACCCACCACCAGCGCGGAGTCAGGGGAAGCCAGCTCTTCCGTTATATGTCTGCGGATGAAAGCCTCCTGCTGTGTATTGGGAGCATAAATGTTGAGTTGGGTGAAAACAGTGGAGCCCCATTGAATCCTAAGGGCTAAAACCCTCCCCTTGGATTCATAGAAGGTAGACAGGACCTTGCCCTCAAACTAAGCCCCCACAAAATGGCCACCCCATTCTTTTTCGCCACCCTAGAGGGCCAGAATTGGCACGGGAAGCGTCGGGAGCGCATGCGGGGAGTGTCTTTAGCAAGCAAATGGGTCTCCTGAAGCATACAGATATCACCTTCAGACTGCTCAAGGAGGGAAAGAATCGCAGTGTCTTTCGTGGCGTGCTTCAGGCCTCGGACATTGAGGCTAACAATTTTCAGGTCTCTAGGCATAGTCAGCGGTAGGAAGCATGCAGGATGGGATCCCAGGACGTCGGGAGCGTCGCGCAGGAATTGGTCTGGCACACGCGAGGGCTAGCACGAAGGGGCAGTAATCGCAGTGGGTGATACGGAATGTCTCAGAAAAAAGGGGAAAAAAAAATCCCAACAAGAACACATCACAAAAATTACAACCCCAAAGAACATAGTCCCAGATGAAACCAATAGTCATGAGTCTGCCTGTGGGAAGAACAAAAGGCACGTCTCTAAGGCTTCGGACAATAACAAACAAGAGACCAAAGTCTGGTGTGAAAGATCAAGGGGGAACGTGACCTTGGCAAAATGTCTCAAAACAAGGTACCTGGTGGCCTACGGAGGCCTAGGGAGTCTGGAAAGGCGTTTCACTTCCGTGCCCCTCCGGCTCCGTGCCGTTACTGCCATCCCTTCGGTGCAAGTTGAGATGTTTCAAGGGGAACACGGGAGGACCTGGGGTTGAGACAGGGTTGAAAGCACTACCTCACACTCTTTTGCCATCTCCTCCGGGGCCGGGTTTGCGGAGGCCGATGGTTTGCCAACAGTCTGCCATCGGGGAAGTTTTCGCATGCTCTGGTGTGAGGGACTGTCCCTCGGTTCCTGGTTCATGCGAACATCCAGGCCCAGAAGATCCAGGGTCTCGGCGAGGGAGCGCATCTGTCTCAGCTTCCCCTGGTGTTTAAAGATAATACGAAAGGGGTGGCCCCAGGAATATGGGATCCCTTTGTCTCAGAGGTAGGACGTGACCACCCGGAATTCTCTCTGTTTAGCTAGAGTAGACGCTGTGTGGAAATATGGATTTTTCTGGTCAGTTATGTCCCCTATCTTGGACCCCAACGGTTCCATGTGCATGTCACAAGTACATGTATGTTTCCTCCAGTTCCAGTTATGAAGACGCAAATACATGTGCGTCCACCGTCAACATGTCCTCTGTCAGATCCGCCATGAATAGGCCGGATATTCCATTCCTAAATATGAAAGGCCACCGGCTTTATATGGTTCACTTATGCCATTTTACAGTCCAGGCAAGTAGGCCCTGATTCTGTCATCAAACTCCTCTTGCTTTCTGCCTCTGAAACCTCGAGTCTGAGCCTGCATCTGTGACCATGAACTTTGTCTCATTCTCTGCGCGGCTCACGAAGCCTGACATCAGCCTATTCTCTGCCAAGAACTGTATTTCACCTTCGAATTATCTGCTTCACTCCTTAGCCGATGCATTCCTGTCTAGTAGTTTAAGTAAACATTCTTCCAGTTACCGAGCAAAAGGCTCGGCTTCTCTGTCCTCATGCAAGTGATTCATAGCCCTGTTACCATGGAATATTCCTACCCCCTCACATTCAGTGTAGACACTTAGACGCTTGTACACGCACGCACAGTCAGTATAGAATAGATTCTGTCCGAGAGTCCTTCTTTTGTGGACAACATAGTTCTTTAAACATAGGATGTTAGATATGATTTGGGATTAGGTTGACTTGACCCCCCAGACTTTTTGTCTCCACATGTAGAGCTAAATGTCAAGTCCCCTTCACCCCCTAGTTACACGTCAATTACACGTCATGCTGCTGCGCGCGCATCTATGCCAAGTATTATCTTATAGATCCACCTATATGTGACATCATAACCAATTATGTCCCTTTTTACTCCTTATTACACCCATTTTTGGTTACGCAGATAAATCGTCATTTTCCTTATCAATTGTTACGCCTACTGCATTCGCTTCATTGTAATGTATGTACTATAAAAGTTACTTCTTGTCAATAAAGTATGTACTTCACTTCCTGAACCTCCGTGGTGATGGAACTTGGAGCAACCGATTATAATCGATCATTGGAATAAAGCCCATTCCGAACCTCTAATACCACGGATTCTGCCTCTCATTTTACTGAGCTATTTTATTATGTTTCTGTATCAAATTAAGTCCAGGTAAAGGAATTTTATTTACCACATGAATGGCGCCCGAACAGGGACACTTTCTCATCTCACGCGCCGGCGGTGAGTTGCAGGCCCGGTCTCCTGCCACAGCTGGACGGACAATAACGCGTACCAGCAGGATTTCCTGTATCTCCCTCCGGTCAAGCGGGGGCGACTGAGGCTGCGATCAACACCCAGATGAGGCGGTGAGAAGTGCGAAGTATCCCGACCAGAGCCTAGCTGAGAGAGCAAGATCCGAGGTATACAGAGACCCACCAGTTCGAAGTCGAGTCCAGTCCGGTCCAAGTTCAAGTTACCGAGGCCTTCCGTTTCCGAAGCTACCCGGTGAGTACCATTACTGGGGAGGCATTTCTGACGTGCACATAGGTTGTGCCGGTCAAGACGGGTTTGGGTACACAAATCCGGTCTGCACTGTTTTAGCAGTGTATCTGTACTGTTTAGCAGTATATCAAGTATTCCGAAGTATCTAGTTATTGTCAAGAATTATGCTTGGTGATTAGTTATGCAGACGATCATCATTGTTGTTTCAGTTAAAGGTTTAATGTTAAATGTTAAATGTTTTAAGTACGTTCTGCATATTGTGGTATGAATGACTGTTCTTTATCGTGTTTATTGTATTAAGTCTGTTCAAAATCAAGTATAAGGTCAGTTCTCAATATGCCGTTCTTTTCGAAACTAAGACAGATCACTACAAGAAAAGGGGTACTCGAAGAAGCCGTTCCTATTCCTCCTAGGGACACTCCAGGGTACTTCATGTATCATAAACATGGCTTAGACGCTATATTATTTCTTGATTTATGGGTAGACTACACCAAGGGATTACCAGAAAGTCAGAGGTGGCCCGCAGCGGGGACCTGGGATGCAGAGTGCATCATGAAAGTCGAGGAAGAGTTATGGAAAAGGAAAGTCAGACAGTCACAGAAAGACGCCGTTGAGTTATGGCGTAAAGAATCTCATAGACGTATGGAAAAAGCACGTAGACAGGAAGAAAAGAATAAAGAGAGTTCAAATAAAGTTCGAGAAAATCTATTAATTGAGGAAGGTATCCGAGTGAAATCAGAACAAGTAGATAGGCAAAGAAATGCCCTTATGAATGGTATGTATCCCTTTCTGGCCGAAGGATTACCTAAGGCTACTCCAGAGATACCGAAAGACTTGCCACCCCCGTTATTCCCAATTAAGGTACACCCTAAGGGGCATCCCAGAACCGCAGAAGATGTTTTTCTTTCCTCATATTTAGATGACGCAGCTCCCGAGTATGCTAATTCCGCCCCACATAGACCGCATACCAGGGAGATCCAACGCCAAGATCCAGTACCCGTATCCCTACAGCAACAAATCGAGTCACAAGTTCCGGCAAGCACATCTGTTTCTGCATCCGCTCCTACAGCTACTTCTATAGCTGTGTCCACACCTGTAGTTGCTGTGTCACGTTCGACGAATCCTTTCACACCCGATACCCCAGATGGGGCCACGGGAGGTGCTACCAATATTTTTTCTACGCCACCCAGAATAAATAAACTTACTTTTCAAGAGTCAGCACATTCACGTACACCCAAACTCATAAGTGCCCGTACGCTGAAGGAACTTCTTATAGATTGCAGATATGACCCTGTGCCCGGTAAAGAGGACGAAATGACCCTGGCATCATTGCGTATCAGACGAGCTGCAGTGTATTTAGGGAAGTTACCAGGAATGACTGCGCATCTAGATAAAATATATCATTTTGTCCAAACAGGGCGAGATCCAGAATGTATTAACAGAGCTATGGAATACCAGAAAGTAGAGATACAGGGGGAACTGTTACGTTTCCTCATAAATTGTGTGATCAGAAATCAAGACCGACCGGGGGTAGACCCGGAAGCAATGCAAATTCTTACCAGATGGAGCCAGAATATATCAGAAGGGAGACATGATAAGCAAAATTGTATAATAGCCATGTGCCGAAAGATCCGTAAAGAAATAGAACGCCTACACGAAGAGAGATTAGAGGTAGACGAGTTCGAACAAAGCGAGGAAGAAGGGTCAGGACTGCCCGTGGGACAGTCGGACACCATAGCCTATGTAGGAAGAGGAAGATCTTGTAATAGTAATAGATGTCTTATTGACCCGATACGTCCGATATGTCCAGATAATAACAGGAATTTCCAAATACCTATAATTAATATAAGGTCTAACGAGCATTCGTTCCAAACCGCCGACAAACTACTCCGAGAACGAAGGGGTTATCATTTTCTCGATTCTATGGATGAACAAGATTTAGCCAGGGCAGCTGTCCATTGGGTGGACAGTCCCGGAAAATATAGTGATGATACAGTAGCACGCACATTTTTGAATCTCACCCCAGATGAACAGAGGTTAGCTGGGATTTATATGATTCAACAACTCATTATACTATATCGGAATCAGCATTCGGACCCTGGTCCCTTACCTGACATATTGACTGAATTGCTTATGAATAAATGGAGAGGTGCAGGTACTAAATTAATTAAAGAAATTCTAGAATCAAGAAAGCAGTATATTCTTTTTGTATGCGCAGAGCGTGTCTCATTGCCCATCAAGGAAAGAACCACGTATTACATGGATAGACAGAATCCCTTACGAGAAGTGCACCCAATAAAAGGCGAGGACAACGAGTTTAAGCGCGTATTTGTATATACGCCCATATCAAAAATAGAATTGTTACAAATGAAGAAAGTGGTACCCAGTCATGACAAAGATCCAGCGGGTTTTCACCGAGAAATTAAAGACATGTTACTCATGGGAGAGTATACCTATCCCGACATTATGACAATATTAAAGGTATTGATGCCTGCTGGTATTTATGAGAAACTCAAGGAAAAAGAGTGGGAGGTAGGAGACCAAAAGATAGAATGGTCAGTGTTAGAAGCGGAAGAAAAGGCCCGAACTGCAGGAGCAGGACTTGGGGATAAAACTAAAGCACTACCAGGTTTACTAGTACAGGTACTGCCACGTTTATTAACTACGAAAAAGGAAGATTGGGGTACAATTTCAGCCTGTAAGCAGAAGCAAGATGAAGACACAAGTGATTACTATGCCCGATTCGAAAAATGTTTTGGTATAAATAGTGGCATAAAAGCAAGTAGCGAATCATACCCACATCTGTTTGTAACAAAATTAGTAGAAAACGCCCTGCCCCAAGTAAAGAATAGAGTATTAAAATTCGAGAGTACCTGGCAAGGTAACACTCCATCACAAATGTTACAAATGTTACAGTACCATCACAATAGAATTAGAGAGGAACAAGAACATGAACACAGACGCATGAAAGACACGAAAATGAAAATGCTAGTTTCCCAGACAGTTCCAGCTGAAGGACATAAAAAGGGTATGACACATTCCGATTCAGCAGGACCTGTAAAAGGGACATGCAATTATTGTAAAAAGCCAGGTCATTACGTACACGACTGTCCAGTTTTAAAACATAATATCGCCATAGGTAAAACACAAGAAAGATCACGGCCACTCAGACAAGATCAGAATGAACAAGGAGCTCTGCAGCATGCCCAGGCCATGCCAGCCGCACAACAGCCAATACAGTTTGTGCCAGCTGCACCACCGTTGCCTGTTGCTGCCACACAGACAACAACACGACAAATGTATCAGACCGCACAGTATGAATATCCTGAGTATCAGCGTTACGCATGAACTAGCCTAGAGAGGGAAGTTGACTTACCCCTTATTGAAATACCTGTAGATCAAGAAGGACCTTATGTACATAGTGAATTATTAGGCCAAGATAGAAAATTTTTACTCGATACAGGGGCAAGTCGAACAACTATAAAACGTAGTGAAGTTCCAGGGGCACCCCTCTCAGGCTCTCAGAATATTTCCCTTGGTTTTTCAGGAAAACCTATTGTTAATGAAGTATCACAGCCTCTTCCACTTACGATAGGACCTCTGACCCGAACTACAGATTTATTGCTTACTAAATCATGTCCAGAAAACTTGCTAGGAATAAAAACACTGAAAGCTCTAGGAGCTATAATATGTTGTTCTCCGGAAGGAGTAAGGTTGTTTTTACGTGATTTTAAAGGTCACTATGTATCTAGAGACATGGATTCCCGACTGCAGACTTTACCTACACATCTATGGGCACAAGGCCCTACTGATGTTGGTTGCATGAATATTACACCATATCGAGTCACATTAAAGGCAGGAGTGGTGCTACCACGAATGCGACAATACAAGTTACCACCAGATGCTGTAGTGGCTTTACTACAAATCATTGACGAGCTCATTGCCCAAGGAGTAGTTGTGGAAACAGACTCCAATGTATGTAATTCACCGATAATTCCGATTCTTAAACGAACAGATCCAAAGGCCCCGCCAGTATATCGATTGGTTATTGATCTGCGCGAATTAAACAAATGCATTGTGCCACAATTTCCTGTGGTCCCAGATATCTCGTCATTACTGACAGCTATTGATTCTGAAGCAACATTCTTTACTGTAATTGATCTCAAGAATGCTTTTTTCAGCGTCCCAATAGATCCGGAGAGCCAATATTTGTTCGGATTTAGTTTAAATGGACGTAGCTTTAAATTCTCACGCGCACCTCAAGGATTTACAGAAAGTCCCAGCATCTATAGCCAAGCACTGAAACGAGAACTCGACAGTATCCACATGCCAGTTAACACTGCTCTGCTCCAATACGTCGATGATCTGCTGATCACCGCGAGAAGCGAACCGGAATGTGAAAAAGCATCACTGACAGTTTTACAATTTCTAGCCGAAAAGGGGCACAAGGTGTCCCCTTCTAAGCTGCAATTCTGTGTCCAGCGAGTTGTTTATCTTGGACACTCGCTGTCCAAGGAGGGAAGGCAGCTTACACCGGACCGCATTCAGTTAATAGCTAACATGCCAATACCCAAGACACAAAAGGAGGTGCGGGCTTTCATAGGCCTCACTTCATATTGTAGGCAGTGGATCCCTCAGTATGCATTTCTAGCAAAACCACTCATTCAGTTAACCACACAGGAGGCAGCCACATCGACTGTCCTCCCTTGGACTCAGGAACATACACAAGCTTTTGAAAGCCTAAAGAAAGCTTTATGTCAAGCACCTGTTTTAGCAACGCCATGTTACAGAAAACAGTTTACACTCTTTGTTACAGAACGCGAAGGTACTGCCTTGTCAGTACTCACACAGGAACAAGCAGGAGCACACAAACCATGTGCTTACTTTTCTAGTACATTAGATCCCGTAGCTCAGGCTTTGCCTGCGTGCCTGAAATCAGTAGCAGCGACAGCTTTAGCAATCAGACAAAGCGATGCCATAGTGTTAGGACATCCATTGACAGTTCAAGTACCACACGCAGTAGAGGTTCTTGTAAATAGAACGCAAACACAACACTTGACTATAGCGCGACTTACAGGGTACGAACTTACATTGTTTCAGCCACATATAGAAGTCAGACGCTGTAACACATTGAATCCTGCCACACTTTTGCCAGTAACCGGAACAGACCCACTAGCTCATGACTGTATTGAAGTTATTACTATAACGACAAAACCCAGACAAGACTTAACCGATGTCCCATTGTCAGATCCAGACCTGACATTGTATGTAGATGGTTCATGTATGAGAACAAGTACAGGAGAGTTAGTGGCTGCTTACGCAGTCACCACAGATACTGAAGTCATCGAAACTAATCGTATAAATACTTTGTCAGCTCAAGCCGCAGAGCTCATCGCTCTGACACAAGCCTGTATTCAAGCCACGAATAAAAAAGTCAACATATACACTGATTCACGTTATGCATTCGGAGTTGTACATGACTTCGGCGTGCTGTGGCGAGAGAGAGGTTATTTAACTTCCCACGGTGCCCACATTCAGCACGGACCCCTCATTCATGCCTTATTAGATGCAATACATCTACCCACTGCAATATCAATTATGAAATGTAAAGCTCATACGAAAGTTACTGATATCATTTCCCAAGGCAATGATCTAGCCGACAGAACAGCTAAACAGACTGCTCAAACTCAAACATCCGACATGACAAAGACAATAGTCCCGATGCCGACACATTGCATGACAGTTAAAGATCCTACTCTTGACGTAATTGACATACAGACACATGCTACACCAGACGAAATAAAGAAATGGACTGAATTAGGAGGGATCCAAACGGACCAAGGATGGATGATGAAGGAAAAGTCTGTATGGTTCCTTCCTGATTCAATGGTCCAAGTTATAATTAACACTATACACAGTCCAGCACATCTAGGAGAAAAAGCTATGCTAGACAGCATTCAACACATTTGGTTCAATAAACATTTACGAGCAGCAGCCAAACAAAAGGTCCGTACCTGTATGATCTGTTGTCAGTTTAACCCAGGAAAAAGCGTTCCCGTAGAACAGGGTGGATTTCATCCTCCTAATCACCCTTTTGAAGCCCTCCAGATGGACTATATCCAGATGGAACGATGTCGAGGATTCAAATATGTTCTCGTAGTTGTCTGCGCTCTGTCCCGTTGGACAGAGGCATACCCGGTTTCAGATTACACTGCCCCGACTACTGCCAAACAGTTGGTTCGAGAATTCTTCCCACGATACGGTTTACCACGTGTTGTCTACTCAGATAACGGCCAGCCGTTCTCATCCGAATTAATGAAACATGTTTCACTTCTGTTAGGATATCAGTGGAAATTCCACTGTGTCCGACACCCCGAGGCAGCAGGTCTCGTAGAAAGACATAACCAGATACTGAAAATCAGATTGTCCAAAATATGCAGAGAGAAAGGTGTCGACTGGGTAGTAGCGTTACCAGTTGCACTCTTTTACATGAGAATGGTAGCACACTCTCGAACAGGGCTATCCCCGTATGAGGTGATCTTCGGCAGACCACCAAATATGTGGGGGACGCCTATACCACGCAAAATAACTGATGTTGACTGTAATATGCTGACAGATTACTTGGCTTCCTTGATGTCTGCACTACAATCTTGTCGTTCACAGGTAGCTGCAGCCTTTCCCGACAACACTGAGGTGAAACCCCATGACGTAGTTCCGGGTGATCTCGTATTTGTGAGAAATTTCGACCGAAAGACTCAGCTGGAGCCCAGGTGGAAGACACCCAAGTTGGTTCTGCTCACTACAAGGACAGCCGTGAAGATCGAGGGCCGCAAGGGCTGGATTCATTCAAGTCATATCAAGAAATTTCATGGACTATCCTCGGATATAGACATTGTGCCCTGCACTCCCTCACAGACTGATTCAAAACTTCCTTTGGTTGAAAAGACTGAAACCGAACTCTATAAAGTAAAATTGAGGCCTAGAACGTCAGACAATTTGATTGTTTAAGTCCTCTCCAAGGTGAAGCGGTTGAATTTGTCTCTGACATGTATCCTCTAGACCTGAATCATGGACAGCCGCGGAAAATGTTGAAACGACAGGCGTATTGTAAATCACTGCGTAGCCACTGCATAGTGACATTATTAATTTTGTTTTTCTTAAGTCTTTTAATAATTACTGCAAGTATATTGTTGCACATATATTACCCTATTGCCAGAAACGTTTACAATGTTACCGCAGAACATTCTTTTAGTGACTTACCTCCGCATGAATTGTCTTATAGACTTGCGCTGCGCAATAACACTTTCATTAGTATGTTACATCATTCCCATCAGACTAGTAATGCCACTAATTGTTGGGTGTGTGGCCGGCTCCCTCCCTATCAGAATTATGAAGGAGTCCTGCCATTCTTTCCACACCCATTTACACATAATGGCTCCTGTGGAGCATGGTTTAGTTTAATCAATTCCATAGACTCAGACACAGCAGTTTACCAAGATCATTGGGTATGGGGAAATCTGAACCTAGTTTTATTCAAAGTCTGTTACCCTGACAAGGAGGGTCGCCCCAAAGGAACAGGAACTGATCTAGAAAATGAAGTATATGGATTAGGTAAATTTACACCTAATCTCATGAATCTAAATGTCGAATCCGAAGTTGAACTAGTCTTACCCACCATGTCAGTATTCCCAGCGAAGGGTGAATTGTGTGTAAGAAAGGTTGGTTCCATACATATGGGCCATAGTAAATGCACTACTATAGTAGAATTCAGTGATCAAGGCAAATCTTCATTTAGAGCTTATCGCCACTCCTACTTTATATGTGGTCAGACTGCATATATGCGTCTACCTCTAGATTGGGATGGTACCTGCTACATTGCATTCCTTTTGCCACCTGTTTTCCTAGCTCCTCCTGATTATTACAGAAATATTCATTTAGTACACAACAGAGAGCGGAGAGATCTCCCCATTGTCGATTACACTGAGACGGCATGGGACAAGTATGTAGATTTTAATAAAGGCATCTTTCCCTATATAGGTACTGTTACTAATAGTAAGCTGATACGTAGATTAACTAGAACCCTTGAAGCAGTAGTGAATGAGACTATTTCCGCCTTAGGCAATTTAACGGAAGAGCAGTCTGCTATGCGGATTGTTGTGCTTCAAAATCGTCTTGTCCTTGACGTCATCCTGGCTGATAGGGGCGGAGCTTGTAGGGTCATCGGATCAAGCTGCTGCGTATTCATACCAGAAAATTCGCCATCAGTATATAAAGCCATAACTCGCCATCATAAGATTGTAAACCAGATACACCAGAACCCAGGCACTTGGACTTGGTCCAGTTGGTTTTGGAATGTGGTATCAGCCTGGGGATGGAGAGTTTTATCCTTCCTAGGTATTGGCCTCCTCATACTATTCAGTTGCTGTCTATGTCTACAATGTGGACCAGCGATCTGTGGTCTATGTGCCACATCGTGCATTCCACCACCAAGATTTCATTCAAGATCCCGGAAGAAGAAAGAAGAACAAATGATGCTATATGAACAGATCAATGGATTAATGAAGATTGATATCTCTTGACGGGCAAGTAGGGGACAAGGAGGGAATGTGGAAATATGGATTTTTCTGGTCAGTTATGTCCCCTATCTTGGACCCCAACGGTTCCATGTGCATGTCACAAGTACATGTATGTTTCCTCCAGTTCCAGTTATGAAGACGCAAATACATGTGCGTCCACCGTCAACATGTCCTCTGTCAGATCCGCCATGAATAGGCCGGATAG
This sequence comes from Triturus cristatus, assembly GCF_964204655.1. Taxonomy (NCBI): domain Eukaryota; kingdom Metazoa; phylum Chordata; class Amphibia; order Caudata; family Salamandridae; genus Triturus; species Triturus cristatus. The sequence goes on along the minus strand of NC_140593.1, from coordinate 678,107,199 downwards.
TCCATTCCTAAATATGAAAGGCCACCGGCTTTATATGGTTCACTTATGCCATTTTACAGTCCAGGCAAGTAGGCCCTGATTCTGTCATCAAACTCCTCTTGCTTTCTGCCTCTGAAACCTCGAGTCTGAGCCTGCATCTGTGACCATGAACTTTGTCTCATTCTCTGCGCGGCTCACGAAGCCTGACATCAGCCTATTCTCTGCCAAGAACTGTATTTCACCTTCGAATTATCTGCTTCACTCCTTAGCCGATGCATTCCTGTCTAGTAGTTTAAGTAAACATTCTTCCAGTTACCGAGCAAAAGGCTCGGCTTCTCTGTCCTCATGCAAGTAATTCATAGCCCTGTTACCATGGAATATTCCTACCCCCTCACATTCAGTGTAGACACTTAGACGCTTGTACACGCACGCACAGTCAGTATAGAATAGATTCTGTCCGAGAGTCCTTCTTTTGTGGACAACATAGTTCTTTAAACATAGGATGTTAGATATGATTTGGGATTAGGTTGACTTGACCCCCCAGACTTTTTGTCTCCACATGTAGAGCTAAATGTCAAGTCCCCTTCACCCCCTAGTTACACGTCAATTACACGTCATGCTGCTGCGCGCGCATCTATGCCAAGTATTATCTTATAGATCCACCTATATGTGACATCATAACCAATTATGTCCCTTTTTACTCCTTATTACACCCATTTTTGGTTACGCAGATAAATCGTCATTTTCCTTATCAATTGTTACGCCTACTGCATTCGCTTCATTGTAATGTATGTACTATAAAAGTTACTTCTTGTCAATAAAGTATGTACTTCACTTCCTGAACCTCCGTGGTGATGGAACTTGGAGCAACCGATTATAATCGATCATTGGAATAAAGCCCATTCCGAACCTCTAATACCACGGATTCTGCCTCTCATTTTACTGAGCTATTTTATTATGTTTCTGTATCAAATTAAGTCCAGGTAAAGGAATTTTATTTACCACAGCTGCGAGGTCCTGGAAGAGAGCCCGTGTGTGCCCTTGGAACTGGATCGGTTGGGCCACCCTAGCCTTGCGTAAGATCTGTTCTTTAAGCTGAAAGTCATGCACACAAACAAGCACATCAGGCGGGGGGGCCTTTCCGCCTCTGGGTAGGCCAACCTGATGTACGCGCTCCATCTGGATTTCTTGTGTGCCATAGTCACCCAGAATTTGCCGGAAGAGGGACAAGACATATTCTCGTAGGTTATCACCTTCTGCCTTCCAGGGCACTGCACGGATGCGGATGTTATTTCTCTGTGAGCGGTTCTCCAAGGCTTCCGCGTGGGCCTGGAGATCAAGAGTGTGGTCCCGCAAACGGAGGACCTCCTGCTGTAGTTGGTGCATATCGTCCTCTCTGGCTAATTCATGCTCTTCCAGGACGGCTACTCTTTCGCCCACCTCGTCGGCATCTCAGCACACTTCCTTGAGATCTGCCACGAGCTGTCCCTCCGACTCAAGGATGTCTTCCTTAATGGCGGAGAACAGTTCCGGCATGAAGGCCTTTGTGGCTGGCCCATCTGCCCCGTCTATTGAGTTTGTGTGCCCTTGATCCTTGGACGCCCCCTGGGATGTCTCTGGGCCCCCGGGCTACTTGAGTAGTAGTTCTTTAAGGGACTTCTGCCTTCTTGCTCGGGCAGAGGCCATCCCTGCTCACGAAGGCGTAGAACGTGGTTGGGGAGGGATCGCAAGCCGGAAGTTTCACGACAGCCCTCGTTTCGGTGTGTCCCCGGTGATCGGGTCCAGGCGTGGGACAGGGTGACACTGAATGTATGGGGGCCATCGATTTGCGCCATCCCTTCAGAAGGCTGTGATGTAGCTACAGGTGTCATCCGACACAGATGCTCCTGGTACCATGGGTCAAGGTGCTCAGTCGAGCGCTATGCTGGGTAACGTAGTGGGTCAGCCGCAGCGTTTGTATCAGCCTCCCCCCACTTTTCCTGCTAGGGGCCAGAGGGATGCCTCGTATGAAGAACGGGCCAGGTTATTGAGCCCTCGAGCTACTCAGCTGCGGAGCCTGGGCGGGAAGGGAGCGCTGGCCCATGTGGATTCTGTCCTGCGGTCTCATCAAGCCCCAAGGACCGCTGTTGGGGTGCTGCGTGAGTGTCACATAGGGCCCGCCATTTGCCTACAATGAAGTGCGCGACTCACCGTGGGCAGTCAACTGTTGGTCCTCGTGCAAGTAGCCCGCAGTGGCCGGGAAGCCAATCCTTGTTACAGACAAGGTGGGCCGCCGGGTACTCGCCCCACTCCTTGTCGTGTGGGGGGGCCCTGGAGCACATCCCTCGGAGCCTCACCGTCTGAAGCGAGGCAGGGGACAAAATGGCGGCTAAGAGGTCTCCCATGCACCAAACAGGACCCCTGAGTCCGCGGGGCGAGGGGTAAGGTGCCCCCACAGGCCTTTTCTGCCGGCGAGGCAGTCCGCTGAGCATCCGATTGCTCAGGATTCACCAACAGCTGCCGGGTCAGGACCTGTCGGCGCACCAGCAGGCCGGAGCAGGGAAGGCGGTAAAATGGCGGCCGCCCGCCAGGCCGGGCCCCGCGACTCGGGGACCTCCCAGCTCTCAGGACTTCCAGCCGGCGTTGTAGGCAGCAGCCGGGAAGGTGCAGGTATTCCGGCGCTTTCAGTGGTCGTGCTGTAGCTTGCAGGAGCTCCAGCGCGATCTTCGGCCAAAGCCCGGCGGGAGCGCCAAGGACGTCCGCAATCAGTCTCACCGCCACACCGGAGGCATCAGGGATTGGTACCAGCTAGTTTCCCTTGAGTTGCACGCTGGGGAATGGGGCAAATACAAAGCTATGTTTCAGCAGGGCCGGAGGAGCAGAGCTTCGCATCCTACCGCGCCGCCATCTTGGCCACCCCCCCCTAAAAGTACTTTAAAAACAGCAAATCTGCTGTTAGATTCGTCAAACCAAATTCAAGGTGGAGTTGAGAGAAGGGAGTACTACTAGGAAGACAACAATAGTCCGAACTTCTTCTGAAAAGTATTTTACCAAGGCCAGAATGTAATTTTGCCCTCATGTTTTGGTGAGCCATAAGTGAGTGCTGGAATCAATTTTGCTCTAACGAGATCTAATAAAGAGGAGCCAGTTGGACTGTGCAGTTTATGGTGCAAATTCTGCAAGTTGAGTTTTAAATGCTTCGCTTGATGTAATTGGATGAAATTGTTACTAAATTCATCACAAGAAAATATCCTACCCTGGTGGGTTATAACGCAGAACAATATAATACATGATATAGAAATAATATCACCCAATTGGACCATACTGCTCCTAGTATATCATAATATATCATAATTCGAAGGCAAATGGATAGTTAGTCATTACTAAGTCAAATGGAAAGCCCTACCCTGATCAGAGATCAGGGGAAAAAGAAAGAAGACAGGGAGACCCCATCCAGCATAATATACATAGGAATATGGATTAACAGAAATCAATGAACCAATGAAAAATAAATAAAAAATACATGAAGCATATATACAATTAATTGATCTCCTGTAAAACAAAATCCAGATCATGGTAATCAAAATGAAACTAACAGATAATAGAAAACAGATATCTGCCAATAAAATCCAAGGGGGACAATAGGGCCACGCTAAAACCACTAAAACAGCAGCGAAACCAAGGATTCCACCCTAGAATAGATACCATGTGTGAGAAAATGCATATACAATTAACCCGCATGCACTTCTAATTCCTCATCTTTATTCAAACCTGTCAGATGTTTAGTCTGTAAATCCAGAATATATCTGATTCCAATTCTCTCAATTGTTTGAATCTGTTACCACCACGTACGTTCCTACAAATCATTTCAATTCCGAAGCATGTTAGCTTCGATACATCTTGCTGCTGCATCAAGCCAAAAAGTCTAGCTACACCATAAGTGGTGTCAGCAATCCTAAAGGCTCTTAGATGTTCTAGGGTGCGTTTCTTGAGGGGGAAGATAGTACTCCCCGCATTCATAAGATTACAGGGACACATAAGCACATATACACAATAATCAGATGTACATGTCAAAAACTGGTTACTGTGCTTCTGTTGGCCGCGAGTAATGTGTAATCTATGATATTAATATTGTATTAACAAGCCTTGCATTGGCAACATTTAAAAAAAGTCCTTAGCCATGGCTAGCCAATTACCACTTCTGCTGTCTTTAGTGTAATAGCTACTAGTAAGAACATACTTTCCCCTCCTGTACAAGATGGATGGACGTGCCTGTTACCTCATCTATTTTGAGGATCCCCCAATGATTACTCATAATACACCTGATCTGCGAGATGATCTCTTATAAGTTGTAATCAAACATATGAAGTCATTTCCCTTTCGTTTATTGTATGGAAATAGAAGCTGGTCCATGCTCACAGAGAATAGTTTCTTATCTGCTGTACTTAAGATCTTATTGCTGTATCTTCTCATCATAAATCTTGTAGTCATCTGGGTTTTTTCCTTTTGAAACTCCATATCTGTGTTGCACAGATGTTTGATTCTTAGCATCTTCTCATCAGGGATACTGTTATTAAGAATTCGAGGTTGGTTGCTCTTAAAATGTAGGACACTGTTCCCCGTCTGATCTTTCCTAAACAGGCTTGTGAATACCATACCATCCTCCCCCATAGTTTCACATCTAGAAAGTCAATTTCTACTCATTCTGGCTCTAAATCTCAAATTGTATGGGTTATCATGTAATTGATGCATTAATCAATCTGCCTCTTCCTGGGGACCACTCCAAATCAAAAATAAGTGATCAATATATCTAGTCCGTAGGCCCACTATCTTAGTGAACTGGTCATACTGATCTATCCATACCACCTGCTCCTCCCACCAGCTCATCACGAGCTTCATGGAGCTGAGGACGAAGCAGGTGCCCTTCGCGGTCCCTGTGAGTTGCCTGTAATATACAGCATCATACATGATTTTTTTTTCTTCCAAGCAGTATCTGATCATATTCCATAACATCTTCTTATGTTCATAGAAACAGTTCTAGTTCTTAAAAAATATTCACAGGCTTGAACGCCAAACTGATAATCAATACAAGTATAAAGGGAGGTAACATCCATTGTGTTCATTATAGATGTATGCTCCCAATTAATATTCAGCATTTTTGTCAAGAAATCAGTGCTATCCGTACAATAAGATGGTAATGCTAATATTGATGAAAAAAGAAAATGATTAATATAGATGGCCGTATTCTCAAGAAATCCCTAATTAGAGGACACAATTGACCTCTCTGGTGGGGTCTCAAAACTTTTATGTATTTTGGGTGACAGATAAAAGCACAGTACTTTAGGATGGTCATTTCTCAGAATGCTTACTCATCAAGGTCCAAGATACCCTGATCACGCCACTCTTGGAAGAGGTCATGATTCCTCAATACCGATTCCTTATATATTTCTGGTGAAATTACCTCATAGCAATCTGTTTGTTTTGAATAGTCTGAAAGCCTCACTCTCATGCAACATATCATCCATAACAACCACATCTCCCTCCCTCGTTTGAAGTTTTAGTCACAGTGGTAATATCCTCTTTTCTTTAGAGGGGGCTTGTCCTTTTTTGGCTTGTCTGCCTGCCGAAGCAAGCGATATTTGTTGCAAAAAAAACCTGATCGATTTCCATGGACATGGTGGCATTCAAAGCGTTTTCTCCCCTGCAGGGTATCAAGGACATTTGGATTATATGCCAGTTTTGAAAGTTTGATTCTGCATGTGAGAGAGGGTGGCTCTGAGGCTTCTTAGCCTTTTAGACTTGTGCATCCTTCTTGTTAACAACTTCAGGTGGGCCCATGAGGGCCCTGCAATGAAACCTGAAATCCGAGTGGGGCCAGCATCATGGCTGCCTTTCAAACTCTATCCAGGTCTCATAGGAGATGACCCATGATCTGCAGTGGTGGCTGATCAATCATAATTTGTCCTGCAGCTGACCCACTCTCCCACACACAGCTGACAGTGATGGCAGACATTTCACTACTGGGTTGGGGAGTCATCTGGGGTATGTGGAGATCTGAGAGTTCTGTCTACAGCAGAGAGCCATCTCCACATCAGCCTACTGAAGCTTCAGGTCACCAGTTTGTTGCTGAAGTCTTTCCTGCTGTCCATCAAGGCGAGGCTTGTGCAGGTTCTCACAGACTACACTACAGCCATGTAATTCTACAACAAGTAGGGTGGCGTGGGGGCTGGGGCCTGTGCCACAAGGCTTTGTATATGTCTATGTAGATGGCAGGAGTAGCAGAACTTCTACCTGGTCGCCACCCACCTAGCCGGGTCTCTGACTGCCAGTGCGGTGAATTGAGCAGACGTCTGGCAAATTGCGAGTGGCATCTGCATACCATGATGGCACAAGACATAATTGATCAATGTGCAGAGTCCTGGCTAGATTTCTTTTTCACTGTCGAGAATGTGGAGTGTCAACAGTTTTGCACATTGTTCTTTTCGTGAAAGTATTTGTTCTGAAACACATGCTGACTGGAATGGCCATAGGGACCCCTGTATATCTTCCCATCACTCCCTCTTCTGAAGAAGATGAAGAACTACTGAACCCAAAACTTCCTAATAGGCCCTATAGTGAGCCTGGAGAGCTTAGTATCCCAAACTTCTGAGCATGAGAAGCTGCGCTTCGATCAGGCTACCGCTTCGGGAGGGCCTCCTGTCTCATCTTCCAACCGAACCTCTGCGATTAACACTGCCCTACATGGAGATTGAGCTGCAGTAGTTGACTGCATTTGATTGCCATCTGAAGTGGTGGATGTCAACCTCGCCGCTAAATGCCCTTCCACGAAATAGACCTACATTGTCCTCAGGGACAAGTTTGTAACATGGTGGGACTCTGGCCTCTCACTAAGAGAAGCTCTCTGAAATCCTTTTGTTTTGTCTTTAGCCCAGGAAGGCCTTGCAGCAGGCACTGCAAAAAAAGAATCATTTCAGCCTTTTAACATTAGCCGGACTAACCACCCTTGTTCAGATCTCCAGCTTTATTAAGGTTTATTAAAGATTTGACTCAAATGTTCTCTCCCAAACTATTTGTGAAGCCTCATCGGGACCCTAAATTGTTCTTGACATAGTTGCTTGCTACGCCGCTTGAGTTTGAAAACTTCCTTTCTCATTGCAATTATGTCAGTTTGCGATGTGAGTGAACAATAGGTACTTTCAGTGCAACCTTCCTACATCACCTTTTTTCCAGACAAATTGTTGCTGAGGAATAAGGCAACTTTTTTGCCAGAGGTTATAACTCCCTATCATGTCGTGCAGTCGGTCAAAATACCATTGTTCTTTGCTGCCCCTCTCTGCTCAAAACAGGAAGCGTGCCTCCATTTGTTGGACACCAATAGGGCTTTGAGTATTTACACTGAACGCACAGAGGCCCATCAACTGGACGAACATCTTTTTGTGGGGTTTTCTGGACTAACCCAGTGTAAGGCTGTGCAGAAGAAGTCCCTGCATCAAGATCTGCTACGGGAAATAAACAGCCCTCGTAACGTCTGAAAGCACATTCCACAAAGTCCAAGCCTGCTGCCAATGCATTGGCTTGAGCGATGCCTGTCCTCAATATCTGCCAGATTGCGACACGTTCTCAAAGAACTACTGTCTTGGCACCCAGAGCCAGCGGGAATGCCATTTCGCCCACTCGATTCTCCAGGACCTTTTGGTGTGATTCCACTCCAGAGATGCTCCACCTTCGGGAGGTACTGCTTTGGTATCTATTTTAAGGTGAGGAATCTATCAGAAGAACTAGTTACATATCTTCGGAAAGGCTCTTTCTGGTGGATACTTAATGTAAAGGCAGATTGCTCAATGCCCTACTATCTCTCTGTTCTGCGAAAGAGCCTCTCTTTAACATCTAAAAGGTCCCAAGTTACTGAACAGTACAGGGTCACTGACAATTGTTTTACGCTCTGCACTTGAAGAAAAGGCAAGGGGAAAGACAAGAAAATTATGTCTGCATGTAGTGATGGAGGTACTATGTGGCTCCACTCTGTCACTTCCAGGGCGGTATGGAGTCAGAATCAAGCTATCCTGGCTGAAGAGAGGTGAAACCCTGAAACCGGTCCTAGGATGCTTGTTTCCAGTCCAGGGAGGACCTGGCCTGGCAGTTCGGGTTGGACTGTTCCCATAGAGCGCTGGGTCAAGACTGATCTGCATATGGCTGGGTCCAAACTGGAATGGCATGGTGAGCAAAAAAACGATGGATTTAGGCCCAGATCTCTGTACTGGGGTGAATGTATGACATTGTTCTGCATTCTGTCCATTAATAGTTCTTTTTGCATTTGTCACCCTGAGTGGGACGGGTATGCTCAGACGTGAGTTCCGTGCTCTCCATGCCACTGGAATCAAGCTATCCTGGCTGAAGAGGGGTGAAACCCTGAAACCGGTCCTAGGATGCTTGTTTCCAGTCCAGGGAGGACCTGGCCTGGCAGTTCGGGTTGGACTGTTCCCATAGAGCGCTGGGTCAAGACTGATCTGCATATGGCTGGGTCCAAACTGGAATGGCATGGTGAGCAAAAAAACGATGGATTTAGGCCCAGATCTCTGTACTGGGGTGAATGTATGACATTGTTCTGCATTCTGTCCATTAATAGTTCTTTTTGCATTTGTCACCCTGAGTGGGACGGGTATGCTCAGACGTGAGTTCCGTGCTCTTCATGCCACTGGAATCAAGCTATCCTGGCTGAAGAGGGGTGAAACCCCGAAACCTGTCCTAGGATGCTTGTTTCCAGTCAGAGGAGGACCTGGCCTGGCAGTTCGGGCTGGACTATTCCGATAGGGCACAGGGTCAAGACTGATCTGAATATGGCTGGGCCCAAACTGGAATGGCATGGTGAGCAAAAAAACGATGGATTTAGGCCCAGATCTCTGTACTGGGGTGAATGTAGGACATTGTTCTGCATTCTGTCCATCAATAGTTCTTTTTGCATGGAGTCAGACTAGGGCCACTCGATGCCACCTATCCACATGTGGGAGCATTGCGGAAAAATTATGTGCACCCGTCTGGTGCCTGGGTGATATTCTGAGATGAGGAATATGCAGCTAGAAAAAATATGTGCCAGAAAGAGCATTACTGAAGGTAAGTTACGTATTTGACTAGTCTAGACTTAAGGAAAATAATAAACAAATATTAAAATAGCTATCTTACACTGCGCTTAGATATATGTAATGCTTTTTGACTTCAGTCTTTTGATTATAATACACTTTCCATACTTGCTTAGAGGGGCTTTCCGTCAGCCCTTTTCTCCCCATGGTCTGCTGTAGTGTCATCAACATTTTGCTTTCGCCCTCCTCTGCAAATAGCATGGGGCAGGCACATTGTCAGCCCACTTCAGCCACTAGCTTTCCTGGAAGTGCGTGACGGAATTCTGCTGTCACACAATGTGCACATCTGTACATTAAGTTATCCCCTTCAGTGCCAGAGACTATAGTGGCCAAGTGTGCTTTTACATTAAAAAAAAGTATCATCTGGCTTTTAGATGATGCTTCTTTTTGTACAGTGCACGCCTTCTTGCATAATCTGCTAGATAACAAATTGAGCACTAGCAAACCCAAAGCATCAGCCGCCATCCTAGAACTTTTGACTTTGCCAATGGATGTATAGAGTGGTCGCTGTAGGCTGGAGGGGCCTATAATCCCCTTAGACCTCGTGAAGATGCACCAAAATTGACGTAGTGCCTTCTTTATCTTTACAATATTTTGAAACCCTTGTGTCACAGAGGGTGTACCGTCCATCTGGGTGCTTGCATTCTTTTGATTACCCCCTGTACACGATAAACTTACTTTTTCCCATCCTCTCAAATATTTTGGGGTCAAACCCAACAAGCACTTTTCCATTGCTGATGGAATCATACAGTAACAACATACATCACATCTAAACATTACAACCAGAGCGGGATTCCAAACTGTGTGGTTAAACCCTGCACCAGAAAGTAGGTTTTAGGAGTTTGATTTGATTTGAGCAGGATTTAGAGAGCACAACAGAGGCCCGTAGTCGTCAAGGTGCTAAAGGAGGAACTGTAGAGTGAGCTTTGTTTAAGCTGGCTTGCTCCTCTTCCTTTACTCGGTCCGCTGATAAAGGATCATCGTGAGAGGTATCCCAAAGCTGCATTTTAGCCTTCCTGACTTCCTCAACATACTTTGAGGCAGGCCATTAGCTTTATCAGTTTTTTCTTTATTTTATGATTTACAAAGAGACCCTTAGCCTCACACAGCTCTCTGAGCCTGCTGGGTCAGCCCAAGTAAAGATGTTGCACCCAACCCCATTTTCAGAAACCATAAATAAGTTGTTTATTGCACTGAACATTTATGATGCACTGCCTTGTTAAAGTGAAATAAAGCACTTGCCCAGTTACCTTTATGTGATCACGAACGTGAGGCACAAACTTGCAAGCATGGTAAAGCGGCTAGAGTTTTAAGGTGCTTCTTTTTCAGTGGGACTACAGATAGTGACATGTTAGAAGGGCTTCTGCGGAGTGCTTGTTGGCGCATTCACATGTAACATAGCCTGGTGCAGAAGTTTTACTCACTTAGACTTCCAGAAGGGAAATCAACAAGTTCAGTTATAATTCAGTAAAAGCAACTGTGGTCCAAACAAGATTATTGATGCAAAACATGGTATTAGTTAAAGTACATTATAAACCGTGAAAACAAAAATAAAGTAATATGTAAAACACAGTGTCAAATGTAAGGTCTGATTTAGAGTTTGCCTGATGCAGGACTTTTGCCAAAAAGCAGAGGATGTCTTGTTTGCCATATTTAGCCCCCTCTTCCACCCAGCTCTAAATCTGACCCTTAGTATTAGAAGGTGCCTGGAAATCCTCAATTTCTATTGGAAACTCTAAATACTGAGTGGGGTCCACTAGCTCAATTTCCACACCATAGTGGTAGCTTTGTATAGGAAATTCAGCTATTCAGTATTTGAGTTTCCTCCAGAAATTGGAGGATTTGCAGGTTCCTCCAAACTCTAAATAAAGCCCCTATGCATTAACTTTTGAGAGTCATAAGTAGAGTGGAAGTCTCTGAGATATACTTAAGTCCTAGCACGAAGTTCATTAGAACTGGGGGCCACTGGAGACTTTATTGCAATTTCAGCATGTTATCATCACAGCAATACTATACGATAAACCTGACAGTCGTCACAGGCACTTCAAAAGAAAGTGAAATAACAGAGTACATGGGGTGGTGCCCTGGCATTAGTCAGACTTACTTCCTACAAAACATATGTTATATACATTAATTCCCATATGAGTTTGTAATGAGGAGGTCCACGCAGGCAGGTTGTAATTCAGGATGTTTTACTTGTGAAGATAACAAGTAGTAACGTTCAGAACATCAAGTAGTTAAGTTGTATAACAGAGCCCCACCAGGAGCTGCCTGTCAGCTGCTCAGCCCATGACCAACTGTCACTTCACCTCTCTGAGTCCCAACATTCCGAGGCTCATCAGACTCCAACATTCTAATGAGTCAGAGCACAGGCACTGGCTGAGCAGGGGTGGTAAAAAATACCTTACAATATAAATGCAGGATACTACAGACTTTCCTCATAGCATGAAATTGTCTTTGGTCTTGTGTCATTACCATTGCTGCACACTCATTACATGGACCCTGGGTCAACTGTTCCAAGTGTGTCCTGCCTGTGCTAGCCCTTCCCCCCCCTTGTGCCTCTCTTGTCTCTCAGGTGTCAGCTTGAGAGTGCCTGTATACTCTTGGGCCTAGAGGCTCTTGGTAGCAGCACACTGTACATCTTGCTTACGTCATTACAGGACACCATCTCTGCTTCCCACCTATTAGCAGTTTGCCTTTGCCCACTACATCAGCAGACTACTATCACTTCCATCATTTTCTTAGCCAGCAGCAGTGCCATACTGCATAAACACCTAATTGACTTGTGTACATATTTTTCACAGCCCATTGGTGACATCATCAACGTCCCTGTCATGTACGACTGCTGCTCAAATACTGTTGTGTAGTTCCTACAAATCTATATAGGATCTGCACGTTTAAACAACATAAACTTAGGGATTGATGTACAGACTGATTCCAGACACCCCACAAGGATATGTTTACCTGTAGACCAGCTAGCTCACAGTGCCACTAGAATCCCCTTAACCTCACTAAGGAGAGAAAAGTTTCTTGGTAACTATCGAACATGACAACCCTGACGCCTCAGTGATCGTGGAAACATGCAGTACTTTTCGCTCAGTCACTCATGTTTACTTTGTCTCAGAGAGATACACAGAATAAACGGTGGGGACGTTTTCAGTAAGCATTTATTGAACCAGCGTCATTCTAGTATAAAATACATGTGCTGCAACAACCATTAGACAGAAACAGATATATACGATTACCAGCAGCAACAGAGTAAATAAAAGGTAGAATTCTTCCATGGTGCTAAAACAGTGAATATATGCAGGCATATAGATGCATGGCAGTAATCATGCATACTCTTAAGATGCAAACCCTAACTAGATGTACCTTAGTGTAACTAGCATGTATTTAGGTGTATAGCCAAGAATCCCCCTAGGATAAAGCCGACCTCTTTACCTGATGTGAGAGAATGAAGGTCCCCGTCTTGTTCTCAAGTTGAACACCCTCAATCAATCAATCAATCAATCATGGCATTTATATCGCGCACTACTCACCCGGACGGGTCTCAAGGCGCTTGGGGAGTGGGGTCTGCTACTGCTCGAACAGTCAGGTCTTGAGCTGTTTCCTGAAGGCGAGGTGGTCCCGGGTCAGCCGCAGGTGGACCGGCAGGGAGTTCCATGTCTTCGCAGCCTGATAGGAGAACGATCTTCCTCCGGCGGTGACTCTCTGGAAGCGGGGGACCACGGCGAGGGCCAGGTTCGCGGATCGTAGCTGGCGGGTGGGTGTGTAGAAGGTCAGGCGGTCGTTGAGGTACCTTGGGCCCAGGTCGTGGAGGGATTTGTGTGCGTGGGTGAGGATTCTGAACGTGATCCTTTTGTTGACCGGGAGCCAGTGCAGGTCTCTGAGGTGGCTCGAGATGTGGCTGCGTCTAGGGATGTCCAGGATGAGTCGGGCGGAGGCGTTCTGGATGCGCTGGAGTCTCTTCTGAAGTTTGGCTGTTGTTCCGGCGTAGAGGGCGTTTCCATAGTCCAGCCTGCTGGTAACGAGGGCCTGGGTGACCGTTTTCCTCGTCTCGGTCGGAATCCATTGGAAGGGATGTCAGACCACTTCTTGCTGGAATGTGTGCATGCAGGGACTTCGGCATCTCGTGTCAGCATGGAAGCTTCACCTCTGGTTTACCCAGCAAAGATGTGGTACTTATATACCCAAAAGGTACCCTCAGGGTTCTAGCTAGATGTCTCATGGTACTGTAGGCCTGTCGGCCAACGATGACGATAGTGGTGACTTTTGTACAGAGTTATTATTCAGAAGATGGTAATCCTGCTGTGATACTAAGAATCCTCTTGCATAATGAATGAGGGTCGTTTTTGAAGAAAACCACACGGCATTCATCCAGCATTAAACTAGATAAAAGGTCCGCACCAGAGCCGTTATGTTGAGCAAGGTAGGACCAATGTAGGTAAAAGGTCCTGCAACTACATAGGCCTATATTGGGGCACATCGGGGCTTATAACAATACCTCCCGCTAATACTTCACAATTATTGGCAGCCTCAGGACAAGTGCATGAAATCCGCTTTGTGGCGTTGGCACCTAGCACATCTAGGCTCTACATTAAAGCCCAAGGCATGCATGCTGGTGTGTCACATATGCCCCTAGGGCTGTATTAGTAAGCGAGGGAATCAAATAATATTTGTGGGTATTTGCGTGTCTAATGCATCTCTGTACATCTCCCTCATGAGCAGTCAGTAGTCTATTCTAGAGACAGTGTTAAGTGCTGTCAAGCATTACTTGTACTCTTGACCCTGGGGATGTCTGTGTTACTGTATGTTTATCAAATGCTGATGCGCCTGATGTGAACCATTGTGTTCGCTGCAGCTGTCAGCAGCTTAGGGGTTAGTCCACCCCAGGATCTACCGAAATATCACGCCGTCCTCACCCCATATTATTGTACGTGGATCACCATCCGTACATATCAACAGTACTGATTCAAAGATTCTCAGATCGTCCGTACTCTGGCCCTAGCTGTCAATTAAGGTGACCATTGCCCTATTAAGTGATTCACATGCCACTGAGTGTCAACCCTGTGTGTCAGCTAGCCCTTGATGCAGTGAAAGTGTGAATCACATCTCTATATCCTTAGCATATGTACTGAATAATAAGTAGTACTTATGAACATTGCTGCTCCTGACAATATTCTTTTTCTTTTCTGGAAGGCGATGTGTTTTATGTATGAAAGTGAAATGCATATTGTGTTGGTATGCCGTTAGCAATCTTGCACCCATCGTTCAGATGCCACACAGTACATGATATGTTGCAGAAGCTGTAACAGTACATGGCATATGTACATTCGCTGATGGTATCTAGTTTTGCTGGCCTTTAGCTTCTTTGGCAGTGTGCCCCTATTGAGTTGTCGCCATATGCCTCTCACCAATCTGTGTGATAAATATTAGTAAAATGCCGGTTGTATAAGCAACTAATACCCATTCCAACTAGTCTGACTCTCAACCCAAACTGATTCGCAAATTGGCCAGTTTCAGTCATAACCCTTCCGAAGGGAACTTTACTGAGAATCCAATCCACTTTATCTTCGGAAACATGTCGTTCCGGGAGAAAAAGGTGCCATCTCTCCCACAATGCTCCACAGTCAGTGTTCAAAGCTAGCAACCATGCCCATGCTGTTTCTTAGTGATATTTGGCAGTGAGCATTCATCTCTCGAAAGAGCTTTCACAACCTTATCGCAAGAGCCTATACCGGGCCTCATTTGCTAATCAAGAAATCCCAGGGTTTTTACTCATTTAGATCAATGTGCAAACATTTTGCTGTCCCAGAGTCCCATGTGTTCTCAATACCTCTGCTAGTGGTCACTAGTGGTCGTTCCTCCCTGGCCCTCGGAATTGTCTCTCTACCACTCCCTTGTGTCACTGTTTTGTCAGTATTTCTGTTCACAAATTTCAGTGCTTCCCTCAGGTTAGTGTAAGGGTGCGGTTGCTCACCCAGCATGATCTACTGCTTGGCAGGATAGATCATAGCATATTTGATCCTTTAGTTTGCAACTTTGTTTTAACAGTAACAAAAGCTGACTCGCTTTCTGGACTATGGGGGTAAAGTCAGTGTAAATGGAAAGCTTAAAAAACCATGGATGTAAAGTCAGTGTAAATGGAGAGCTTAATCCTTTGATACTCCTGTTCGCCATTCTCTCTGGCTAGACAAAGCATGATCACTCAATTACGATAATTCAGAATTTGAATGGTCATAGGCTGTGGCGGGACCCGGGGGGGACTGGCAGCCAGCGAGTGATGCACATGCTCAGTTGTGATTGCCACAAAATAGTTTGCCCTCTCAAAGAGATCCACCAGATGAGAAAAATCAGCGGAGTTTTTTTCATTCAGCTTGGGGCAGCTTCAGCCTTTTGAAGAAGCCCAATATCATGCAGGATATTACAGAACCAGATAAAATGCAACTTGATTTAACTAATAGTATTCCCTTACCCCTGGGGTGCATGCCTATTGGATGCAAGTGATTACACAGCTGCAGGGGATGACTGCACTGACGATGGAGGAATTGCCTCAGGTGAGTCTGCTCAAAATTGTTAATCTAAGGGGGGTAAAATGCACTGAAAGTTCCTACAGTTAGCTTTAGTACTGACTAAGAGACGGGTGGCCATAGGGTGGCTGAGTACGAGGCCCCCTTCCATTACTTTATGGTATAAGTATGTTGTTGAGTGGGCACTGGTGGAAGAGGTGCACCTGCAGCTCAACGGACGGGATGATAAATTGCAAGATGACTTAGAAAATTGGACTGCACTGTTGAAGGACATGCATATGGGGATGGGTGGGGGTAGCGAGCAGGGCATGTAATCACAAGGTACTGAGTACACTGTCACACAGGAGCGCTGGTTGGATGCTGCTAGGGGGAAGAAACTGCTTCTGGTCGGGTTGAGTTGTAGGTGATGGGGGGGATGAGCACACCTTTGAGTATTCAGAAGCTTGGATGTATCCATGCTTGAAGACTTTTGATGTACTATTTGAAACACTGGCTGTGAAGGGTATGGGAGGATGAGACTGAGGGATGGAGATTGGGGTTTGGTTACTCCGATACTTACAATTGGTGATGATGTGTACACTGAACAACTGTAATGTTGGTTGAAATGTTTTCTTTTGTTATGTTCTACTTGGTATTGATTGGTTTGACTGCAATTGTATCATACGGACTTGATATTGTGTGTGGCCCTGGTACTGGGCTTGCTCTCAACAAATTACCAATAAAAAGAGTTTTTAAAAAACAGTATTCCTCAGAGAAACACCACACTTGTATAAAGGTATTTCAAAGTGATCTATATGTTTTATGGCACTGTCTTGTGGAAAGGTCATGCAAAAAGACATGTTTGTAGAGAAAGTAGGAGCTTTCATAGAGCAAGGTATACTTCATGTTCTTGGTACCTACATCTTTGGGTCAGCCAAGGCAATGGCAAAATGGGTACTTGAGGTGCTGTTTATATTGTCACTAAGAGTCAGGAAGACTCAAAACCAATCCCAACTCCCATGGCATACGTAACTAATAATTTCACATATGATGGCCAGACAGATCGCCACTGGTGTTGCACCACACCATTCAGACCTGCTTTCGGAATACAAGTCATAACTCCAAATGTTTACACTGTTACTGCCTGCACTGCTCCAGTCAGTGCTAATAATCAGTCTCACCTTCTTGGATCAGCTTCATGTTGCCTGAGAGTGAGTTCCTCATATTCTTGGAGGAATATCACTGTCTCACTCCAAAGGGCGTTCTATTCACTTGGAAAGATAGACCAAGTCAGGAGGCATAGAGGATGATTAGCTCTTTCAGGCACTCTGTCTTTCAGATGTCTTCTGACAGTCAGTCCTAGCTCTGCTCTGAAGACCTCTCAGGCTAGTGACCAAATGTAAAGATGTAGATCAATTAGAACAGCAGAGGGCGATATGCTCAGCACATCCAGGCACCCTTCATAGAAGGTACAACTGTTCCTCAGGATGAAGGTCTCAGGATATCAAGCAGAGTAACTCATCTCTGCTAAATACAGAGGCACCAGCCATTGCTGGACAGGCATTATGAGAGACTGATAGCAATTTGATGATGGATGACCAGCATGGCACTAATGCAAGGGCTTCCTTCAAGCTTTCCAACTGCTGCAAGAGACAGGATGGAGAGAGCAGTAGCCCGTCACTTTTTGACTGAGTTTTTTCTAGGCCTTTTGTCTCTTCTTTTCCAGTTGATCGACTCCTGGTGCCGTAGGGATGCCCGGCTTCAAGTCTTGCGGGGACTGTCATCGCATGATGTCAGAGACTGACCCGCACCGCATGTGTCTCTACTGCCTGGGGCGCAACCACGAGTCGTGCCCCGACTTCTGGGCCATGGTGCCGAAGTCTTTGCGGGAGTGGTCCCGAAAGCTGCTTGAAGTCCGGCAGTCGGCTCCGTGCCGCTCAAGGTCCCGGTCCTGTGGGAGGTCGAGGGACCGGTCGTGGAGCCATCACCACCGTTCGTCGGGATCGAAGCCTTCACACTCGTGGTCAGGTAAGACGAAGCATCACAAGAAGTCGAAGAAGCGTCATCGCTCACCAACATCTCCCTCGCCCGTCATGCGACGCGGCTGAGGGTGCGGGTGGTGCCTCCCCCGCGGCTACACCGGAGCCTACGGTGTCGCCTTCAGCCTACCCACCCTTCCCGGGTCCATCGGTGACTCTGGCCCAGTTGCAGGAATTTCTGGCAGCCATGGCCCGTCTCTTTGGGCCGTTGGGCCCCGTGGGCCCTACTGAGGGTCCTCGCCCTTTACTGTAGGCGGCTCCGGCATCGCTGTCGGCTTCGGCCCCGGCACCGCAGGGCCCACCAAGGATCCAGTCCTGGATCCCGTCGACGCCGGTTGACCTCGTGACACCTCCGCCGACCTCACCGGCACCACTCCCGACGTCGCCCGTGCCCCAGAACGGCGTCGCTCGATGCCGATTCCGACGCCGATGGGGCCTTTTTACCCCTATGTCCACCAGCCTCCGTATTTTCAGCCTGTTCCACAGCCTTCGGAGGAAGGGGAGGACTGGGAGGGGTCTGAGGACCCTCTCACAGCACAGTGTGAGTTTGACCCGGACTGAGCTGAGGATTTGGGGGATGCCAGCTGTCTTGGCACCTCTCCTGACCTTGGCATGCTAACTCCTCCCACCATGGCTACAGAGGAGGGTGCGAGTTATGCAGTGGTGTTGCATAGGGCGGCCGAGGCTCTCCACCTCGAACTCCATACAGTGGCCGTCAGGACTAACCTCCTGACAGAAGTGCTTCAGCCGGCGGCTACCTCTGCGTAGCCACTGCTGCCCTTTAATGATGCACTCTCGGACGTTCTTTTGGGCACCTGGTCCAGGCCCAACACAGGGGCTCCTGTGGATAGGTAAGTGGGCCGACGCCATCGCCCGGCTCTGGGCGACCCCCTCTTTGTCTCCCAACACCTCACCCCTGACAGCTTGGTTGTCCAAGCCTCTGTGTCCCAAAGCGCCTTCCCTACCGCAACTCCGGATAGGGAATCCAAGAGGCTGGAACAGTTTGGAAAGAGGATCTTTTCCACAGTCAGTTCAGGGCTGCGGTCTGTGAACACCGCATGCCTCTTGGGCCGTTATTCCCACTCTGTGTGGGATACGGTGGCGCAGGTGCTGCCTTAGTGTCCGGAGGAGGCCTGGTCAGTGCTCTCCAAAGCTATTGCTGAAGGGAGAGATGTGGCAAAGTTCACAATACGATGTGGCCTTGACACCGCCGACTCGCTGGGCAGGGCGATTTCCATGACAGTAGCGCTCCGCCGCCACGTCTGACTGAGGACTACTGGCTTCTCTGGGGATGTCCAGAACACACTGCTGGACATGCCCTTTGATGGCATTCGCCTTTTTGGCAACAAGGCAGATAGTGCATTGGAGCGTTTTAAGGACTCACTGGCTATGGCCAAGTCCTTAGACCTTTCGGCCACTCGCCCTCCTCCGCCTTCTGCTTTTTGCTCCTTCGTGGCCACGGAAGGGGCACCCCAACACATTCGCTTCAGAGCCACAGGCTGCAACAGCAACAGTCTCAGCGCGGCCACGGACGTGGGACCCGCAGAGGCGGGTCAGGGGGCCAGCGGGCGGGTCAGTCCACCTCCACCCCAGCCACCACTGCCTCCAAACCTTCCCAGTCCGGTTTTTCAGGCCCATCAAACGCCATTGGGTGGCAGGATTCACCATCGCCTCCCCCACTGGCGCACCATCACTACGGACAGGTGGGTTTTACAAATAGTCCGAAGGGGCTACTCTCTCCACTTTGAGACTAGCCCTCCAGCCATGCCACCTCAGTTCCAACGCATGTCGGGGGATCACTTGGCACTTCTTCAACAGAAAGTTGTGGCCCTCTTGGCCAAGGGGGCAAGCGAGTGCGTTCCTGCGCCAGAAGTAGGTTGTGGTTGTTATTCTCACTACTTTCTGGTGCCCAAGAAGGACAAGGGCCTGCGTCCTATCTTAGACCTCTGAAACGTCAATCGCTTCCTCCGGAAGGAGAAGTTCAAGATGTTAACTCCGGCTCAGGTCTTGTCTGCCCTCAACCCTGGAGACTGGATGGTAGCGTTGGATCTGCAGAACGCATATTTCCATATTCCTGTCCTGCCGGCCCCCCGGCGTTACCTGCGGTTTATGGTAGGCCACGAGCACTTTCAGTTTACCGTTCTCTCCTTTGGCTTTACCAGCGCCCCTCGTGTGTTCACAAAAGTGATGGCTGTGGTTGCAGCTCATCTGCGCAGATCAGGGGATCCAGTCTTCCCCTATCTCGACGACTGGCTGTTGAAGGCGGGATTGCCCCAGGCAGTCGTCTCCCACCAGACTACGGCCGACCTCCTGCATTTGCTGGGGTTCTCCATCAATGTGCCGAAGTCGCACCTGATTCCCTCTCAGAAGCTCCTCATCGGAGCGGTTCTGGTTATGACGCTCTTTCGGGTCTATCCTCACGAACGGCGAGTCCAGGATATTCAGGCTCTGATTCCTATCTTTCGGCCTCTATCCTGGGTTTCCGTCCGGCTGACCATGAGGCTGCTGGGCCTCATGGGCTCCTGCATCCTGCTGGTTGATCATGCCAGATGGCATATGCGGGCTCTGCAGTGGAACATGAAGTTCCAGGGGAACCTGTCCGAGTCTGTCCAGATCTCGGAGGGCACTGCAAGACAGTTGCAGTGGTGGCTCACAGACCGGCATTGGGTCAATGGCAGATCCCTCTCCCTTCCCCAACCGGAGCACACAGTGGTGACTGATGCGTCCCTCCTGGGATGGGGCTGTCATATGGGAGAGGCGGAGATCAGAGGCCTCTGGTCTCCGGCGGAGTCCCGGCTCCATATCAACCTTCTGGAGCTCCGGGCGATCCGACTTGCACTGAAGGCATTCCTTCCCACTGTCCGGGAAAGAGTAGTGCAGGTGTTCACGGACAACACCACCGCTATGTGGTACTGCAACAAACAGGGCGGGGTGAGGTCGTGGACACTATGTCGGGAGGCTCTGTGCCTCTGGACATGGCTGGAACATCAGGGCATTTCCCTGGTGGTTCAACACTTGGCAGGTTCACTGAACGCCGGGCGGATGAACTCATCCGCAGGTGCATGATGGATCACGAATGGCGTCTTCACTCGGACGTGGCGCAAGGTCTCTTTCAAAAGTGGGGAGAGGCTTGGTTAGATCTATTCGCCACCGAAGAGAACGCGCAATGTCAGCAGTTCTTCGCTTTGGAATTTCCAAGGCGGCACTCGCTAGGCGACTCTTTTCGTTGCGAGTGGAGTTGCAGTCTGTTGTACGCTTTTCTGCCTATGCCACTTCTACCCTAAGTGCTGAAGAAGATCAGGCGCGACCGGGCCCAAGTCATTCTTGTGGCTATGGACTGGGCTTGAAGAGTATGGTATCCCGTGCTCCTCGGTATGGCAATCGATCCCCCGATCTCTTCGGGAGGATCTTCTGTCGCAGTAGCAGGGGACGGTCCTCCATCCGAACCTGTCCAGTCTCCACCTCCTTGCATGGAGACTGAGCGGCGGCAGTTGATTCCTTTTGACTTGCCTCCTCAAGTTTGTAATGTTATTCTGGCGGTCAGGCAGCCCTCCACTAAGTTGGTATACGCCTGCAGGTGGAACAAATTTGTGGCATGGTGCACAGCAACGGCTGTGAATCCCCTTTCTGCCCCTCTTCAGAAGTCCTTTTGTTTCTTCTCTCTTTGGCCCTGCAGGGCTCTGCTCTGGGCACTATCAAGGGCTATCTTTCTGCTATTTCGGCCTTTCGCAGGCTCCCTGATAAGCCCTCTCTCTTCAAGTCCCCTGTTGTAAATAGATTACTGAAAGGCATTACTCACCTTTTCCCTCCTATTCCTTTTGTGATGCCGCAGTGGGACTTGAACCTGGTTCTTACATATTTGATGTGCGCTCCCTTTTAGCCTCTGCACAACTGTCCTCTACGTCTCTTAACCTTGAAGACTGCTTTCCTGGTTGCCATAACCTCTGAAAGGAGAGTGAGTGAGCTCCAGGCTCTGTCTTGTAAACCTCCTTTTCTATCTGTCCATCCGGACAAGGTTGTACTCAGAACCCGTCCATCCTTTCTGCCAAAAGTTGTCACTGCTTTTCACATCGGGCAAACCATCACTTTGCCCACCTTCTTTCCGCCTCCGCATCCTTCCAGAGAGGAAGAGAGGCTCCACCGTCTGGATCCAAAATGTGTGCTCTCATTTTACCTGAACCGCACACAACAGTTCTGGGTGGATGACCAGCTCTTTGTCGGCTATGTATGCGCCAAGAAAGGTCGGGCCGTACACAAGCGGACCATTTCCAGATGGGTCTTGTGTATCAAAGCCTGTTATTCTTTGGCTAAAAATGTGCCTCTGGTGGGGCTGCGCGCCCATTCCACCCTGGCGATGGCAGCCACTACAGCATTGGGACGTGGTGTCCCCCTGCAAGACATCTGTCAGGCAGCTACGTGGGCCTCGCTGCACACTTTTACTAAGCATTATTGCCTGGACAGCCAAGTCCGGAGAGACGGCTTCTTTGGCCGTTCTGTTCTCCGGGACTTCCTGGTGTGATCTTGGTTCGCAGACCCACCACCGGGGTTGGTATTGCTGGGGTATCTATTCTAAGGTAAGGAATCTATCACTACGTGTTTCTTTCAGATGAACAAGTTACTTACCTTCGGTAACGATATATCTGTAAGAAACATTAGTAGTGATATATTCCGTACCGCCCCACCCATCCTCCACCTTCTGCTAACTGATTTCTAGGGTTAAGGTCATCCCTTTCAGGGCCCTAGTTTCAAGGCAACAGTGGTCAGTATCTTGCATGGCTCTGCGTTCCCTGGCGCGGAAAGTCGTGTACAGAACTGACGTCAGCGTGCGAGGGTGGTGTCTAAGTAGCTGCCGCAACGTCATCTCGGCAACCACGACGCCAACTACGGACGTGGAGTCGCACTATGCCACCTTCCGACGCGCAGGGGTACTGCTGACGAAAACTTTCCGGATCCAGTCTGACGCCTGGGGGTAATTCTAAGATAAGGAATCTATCACTACTAATGTTTCTTACAGATATATTGTAACCGGAGGTAAGTAAGTTGTTCATCAATACCACAGCCTCCATAAGTGACTGCTCCTCAGACTCCTGGTGCAGCCAGCACTTCCCCAGCCACAGACTTGGAAGTTTCACAGACCTTTACCTCTCTGGCGTACAATGAAGTAGAAGTGCTCTTGTAAGTAAGGCCTCAACGAAGTAACACCATTCTGTCTCAGATTGCAAGGATTACAGAGGGTTCATAAGCAGAATATAGCTCAGTAATAAATAATGGCTGCAAGCCTTTACAACTGATTGTTTGTTTTTATTATCCATGGACTGAAATTTCTAAAATGATAATACAGTGTCTAAATGCTTGCAAGCAAACATAAGAATGTTCTTACTTTTCTGATAGATACTTCTAACCACATATTCTTCACCTTTAGAATATCCTCAGGAACCAGACTGGATCCAGAGGAATTTTCAGCATAGCCTCTGGGCACCAGTAGGTGGCGATGTGATGGTCTGTGCGGACTCTGCTTTGTTCCACCCATGACAGCTGGAAAAGCATATAGGTGCCATCCAAGTTCTTTTAACATCTGTCCCTTTTTTCTGCATCTTTGTACATGGATCTGGTAGTAGCGCCTACTTTTTCCCATCAGTCGACTAGCTTTTTTCTCAAAAATGTATTTTTATTGTGCATGTCCCATCCTACAACTACAAGATTTAAGCGTTATAGGGACTGTTACAAACAAATATCTGTGACAGATCCCCATAAGGTGTGTCTCTGGTGTCTGCATTTGTGCCACAACTTGAGTTGTGAGAGGAGTTTGCCCTGATGAACCCAAAGATGATCCACGACCACGAAGACAGCTGTACATTGTAAACACTGCAGGAACGTACACAAAGCCCACTCCCATTTGAATTGAAGGACAAGGACTCATTTCCACTTTAGAGCCAGTTCTTATGATGGGTCATCATTGCAATCCAAGTCTTTGGGTAAGACTAAATCAGAAAAGAAGCAGATGTCCAACCTAGCTTCGTTCCAACTTAGCCAAGGTGCCTTCACATCCCCTGGTGTCGCTCCCACCGGTGGGTCAGCCCTTGGAGCCATCTGTGCCCCCTGAACCCACTTTTGGTTCAGCTCTGGTACGAACTCCACACTGAAAACCACAATCTATGCTGGTCCTGCTGTGTCAAAGCTGGCACCAACACTGTCGCCACTGCTGGAGAAGGGCATTGATTCCATTTTTTTTGCTGACCAATTACCAAAAAATGTCTTGCTCTCTGTCGAAGAAGTGTTCTGGCACACTAATGATCTGCCACGCTACAGTACATTCTGACTCTGATTAAACTGTACCTTTTCCAAGGAGCTAACCTCTTCTAACCTCCAACATTTCTGATTGAACTCTGACCAGCGCCAAGTAGCTTTTGGCGATGATGGTGATAGTGGAGACGGATTTTCCCCTCAATATGATGATGACGTTTTTTAACTGGACCTACACAAGGCCAGTGGGCTGGACACTTCCCAAGACACAGGGCTGGTATCCCCCCTGGACCTTCCACCTTAATTCTCCATTGTCATTAGACCAGTGGCAGAACTAATAATGGTCTTCCATTGAAGTAAAAACTAATGTCCTCACAAAGGTGTTACAACCCAGACAATCCTCATTGGAACCCCTACTGCCCTTCATTGAGGCCCTCGTCGATGCCTTCATGGGCGCATGATGAAGCCCTACTCTTGCCCACCAGTAAACAGACAGGTGGCACTTTATCACACAGCTGCTCCAGGTGGCCCTGCCTTCCTAACGCAGTATCTTACTCCTGAGAGCGTGGCTGTACAGGCCTTCACTAGTAGGGTTAACAGCAATTCTTTACCTCCTACCCCTGGACTGTGGTAAATAATTTAATTACCGGGACTTAATTTGATGCGGAAAATCTATAATAATAGCTCAGTAGAATAAGAGGCAGAATCCGTGGTATTAGAGGTTCGGAACGGGCTTTATTCCAAAATCGATTCGAATCGAGGACTCCATATTCCATCACCACGAAGGTTCAGGAAGTGAAGGACCAACTTTATTGACAGGTAATCATTTTTATACAATATGCATTACAGTGAAACAAATGCAGGAGGCGTAACAGTTGATAGTAAAGATAAGAACATACATGCGTCACTAAAGTAGGTGTAACTGGGCGTAGCTTAAAGAACGTCATTGGATATGACGTCATAAATGGGTGGTTCCATGAAAGAATTTCGCAATGTCAGCAGAAATACTTGGCAGAGATGCGCGCGCAGCAGCATGACGTGTGACTGACGTGTAACTAGGGGATGAAGGGAATTTGACATTTAGCTCTACATGTGGAGACAGAAGTCTGGGGTTATGTCAACCTAATCCCAAATCATATCTAACATCCTACGTTTAAAGAACTGTGTTATCCAAAAAGAAAGGTCTTTTTAGGATAGAATCTTATTCTATACTGACTATACTGACTGTTAGTGCGTGTACAAGCGTCTAAGTGTCTACACTAGATGCGAGGGCAGAAATCTTCCATAGTAATAGGGCCATGAATTACTTGCATAAAGACAGAGAAGCCGGGCCTTTTGCTCGGTAGCTGAAAGAATGTTTACTTAAACTACTAGACAGGAATGCATTGGATAGGGAGCGGAGCAAAGCAGATAATCTTGAAGGTGAAATACAGTTTTTTTGCAAGCAACAGGCTGGAGTCAGGCACCGTTAGCCGCGCAGGGAGTAGGACAAAGTTCATGGATACAGATGCGAGCTCAGACTGGAGCTTTCAGAGGCAGAAGGCAGAAAAGGCTTGATGGCAGAATCAGGGCCTACTCGTCTGAACTGTAAAATGGGATAAGTGAACCATATAAAGCCGGTGGCCTTTCATACTTAGAAATAGAATATCCGGCCCATTCATGGCGGATCTGAAAGAGGACATGTTGACGATGGACGCACATGTGTTTGCGTCTTCATAACTGGAACTGGAGGAAACATACATGTACTTGTGATTTATACATGAAACCGTTGGGGTCCAAGATAGGGGACATAACTGACTATAAAAATCCATATTTCCACATTCCCTCCTTGTCCCCTACTTGCCCGTTAAGAGATATCAATCTTCATCAATCCGTTGATCTGTTCATATAGCATCATTTGCTCTTCTTTCTTCTTCCGGAATCTTGAATGAAATCTTGGTGGTGGAATACACGATGTGGCACACAGACCACAGATCGCTGGTCCACATTGTAGGCATAAACAGCAACTGAATAGTATGAGGAAGCCAATACCTAGGAAGGATAGGACCCTCCATCCAAAGGTAGATAATACACTCCAAAACCAACTGGACCAAGTCCAGGTGCCTGGATTCTGGTGTATCTGGCTTACAATCTTATGAAGGCGAGTTATGGCTTTATATACAGATGGCGAATTTTCTGGTATGAAAATGCAACAGCTTGATCCGATGACCCTACAAGCTCCGCCCCTATCGGCCAGGATGACGTCAAGGACAAGACGATTTTGAAGCACAACAATCCGCATAGCAGACTGCTCTTCTGTTAAATTGCCTAAGGCGGAAATAGTTTCGTTCACTACTGCTTCAAGGGTTCTGGTTAATCTACGTATCAGCTTACTATTGGTAACTGTACCTATATAGGGAAAGAGACCTTTATTGAAATCTGTGTATTTTTCCCATGCTGTCTCAGTGTAATCGACTATTGGGAGATCTCTTTGTTCTCTATTGTGTACTAAATGAGTATTTCTATGATAATCAGGAGGAGCTAGAAAAACAGGTGGCAGAAGGAATCCAATGTAGCAGGTACCATCCCAATCCAGAGGCAAACGTATATATGCAGTCTGACCACATACAAAGTAGGAATGGCGAGAAGCTCTAAATGTAGACTTGCCTTGATCACTGAATTCTATTACAGTGGTGCATTTACTGTGGCCCATGTGTATAGAGCCGTTCTTTCTTATACATAATTCACCTTTAACCGGAAATACTGACATAGCGGGCAAAATTGGTGCGGGTTCGGATTCGACATTCAGGATCATGAGATTAAGCGTGAAATTACCTAATCCATATACTTCATTCTCTAGATCAGTTCCTGTTCTTTTGGGAAGTCCCTTCTTGTCAGGGTAGCAGACTTTAAGCAAGACTAAGTTCAGGTTTCCCCAAACCCAGTTGTCTTGATAAACTGCGGAATCCGAATCTAGGGAATTAATTAAACTAAACCATGCTCCACAGGAGCCATTGTGTGTGAACGGATATGGAAAGAGAGGCAAGATTCCATTATAGTTCTGGTAGGGAGGGAGTCGGCCACATATCCAACAATTTGTAGCATTGCTAGCCTGATGGGAATGATGTAACATACTAATAAAAGTGTTATTGCGCAGCGCAAATCTATATGACAACTCATGCGGGGGAAATTCACTAAAAGAATGTTCAGTAGTAACATTATGAACATGTTTAGAAATAGGATAATATATGTGCAACAATATACTTGCAGCTATTATTAAAAGACATAAGAAAAACAAAATTAATAACGTCACTGTACAATGACTACGCAGTGATTTACAGTACGCATGTTTTTTCAACTGGGTTCGATTATCTCTTTCTCTATTCCGGTCCAGAGGATACATGTCAGAGACAAATTCAACCGATTCACCTTGGAGAGGACTTAAACAATCAAATTGTCTGACTTGTTGGACCGTAGTTTTAGTCTATATTGTTCTGAGTTATTTTGTTCAACCAAAGGAAGCTTTGAGTCTGTCTTTGAGGAAATACAGGGTTTAGTCTCTATATCGGATGGTAGTCCATGAAATTTCTTGATATGACTTGAATGTATCCAGCCTTTTCGACCTTCGATCTTCACGGCTGTCCTCGTGGTTAACAGTACGATTTGAGGCGATCTCCACCTAGGATCCAGCTGAGACTTCCGGTCAAAGTTCCTCACTAATACCAGATCCCCTGGAACTACGTCATGGGGTTTCACCTCGGTGTTGTCGGGAAAGGCTGCAGCTACCTGTGAACGACAAGATTGTAGTGCAGACATCAAGGAAGCCAGGTAATCTGTCAGCATATTACAGTCAATATCAGTTATTTTTCGTGGTATAGGCGTCCCCCACATATTTGGTGGTCTACCGAAGATCACCTCATAAGGGGATAGCCCTGTTCGAGAGTGCGCTACCATTCTCATGTAAAAGAGTGCAACTGGTAGGGCTACTACCCAGTCGACACCTTTCTCTCTACATATTTTGGACAATCTAATTTTCAGAGTTTGATTATGTCGTTCCACGAGACCTGCTGCCTCGGGGTGTCGGACACAGTGGAATCTCCATTGATAACCTAACAAAAGTGAAACGTATTTCATTAGTTCGGAGGAGAACGGCTGGCCGTTATCTGAGTAGACAGCACGTGGTAAACCGTACCGTGGGAAGAATTCTCGAACTAACTGTTTGGCAGTAGTCGGGGCAGTGTAATCTGAAACCGGGTATGCCTCTGTCCAAAGAGCACAAACAACTACAAGAACGTATTTGAATCCTCGACATCGTTCCATCTGGATATAATCCATCTGGAGGACTTCAAAAGGGTGATCAGGAGGCTGAAATCCACCCTGTTCTACGGGAATGCTTTTACCTGGGTTAAACTGACAACAGATCATACAGGTACGGACTTTTTGTTTAGCTGCTGCTCGTAAATGTTTGTTGAACCAAATGTGTTGAATGCTGTCTAGCATAGCTTTTTCTCCTAGGTGCGCTGGACTATGTACAGTGTCAATGATAACTTGGACCATTGAATCAGGAAGGAACCACACAGATTTTTCCTTCGTCATCCATCCTTGATCCGTTTGGGTCCCTCCTAATTCAGTCCATTTCTTTATTTCATCTGGTGTAGCATGTGTCTGTATGTCGATTACGTCAAGAGCGGGATCCTTAACCGTCATGCAATGTGTTGGTGTCGGAACTATTGTCTTTGTCATGTCAGACGTGTGGGTTTGAACAGTCTGTTTAGCTGTTCTGTCAGCTAAATCATTGCCTTGGGAAATGATATCAGTAACTTTCGTATGAGCTTTACATTTCATAATTGATATTGCAGTAGGTAGATGTATTGCATCTAGTAAGGCATGAATAAGGGGTCCGTGCTGGATGTGGGTACCGTGGGAAGTTAGATAACCTCTCTCTCGCCACAGCACGCCGAAGTCATGTACAACTCCGAATGCATAACGTGAATCAGTATATATGTTGACTTTTTTATTCGTAGCTTGAATACAGGCTTGTGTCAGAGCGATGAGCTCTGCTGCTTGAGCGGACAAGGTATTAATACGATTTGTTTCAATGACTTCAGTGTCTGTTGTGACTGCATACGCGGCCACTAACTCTCCTGTACTTGTTCTCATACATGAACCATCTACATACAACGTCAGGTCTGGATCTGACAATGGGACGTCTGTCAAGTCTTGTCTAGGTTTCGTCGTGATAGTGATAACTTCAATACAATCATGTGCAAGTGGGTCTGTTCCGTTTACTGGTAACAGTGTGGCAGGATTCAATGTACTACAACGTCTGATTTCTATATGTGGCTGAAACAATGTTAATTCGTAACCAGTGAGTCGTGCTATAGTCAAGTGTTGTGTCTGTGTGCGGTTCAAGAGAACCTCTACTGCATGTGGTACTTGTACTGTCAATTGGTGTCCTAACACTATGGCATCGCTTTGTCTAATTGCTAAAGCTGTTGCTGCCACTGATTTCAGGCACGCAGGCAGAGCCTGAGCTACGGGATCTAATGTACTAGAAAAATAAGCACACGGTTTGTGTGATCCTGCTTGTTCCTGTGTGAGTACTGACAAAGCAGTACCTTCGCGTTCTGTAACAAAGAGTGTAAAATGTTTATAGTAACATGGTGTTGCTAAAACGGGTGCTTGACATAAAGCTTTCTTTAGGCTTTCAAAAGCTTGTGTATGTTCCTGTGTCCAAGGGAGGACAGTCGATGTGGCTGCCTCCTGTGTTGTCAACTGAATGAGTGGTTTTGCTAGAAATGCATACTGAGGGATCCACTGCCTACAATATGAAGTGAGACCTATAAAAGCCCGCACCTCTTTTTGTGTCTTGGGTATTGGCATGTTAGCAATTAACTGGATGCGATCTGGTGTAAGCTGCCTTCCCTCCTTGGACAGCGAGTGACCAAGGTAAACAACTCGCTGGACACAGAATTGCAGCTTAGAAGGGGACACCTTGTGCCCCTTTTCGGCCAAGAAATGTAAAACCGTCAGTGAGGCTTTTTCACATTCAGGTTCGCTTCTAGCGGTGATCAGTAGATCATCGACATATTGAAGCAGGGCAGTGTTGACTGGCATGTGTATACTGTCAAGTTCTCGTTTCAGTGCTTGGCTATAGATGCTGGGGCTTTCTGTGAATCCTTGAGGTGCGCGTGTGAATTTAAAGCTTCGTCCATTTAAACTAAATCCGAACAAGTATTGGCTTTCCGGATCTATTGGGACGCTGAAAAAGGCATTCTTGAGATCAATTACAGTAAAGAATGTTGCTTCGGAATCAATAGCTGTCAGTAATGAAGAAATGTCTGGAACTACGGGGTATTGTGGTACAATACATTTATTTAATTCGCGCAGATCAATAACCAATCGATATACTGACGGAGCCTTTGGATCAGTTCGTTTAAGAATCGGAATTATCGGTGAATTACATACATTGGAGTCCGTTTCCACAACCACTCCTTGGCCAATAAGCTCGTCAATGATTTGCAGTAAAGCCACTACAGCATCTGGGGGTAACTTGTATTGTCGCATTCGTGGTAGTACCACTCCTGCCTTTAGTGTGACTCGATATGGTGTAATGTTCATGCAACCAACATCTGTAGGGCCTTGTGCCCATAAATGTGTGGGTAAAGTCTGCAGTCGGGAATCCATGTCTTGGGACACATAGTGCCCTTTGAAATCACGTAAAAACAATCTTACTCCTTCCGGAGAACAACATATTATAGCTCCTAGAGCTTTCAAAGTTTTTATACCTAACAAGTTTTCTGGGCATGATTTAGTAAGCAATAAATCTGTAGTTCGTGTCAAAGGACCAATCGTAAGGGGAAGAGGCTGTGATACTTCGTTAACGATAGGTTTTCCTGAAAACCCAAGGGAAATATTCTGTGAGCCTGAGAGGGGTGCCCCTGGAACTTCACTACGTTTTATTGTTGTTCGGCTTGCCCCTGTATCAAGTAAAAATTTTCTATCTTGGCCTAATAGTTCACTGTGTACATAAGGTCCTTCTTGATCTACAGGGACCTCAATAAGGGGTAAGCCAACTTCCCTCTCTAGGCTGTTTCATGAATATCGTTGATAATCAGGATAGTCATACTGTGCAGTCTGGTACATCTGTCGTGTCGTTGTTTGTGTGGCAGCAATAGGCTGCTGTGGTGGAGCTGGTAAAGACTGTTGCGGAGCTGGCATGGACTGTGCATGCTGCGGGGCTCCTTGTGGGTTCTGATCCTGTCTAGGTGGCCGTGGTCTTTCTTTTGTATTACCTATGGCGATATTATGTTTTAAAACTGGACAATCGTGTACATAATGACCTGGCTGTTTACAATAGTTGCACGTCCCTTTTACAGGACCTGTTGAAACACTGGACTGTGTCATACCCTTTTTATGACCGTCAGCTGGAACTGTCTGGGAAACTAGCATTTTCATTTTCGTGTCTTTCATGCGTCTTTGTTCATGTTCTTGTTCCTCTCTAATTCTATTGTGATGGTACTGTAGCATTTGTAACATTTGTGACGGAGTGTTACCTTGCCAGGTACTCTCGAATTTCAATACTCTATTCTTAACTTGGGGCAAAGAATTTTCAACTAACTTTGTCACAAACAGATGTGGATACGATTCGCTGCTTGCTTTTATTCCACTATTTATACCAAAACATTTTTCGAATCGGGCATAGAAATCACTAGTGTCTTCATCTTGCTTTTGTTTACAGGCTGAGATTGCACCCTAGTCTTCCTTTTTCGTAGTTAATAAACGTGGCAGTACCTGTACTAGTAAACCTGGTAGTGTTTTGGTTTTCTCCCCAAGCCCTGCACCTGGACCTCGAGCTTTTTCTTCGTTTTCTAATACTGTCCAATCTATCTTCTGGTCTCCCACCTCCCAGTCCTTTTCCTTGAGTTTTTCATAAATGCCCGCAGGCATTAATACCTTCAGTATTGTCATAATGTCTGGATAGGTATACTCTCCCATGAGCAACATGTCTTTAATTTCTCGGTGGAAACCCGCTGGGTCTTTGTCATGACTGGGTACCACCTTCTTCATTTCTAATAGTTCTATTTTAGATATGGGTGTGTATACAAACACACGTTTAAACTGATTGTCCTCACCTTTTATCGGGTGCACTTCGCGTAAGGGATTCTGTCTATCCATATAGTACGTCGTTCTTTCCTTGATGGGCAGTGAAACATGTTCGGGGCATACAAAAAGAATGTACTGCTTTCTGGATTCTAGTATTTCTCTAATTAACTCAGTACCTGAACCTCTCCATTTATTTGTGAGTAATTCAGTCAATATATTAGGTAATGGACCAGGATCGGAGTGTTGGCTTTTATATAGTATAAGGAGTTGTTGAACCATATAGATACCAGCTAAACGTTGTTCATCTGGTGTGAGGTTCAAAAACGTGTGTGCTAGTGTATCATCACTATATTTTCCGGGACTGTCAACCCAATGAACGGCTGACCTGGCTAATTCTTGTTCGTCCATAGAATCAAGTATATGATAACCCCTTCGTTCTCGGAGCAATTTGTCAGCGGCTTGGAACGAATGTTCGGGGGACCTCATATTTATTATTGGGTTTTGGAAGTTTCTGTTATTATCTGAACGTGTCGGACGTATCGGATCAGTAATGCATCTAGTATTATTACAATATTTCCCTCTACCTACATAGGCCATAGTTTCTAACTGTCCTGTGGGCAGTTCTAATTCTTCCTCGTCTTCTGCTTGTTCAGGTTCGTCTACTGCTAATCTTTCCTCGTGTATTCGTTCTATTTCTTTGCGGATCTTTCGGCACATAGCTACTATGCATGATCGTTTATCATGCCTCCCCTCTGATATATTCTGACTCCATGTGGTAAGAATTTGCATTTCTTTCGGATTTACCCCTGGTCGGTCTTGATTTCTGATCACACAATTTATGAGGAAACGTAACAGTTCCCCCTGTATCTCCACTTTCTGGTACTCCAAGGCTCTATTAATACTTTCGGAATCTTGTCCTGACTGGACAAAGTGATATATATTTTCTAAGTGCGTAGTCATTCCTGGTAGCTTCCCTAAATATATAGCAGCTCGTCGGATACGTAATGATGCTAGCATCATTTCGTCCCCTTTTCCGGGCACCGGGTCATATCTACAATCTATTAGAAGTTCCTTGAGCGTGTTGGGAGTTACTAGTTTGGGCGTACGTTGGTGAGCTAATTCTTGAAAGGAAAGTTTATTTACTCTGGGTGGCGTGGAAAAAATGTTTGATGTACCTCCGGTAGCCCCACCTGGGGTGCTGGATGTGAAAGGATTCGTCGAACGTGATATAGCAACTATAGGTGTGGATACAGATGTCGAAGCAGATGTGCTTGCCTGAACTTGTGTCGGAGTTTGCTGTTGCGGAGGTACAGACGGAAGAGGGTCTTGGCGTTGAACCCCCTCTGCAGGCGGTCTATGTGGCGCAGCATTAGCATACTCGGGAGCTGCGTCGTCTAAATAAGAGGAAAGAAAAACATCTTCTGCGGTTCTGGGATGCCCTTTGGGATGTACCTTTATCGGAAACAATGGGGGTGGCAAGTCTTTTGGTATCTCCGGAGTAGCCTTAGGTAATCCTTCGGCCAGGAGAGGATACATACCATTCATAAGGGTATTTCGTTGTCTGTCTACTTGTTCTGATTTTACTCGAATACCTTCTTCAATTAATATATTTTCTCGAACTTTATTTAAATTCTCCTTACTCTTCTCTTCCTGTCTACGTGCTTTTTCTGTACGTCTATACGATTCTTTACGCCAAAATTCAATGGCGTCTTTCTGTGATTGTCTAGCTTTCTTTTTCCATAATTCTTCCTCTACTTTCACGATACAATCTGCATCCCAGGTCCCAGCTGCGGGCCACCTCTGACTTTCTGGTAATTCCTTGGTGTAGTCTACCCATAAATCAAGAAATAATATGGCGTCTAGGCCATGTTTATGATACATAAAGTACCCTGGAGTGTCCCTAGGAGGAATGGGAACAGCTTCTTCGAGTAACCCTTTTCTAGTTTTGATCTGTCTTAATTTCGAAAAAAGCGGCATTTTGAGAACTGATCTGATCTGATACCTAATTTTGAACACGTTTAATACAACGAAACACAATAATGAACAGTCATTCACACCACAATATGCAGAACGTATTTAAAACATTTGACATTTAACATTTAATGAACAACAATGATGGCCGTTCACTAAGCATAATACTCGATATTTAACTAGATAATTCTGACTTCATATACTAGACATACTTGATATACTGCTAAACAGTACAGACACACTGCTGAAACAGTGCAGACCGGATTTGTGTACCCAAACCCGTCTTGACCGGCACAACCTATGTGCACGTCAGAACGCCTCCCCGACAATGGTACTCACCGGGTAGCTCGGAACGGAAGGCCTCGGAACTGAACTGAACTGGACTCGGACCGGACTGGACTCGACTCGATACTTCGGAACTTCGGAACTGGTGGGCCTCTGTATACCTCGGATCTTGCTCTCTCAGCTAGGCTCTGGTCGGGATACTTCGCACTTCTCACCGCCTCGTCTGGGTGTTGATCGCAGCCTCAGTTACCCCCGCTCGGCAGGAGGGAGATACAGGAAATTCTGTGGGTACGCGTTGTTGTCCGTCCAGCTGTGACAGGAGACCGGGCCTGCAACGCACCTCCGGCGCGTGAGATGAGAAAGTGTCCCTATTCGGGCGCCATTTATGTGGTAAATAATTTAATTACCGGGACTTAATTTGATGCGGAAAATCTATAATAATAGCTCAGTAGAATAAGAGGCAGAATCCGTGGTATTAGAGGTTCGGAACGGGCTTTATTCCAAAATCGATTCGAATCGAGGACTCCATATTCCATCACCACGAAGGTTCAGGAAGTGAAGGACCAACTTTATTGACAGGTAATCATTTTTATACAATATGCATTACAGTGAAACAAATGCAGGAGGCGTAACAGTTGATAGTAAAGATAAGAACATACATGCGTCACTAAAGTAGGTGTAACTGGGCGTAGCTTAAAGAACGTCATTGGATATGACGTCATAAATGGGTGGTTCCATGAAAGAATTTCGCAATGTCAGCAGAAATACTTGGCAGAGATGCGCGCGCAGCAGCATGACGTGTGACTGACGTGTAACTAGGGGATGAAGGGAATTTGACATTTAGCTCTACATGTGGAGACAGAAGTCTGGGGTTATGTCAACCTAATCCCAAATCATATCTAACATCCTGTGTTTAAAGAACTGTGTTATCCAAAAAGAAAGGTCTTTTTAGGATAGAATCTTATTCTATACTGACTATACTGACTGTTAGTGCGTGTACAAGCGTCTAAGTGTCTACACTAGATGCGAGGGCAGAAATCTTCCATAGTAATAGGGCCATGAATTACTTGCATAAAGACAGAGAAGCCGGGCCTTTTGCTCGGTAGCTGAAAGAATGTTTACTTAAACTACTAGACAGGAATGCATTGGATAGGGAGCGGAGCAAAGCAGATAATCTTGAAGGTGAAATACAGTTTTTTTGCAAGCAACAGGCTGGAGTCAGGCACCGTTAGCCGCGCAGGGAGTAGGACAAAGTTCATGGATACAGATGCGAGCTCAGACTGGAGCTTTCAGAGGCAGAAGGCAGAAAAGGCTTGATGGCAGAATCAGGGCCTACTCGTCTGAACTGTAAAATGGGATAAGTGAACCATATAAAGCCGGTGGCCTTTCATACTTAGAAATAGAATATCCGGCCCATTCATGGCGGATCTGAAAGAGGACATGTTGACGATGGACGCACATGTGTTTGCGTCTTCATAACTGGAACTGGAGGAAACATACATGTACTTGTGATTTATACATGAAACCGTTGGGGTCCAAGATAGGGGACATAACTGACTATAAAAATCCATATTTCCACAGGACAGAGAGTTGAAAATAACTGAGGCACTTGGAAAGAGGATGCTCTCTTCCGCTAGCCTTGTCCTCCGTTCAATCAGTGACATCTGTTTGCTAGGCAGTTACTCCCATGCATTATAGGACTCTGTCACTGAACTCTTATCTGCAGTCCCAGAATTATTTTGCACTTATTTGACACAGACTGCTCAAGATGGCAACGATGTGGCCATGTGTGTTAGCTGGTCAGGTCTGGAAACAACAGACTACTTAGGCAGAGTGGTTTGTACCACCATGGTGCTCCAGCACCAAGCATGGATGAAATCCATGGGCTTCTTGGGTGATGTTTAGGCGTCACTCATGGATATACCTTTTGAAGCTTCCGACTTCTTGGGTGAAAAGGACGCCTCTCCCCATAAGTGCTTCTTTAAAGAGAGTGCACTAGTGTGCACTCCCTTAGTCTGTCCACACCCATAATGCAGTATCCCCTTCAATTTTGCCGCTTTCAAAGTTTCACATGGGGCTTTGCCTACAAACTGTGTCAAGGCCCACCTCCCAACAACAAGCAGCCCAGTCCTTTTGAAGTCAGGGTAGGGGATCCGGCAGGCAATATCCAGGCCCACAGATACAGTGAACTGCCCAGTCCCTCTGGTAGCAGCTTCCAAGCCACTTTAATTTGCCCTTAGCAACACACGACGACCCTTTGGGAAGCAGGATCAGTCATTTTCTCCACAGGTGGCAAGCTGTCACATCTGACATGTGGATCCTACAGATAGTCCAACAAAGCTACTCCTTGCCGTTCCTTTCGGTCCCACTGCATCTTTCACACTCATCAGAGTAGCTTTTAGAGGACCATTTACCATTTTCCTACAGAAAGTGATGACTTTTTTGGGCAAAATAGCCATAGAAAGGGTCCGGACCTCAGAGATCGGAACTAGGTGTTACTCCCAATATTTCCTTATGCTTTTGCAAGGGCAAAGGCCTCCGTCCTTTTCTAGACCTTTGACCTCTCAATTTATTCCTGTAAAAGGACAAATTCAAGATGCTCACACTTTTCCATAGTCTATCTGGCCTGAATGCAGTAGACTGAATGCTGGCGTTGGACCTGCAGGATGCCTATTTCCATATCCCAGTCCTGCAGGCCTACAGGCGCAACCTGCAGTTAAGGGTGGGTCACAAGCATCTTTAGTTTGCCGTGCTTCCTTTTGGCCTCCCCATTGCCCCTTGAGTATTCCCAAAAGTCATGACAATGATCGATTCCCACCTTGAGAAGTAAGGGTTGCCTGTTTTCTCCTATCTGTATTGTCCTACATGCCTCCTTTATCCTGCTCGTCAACCATGCCAGATTGTACATGCCGATTTGCAGTGGCATCTGAAGCATCAATGGGCTCAGCACCAAGACAACCTGTGAGATTCTATCCTGGTTTCTGATGAGACTACAAAAGACTTAAAGTGATACCTGCTCGGCTGCAATTGGACCAGCAGCAAAAGTCTTTCTAAGTGGTAAACATCAGAGGACTTTGCTCTCCAGCTAAGACCCGGCTTCACATCAGCTACCTGGAGTTGCTGGTCATCCACTTGGCGTTTAAAGCATTTCGCCTGTCCATCAAGGGGTGGCTGGTTCTGGTCCTCATGGACAACAGCGCCTGTGAAACTGTCTGGATTATCAGGGCATCTCCCTGATTGTACACCACCTATGGGGACCTTTAAACACGAGGGCGGACAAACTCAGTCGGAGACGCCTAGCGGTTTACGAATGGCAGCTACAATCGGATGTGGTGCAGGACGTGTTCCTGCAATGAGGAGAGCCCTGGCTCAACCTCTTCGTCACTGCCGAGAGTGTGCAATGTCAACACTTTTTAGTACTAAAGTTCAAATAACGCTCTCCCTCAAAAAACTCATTCCACCTAGAGTGGAGCATGGCACTCCTGTATGCCTTCCCATTTCTACCTCTCTTGCCTCTAGTTCTGATGAACATTAGGAACAACTGAACCCTAGTGGCTCCGAATTGGGCCAGAAAGGTGCGCTACCCGGAACCTCTGGGCATGAGCATCTGTCCCCAGATCAATCTAGTGCTGCGGAAACATATTCTGTCGCTGCAGAAAGACAATGCCTGTGCAATCTCCACTTCCATGCGTGAACGTTGAGTGGTGGGAATTGATCACATTTGATCTCTCTCTTGAGGTAATGGATGTCATTCTTGCAGTCAGCTGCCCTTCTGCAAAGTCTGTGTACGCTGGACGCATGGACATATTTGTGGCCTGGTGTGTCAACCACAATATAGACCCATTGCAGGCCAAACTGTTGAATGTTTTGCTGTTCAGTTTGTCTTTGGCCCAGGAAGGACTTGAAGTGGGCAAAGATTATCTGCCAGCCCTTTTGGCTTTTTATGTTTACCAAACCAACCGTCCTTGTCCAGCTTGCCATTTTGTGATGCAGTTATTATACACATGTTTCTTCCTTTTCCTTTTGGGATGTCACAGTGTGACCTTAATTTGGTCCACGCTGTCCTTGTATGTGTGCCATTTGAGCCCTAACACAGCTGTCCCCTGCATTTCCTGACCCTAGAGACAGTTTTTTGCATCACAATCACATTGGCTTGTAACATGAATAAGCTTCAGGCTCATTCAGTACAGCAGCCCTTCCCCACTGTCTTTCAGGGCAGATTGGTGCTACGGACTATACCTGCCTTTCTACCCAAGGTTGTGACTCCTTTTCAGTCTATCACATTCTTGACATTGTTTGCCTCATCTTACCCCTGGAAAGAGGAGGAGGGACTGCATCCTTTGGACCCCAAAGGTGAGCTTGTGCTGAACTATTCAAAACAAAATAGTGTCACTTATTCTAATGATCTAGTTAACAGTCTGAGGTTTTACACTCGCATACCCATACTACATTCATTCCAATATCTAAACACTGAACCTTATTGTATGTAAGGATGTCTCATTTATTACAATATATAAAATATGTATTAATTAAAAACACTATAATGTTATGTTAACACGACACATACATTGCTCTGTTTATTACAAATAGACTTTCTTCAAGTAAAGATCTAGTCTATATACCATCCAAATTAAAACCGCAATTCATATACTTCCAAAATTGATTTCACCATAAAAAAAAAACGATATCACGTTAAGCATGTACAATAATTTCACCACAAAAATACACAGAAATATCACAATAAAAATCTAAAGTTGTCAAAGCAGCGTTTCGGTGGATGAAGCTTGATAAACACCACCTTCTTAAGGAAACAAACTTTTTGACAGCAAAAATCTCTCTGCACTCTGCTGTTCTATGACCACCTTCTATGGTTCCAGTTAAATGAAGAGGATTTTGAGGTGTATTAGATTCTTATATATAGATAATTGTTACACCACTGAATAGAACTTCATTTTTTAGTTTCCCTTTACTTACTCCATACATTTCTTGTAGGAAGAGTCACTCTATACATGGCTCTTGTGTTGCTTTGTATGCGGGATCCCGGTTCAATATATCTCTTAGGGTAGATACGCTTCTACTAATGCTCAATAATAGAGCAATACCAGGACACTTAATGTGCCTTTCCGGCGTAGTCTTTAAAATTTCTGGCGTTCCCATCACAGCCATCTAATATTTCTATTCTTTTAAAAAAAAGAATAGAAATATTCGATCATACCGGTATTGCTCTATTACTTAGCATTTGTAGAAGCGGATCTACCCTAACAAAGTATATCCGCAGGAACAAAAACTAAGTCACCCTGCCAAATGTTTAAGGAGAGTGTATGAGAAAAGAGGGCGATAAGAAATCTCCAGGTCTACCTGTAGTATTCATAAACTAGGAGTGGCTCAGTCTGGGCGCTACTGGAAATGCAACAAAGCTTTGGGTTTCTTAGATCACATGATTTACTCTTGTAAAAATGTTAAGCCCCTCTGGGATAGAATACAAAGCATGAACAGTGCCTTCCTAAAGGGATTAACACTGATCCAATTCCCTACTCAGGTAGCCTTACAGTTGGCCACCTGGGATTACTGATGAACATATTGGCCAACAAGGATGGCAGTATCCTATTCATCTTATTAAAGTGTATAAATAGAAACTAATGGGTATACTTGCCTGTCTTAAACTCTCTGTATAATAAACACCTTTGAGATGATGCAATTAAATTACATAGCTCTATTTTCATAAATAGTTGTCAAATTAGAACTCCTCTTAATGAATATATAAAGCTACAGTGCACACCTGTACTACACATGCTTTTTCCATATAGTCTTCACCACCTAGATTCCTTTACCATGCATGCCTTTACCACACATGATAAGTATATACAAGATAAGTAAAACCCCGTGTAAAAATGGATTTCTTTTTAATTTAATATTTCATTTAATAGTTTTCTTTTTTTGCATTGTAAAGATTTTGCTGTAAAAGCTGTTTCCCCCCTTTATAAATGCAAATAACTTCTGTGTGTTGCTCCTAGGTCTGTTTCTATATTTTTTGGTCAACTGCGCTGCATCCAAGGAAAAAGAAGTTGATCAGTAATTGTTTGGATGAAAGCCCACTCTATGGTTTAGTCATTTTTTTCTGCGCTGCGCTATACTTTTCTCTGGTTTCACTCCAGAAGCTTTACATTTTTACAGTGCTGTTCATCAGCAGAGTTACATTTTGAAGATCCAAGTTTCACCCAAAGTGAATCTAGGACCTCCGGGATTGTGGCTACTGCCCCATATCTCACTATATGAGGTTTTGAATCTGGATTGTGGTAGTGATCCTAGTTTACCAGTACTTCTTTTGTCCACAGACTGCCCAATTTCTTTCTCCTGTAAAGCTTGGTCCAGTTCCCAATCCCTTGACTGTTCTTGTGAACGAGGTGTGTGTCATGCATGTTTAACTTCTATGGTGAATGGAATGTGCCTATTTGGGACACCATGCACATGGTTGCAGAAGATGGTAGTTAACTTGCAGGCTGTCCTTTGTCCACGGTAGACATGACAGGTGGCATCTCTTTGGGCTCAAGGCCCCCCTGCCCACATGTTTCTTTATCTGTTGGAAAGGGGAAGGTTAACATTCTTTCCCTTTTTTCATACAGGGACTTCCCTGCAACTGTGACCTTCACCATACCTACTTTACATGTGTTGCTGGCTGTCACTTTGCAAAGGTGACCCTCATTGGGCTCTCTCTGGATGAACCCATGTCAATACCTTGACCAGTTCTAACAAGTCTGACTATGGAACGTTAGCTCCAGAAGTGTGTGGAAACAGAGAGCAAAACTGAAAAACTTAAAATTGAAAACAGATGCCATTTTGATAGGCCTAAGCATCCTTTCTATGCCTCCAAAGTTTGAGAACAACTGAAAATCTAGGCCCAGAACATTACAGTACCTCGTGTGGACTAAGACCAAGTACATCAATACTGGGAAGATGCAGTCGCAGAAGCCTGTGATCAAGCCTGGTTTCCTGCATCATCTTTCTGTTTTGACCTATGAAAGATGAGGAGCTGGAGTGCTCATAAGGAAAAGAGTTGTCCTCAACACCAGTGAAAGTCCCACATCTTCTGGGTAGAGCTGCAACAACACTTTCCTTCATAGAACTGGTATGTCCGCACAGCGCCTTTTCCCCTAAGGTTCCATGTCTGCCCTTTCCCATTTCCAGAAGGCTATAGTAGAGGTCTCACACCTTTACACCTTCATGAGTGGTCCGGTTTCATTGTCTGGAGCTGCACGCAGTGATCTTGGAACCTTGTGATCCATCTTTAATCATATTTTTTGCTGTTGCAATTCTAGAAATAGTCATCGGTAGTCCGTAGTCCTAAAATCCAAGATCAGCAGCAGCGGGGGCCTTGATTTCTTTGCCAATAAAGCGTCTCTGCGGTTTGACTTTGTCACCCAGCGTGCTACCTGTTGTGAGCGTGTCAGCTCATACGATGAGCTCATAAGCTCCCATCGAGTCCCGCAGCACTGGTGAGATCAGCAGCAGCAGGGGCCTTGATTTCTTTGCCAGAAAAGCATCTCTTAGGTGGGACTTCGCCCCCCAGAGTTCTACCTGTTGTGGGTGGGTCAAATCAGACGACGCGCTCCCAAGAGCAGGGCCTGTCTGCGCCCGTCTGAGACCAGAGCAAGCCGGACTGGCCCACTCTCTGACAACGAGTCTTGTGGGTGAGTGCCTACATTTGTATCATTTCGTTTTGTGATTCCACTCTCTGGGTTACTCGATTGAACTACTATGGGCAAAAATAAAGTGCCCCTGGCTAGGGCTCATCTCTCCCTCCCCGCCACCTGAGAAAATCCTACGTATTTAGGTGTTCCCCTAGATCGGGTTAAGGTTTTTGAATATCTTGGACTGACTCTTGCAAAGGACATGGATTGTTGTTACCACACTGATAAAAGGAGACCTAAACGTATGCAGCATAATGGGGCGTTACTTGGAGCACAACAAAGCTCACAATATCGGTCAATTTTGCCAGTTATTCAAATCTATATGGTGCAGGCTTTGGGAACTGCTATGTATGGTTCTGGAGCTGTAAAAACATTTTGGGTATGCAAGTGTCAGAGAACAGATTCCTAAGGTAATTATTAGGTCTCCCAAATAGCACCCCGCTAGTTCCTTTGAGATTTTATCTGGGATTGTGGTCTATTACAGAGGAAGTGTGTTTAAGGCCCATACTTTACTGGCGATGAATTTGGGCCATGCCAGTACTTTCATCATATCACGCTGGTCTTAAAGAAGTACTGGGTGTAATGGGTTCACAAAACAGCCCAAGGTTTAGACATGTGAAAGACACTCTTGCTAAGATTGGGTGTAGTGATTTGTGGAAAGCCCCAGAGAAATCAATAGTCATTAGCAAACGGCAGATTAAAGAAAGTTATCGTCAGTATAAATTGGGCCAGATACTGTCAGACTCTTACTTAGGCATTATGACGGAACACTTTTTACAAGTTAAAGTAACCTATAACTATGAAGGATTTTTAGATGTAATTGAGTCTCTGTTGGCTCGCAAGCTTTATTTGCATTTTAGATATGGAAAATGACCAATTGCTTCTTATGGGCCCCGCAAAGTGGCCCGTAAATCTGGCTCAGCAGGTTGTATCTGCCCCACTTGTGGGGCAGAGAGGGAAATGGTAGAGCATGTGTTTTTTTTGCCCTACTTATCTTTTAAATAGGAAAAAGTGTCTCATTCCGATTTGCAGAAGGTTTAGGCACTAGAGTACATAATAATCCTCTTCCTATATTGAAGTCTGATATAAGTCAATATATTGTTTTTGCTGTATCTCGTTTTTTACTGGCTATGGGGAGAGCTAGGCAAGTGGCTTATAACCAATAGGACAATTTTAGTTCTATTGTTTTCTTTTTTTTCTATTCTGTATGTGCTATTTATAACCTTTTAAATCAATATGTGCTAAACTGCAGTTTTTTTGTGTTAATGATATAGTTACATAATAGTATAGTGGGACTTATGAATAAATAATATATATTTTTTTTCAGTATTTTCCCATTGACCTGACCTTGTAATACACTAAAGCACCTCTTTTCTAGTTGTAGACGTATATTTATGGCATGATCGCACTTTTCTGATTAATGTTTTAGATTTGTATTAGCGTGTTTTAAGATGAAACTGAATTTTATTGCTAATCATGATTTACTGTGATTTTAGCTTGTACTTTTATGGTGTTTAATGCAGATTAAAGTTATTTTGAGACCTTAAAATAGCACTAGTTACCTTACCTGGGAGGGTCCTTTGTTGTTTAGGTTAGTGGGCTTTTGTGCAAAGGAACTTTGCTGTTTTTATGGAAAACTCAGCAACTGGGCATTCTTGTCTAATGGTAAATCCAGCAAATGTTGCTGTTGAGGTGGGCCAGACACATCATAGCAAATTTGCTACGATTTATTATTCTTGTCTGACACATCTATCTTACTG
This sequence comes from Triturus cristatus, assembly GCF_964204655.1. NCBI lineage: Eukaryota > Metazoa > Chordata > Amphibia > Caudata > Salamandridae > Triturus > Triturus cristatus. The sequence continues at coordinate 678,063,524 of NC_140593.1, read as the reverse complement.
GCTGAGACGGTTCCTGAAAACTCAAACGGGGGTACCGGTACCAAAGGAATATCTGATTTTGGCACCCATGTCGGATCACGAACCAAGGTCGGCCCGAGCTAGACCAGTTTTGCACTATGATATTACAAAAGTGCAATCCATTGTCATAGACCCTGACGCTAATCCTGTGCCCCTACCGCAATACAGCTATCAACTGAGGCTCCATTCTTTTTTTTTGCTCTGCTTCTAATCTAGTGCCAGAGCTGCGTGCACCCCAGGATATTGTTGATGATGGTGTGAGTGATGGCTTGCTACCCTCTCATTATACTGATAATACCGTATACCTTTACTTACAGACCGCCAGCTGGCTAGATACCTCTCATGAGGCCGTGCATGACTCTCGAAATGGACCACCAACAGAAAAGGGGGACACATTTGCAGTGGTAGTTCATAGGCAGCCGATGTGCTGGAATTACAGTTTCCCACCATTCACACTAAAGCAAATGTTTTAACAGAAATGCTGCTGCCTAATCTAGCCACATCGGGTTTCTATGCTAGATCCCGGTCTTCCTTAACGGGTCACTTGTAGCATTAATATCACAATTTCTGGTTCTTTTTGCCTCACTATCTTATTATTTTTTAAGTTGGCAGATGCTAATGATGAGAACCTGAGGACACAGGTGAGTACCAGCCTGTAACCTACCTTTGTGTTACTCCCGTGAGGCACTGCCAACTTTTCCTCACCTTTTTCTTAACCTTGTTTCTCCTTCTCGTTCACCCGCACATTGGTGGGAGACTATGCACAAGTAGACCGCATACACCACAGTCATAATTAGTGATTTTGGTCACTGTATGGAAGAAGTAAGATTTGGTTTCTCTGCTGTGATACACAAAGTTGTGTGTCTTTTTCAAAAATATATGGTGAACATTGATATTCGTTCACATAAAAAGATGGAACAGGTCTATTGTTGAGGTGCAGTTAATGAGTGGGGTGACCTGTTCTTTTTTTACCCCCTAAGCACCTAATTGTGGATAATTTCAGCATAAACTAACCAAACTCCCAGCTGATTCCTTTGCTGAAGCTTCCATTCACTGGGCAATCCTGGACATGGTGGAGTTGAGGACTTCTCCTCTTCAGCCAGTGAGTCCAAGACATTCGGTCTATGATACTGATTTTTCAAGCTTGGTCCTGACTTCTGGTGAGGTTTGCTCTGAGACTTCATGCCTTCTTAGCCCATTGTCAACTATCACAACTGGTTCATACATGCTCTGCAGTGGAATTTTAAGTTCCGGTGGGCCCAGCATCAAGGTAGCCTTTCTGAAACCATCCCAATCTTGGAGGAGATTTCTCGATGTCTGCAGGGATGGCTGACTGACCGCAATTTGTACAGTGACTGGCCCCTCTCCTTTCCCCACTCAGGGCTGATGGTGGTGACAAATGCGTCCCTGTTGGGTTGGCAGAGGGTCACCTAGGGAAGGTGAATATCAGAGGACTCTGATCTTCAGCGGAGGCCAGCTACACATCAACTTGCAGGCGCTGCAGCCCAATGATTTGGCCCTGAAGGCCCTGAACACATCAATCAAGGGGAGACTTGTGCAGGTTCTTATAAACCAAACCGCCGCCATGTGGTACTGCAGTAAGCAGGATGGAGTGGAGTCCTGGGTCCTGTTCAAAGAGGCTTTGAACCTCTATAGGAGTTGGAGGGTCAGCATGTCTTCCTGGGCACTAGGCACCTGGCAGGATCCCTAATTGCCTGAGTGGATGAACTCAACACAGGTCATCTGTTAAATCCATAGCTGGCACAAACATATTTGATCAGTGGGCAGAGCCCCTGCTGGATCTATTTGCCACTGTCGAGAATGTGCAGTGATAACAATTTTGCGTGTTGCTAGCATTCGTTAAGAGATGCTTTCTGTCTGTAGTGGACAGAGGGACTCCTGAACGCCATCCCATCACTACTTTTCCTGTCCTGTGTTATGGAGATCAAGAACAGCTGAGCCAGTCATTCTAGTGGCCCCGGATTGGGCCAGGAGAGTATTGTACCCAGAACTCTGGGGCATGATCATCAGTCCTGTGATCAGGCTACCACTTTGCGAGGGCACAATTTTCATGCACTAATGTGAGGTCTAATGCACTCACCTGTCTTCATTGTGTCCTAAAATAGGTTTTCTACTGGATGTTTATTACTAAGCAACATGCAGATCTAGTGGTCGGTGCTGTCTTGTAGTCACACTTTCATCAAAGATCAAGCACCACCGAGTACCTCTGTTACTCACTGTGTCCACTGCAGAGTGGTGGAAATTGTGCATTTCCCACCAGTAGGGACACTTAACAGTAGATAATTAGCCCTGAAGAAGGCCCCAGACCCATGTGGGCTCAGAGCGCGGGCCGAAACATGTTGGCACCTTGAAAGGGATACAACTGAACTATTACATTCAGTACAATCCCAAATAGTGCATGTTTTTATCTATACCCCAGGTACCCTAATAATAAACATATCGTTTGGGTATACCAGGAGGTATTTTTATGATCACTAATCTGGTTCCCTGCATGACCAGCTTTTGCTTTATATAAGAACTCCCATAACATCTTTGGTTCAGTCCGCCCAGGTAGTACCATCTTACCTGGGTGTGGATAGATGCCTATAATGAAGCATGTCACGATAAGTGAGTGCGGCGTCTACTCCAATATCTTTGGATACCCGATTGCCCGGAGTTCAGACGAGGGACATCTATAAACTACTTAGTGACCAGGCTTATTGCCCTTCTTTCCTCCTGGTAAGGCTTTATATCCTGAAGGAAATTCAAGCGTCAGCAGTTGCTTATATGTGAAAAGACTTTATCAGGGAGATTGCAACTGATCTGCTTTTCTCTCACTCTCTGTTATGAAAAGCACTATCAAAAGTTGTCAGCCCTTTCAGACCTTTGTGTGTTTGCCGGAACAACCACCCTTATTAAATCACCTGCTGTGATGAGATTTAAGTGAGAGGCACTTGTTTCTACTGAAGCCTTTGGCGGTACCTTAACTTGATCTGGACTTTCCTCATGTGTACGTCCTTTAAGCATATCCATAGCTACTTGCTGCGTCGCTGGACCTTGAATATTGTCTTCCTCATTGCGAACATGTCAGCTCGTCGTGTGAGTGAGTTACAGGCATTGATGGTGCACTTACCCTACACAGCACTGTTTCTGGACAAACAGATTCTGAAAATTCGGACGGCCCTTCCACAAAAGTCGGGACTCACTTTCACATTGGGAAAACCAAACATCTTGTCAGCGTTCTTTGCTTCCCCTCACCCCTCGCAAAAGGAGATGCTCCACTGGCTGGATCCCAAAAGGGCTTAAGCTTTTACATATTCTGTGCCAAGGATAATCATGTGAACTATCTCCTTTTTGTAGAAGAAAGGGAACACTGTACAGGAGGTGACCCTGATGAAGTGGATAGTCCTCTGCATTAGGATCTGCTATTCACTGACTAACAAATAGCTCTATGAAGGTCCGAGAGCTCATTTCACTAAGGCTTCTATAACTGCTTTGGTGCAAGGGGGTGCTTGTCCTTGACATCTGCCAGACTGTGACCTGGGCTAAGGTGCATACGTTCTCAAAGCAGTACTTCCTGACAGCCAAGGCCGTCGGTAAGGGAACTTTGCTTGCTCAGTTTGGCAAGACTTTTTTGTCTGAGCTCACTCCACAAGCCCGCCACCTCGGGAGGTACTGCTTTTGTATCTATTCTGATGTAAGGAATTTGTGCTTATAAGTATCCATCAGAAAAACAAGTTACTTACCTCCAGTTATGCTCTTTCCATTGGATTCTCTATCCAACCACAGATTCCTCAATGCCCTCTCTCCTCCAAGTTCTGTGGGGTGGCCTCTTTTAACATCTAAAAGGGCCCCTATGTAGTATCCATGACACAGTTACCAACTATTGTTGCTTCTCCATATCTGAGGATGTGGAAAGAGAAAAGAGAAGAAATTGATTTTAGCATGAAGGGGTATCGCTTTTATGCGGCCCGCTCCATAACTTTCAGTTTTGTATGGAGCCAACATGGAGCTGCAAGATGCCACCTATTGGCGCAAAGTACCACTGCTATGAAAAAATATCCAGATTCAGCCTGGCAGCTGAATGATATTCTAAGGTGAGAAACCTGCTCTTAGACATAGTGTCCACTACTGGAGTTAGGTAACTTTTTCATACACTAAAGGGCCTCAAGGCAAAGCTTCTACCCAGAATGCCCCCTTCCCTACATCATCAGGGAAGTGGTGCATCAGGTTAGTAATGGGACTCATGACCAAGTATAGATCTGGCACATCTGCTGAAAGGTTTCCACCAGATTCCCTCACTCTGAGAACTGCTGGCATGAGGCATGGGAGGACAGTGGCAGTGTCTCCCGACCCCGCTTGGCGTCAGGTAAACCCTTATCAGAACGGAGCATTGTGCATTATACAGTGTAGCGTGCCATTGGCTATTGGCTTTGTTTAATACGTTTTTAGGATCATTTTAACATCACTTGCGGCGTTGTTTTTATTTACACGCACTGCTACAACATTTCCATCTGTGTTGTACATTACCTTATAGACAGCCTATTGTTCCTTCTGTACTGTGTGGGGCTCCGGGGGCCGGTTTCTGTCTTGACTCGGTGTTTCAGTCTACCCGCCCTGGTCCGACTCGGTAGCCAATACCGTTGAGCGGAGGGCGGGCAGACAAGAGCAAGACACGCCCAGTAAAACCGGAATTGTCGAGCGGTTAGCGCTCTTACATCAATCCACACAGGGCTATTTAGGCGGCGAGGAGGACCGGCCATTTGCGGTAAGGGAGGACAGTGGCAGTGTCTCCCGACCCCGCTTGGCGTCAGGTAAACCCTTATCAGAACGGAGCATTGTGCATTATACAGTGTAGCGTGCCATTGGCTATTGGCTTTGTTTAATACGTTTTTAGGATCATTTTAACATCACTTGCGGCGTTGTTTTTATTTACACGCACTGCTACAACATTTCCATCTGTGTTGTACATTACCTTATAGACAGCCTATTGTTCCTTCTGTACTGTGTGGGGCTCCGGGGGCCGGTTTCTGTCTTGACTCGGTGTTTCAGTCTACCCGCCCTGGTCCGACTCGGTAGCCAATACCGTTGAGCGGAGGGCGGGCAGACAAGAGCAAGACACGCCCAGTAAAACCGGAATTGTCGAGCGGTTAGCGCTCTTACATCAATCCACACAGGGCTATTTAGCCCCTCGGAGGTCGAAGCGCGCAGCGGTTGCGCGCAGAGGGGCGCCATTGACGGCGCCGAAGACCAGCCAAAGACCTGCCCGTCTGCGCCCGTCCGCGACAGGACGGGGCCAGGGGCTATGGGGCCAAACAACACTGACCACCCATCTACGCCGATTCCTAGGATGACCTACTCAGCACAGGTACTCCTTGCGATAGGCCAGAATCAACACCAGCCTCAAGAGTGTATGATGGGAAGATGTCTCCAGTTAGACAGCCCATTTTCTTGCCGCTTTTGTCGAGCTCAATTTGGCATAGCTTCACAGGAGACTGGTTTTAATAAAAATACCCATTTTTCAAGCGTTAAAATGAATGGAAGTAAACCCTTTGTCGGAAGGAAAAATTTACTATGTAACATTAGATCCCTTTCTAAACATACGTCTGAGGTATGGGATCTAATCTCTACCTGTGAGCCTGATTTTTGCTTTCTCACAGAAACTTGGCTAAAACCCCATTCTAATCCAGCAATTGCGCTAGCAATTCCCTCAGGTTACAAAATAATTAGACTGGACCGTCCGAGCAAGTTAGGAGGGGGGATAGCCATTGTACACAAACATGACATTTACTGTACCATTTTGGCTGAATTGAGCTCACCAGTTATTGAATTATTGATTTTTAAATTTCACTATTCTCCTAAAAACATCCAGACGGGTGCCTTAGTATATCGCCCCCCAGGTCCATGCACTAATTTTTCCAACACGTTAATTGAGGCTCTTGCCCCCCATATTACTATTGACAGGGACTTTTTATTGGTGGGGGACTTCAACATACACAGTGATGTGATAGATTGTAAAGAGGCACAATCTGTGTTAAATGATCTTTCCTTATTGGGGCTAACCCAAAGGAACTCTGGGCCAACTCACCGGGCAGGACACACATTAGACTTGATTTTATCCAATTTTCTGGCAGTTACTTGCCCTCCGCCCACTCAAGTTAGTTGGACTGACCATTATATTATCGAATTTTATTCTTCTTACTCCACCAACACTTTGTACAAACCAATTGCTCTTCCCTGGCTCCGTCGGCAGTGGCATAAAGTTAATAATGAAGTTTTTTCAAACAACTTTATTGCGCCCTCCATTACTCGTTTGGACAATGTGGAAAGTGCTTTGAGTAAATTGGAAGCGGCATCTGGAGCAGCCATAGATAATATAGCCCCCATAAAGAGCTTCAAATCCCGGCCGAATCAGAAACAGGAAGTTTGGTTCTCCAACGACCTGAAAATATTAAAACAAGCAGCTAGAAAACTAGAGAAAAGATGGAGGTCCTCCCATTTGGAGAGCGATAGAAAACTCTATTGGGTTTCGCTATCTAGCTATCATAAAGCAATCCGGAATGCGAGGAAAACACATATAACTTCCCAAATTACGGCAGCAGGAAATTCTTCCAGGGTTCTCTACCAGGTACTTAACTCTTTTGCTAAACCTGTAGCGTGCGAAAGCACTGAACCTGTATCTCAGCAGCTCTGTAACAACATATCCTCTTTTTTCTCTAACAAAATTGATGTTATTTACGAGAAGATTGTGGCATCCAATGCTGTTATGGTTGCAGATGTGGCTTCTGCCTTTCAAAATACAGAGTTTGATCATGGCACACATACTCTGGACTCCTTTCCCCCCATTACTGAGGAAGAGCTATCTGTGTTGGTTAAACAGATTAAAAGTGGTAGTCCAGACGATACCATTCCAGCCAGATTAATACCCTCTCTATTTGACACATTATGTCCCACTGTCATCAAATTTATTAATCTGTCTCTGAGTACGGGGTCTGTTCCTAAAGAATGGAAACGTGCACTTGTCAGGCCCATCAGGAAAAATACCACCATTGCCTGGTCTGAACTATCTAATCTGAGACCAATTTCACTGTTACCTTTTCTTGGGAAACTTACAGAAAAGTATGTCAACAGACTCCTTTCCAACTTTATTGAAACTGTGGGCGGCCTTGACCACTCGCAATCTGGTTTTAGGCCGAAACACAGTACTGAGTCTACATTACTTTCTGTTATGGACGACCTACACATGTTCCAGGATAGGGGTTTTTCAGTGATCTTGGTCTTACTGGACTTGTCAGCAGCGTTCGACACCGTGTCACATAACATTCTTATTGACCGGTTGTCGAACGTGGGGGTGAAGAACAAAGCTCTGGCATGGTTGGGAAGCTTCCTCTCTGATCGTACCCAGATTGTCACCATGGGTACGTATCGCTCAGCAGAGATGAAAGTCTCGAAAGGGGTGCCACAGGGCTCTTGTTTAAGCCCAACACTTTTTAACATCTATGTGGCACCCCTAGCGAGAGTGATGCGTAAATTTGGCTTTATCCCCGTGTCTTATGCGGACGATACGCAGCTCCTCTTCCCTTTTAAGACACTTACTCCGGAATTGAGGAGGTCTTTCTCTGCTGGCATGGAAGCTGTGGCATGTTGGATGTCCTCCAACTACCTACAGTGTAATGTAAATAAAACGGAGGTTATGCTGTTTGGTGAAGCAAAAATGCTTTGGACCCCTGACTGGTGGCCTCCTGGTCTAGGCATAGCACCTGAGCCCAAACAGATAGTTAAAAATCTGGGGGTTCGCCTTGACCAGGAGTTGTCATTGAAACAACATACAAACTATGTCACTGGCATATGCTTCCACACCATCAGCTTGCTGCGGAAAGTTTTTCCATTGCTGCCTGAGCAATTCAGGAAAACGCTGGTGCAGGCCCTTGTCATGAGTCGGATTGACTATTGTAATGGTCTCCTACTTTCTGCAAATGAGGGAGTACTGAATAGACTTCAGGTTATACAGAACACCGCGGCTCGCCTCGTTCTAAATGCCCCCCCAAGAACAGCATCTAAGCCTCTGTTAGAAGAACTCCATTGGCTTCCTATCCGTCAAAGGATAAAATTTAAAACTTGCTGTTTAATACACAAGAGCCTACATAGACAAGGTCCACTCTATTTGGAAAAGAAATTTATTCCATACATTCCATCTAGAATGCTCAGATCCAGTAATGGGCACTCACTGGTAGTGCCGCGTGCTAAGAAAGCCAGGCACGGAAGTAAGGCACTCTCAGTGTTGGGACCTAAATTGTGGAACTGTCTTCCTGTAGCCATTCGCTCCTGTTCTGAACATTTGGTGTTTAGGAAACAACTAAAAACTCTGTTGTTCACAAATGCAATCTAATGCCTTCCACATGCTCTACTCTTGATATAGGATTCTTATGCCAGTAGCGCAGAGATACTCCAGTTGGAGTCGATTCTAGCGCTTTACAAACCTGCAAATAAATTGTGACTGTAAGCTTTGCTTCAGCAGTTCATTTAGCAAGAGATGCAATACTTGAATGCAGGGCAGCCAGTGACAAATGTATATAGAACTATAACTCAATTGTGAAACAAACAATAAGACTCCTCTCCACTTACAAACCTGTGTCGAAGGCTAGAAGTACTTTCGACTCATGATATAACAAAATGCTAAGATAGCTTTTGGAAGTCTGCCTGTGGTGCTCTTTTCACTCTAATTTAATACCCTCATAGGATGGAACAACAGAGTATATGTATAGAACCACGTAACCACTACATACTACATTTGTCTAAAATGATTTCTACTAGCAATCAGAATTCAAAAATGTTCGCTCTGAACACAAAGAGCTTAATCTGTCGTTTGAGAAGGAAGAAAATAAATGATTACTGTTACAAACTTAAAGGTGGCATTATACTGTTATAGTTTACTAGAATTGGCCCTAGCTATACTTTAAAGTTCAGATAAAGCTGGATTGAAGATTGCTTTAGCTCCCCTACTTACCAAAACAAGATGAGTTCATAACCATGATATAAAAAAGAAAACTAATATTAGTGTCCCATCTCAAATACAAGACAAGTAAGGCAGATGGTTAATTCTTTCAGCGAAGAAATACAACACTGAGTTCTAGATCATAAATATATATGCCCTTAACAACAACGACCATGAATGTTGGTACTCCCTCAATTAGGTCGTTTCAGATTTGCTTCGCAAGATAGGAATAATGCTTGCAGGTAATTTGACCAGTGGGTGGCAACTTAGATAGAATCTCCAAAGTTAAATTTAAGCCCCATGATTCCTTTTCAAGGGCCTGTTAGTAGATAGCCGTCCTCTTCAACAAACATCCAACCCAAGGATTGAACCAATAGCGATATCAGTTCATGCATGCATCTCCACAGAGATCCAATTAGGAGAGGTCATGCTTTCTCCAAAGCAATAGAAAATTAATTACAGATAATGAGGAACTAAAGAAAGAGATACAGAAAGACATTATTTAGTATATAACCAAGAATAATCTCCTCCTGAACTTCTCAGGGATGCCATAAAAGCCACTATAAGACTCTCCATGATTAACCAGATGGCGGATAAAAAGAAAAAGGATTATAAACAATTAAACCACCTTGAAGCAAGAATTAGAAGTCTTAAATTCAAACTTAGTCACATGTATATGTATATAATGCAATCTTAAGTGAAGAAATATATAAATGGATATCAACCAAAAAAACAGAAAAGATTGCTTGAAAAGAAAGACAGCTGAATGATACTTAGCCATTTATCTAAAATTCAATAAGAACAAAACAACAATTTCCTCCATAATTAAAATAAAAGGGACAGGCCTGACAATGGCCAATGATTTTTTGGATGCATTACAGGATTTCTATGAAAATCTCTGTAATCTAGAAAAAGATATTAACTTTAATCAACCAGTAATGCTTTGTTTGATTATACAAAAATAATCATGAAAAAGTACAATCATTAAAACAAACATATTAAAAAATATCATAGAGTTACGACATCGTACAGTTGATTTCGGATAGGATCCAACAGTAAAACATACCTCTTGGTTCATTAGCATCTGCCAAAAAAGGAGTGCAAGTCTGCTTTTTCTAAAATTGTTGTGCTTGTTTTAAGGAGTTAAAAATCTTTTTGTGCATTTTTTATTATATTTACAGAATAAGATAAAATTAAACTATGTCTGTTTGGACTGCCCGTCAAAAGGGCATTTATCCATGCCATATCTGCCCAAAGAAAGGCAAAGCAGATTAAACAAAGAACTAGATCTCAATAACAATACTGTCTCCCAATGGCCAGAGGTATACCAAAACTTTGGATCAATACCAGAAGGGGTCTTTAGGACAACATATTGCCTTATCATAGGTTTGTTTAGTTCTTTGCCTTCCCTGTCAAAGCATCTGCTATCAATAAAGATGCACTTTCACCAAAGTTTATCTTGCTTACAAATTAGATATGGAGTGCCAGAAAGAGACAGTCTGCACCAAACACAGTTTAACATAAAACAACCACCGGATTCCCAACCCTTTATTCCAATTCAGGCAGACCCTGAAAACACGCTCATTAAAAGTAGAATAAGGGTTAGTTCAAATGGATGGGCCGTAGCATCAGAGTCAGAGGAACAAGCCTAACTGAGTTCTCTATGAACAAGAGTCCCAATTTTTCTTGACAAATAAAATATGGCCTGCTTGGTGGTAAAGAGAGGGGCGTCCATAAAAGTGATTCCCATTGCAGGGCCAAAACGTTAGCAGCAGCCCATATTCCAGCTCCCTGAGTGGCAATATGGATGCACTGTGTTTTATAAATGTCTAAAAATTAGGGAGTAGGGTTACCTCCTATAGAAGGAATTAGATTGATAAGTGCACCTATAGATTTGGAATTCTGTTTGGCATCTTATAGCATGGTTATAATGCCAAGAATTAATGGAATTGAAGCCCACCTTAGGTAGGAAAATGGGGCACCTTCATAAGCTTACTATCATTTATTGAAAATGTGCGCATAGTTAGACACTTTGGACGGCAAGCAATAATTTGAGATTTGAAATGATTAGTGTCCATAACAAAACCAGTCATAAAATTTGAAAAAGCTTCAACCAGGTTTTTTTAAACCCTTAGATGAACATGCCATAAACGCAGCGTCTTCCTTGTATATTTAGACTGGATTAGGGGTGGAGTTGATCCAGGGTACATCTTAGCCACAGTCCACCAAGTGTAAATTCAAGTTGTTAATATAAATAATTTAATAGGAGAGGGGCCAAGGTGCAGCATTCTCGTACTCAATGCCACGCTTAAAAGGAAATTAGTCCAAACCATCTCTCTTTGGACCAAACATAACGTGGGCAGGCAAGTTGCTTTGGAGGTTGAAAGGGAAGATAACCAAGACCTCATCCAAGCCCATCTTCGAGAGGTGCTGCCATAATTTTGATTGATTGACGTGGTTGAATGCACATGAGAGATCCATAAATATGGGCAGTGCATTGCTTGGGTATAGTTTCCTTTTATAAGATGGAGATTCAAGCACTGCTCTATTGTACTGAGTCTGCTTGTTGGCCCAAGTCCCAATTCTATTAAACAATTACTCTCCCAAGCACCTTGAAAGTTTAATCAATGAAGGAAATTGGCCTATAACAGCATAGTTTTAGTCGGTTAGCCCTTTTAAAATAGGGACTATTATGGAAGCAGACCATGAAGGCGGCAAATGAGAATGATGCTAATTGTTGAAAACGTTAGTGAGCAATGGTGCCCATACATTAATATTACACAGGCCATCTTGCTCTTGAAATGGGGCTGTGACTTGGACAAACAAGGGGGTACTATACCACCTAACTACTCATTATCTTGAACCATTACCGGACACAGTGCTTATTAACAACCCAACCCTGATGAAGTCCGCAAGGACGAAACACTATGGCTGAGCTGATGTGCCATTGTTACAATGAATGAACTACATTAAAGTGGATTGAAACTCACGCACAAAACTCCTGAGGAATTTGATTGGATATTTAATCGTGAACATTTGATGATAGAGCATTGCAAGGAAATTGTTGCAATTTTGTTAATTGAGTGAAATTGATTATATAATTTTATGCTCCTTTTAATTTGTGTTGATCTTACACCTAAAGAGATCTATAGGCACACCGTCCAGACCCAGGCTTAGCAGGAAGGACATGCTTGTAAGGCACAATCTATCTTGTGAAGCTCTATATATGAGTAGGTAACAATGTCTGACCAACTTGGTTCGCTAGTATTATTGTCATTGCTGGGTTGAGGCAATAAATACTCAAAAAGTGAGCGACCTATTAGTCTCTAGGAATTCGGAAACTTATACTTGTCAAAATGCTGTTATTAGTTATGAAGCAGTTGACAGTATGCCATAATGCCTTAGAACTTTTCCATTTGCATGCTAAAATTAAAGATTGACAGTTTTACACCTTAATGTCATTGCACCATTTTCTGAGGGCAACTTTGTAATGAACATGGCAAGCTGCAGCCTCTGGCTCTTGATGTTTTATAAAGAGCGTCCCTAAAGCATCTGTTTGTGAGAGAGCAATCTGCATTAAACCACCTAGGTGACAAATACTCTAAAGAACAGGTTTCAGGAATAAACCTTTAACCTGGGTGCACAAATTAACAAAAGTCACCAATATAGTACCTTTACCAGCCTGCTCAGAAAGGCATGCATTGAAGAAGTTGGAAGGGCATTTAACCAAAGACTCCAAGAACTGGCAAGGACTAGGGAACCTCCAAGCTAATCTTTCATTGTTTTTCTAGGTACCTACGGACCAGATGTACGACCCATTCATTTAGCGCCTCGCAATTTGCGACTCATTGCGAGTGGCAAATTGCGAGGCGCTAAATGAAATGTATAACAGTGTTATTACACTGTTTTGCGATTGCCAATGGGGTCGCAAATTGCGAGGCTCATTAATATTAATGAGCCTCTGGCAATTTGCGAGCCCATTGGGAATGCCAGCCCTCCCAGGGATGGTGGCCTTCTGGGTTCCACAGACCACCATGTCTGGGACTGCTTTTTAATAAAGCAGCTTTTTTTTGTTTTTTTTAAATGCTGACCGTTTTCCTTAACTCGTTCCGTGCTCATGACGGAACCACGCCGTCATGAGCCACGGTTGCCGTGTGCTCATGACGGAGTGGTTCCGTCATGTTGCGGCCGTTGGCGGCCGCGCCGCCCACGCGGCGCTAATTCCGCGCCTGTGCGGGCGATTAGCGCTGTGGGCGGAGTCATGACGGAACCACTCCGTCATGGGCACAGCCCAACCGTGGCTCATGACGGAGCGCATGTCACCCCCCAGCGCTGCGGCGGAATTTCCGCCGCAGCGCAGGGGTTAAAGGAAAACGGGATGCATTTAAAAAAAAAAAAATGAAACGTTTTTGTTTCATTTTTTTAAGGGAAAGCAGTGGTCCATGGTACCACTGCCTGCCCTTAAAAATATTTATAGAGACAGTCACAAAGTGGAATTGGTCCCCTGGGGACCCCTTACAAATTGCGACTGCATTACCACCCTCTTGAAGAGGGTGGTAATTTGTAGGTGTTTTGCAACCGCAATTGCGGTTACAAAACATTCACACATAGCTTTGCCTACGCAATTAGGAAGGGAACACCCCTTCCTAATTGCAACTCGCAATTCCTAAATAGCGAGTCGCAAATACATTGAAACTTGCTATTTAGGAATCGTACATGGCCAACAGTGATTTTGCATGCGTAAATGGATCCGCAAACCCGTTTGCACATGCAAAATCACGTCGTACATCTGGACCTGAGTGTTTGTCGGACAGCAGATGCATTACGTGCAATTGGCACAGGAGGCAAAAACACAGCATTCCCAGTGTTTTTATTAATGGTAAAAGATAATTCATAAAGCCTCTCGACCAAAAATAATAAATGACGGTAGAATACATTCTGCCAAAAAGGTGGGTGTTTCCACCGACGAGGGATTGTCAAATTCATTTGTTTACTTGGTCACGTTCCATAATACAATTGTCTAATTTGTTACCTCTTAGATTAGATCGTGCAGAGGTTGCTTTTATAGTCTCACATATATGTAGATCGAAAGAAGCAGAAATTCCCACGTTAAGTTTGGCATTGCAGTGGCCACAAATAATCAGGTTAGGCCCTGAGGACTTTGATAAAATGGGCGGTTCATCAATAAGGCTGAACAGTACCCAGAATTTGTTATTACTAGAATAAGACAATTCATCATGATAGGAAATTAATTAAATAAAAATAAAACTCAATACGACCTTTAACAGCAAAAACCTGAATCCCTCTAAAGCAGACATCAGCAGCAGTAATATTAATGTTTAGGGCAAGCTTAAAACAGACCGATAAAGCACCATAGCACTGCCTGAACTAGTAGGTGGTGCTGGAATTGAGTCACAGGTGTAACCATCACAAATAGAATCTGTTGTGACCCATTTCTCATGTAATAAACCAATGTCATTAACATAAATATTTTTTGACTTAATTTTAGAAGCAATGCCCGCAACATTTCAATTAATAATACTTAAGGTGCATAAAGGTATACCGTGGCTTTATTTCTTTGCCATCTTATCAGTATTTATTTTGTGTTTTGTGACAAAATTTAGTTGTAAAATTGTATATTTCCACATTTATTTGACTGGTACACAAGCACTTGTACTTTGATGCCTGTAATTGTTTAGCAAATGAAGCAGCCAAATATAACATAAAAATACACCCACAGGTAAATATTAGCATTATTCTACAAATATATGTTGATATGTTGACATATGATTGTATTTAATGAAATGTCATCCTGTTAAAGTCCCCATGCTGTCTGTCTGCTCAGCTGTTGGCCTGTGTTCATGAAAGACAGCACATAGAGCCCATCAAAAGAAGCCCAATTTTCTGTATCTTTCTGCTTCTAAAAATAAATGCAGAGACCAAAAAGACATCCTGTCTGCCTTTATCTTTAAAATCACTAAAATTGGAGAACTGGGAGCCTTACTATTAAATATAGTTTGTAAATTAAATACTAAGGTCTAGGCCAATAGATTGGAAAAAAAATCTTACTCAACTAATTCATCCTACAAAATCACGTTTTCTTAGAAGCAGATTCAATAATGAAATAAAAGGGATCCCCTTCCCATTGGGAGCACAGAAGGATGCCGCCTATGCTGATGACGCCATACTATTTACAGAAAAGGATGACCGAGCATTACTTCAAATTTTAGAAGTGATATCGAGCCATTCAGAGATGCCAGGTTATTCTCTCAACATGGACAAAACTGAGGTAGTTCCTCTAAATGACCACTGCTGGGGTCTAAAATGGCAATATGCCATTCTAAAATATCCTGGCATTTGGTATAGGAGGGGCCTTAACTAAACCATGTCAACAAATGAAAACAAAAGTCTGTCCAAAGTCAAAGACTTTCTGACACAATGGCCTTCAAGATTTATATTTTGGTGGGGCAGGGTTGAAACCATAAAATTGATGGTTGTTCCACTGGTTAACTTCCCAACTGGTATGATTGCCATAAATGTTTCACAGACTTTTTAAAGCTATAGACAAAACCATAGTTGAAATTATTTGGAAGAATTAAAAAAAACAAGAGTTTCCTTGAACAAAATTTGACTCGACAAAAATGAAGGTGGTGTTAAAATTCCAGAATTCTCAAGATACCAACTAGTGTTCTTGGCCTGACAAGGGACATGGTGGGTTTCCTCAGACGTATACAAGATCCCAGTTTGGCTACCCATTGTAATGGACTTACTCTGGCCACTTTCTTTGAGAGCCATGTTAAAAATGCACAATACCAACCTGCTTATGATTTATCACTGTTGCATCATCAGCTGCAACCCACTAAATGCACTACACAGACTGGGCAAAAAGCTTGCACTGCAACTTCCAAAATCATGCTTGGAGTCTCTCTGGCATAACAAATGCAATACTTCCGAATTGATGCTGGTAGTGTTTTCTGGGGAAGCTCGGCCTTCGAAGGGATCAGTCTGATAAGTGACCAACGGTTCAATGACAATCCCAAATCTTTTCTAGAACTTCAAAACAAATACAAACTCTTTGATTATGATTTCTATAATTTCTGAAACTTAAAGCCACTCTCCGGAAAGTTGGCAACGCACACAGGCCTGACCAGCTAGTCTTTTCAGAGAAAATTACAAAACTAGGGCATATAGCCTCAAAGATACACAATTTAGATACACAATTTACTTACAACCTACAAACCACATCTTACTATAAAATTATTTCCACATGGAATAATTTTTAATTAGAGCTGTCAGACCATTATTCCTTTGTGGGAAAGAGATATGGAGCTATACCTTCAAATGCAAAATAACAACAGCCCTTGCACAAACTAGGCTGTGGACTTTACAAAACACTTTTCAGTCTCAAGAGGAGCTTCACAATCTTAGCCTTATTGACTTTCAACTCTGCTGAAATTGTAAACTAGTCATTGGCGGCCAATCTCCCATGTTATTTAGCCATATCCATGTCCTCCCCCATGGCAATAAATACAAAATCTGATGCAAAAGGTATTTGACACACATTTCACTATTGATATCATAACAGCTTTGCTAGGCATTTTTGCAGCCACAAACATCCCACCCCTTAAATTAACAGATCTTGTGCGGATTTACCTCATGCTTATTGGGAATTAAACTGATTTTATCACAATAGAAAAGTGCATCAAACTTATCCTTTAACACTTTGTGGGCATGGCTATGCTTCAATCAAAGTGCACACAATACATTTCTGCACAATCACATTCCTTTTCTTCGTCAAGAAACTGTGGAACTTCATTCATGTTCACCTTCAAAAGAATAAACATCCGTAACCCATATAGAGTGTGTGTCTAATCAGGCAGTACCCATGTCCTCATCAAAATGCCCATTGACAACATCTTCATAGGACCATGCCCAGCAGAAACTAATCCCTGCTCCAGATGCCTTCCCCTCACTCTCAGCTTCTTTTCTTTACCTCTGATCCCTCTATTATTTGTATCCACTTTATTTCTATTTAGTATTAAAACCGCAAATTATTGTTAGCAAGGTACGATAATGCTTCTCCTATACTGCCAGTTCAACAGACGATCAATGCTTGTATTGCAGTGGGCACATAAGTATGCGTACAAATCTGATCATGGGTCTGTTCATAAAGAGTTTCAGAGCCTCACCATTGATATTATCCACTGCACAAGGTTATATGTATACATGTGTATGTGCTGCTGTATGAACTACTGATATGCCCAAATGCCTTCTCATTAAGTTGCATTAACATACCTTTGGTAACTTTCTTAAGACACCATAAAAACATTTGAAATGAAAAGAGGAACTCACAAGTTTAACAAAAACAAACATTTTAAAGCAAACAATTTAGTGTTTGTTTTAAAGGGGGAACAACCTTTACAACGCAACTTTTACAACGCACTACCTTTACAACGCATTTTTTACAACGCATAATCCATTACAACGCATGAGATTACAACGCATGACACTACAACGCATTTTTAAAAACTACCTTTACAACGCATTCCATTACAACGCATACTACCATTACAACGCATACCATTACAACGCATAATATTACACTACACTATCCAACACTTACCCTACTGTTGCACCCCCTGGAGTTAGAATAGTAATTTTTACCCCTATACTATCCAACACTTACCCTACTGATGCACCCCCTGGAGTTAGAATAGTAATTTTTACCCCTATACTATCCAACACTTACCCTACTGTTGCACCCCCTGGAGTTAGAATAGTAATTTTTACCCCTATACTATCCAACACTTACCCTACTGTTGCACCCCCTGGAGTTAGAATAGTAATTTTTACCCCTATACTATCCAACACTTACCCTACTGTTGCACCCCCTGGAGTTAGAATAGTAATTTTTACCCCTATACTATCCAACACTTACCCTACTGTTGCACCCCCTGGAGTTAGAATAGTAATTTTTACCCCTATACTATCCAACACTTACCCTACTGTTGCACCCCCTGGAGTTAGAATAGTAATTTTTACCCCTATACTATCCAACACTTACCCTACTGTTGCACCCCCTGGAGTTAGAATAGTAATTTTTACCCCTATACTATCCAACACTTACTCTACTGTTGCACCCCCTGGAGTTAGAATAGTAATTTTTACCCCTATACTATCCAACACTTACCCTACTGTTGCACCCCCTGGAGTTAGAATAGTAATTTGTACCCCTATACTATCCAACACTTACCCCACTGTTGCACCCCCTGGAGTTAGAATAGTAATTTTTACCCCTATACTATCCAACACTTACCCTACTGTTGCACCCCCTGGAGTTAGAAAAGTAACTTTTACCCCTATACTATCTAATACTTACCTTAAATGTAATTTAATATTATGCGTTGTAATGGTATGCGTTGTAAAGGTAGTATGCGTTGTAATGGAAATGCGTTGTAAAGGTATTTTTTAAAAATGCGTTGTAGTGTCATGCGTTGTAATGTCATGCGTTGTAAAAAATGCGTTGTAAGTGCATGCGTTGTAAAAGTGTGCGTTGTAACGTCATACATCCGTTTTAAAGTGTTTGTTTTCTGGGTGCATCACAAATATGTTAGACTATTTGTGCTGTGCACCTTTGGCTTACTATATGAAGTTAATTTACCCAACCATCTAAAATTCTGCAGTAGAAGGTCTGCAGAAGTAAGGCAACCCTTCAAATACGCCATTTGGCTTAATGGTACTGATTTGTGGGGCACAAAAACCGATTAGGGTAGTGCACATGAAGTGAAAAGGGTATGCTTGAGTCTTAAAGAATGTAATTGTTAGGTGTTTTATATTGCATTTAATGACTTTTTGTTACTCAGTGCTCTGTTTTCTGGCAGTTAAGAGACCCCCTTGGTTATGGGAAAAAAGGTTTGCCCTTGGCCAAAGTGTGGTCTATTGGAGAGGCTGGGATTAGAGGCCAGGTCCCATAGTCACAGAGGTGATGAGTTTACCATTAAACTGTGTCTCCTTTACTTCCACAATGGCTTACTGTCCGCCAAATGAATGTTGCAAGTTGACCGAACATGGAAGAATTGAAGGTGAACTTGCCATATGTAGCCTGCTAACTGCTCAAAGGAGAATTCCACTCTCACCATTATGAGAATGTATAACTCATTTAAATAACTGCACCACAAGCGTTTGCCTATAAGAGGCACCCAATTCTGTCCCACCCCCGCCATCTGACAGAACTAATTATGCAGAGGACAGAGGCAGTCTAGTCTCTACTTGCTGGACATGTAATCATTCTTGGAAAAAAACTACTCGCACCCCGTTGCAGGTGATATCAATTCTGCGCCTATTGAGCTAGTATGCAGTTTTCTTTCTCTTGGCTCAAGTAAGTGTATTCATGACTTGTGGATAGATGTGCAGGTCTGGAATGTGAGTCAGTTTTTGTATGGCTGTAAGAAGACAAAAAGGGACATTCTAATAGCTTCATGTTTTTTCTTCTGACCAGGTGTTGGCTTCAGCAGCACAGGAGCTCTCCCAGCCCAAGACCCCAATGACATCCAGTGCACCTGTGCCCCTCTACCCTGCCATAGAGGTCCTCTCTTCGACAGGGACTTCTCATCCCACCAGTAGCCCACATCAGGACTGGAGAAGGATTGTGGATGAGAGAATTAAAAGCAAGACCCGACGTTTTGCAAAGGTAAAATCAAGCAGCTCTAAGCATTAACATTTCATGGTGCCCTGTTGCTAAATGGAACCTTGCAGTCTTTGGGGTCAAAGGTTATGTTATGCTGTGACATTCCCATCCCTCATGAATCCCTTTTTCTAGTACACCTTGTCGTGTAGTTCCTAGGAATCCCCAGGACCTGCACTTTTTGGATGACCTAAACTGAGGGCTTGTTGTCCAAGCTGCTTCTGGACACCCCCACAGGATATGTCAGCCGTTAGACCAGCTAGCTCTACAGTGCCACTGCCACCCCTTGTATCTTACAGTGGTGTAGGTAGTTTCTGGTAACCACTGAACATGACAACCCCAATTCCTCAGGGATCGTGGAAAACAGTGCAGTACTTTTCGCTCAGTCTCTCGTGCTTACTTATTCTCAGAAAATACACAGGATGGCGATTAGGACGTTTCAATAAGTATTTATTGGTCCAGAGTCAATCTATTGTAAAACATATTTTCTGCGACAATCAAGAGACAGAAATATACAAAAAAAATTGCAAGCACTAATATAGTAAATGCATTTCTACCATAGTGCTAAGAAGATGAACATATACAGTTCAGATAAAACAGTAGCACTTGCATATTCCTATAATGCACACCCTACGTAATTTACCTAAATGTATCTAGCCTAGATATGTAGGTGTAGCATGTATATGTATATAGGTATATATGTATCTAGCCAAGAATCCCCTAGGGAAGAACCAACCACCTCACCTGATGGTAGAGAAT
The DNA here is from genome assembly GCF_964204655.1 of Triturus cristatus. NCBI lineage: Eukaryota > Metazoa > Chordata > Amphibia > Caudata > Salamandridae > Triturus > Triturus cristatus. Next base: position 678,043,068 of record NC_140593.1, on the reverse strand, counting down.
GAAGGAACCCGTCTGTGCTCCGAGGATGACACCCCGCAAAGGATGTCAGACCGCTGCATGTTGAAGATTCAGCATGCAGGACCACGTATCAGCGTGGAAGGAATTCTCTAGTTTGAAGGGGGGAATAAGGGTCTTATATACTAGAGTGGTCACTCCAGGGTTTCTTCTAGAATCGATATGTTTTGATAACAATCATAATTGTTTTGAAAACAATCATAAATGTTTTTCCAAACAAATGCGATCATGCACAGGTGGGCTGTTGGGCAAGGATGAAAAAAAGTGATGACATTTATACAGAATAATTATGCAGTGCCTGATGACATGTTTATATACATCAGGAACAGGGATTATGATAGAATACTAGGAGCCTGGTGTCGAAGAGACAGGAGTAGCTACTAGGTAATAGGTCACCTATTCAGAACAGTTATTGTCGTGTGGATGGGACAATGTATGGAAAAGGGGGCATACATGACCGGACTAGCCTAAAGGACATGACAAGCTCTAATTCTCTTTGTGCTGTGCAACCTGCGTACTAAAGTCCCACATTTGTTTGATAGTCCACCACTTCCACTATCCAAAAGTTGAAAGACTCCTTACACTTGTCCAGTTCAGTCACCACTGCTGTTTTACAGAAGAGAGATTCTGTATCACTGGCCTAGCTCCTAGACCCAGGTAGCGCTAGAGTCTTAATGGGTATTTACCTCGCTCTGTTACCATCATTAGAACAACAATAAAAGCAAATCCTTCAACCCAGAGGTTAATTGCCTTTATTTCTTCCAAATCTAATTAATGCTTGGAGGTGAAATGCTGTGCATCAAAGCCGAAATCAGATCATCATAGTGGTCACTCACATCTTCCAGTGCTATATATATAAAATATGCTGCATCTCTTTACTAGCTCACAAATTGTCTCTTCTTAAGTGGTTCTCCGGCTGATTTGTTTTCTTTTTATTGACAGGGTGCATCTCATGCTGCCCCATCTACGACACCCAACCGCTTTGGCCCTGTGGCAGGCCATTTCTTCTTTCCACTGATCCAGCACTTTGACCGGTAAGCAACTTTACCAGCTTTTGTACTTTGGTTATTGAAAATTAGCTGTATTACAATATTTTTTGATCAGCTTCTTTGGATCTAGCTTCGTTATTTCTTCTTTGACATTAAGATGAGTTTAAACTCCTCATGTATGGATTTCACTACAATCCATGCTGGTTTCTAAAGAATTCTAAAGTACTCCGGAGCTCAATATTGGGACAAAAGAAAAGCAGGCTATCTGTGAAGATGGGACGGCCGCAGAGAAGGAGACCGGGGAAGCTAACAGCTCCAAAATCTAGGCTGATATGGACAGCCTAAAAGCACAGCCCAGTGGTGCGATTGGCAAAGTAGATTCTCTCTCAGGTAATATAGAGGTGGCAGCAGGGACACAGTAACAGGGGGCAGTGGAGGTAAGCAGGATCAGTAGTGAAGAATCAAGGGGAGTGGCAAAGGTGCCAAATAAAGATGGCGCCCTAGCTGTGAGCGTATGCTGATAACTGCTCCATACGCCCGGAATCCATCACTCCTTGTGCCACCCAACCAGCTATTCGCCACTGAAAGGAGGAGCTGGACCCTTCGCCCCTGACGGGTGTGGTAGAGTTCCAAAAACAGACACTTGTACTGCAGGTGACCGACCCGCTCCGCTTGGCGGATTGAGAGAAAAATGGCACCAGACCAAAAGTGAAGTGTGCGCAGCGAAGTATAGAAGGCCCGCCTATGGGATTCGTGGTTCTCGAGCGTGGGCAACTCACAGAAAACCAGGTGGCTCTGTACAAACAACCAGAGGTACTCCGCACAAGGACGAAGGGCCCGTGGTCCATACGACACCAGATGACGGTAAATGGGAGCCAGTGTGTAGCGAGAGGGTGATGGGGTGAAGTCCCCCACCGGCAGCGAGGCCCCCCGTGTACCTGTCCCAGTTTATCCCTAATGGGCGTGATAAAAGGGACCAGGGCCCTACAGGTATATAAACAGGACAGTTATGCGTTCAAGGGTGGAACGTGTGACAACAAAGAGGACACCCAGAATGACTAGGACCAAGCAGAGCTGCAGAGGCTTTCAACGCACCCTGCAGGAGGTCCTGGACGTCGTCAGCAACTCCAAAACGGTTCAGTAGACGAAGATGCATACCCTGGCAATTGACATTAACTTCCTACGGACGGATGTGTACAAGATCACGGCACCAGGGCACAAGGTGGAGGAGGTCCTCTGGGTGCACTCCACAGCAATAAGGACGGTCCAAATAGAAGGACTGCATGTAAAAAACAAACATGCAACGCTTCCTTGCCTGAGCTTAGGACTGAAAACGGAGAACGCAACAAACAATATCCGCCTGCTAGGGTTCCCTGAAAAGGCGGGGGACAGCAACATGGAATGATTGATAGAAGCCTTTATACTCGACAAGTCAAATGTGACAATCTATCTGCACATTGTGTGGTGGAAAAAGCACACTGCACTCCCAAAGCCCCTCCCAAGTCCTGGGGCGGGAGCCCACCCCCATCATAGCAACGATTCTTAATTTCAGGGACCTGGATGCCATCCTTAGAGCAGGGAGAATCCAAAGCCCACTGTTGTACAAAAACCATACCATCATGGTTTGCCTAGATTCTACATAAGGTTTATGCTCACCAACGTTCTTTTGACACTAAACTCTTTAAGAGGGGACTGCCGTATGCCATGCTGTTCTTAGCCAAACTACGTCTTACTACAGAAGGAAAAGGTGACTCTTAGAGTCAATAGAGGAGGCTTGGGAGTAGTTGGAGGGCAGTAGTTCAAGAAGGAATGTCACCCACACATTTTTGGAAGAGAGGGGAGAAGATGGTTCGCAGAGGACTCCAGTGTCGACTTAATATCCAGAGAGGAAGGTTGAGACCCAAGGCACAGTTCAATCGTGCTTAGAGCCACAGGCAGAAGGGACAAGTTTCACGCCCACAAGGGACACTAGTGCTAAGAGGCACTGCACATACAGACAAGTTGAAGGTAAATGGGATGGGTAGTTGGGGAGGATTGTTTGGTTGAGACACAAACCTTTACGGGATACCACCACACCAGATGACCCTCTCTCTCCTCCACACACACATGAAGGGACATAGAACGAGAGAGGGTCTTACATTCTTTTCATGGAATGTCAGTGGGCTGCGATACCATCTGAAGAGAGTGGTGGTGAGCAAATACCTGGCTTGACAGGAGCCAGACATCATTCTCCTACATGAAATGCTTCTGATGGGGAACAATATAGACGTAGGGAAGACCCAATATACCCTTGGAGGCTTGGGTAAATCAGACCATAACAGGTTAAGGTGCCTACAAGGGATTTTGTTTCAAATTAAATATCCTATTATTAGTCAAGGAGTTTCTTTAAGGGTGAATCTACTTAGAACAGACACCACAATGTCAATCGACTAGACCAAAGAATGAATGGATATATAAAGCACAAACACGGGGATATCTTGTATGAAGTATACAACGTTTTTCATATGTATAAATCAAGTTTTAAAAGGAGTACAGATGAACAATAAATTCAGCAATAATCATGAATGAGGAAATCTTAAATTTATCCTACACTTCATGAAGAGACATCTATTCCAATTGAAACAACAATGACATATCTCCTGATGAGAATAATGATCAATTGAATATACTAAAAATTGCGGAAATAGATGATGGAGTCGACGTTTCGGTCTTGGATGGCGTCAGTCCGTCAGACCATCTTCAGGACAGTAGTTATTGCATGTAAAAATTGACCCCTATGCAAACATAATACAATCAGTTACATAAATGCAGTCATGATTGTTCTATGTCCATTTGGTACAATAATAATCCAGATATCCCGTGTGCAGATAAAACCCATAATCTTTTTCTGATTTTTTTTGTGAATAACAACAAAATTACACCAACTATATATACAGGGTTATAATTTGCATATACTCAAGGTGAAAAGAACAAAGACATGCTTAGTGTGCATCTCCAAATTAAACCCAACGTGTGTATATATTGCGTAAAGTATTCCTGCTTACTTTAATAGTTGGACTCAACATGAATAATCACTTTCATGGAGATGAAGTTCTCACCGCTTATATAAATAGCGGAGCTGTCACTACAGGATCGAAACATGTGGACATATATTAGGCTAAGTACTAGCTGTCTCATATATACAATATAACTATTTGTAAATCATATTCAAGCCATACCGGATCAGCAAATCAGGATCAGTCCGAATTTGTAGTAGCACTTTCAAGAAGAAGATCGTGATCTCTCAACTCACGGTTTCTTAACTGTGTCTCAAAACTGTAAAATAATATTGTATGTTCGTTTCACTTATATTTATTACTTCTCACAGAGAAACAATATCAAAAACTCTCTAGCAGTATCTGATTTTAGATTATTTTCAATGAATGGCCTATTACGGGATGACATTATGAATGTTCCTGTGAATATTGTGTCTAGAATCTCTCATACTAAATCAATTTCCAATAATTATTCGCTTATCACACCGATTTGGTTTAGAAACTCATGAGTCATATACTTCAGTTGTTGAATAATTGGCAGTCATCAAACCTGCAAGCTGTCGTAATTCAATTTTAAGGACTACTTGCATATTAACAGAGAGTCAAATAGATTTGCTGTTAGTAAAATCATATGCTATTCGCCATGTATTTGTTTAATACAGGCACAAATATATAAAGGGAGCTGACATATTGTTCCAATTCATCCAGCGTTCGTAAAAGAGACTGTATTGCTTACAGATTGAACAATGAGAGCTACATGTCATCGATTCGACTAAAACACTTATGTCTTATTGGCTCTCGTAAAAGTGTAATGCAGACTTGGCTATACTTTTCATTCTGTCCAGTAGACCACACCTGCTGCAGCTCATTTGGTAACTAGTATGGTCCTTCTAGAATGTGCTGTGAGTTTTTGACCTACTAGCTCTAGTGGGTTGCTATGAAGTCTGTGTATTGGGGGGAAGGGTGTTAAAGAGAGAGTTGTCTGTTTTTAGATATTAGAGGTGTTTAGACTGAATGTTGCTAATGAGGGCTTGCTAATAAAGTGTACTGTAGTTTTGAAGTCCTAAATCTAGCATGCTAAATATGTATTTGGACTCCTGTGATTTGTTTTGCAAATTTGTTGTGATGATTGCTAATAGGTCCTGAATATGCACAAAGACCCACTCATATTGGGCTTCTTTATAAAAGTGCATGAAAGAGTGGACAAATACTAACCTTTCAGAAGTGAAGTTATAAAACTAAAAAACGAAAGATACGTTTTTACTTGCTCCTTTCCGCACTATCAGAGAGTGCAAAGGTGAATAGGTTGCCATTAATGGTTGCTTTGTATGAGAGTGGTGTGCCATTCTTATGCTTAGTTTTCAAATTTCCTGAGAACCCATCTAATAAGAGCAAAAAAAACATATCACCAACTAACTCGACTTTCAAGTATGTGAAGTACGTTGTATTTTGAGGACAAATATTTTTTAAAAGGTATGTGTATGTGAGGTAGATAAAATTGAGTATGAAGTATATAAGAACATTTTGAAACTAACAGATGATCTATGAGTGGTATCGTGAATGCTTTTATACATTTATCAATAAGTAAGACACTTTCTGAGTATGTTACAGTTTGTTTGAGGTGTAGAGTAGCTGAGTGACAAGTTAGTTCATGTGTTGCCCAGGAATTGAATATTGAACATATGCTGTTTTACTGCATGCTGTAATTGCCAGAAATAAAACTACTTGCCAAGTGTTTAAGTTATACTTAACAATGTATTAGAAGATGTACAACGTTTTACATGTCTATACGTGATGTGCTGCTCAGAAAGAATGTTTGTCTTTGAACTCTGGAACTTGTAGTATTATTTATTCATTTTAAATCAGAACTACAAGTCAATGTAAAACATTACAGGTTACAATTATAGAATTTAAGAACTTTAGAAATTTACTGAAAAAAACAAAGGTTACAGGGACCTAATAGTTACGCTCACATTTCACTTGGTACACAACCAGTGAAACTAACTATAACTGACGCCTGGAATGCACTGCTTATGACTGTCCATATTACACCACTCATGACATGGCCAGTGACATCAATGATGACATCATCCACAGAAGCACTCACACCCAATACAACTTCTCATACATCCACTTATAGTCCCACACAACCACTGACATACCCATTCACAAACCCATACATATACTCATGCACCCACCCACTCACTCAAGCATAGAACTACTCAATCACTTACACAGGCATTCACACAACCAGTCACTCACCCATACTGATACTCATACACCCAATCACTTATTCATATAGATACTAACATATGTACTCAGTCACCTAAACAGTCACTGAGACAACCACACACTCTCCCATAGACCCTCTCTCACACTCACCCTTAGAGACAGTCATACACATACTCACTTGCCCATACAGCCACTCACATACAAACACAGTTACCCATACTCCCACCCACACATGCTTTCACACACCCATATAGCTCCCTATGCAGCCACTCACACAGCCACTAACTCACCCATACAGCTACTCACATACTCACCAACGCAGCCATACAGCCATTCACACACTCATACAGCCACTAAGACATCCACTCACACTTCTATACAGCCACCCACAGAGCTACTCACAAACAGATTCAGACAGTCTTACAGTCACTCAGATGGCATATATTAACAAGCATTGGCATAGCCAATAGGTCTCGCCTTTGGGACCTTATAAGTGTTTAGCCATGCAACAGTTGCATAACTAAACACTTGTAAGGTCCCAAAAGCGAGACCTATTGGCTATGCCAATGCCTGTTTTAACTGCTGCAATCTATTGAAGTCTCACAGAGAACATCAAAGCGGCCGTGCGGCTGCGAAAGTGATCGCGATCAAACATCAAAGCGGCCGTGAAAGTGAAAGTAAGCTCGGTAAAGCGCGACGCGCGCGCCCGCGCTCATGCACTGTAGCGCTAGGCTGGCCTGGTAGCACTTTTTGGAGCCCTCACAAAATGTCTTGCCAGACCAGCGCATGCGCTGGGTCAGGCGAGACCTAAAAATAGGATCACCCTTACACTTACTGGATGATGCCATCAGAGATGTCATTTGCGATGTCATCAGTGATGTCATTTGCGATGTCATCAGTGATGTCATCAATTATGTCACTGACCATGCCATGAGTGATGTAATATGTGAATTCATAAGCAGTGCATTGCGGGGGCATAAGTTATAAGTCGCACATACCCTCACTCACCCACACAGACACTCATACACCCATACAGGTCCCCAGCCAACCAATCAATAACCCATACAAAAACTCATGTACCTACTCACTAACCAATGTAACCACTTACACACCACCTGACAGACTGATGCAGACATTCACACAAATTAGTCATTCACCCATATGTTCTCTGAGACACGTATAATCACTCACTTATACAGTCAGTCACACACCCGCTAAATCATCCATACAGGCGCTCATACACCCACTGATTCATCAACATACCTTGGTGCATATATGTATTTAACACTCATAAACCTATTAGAAACAGTCACCGGATGATGTAATCAGTGATGTCATTTGAGATGTCATCAGTGATGTCACTGACCATGTCATGAATGTTGTAATATATGAGGTCGTAAGCAGTGCATCGGGGACGTGAGTTATAGTTAGTTCAGCTAACTATAACTGCTGAATTTCACTGGTTTTGTATGAGTGAAATCTGTGCCTAACTATAACGTCCCTGTAACCTTTGTTTTGTTTAGTGAATATCTAAGGTTTTTTTAGTTATATTTCCTAACTATAACAGCCCTGTAATCTTTGTTTTTTTCAGTGAATTTCTATGGTTTTGTAAATGCTAATTCCTAACTATAACTTGCCTGTAACCTTTGTTTTTTTCAGCGAATTTCCATGGCTTTTTAAGTAGAAATGGTGCTTGCAGAATGTTGTGGAAAGGGGGCGGGGTTTCTGACCAGCTCTCAGGAATCCCACTGTGCAGGACTTACAGAAAGTACCAGGAGGGCTTCTTGGTCCCCAAGGTACTTTAGCATCCAAGAGACCTTTATTCCCCAACCAGTAGTGTGCCAGGAAACTCATTTGCAGAGTGGTGCAGAAAGAGGGCATGGCCTGCAAAGACCTCTTAGCAAACTGACTGTGTGGGACTTGCTGGAGGTAACAGGAGGGATAGTTGGCACCCAAATACCCTCAGTAGCCAAGGGGACTTCATCCCCCAACTAGTACTATGCCAGGAGGCATGCTTGCAGAGTGGTGGAGAAAGGACGTCCTTGATGATTGCTCAGGTAGTGCCTGTATTATTCTCTGAGTGCTATTGTCAAGGACACACTGCGAATACTGGGTGTTTTTAACAAAGTGTAAAACACATATATATATATAGACATATTTCACATAAGGTTTCAGTGTAGCTATTTAGTAAGATACTAATTTATGTTTCCCCTTTGTGTTCATTTGTCAAGATAACTAAATCAAAAATGCATTTTCCTTCTTCACAGCAACACCGGAGGTCGCAATGACATCAGTTCTCACGAAAACAAATGACAAAGTGTAAAACAGATATATAGACATATTTTACACAAAGTTTGAGTCTAGCTGTTTAGTAACATATTGGTTTAACTTTATTTTAACAACACATTTATAAAAAACAAAAGTTTGAAAAAATAACTCAACATCTGAACTCATGAATTGAACATAACTACCAAACACCTAGCAAACGGCCCATTGTTACCCAAACTTAAAGGCAATTAAAAACTGCTGCCAAACTAGTGCAATGCACAATAGATGTATATAGTGATATGCAAAACATGTTTAAACTCATAATTTCATACTAAAAAATCGTCTTGCAGACCTATTTTCCATTTTCGTGGTTATTCGGGACGTCGCGATGATGTTGTTAACCGAAACAATTGCACCTTTTCCATAGAGTTTAAAACACATATATCCACACACATTACACCATTTTACACAGTAGGGGCTTCTTACGGTATTCTCTAAAGTTATGTTTTTGTAGAGAGTTTCTATAAAAACCATCTCTAAAACCTATTTTATCTTTTCGCGGTGACTCTGGAGACCGCGATGACGTTGATAATTGCGATCCTCGCTGGCGCATTGCAAAAGCGGAAAACAAAAGCAGACATTCAATGGCCAACACATCCAAAAATATTATGTAAAAAACAATCCAATCTGAACATTGCACTACACATATTTCTATATATATACTTCTTCCAAAGCATGTTTAAAGTCATATTTTTCTACTAAGTTGCCTCAGAATCCATCTTTCAGGCTGTTTTCCATAAATAATTCAGGACATCGCGATTATGTCATTAACCGCGACGATCGCGCCTTATCCATAATGTGAAAACCGATATATGCATACATATTAGAATATTTTACATACTAGGGTTTTATTACTGTACACTTCAAACTCATGTTTTACTAGTGTATCTCTAAAACAACCATCTCTAAAACCTATTTTCCGTTTTCGCAGTAAGGCTGGATATCACAACGACGTTGGTCACCACTATCCCCGCGATTACGTCGCGTAAGCAGAAAACAAAACAGGAATTCAATAGCCACCATCACATAAAAATATTATAACTATATAATTAATTCAAACCATCACAGTACATAACTCACTATATAACTAACTCTATAAAAACATTTATCAGAATCTCTATAACAATGCGTATTAATGATTCATTGATATTTTTTTTTTAATTTACACCAATATTCGCAATGATGTGGCGAGACTCACAACGTCCCCGCAACATTACGGGGGGGGCATGTGGCGGTCACGGAGTCATCGCGAATATCGTGCGCAATTAAACAAATCTATTTTGGACACGTAACTTGCATCATTAACACCCCAATTTCTCAACCATGGGGTCAGAGTATCTCCACCCTGACCCCTTATGTGAGCTTTCATACAAACTTTCAGCCCTGGAAACCGTTTCCGATAAATAAAATGGCGGCCGCAATTTTCTGTTTAGGTTGCGTCCAGCCAATCGGAGCATTTCCATTGGCCCGGTGTATTCGCGAATCAGCGCGAAACCTTCACAAAATATCCGCAGCCAGAGATATCACAATCATTTTCGGCTTACATTTCTCAGAAACTACTGAACGTATTTACACCAAATAAACAAAGGGCACTCCTTTGAACCAACATCAACCTCCTTGCCCAATTTGGTGTAAGTCCGTTTGGCAGTTCAGGCTGTATGTGTGGCTAAAGGTTCCTCTGGGAATAAACATTAGAAATGCAACCTTATTTTGTGCCCCAAATTCTCGGTCCCCACAGAACGGATCACCCCCAAACTTTCCATGACAATAGAACCCTCCTTGACACTTGTTTGGGAAAATTTCATGAAGATTGGTCAAACGACGCCAAAGTTATACCATATCAAAATATGCTTTTCCTATGAAAACATGGTCCTAACTATAACTACCTACTGCAACCACCAGTTATAGTTAGTTCAGCTAACTATAACTCGTGCGCCCGCAATGCACTGCTGATGACGTCACATATTACATCACTCATGACATGATCAGTGACATCACTCATGACAGCACTGATGACATCACTGATGACATCATCCAGTGAATGTGTGTTTTTCTGAAAATTTCTACCGAGGCAGAAAATGGCCACCAACAGTTCCTGGTTTCGAATGTAGATAGACACTCGACAGCCAACTAGCATTCAGCGCGCGATCGGGAGGGTGCGCGCTCGGTTCGGGGAGGGTGCGCTTACGGTGCGGGTAGGGTCCACGGATCCTCCCCGGCCATAGATATATATGTACTTTTAACTCTAATTTTCTCAGGAACTACTGAACGGATTCACACCATTTATGCAAAAGGCACGATTCTGAACTGAGGACACCTCTTTGCCAAATGTGGTGAAATTCCGTTCAGCAGTTCGGGCTGTAGCTGCGACAACAGATCCTATGGGAAATTGCATGGGGAAAACGCGTTTTGAGACCCCCCTTTTTTCTCGTCCTCCGCTTGACGAATCACCACGAAACTTTCAGGGTAGGAGCGGAGCGGAGCTGGCTAAAAGTTTGGAAAATTTAGTGAAGATTCGTCAACCGGCGCCAGACTTATTGGGAATAGAATGTTGCGGATTTCCTATGGAAAATCGGTCCTAACTATAACTATCTACTGGCGACCACCAGTAGATAATATATATATATATATATATCTATATCTATATATCTATATATATATTCCCCCGTTATAGTTAGTTCAGCTAACTATAACTTGTGCGCCCGCAATGCACTGCTGATGACGTCACATATTACATCACTCATGACATGGTCAGTGACATCACTCATGACATCACTGATGACATCTCAAATGACATCACTGATGACATCATCCAGTGAATGTGTATTTTTCTGAAAATTACATATTTTTTATATATGTATATCTCAAGGTTGATGGAAGAATAAATGGGTATATAAGTGTCTAAATGGATGATTTGTTTTTGAATAATTGATTGTATAACTGACTGATTTAGTGTATCTTAGTGAATAGATGGCTTAGTGAGTAATGTTTAAATATGTAAATATCTGTATCAGTCTCTCACTTTGTGTATAAGTGGCTGCATGGGTTGGTGAGTAGCTACATGAGTATCTATATAGGTTATTAGTTGTTTTTTGAGTATCAGTATGAGTGTCTGAGTGTCTGTATGGTTCGGTGGGGGGTATTACGTAGTGGGGGGTATTACGTAGTGCATAGGTGCATGAATGAGTGACTCACTATTTGTATGTGTTGAAGACAGCATGTGTGCAGGACTGTATGGGTGGATGAGTGTGTGCATGGGTGTGTTAGTGAGTGAATGACTGTCTCAATAGTATCTTTATGAGTAACTACATATGTTTTAAACTAGTATATGTGACTATTGGTGTATATAAGTGAGTATATGTGAGAGTGAGAGATTGGAAGAGTTCCTGTATGAATAAGTATGGGTTTCTATAAGTGATTGTTTAAAAGACTAAGTATGTGTAAGTTTCTGTAGAAGTAAGTGTGGTGGTGTGTGTATAACTGTATATGCAAGTAAATGGATGTTTGATTCTTCATTAGCATGAGTGACTATGTGTGTGAGTAACTATGGATGAGTGGCGTTGTGTAACAGGATGTATAGGTGTATGAGTACATATGAGTGAGTACATGTATGAGTGACTGTATAGGACTGTTGGTGAATGAGTGGATGTGTATGTGGATCTTATAATTACTGAATAGGTTGTTGTAACTGGTATTGGTATGTCCATTGTTTTGAAAATTGTAGTTTCTATTTTTGAATGTGTGTATCAAAGGTTATATTAGGGGAGAGTAGGTCTGCCACTCTATCACAAGGATGATGTCATCAGTGATGTCATCGGTGATGTAATTTGAGATGTCATCAGTGATGTCATGAGTGATTCACTGACCATGTCATGTGTGATGTAATATGTGACGTCATCAGCAGTGCATTGCGGGCGCACGAGTTATAGTTAGCTGAGCTAACTATAACGAGTGAAAAGTCCAGCTAACTATAACGCCCCTGAAACCTGTTTTTTCAGTGAATTTCAAAGGTTTTTTAAATGCTAATTTCTAACTATGCCTACAGAGACAGGACATGTGAAGAAAGAAGAAAAAACACACAGAAAGAAAAAAAAGACATGCAGAAAGAAGCAACAGAAGTCCTCAAAGACGAAGAAAAGTGCAGGAAGAAGGATAACGTGCAGAAAGAACAAACAGAAGAGCAGAAAGAAGCCTTGTTGCAAAATCATCCTGTACCCTCAACTTTTTCAGACAGATACTGGTGGTAACTGAGTCTGACTAACCAGTCCGAGAGTCAGTGCTATGTTAAAAGACACTCAGAATACAGTGAAAACACCTACAAACACTAGGGAACACTATGCGTTGGGGTCCCCCTGTGATTAGCATGACCTCCTCTGTAGCCCCTAGTATATAAAAGGGCAGGGGATTAAAACTACCACTTAAAACGCACCACAAGGCGTGTTTGCACACGTCACCTCAGGCCCCGTCCCCTCCCTTCCCCACTGTGTAAACACGCCCTGTGGCCGTTTTAAGTTGGGAGATTAAGTCCCCTTGAATCCTGAGGTTCCCTAGGGTCCAACTAGACCACTAGGTACCTCCATTAAGCGCCATAGAGCTGCGTTGCAGAGAGATGTAAAAAGGGGCACGGCTTAGACCACCTCTCTGCAACGCAGCACAGTGGCGCTTACTGGAAGCACCTGGTGGGCTAGTTAGCCCCCAGGGGCCCTCAGGATTGAAGGGGAATTATTTCCACAACTTAAAACGCGCCATAGGGCGTGTTTGCACACGTCACCTCAGGCCCCGTCCCCTCCCTTCCCCACTGTGTAAACACGCCCTGTGGCCGTTTTTTAAGTTGGGAGATTAAGTCCCCTTGAATCCTAAGGGTCCCTAGGGTCAAACTAGCCCACTAGGTACCTCCAGTAAGTGCCACAGAGCTGCGTTGCATAGAGGTGTAAAAAGGGGCGTGGCCTCAGAACACCTGTCTGCAACACAGCTCCCTGGCGGATACTGGAGATACCTGTTGGGCTAGTTGGCCCTCAGGGACCCTTAGTATTGAAGGGGAATTAATTCCCCAACTTACAACTGGCCCTTTTTTCTTGAAAAAAATAGATTTGGCCCTCCCAAGGCCTTAATCGGCCCCGGGGACCCCAACCCCCGGGTCATGGCTTTTTTTTTTTTTTTTTATTCTTTTGGAGGGGGGCTGCGTTGCCCCCCTCCTCAGGCCACTTATGGGCCCGGGGACCCCATCCCCCGGGGCCGGCCTTTGTTTTTTATTATTTTTAAAAAAGATATATTTATAGAAACACCTAGGACATACTGGACAAACCGTATGTACCTATCACCATGACGATTTGCGTGATATTCATTATAAGGCGACTATGCATACAATGAATCCACGTGGAATGTATTTACACCGCTAGTGAAGCTCTGACGTGTCTGACGCCCTACCGTGCCTAATCTCGGCGCCCCCGCCGGTGGGTACTCTGCAAGTAGCAGGGCTGGACTGGCCCTATCGGGCACCGGGCAACCCCCCGGTGCGCCGCACGGGTGGGGGCCGGTTTTGGGACCCTGGGGGCCGTTTTTGTTACAGGGCCGTTTTTGCAGCATAAAAATCGGCCCTGTAACAAAATCGGACGAAAACCGGCCCTGGCAAAGAGTTCGGCGACACCCCCAATCCCCCTGGGAGGCCGGCCGAGCACTTTGCCAGGGCCGGTTTTGGTACCCAGTCCGGCCCTGGCAAGTAGACACCCTTGTCGTTTATTTATACAAACATGGGTAGCTATTGACGGGCACATTTAATACACACGCACACCAAGCCATTCAAAGGGGATTCGACAAAAATTCAACCAAACTATGCAAGAAACCCCCCTCACGGTTAATAAAACACACATCCCCTGCCGGATGTGTAATTCTTTTTATTTTACTCTCTGGAAAGGAGACAAACCTCACTTGAGAGTAACAGCGTGCTCCTGGCTGAGCCCAATGCTGTGTTACACCCACCAGTGCCCGCCGAGTGCCACACACCTCTGTGTTGTATTCCACCAGCTAGTGCGTATGCTATGAAACTCTCTAGCCCATGTGCACTGTAACACCACCCCATGAATATGTCATGCCACACTTGCCTTCGCACGGGTTATATTGCCCCATCTAATGTGCCTTCCTCGATGCACAGCGCTATGCCTTACATATTACAATCTGGGATCCATATCTTTGTCACAGTGCATATGCAACGTTACACTCCCCAGCACATATTTTATATTACAACTTTAGAGACTAGTTAGGTTACACAACACTGCCCTGTGCATATTACACTCCAAGGTGCATATCGCATTGCACGCGCTAGTGCCTGTGCTATCTCGCGCTCTCCATTGAATCTGTCATTGCGCACAATGTATTGCATATTATATTTCACGCCCCGGTTCATCTTATATCACACTTTTTGGTGCATAGTTTATACCATATACTATATCTTCATTTTCAATCGTGCTCTCAAGACTATGTTCTATATAACACTGCGTCCACCTACCCTTTTTGCGGGCATTACATTTTGCGATGGGGGTGGAGGGTCAGGGGGTGTTTCTGCCAAGTGAGCCCAGAGTCACAGTCACAAACGTCCTCTTCTTCCTGAATAAAAATGAGATTATGCTGCATACTTGTAAATATTTTAAGTAGTTCGCACAGACACACATTATAGAAACAATAAAGTTCCTAATACCCACCTTCTCTGAACAGTTAGCTTGCTGCCCCATCCACCTCCTTCCTATCCTCTGTTGTCTGAATCCATGAACTATCCTCCTCCCTCCTGCCATGCATGGTCTGATGTGCCGCCACTGCCCTCCATTTAGCATGATGTCCCAGTCCACTCCTCCTGCCCTCCATTGCCCAATTCTATGGCCCATCATTGACCTCCTGCTTAGCCTCTGTGCTTAGCTTGTCGCCCCTATTCTCTTTCCCCCTGCCCTCCGATGTCTTTGTGCATGCCCCTGCTCCATCCTTTTTGCCCACCATGTTCCATGGACCTGGCACTCCTATCTACTCTGAGTGTTCTGTTGAGCTGCCACTCCCCTCCCACCTGCCTAGCATTGTCAGATGACTGTAACCTGTCCCTGCCACCTCCACCCTGCCTGTCCACATGCCATGCCCCTATCCCCTTCCTCCTGTCCTCCATGGTCCATTTTACTGCCACACCCTTCTGCCCTCCCTGGTCTGTTATGCTGCAACTGCTCCTCCTGCCTGCCCCGCGCGGTCTGTTGTGAGGCCCCTTCCCCTGAACTCTCTTGTCTGTGCCCAGGTCCTGACCCCCCCTTCTATCCTCCATGGTCCTGTGTGCATGCCCCTGCACCCTCCTTCTTGCCCGTCATAGCCATTGTGCTGCCACTAACCCTCCCGCTTGCCATGCATGGTCTTCTGTGCTGCCATGGCCCCTCCCACCTTCCCTGTGTGGTCAGCTAGCTGCCCCTGACCCCCTCCCACCTTCCCTCCATGTTCTGTGTGTATGCCATCATAGTCTCACTGTTGCTGTCCATGGTGTGTCTTATTTCTAGTGCCCATCCTGCCTGACCTCCATGGTCATCTTGCTGCTCCTGCCCTGCCCCCTTGCCCCCAGCCCTCTGTTTCCATGTGCAGACCCCTAATCCCTCCCTCCTGGCTTGTCTGTTCCATTATAATGCCCCTGATCCGTCCCTCCTGCCCTTTATGGTCTGTTATGCTGCAGCTTTCTCTCCTGTCTGTCCATTATGGCCAGCTAGCTACCATTGCCTCTTTCCCCTCTTTTCTCTGTTGTCCATGTTCATGGTCCTGTCCCCTCCCTATTGATTTCTATGGATTGTTGTGCTGCACTCCCGTCCCGCATGCCCTGTGTGGTGTATTGTGCTGCTGCAAACACTGATGCCTGCCCTGTAGGGTCAGTTTAGTGCACCTCTCCATGTCCCTCCTGTCCTCTGTTATCCGAGTCCATGTCCCTACCCCAATTCCTCCTCCCTACCATGATCCAATGTACCATACTTACGAACATTTTGAACTTGGTAAGAGGGAGATTTTGAAAAAAAACTGGGGTATTGATTTTCCCCTTTGAGTTACATTGAATAAGAGGAGATTGTAGACAGGAGACAGATCAAATAAAGCCCATTTGAGCTTAAAAACATTGGACGTTTCCTGGCTGAAACGGGTCTGTTGGCATGTATGGTCGTACTACCACTGCCTCTTCCTTCTGCCCACAATGGTCTATTATATTGCCACAGCCTCTCTTGCCGTTTCTGTATTGTTGGTTTGTTGCCCCTGCCCCCCTTTCCACTGCCCTCCATAGTCTATTGTGCTGTCACTGCCCTTCCTGCCTGCCCAGTGTGGTCAAATTGTTGCCTCTGCACTCTCGTACCTGCCTTCAATTTTCAGAGTCCGTGCCCCTGGCCTCTGCCTCTCAACAGTATTCCAATGAACAACTAGATTGCTAACATTCTATATTTATTACAAAAGTGTGGAACGCCTGACGTCATCTTGATGTAATCAAAACTGTAATACCTAGAGCATTTCCTTTAGAAATTACATAAATGAGAGGGTCTTATCTGCATCAAAATTATGGTTAGTTCTCTAAAAAACTAAAATGAGGACATGTTTTCAAATAGCGACAAATAACTTTTAAATTATTTGTAATCTTTATGTTTTTTTATCCAGTTGACCACTTGATTAAATGTTGCACCTAGGGGAGAGGATGTGGTGTTACTTCCAGAGCTGCAGACTTTGCAACTGGGGAACCAGGTTGGAGTTTCTGCTTCAGCTCAACATTCTGTGATTCTGGTCAAATCACTTAATCTCCCCATGTCTACAACCAAAATGAATTTGATCTTGTGTGATGTAACCAATGCTCATGTAAAGCACTCCAATACCTGACAAGTCTGCACTATATAAAACTGCAAATACACAAAAAATAAGTGTTTTGCACACTTCTGTCATTGAGCTACATGTGGGCTACATCTGGGTGATATTTGTGCTGCATTTGGGCTCTTTTGTCTCTGGTGGCCATCTTGGGAGATTTATTTGTTATGAAGTTTCCTAATTTCCTCATTTACTGCAGTCTCCTCAGTAGGAAATACTTTCAGTTTTTTACTTTGATTCCATCAAGAAGGTATTCAGATATGTCACACATTTGCCATAAATTCTGAATGTTAGCACTCTAGTTGCTCATTAGATCACTGTAAGAAAGCAACTGCTCACCACGGAAGTCTGCTGCTGGTATTAAAAGTGCATGTTTCAGCCTGCATATCAGAATTTTTTAATGAAATGGAAGAGGATTTGAGAAGTCAAAATGTGCCCTAATTTTTCTTTCTGCAGCACTAATCATAATTTCTATGGCAAAATCAACCCCCTCATTTTGTTCCTTTGTAAATTAAATGTTTTAAGTGTTACCACTTTATTCCAATCAAGATGGCTTCAGGTGTGCCATACTTTTGTCATAAGTAAGACTGTTAGCGCTCTAGTTGTTCGTTAGAACACTCTGGGACATTCTATCAATGGGCTATACTTGGGCTACATCTGGGTGATATTTGTGCTACATTTGGGCTCTTTTGTCTCTGGTGGCCATTTTGGGAGACTTATTTGTTATGAAGTTTCCTAATTTCCTCATTTACTACAGTCTCCTCAGTAGGAAATACTTTCAGTTTTTAACTTTGATTCCATCAAGAAGGCATTCAGATGTGTCACACATTTGCCATAATTTCAGAATGTTAGCACTCTAGTTGCTTATTAGATCACCGTAGTAAAGCTACTGCTCACAGGGAAGCCTTTTTTTTTTTTTTTTAAGTTTGAAAAACCTTTATTGAAATAGTGCGTGGTACATCAGTGCAGTAATCACATCATAGCATATACTGTAGCAGTACACATTTCTTCCCCCCCTCATCATACCCTAACCCTGATGAGGTAAACGCCCCCCCCCCCCTCCCTCCCCCAAATATTGTTGATACAGCCACAAGGATCGCATCAGAAAGTTCAACCTGGTACAGTACATGTTATTATCCTTTAAAGCAGTCCGCCATCCACCCCCATTCAGCCACTAACAAAGCAACAGCGGATACCCCATCTGCCCCGGCATGTGAGCTCTCCACTCTCCGCACTACAGGATATCCTCCTTTTCCAGAGTCCATATATTCGATCTATTCCACTCCCCAGTCCGGTGATCATACCTATGCATTATGGCGGGCTCCTTCCCAGGTATTTTCCTGCACTACTCAGGCACAGGCCTCAGTCCCCAGTCCGTCTCCCACCCCCAATGTTGTATCAGTGTCCCTTTCCTTATTCCTCTCTTCTTGTGTTAACAGATATGTGGTTAACGGGCCCCAAATGTCCCTTGGACGCGATCTAATGGGAAGAGGGTCAGCATAGCCATGTAGTTGCTCCTGCCATGTAACCATTGAAGTAATCCACTCTTTAAACTTGGGGGCCCGACCTCTACCCCATCTGCTTGCCACCTGTCTTCTAGCTAGTAATAGCCCCATTGCTAATTTTTTTTTATATTTAGTATTAACAGTTTGGATTAGACCTAAGAGTGCAATCGGGGGGCATGGCTGCATCTGAACCCCTATCATACTTGAGAGGCCTTCGAACGTCAGTTTCCAAAACTCTGCCACCGCAGGGCAGCTCCAAGCCAAATGTTCAAAGCCTGCTCCTGCCCTCCCACAGCGTACACACTTATCATTGTCTCTGAGCCCGAATCTATGCAATTTAGCCGGAGTGTAATATAACCGGTGCAAAAACTTAAAATGAATAAGGCGCAACCTGCTGTTTCCAGTAATAGCCATCGTCTGCCTACAGCTAAATTCCCACTGTTCATCCGTCAATGGAGTAGCTAAGTCTGCATCCCACTCTCCTCTAGCACGACTGGGAGCTGTCGGTATCGCCTCTTGCGTGTGTTTATATAATAGCGATTCTGCATTGCGGGGGGGTGCCGTCTGCAGAAAAGCATGCAGAGGAGCAAATATGGCCAGCTCCGCGGGCAAGTCAGGGGTCACCGCCTTAATGTTTTGCCGGAGTCTGACGTAAAGAAATGTTTCCATTACGGTCGGTACATGTTCACCAAAAAACTGTTCCTTTGTACGAAACTGCCCCACCAGCATCTCCCCAAGTGAAATACCGCAGGCCCTCAAGCATCCTCCGACAAATGCCTTCCTCCATCACTCGTAGCACGGGATTTCGTGCCAGCACCAATTTGGGCGAATACATCACTGAGGACTCCAATTTGCAGGCTAGCCGCTGCCATGCCCGTATAGTACAATCCACTGTGGATGGATCTTGCGCCTGTTCCCTCACTGCCGTGAAGAGGTAGCCGGACGGCGGCGTCGGGGCCATATAGCCATCCTCGACTGCTAAATGAGGCATGAAAGGCGGCAGGTGGAACATATAGGTGGCAGAGTGTGCTTGTGCACAGTAGTAATAGAATTCAAAATCAGGGACCTCAAATCCCCCCTGATGATATGGTAACGTAAGCGCGGCCAGGTTAAGGCGCGCTTGCTTCCCGCCCCATATTAGCCTTGTGAGCTGTGATTTCAGTGTACTAAAGAAGAATCGCCCTGGGTGGAGTAGAATATTAACAAACAAGTATAAAAGTTTTGGTAGCAACACCATCTTAATCAACGATATCCGTCCCGCCATAGACAGGGGGAGTCTCAGCCATTTGTTAACGTCGTCAGTGATCTTATCTATGGTTGTCCCATAATTTAGTTTCATTAATGCCTCCTTATCTCTGGAAATATGGATACCCAAATATTTCAAGTCATCCGATTCCCACACTAGGGGATAATCCATTGGATATGGTATAGTGTTTTCAGTTAAGGGGAAGACCGCCGATTTTGCCCAATTTATTTGCACACCCGATATGACACCAAATTTGGTTATCTCACGCAATATAGGATTTAGATTGACCTGGGGTTTGTTTACATATAGAGTCATATCATCCGCATATAATGAGATAAGTAGTTGCCTAGAAGGATATATCAATGCTTTATCATTATGGTGTTGTCGGAGTGTCGCCGCCAAGGGTTCAATGGCAAGGGCAAACAATATAGGAGATAATGGGCACCCTGACGTGTGCCCCTGAAAATATCAAAGGGTGTGGACTTAGCCCCATTTAAAAGGACTGACGCCACTGGCTGGCTATAGAGCAACTTTATCCAGTTTAAGAAGGTGTACGGCATTCCTATACGTTCCAATACGCCTAGCAAGTAGTCCCACTCCAGGGAGTCGAACGCCTTAGTGGCGTCTAGGAAAACCGCTACTGCCGAACTATTAGGGTCAATGTCCTGCAGCACTGCAGCCAGCGTTTGCAAGTTGTGCGATGTGTCCCGGTTTGGGACAAATCCCGCCTGATCGGGGAGAACCAACCGCTGCATCAGCAGGCCAATCCTAGTCGATAACACTTAAGCAAGTATTTTAGTGTCACAATTTAGTAGCAATAAGGGTCGGTAGGAATCACAAGAGAGAGGGGACTTCCCCGGCTTCAATAACGAGGTTATCAAGGCCTTGTGCATAGTCCCGGGTAGACTGCCCTCTTCCAATGCCGTGTAGAATACGTCCTTCAGAATGGGAGCTAGTATGTTAGCATAGGTTTTGTAAAATTCTATAGGCCAGGGCCGTGTCCTCCAGATACTCATGCAGATGAAGAGGAGTACCGAGCTGAGAAGAGTATAGCGCCCTGTAAAACTCACGGAAGGTGGCCAATTGGTCTGGGAGATTTCGATGTATCTGCCCATGCCCATCCTGTATCTCCGTTATGTAGTTTGAGAACCTTGGGGGTTGGATTGTTCCTGCCAGAGCTTTCCCCGGCCTATCCCCCTCCCCGTAACGTCTAGCCATGTGCGGTTTCCCTCAAAATTTAAGCTCCCTGTCCGCCATCACACCAAATTCCGTCAATTTGTTACGCATGGTAGCCCTGATCTCCCACCCTTCCGTATCTCCACTAGCTTCTTGTTCCAACGCTTTCAACTCAGCTTCCAATCTGGAGAGGTCTCTACGCAACTCCTTAAGATTGCCCCCACCTTTGGATAAACACCATCCCCTAACCGTAACTTTGAATGCTTCCCATACAACGGTCATACTAGAGACCGATGTGATATTGCGCTCAAAAAATCCCGAATATCTTGTTCTAGCTCTGTTCTAAACACAGCGTCCTGCAAGTGTGAAGGGTTGAGGTGCCAGCTATGATATGGGGAGTGTTGCAAAGGAACCTGTAGCGTCACCACCACTGGGGAATGATCTCAATATGTTCGGGCCAGATGGGTCGCATCCCGCAGCCAGTGCGCCATCCCAACCAATAGGAACATGTAATCCAATCTAGCCCAGGAGGAGTGGACTGCCGAGAAGTGTGTCCCCTCCCGCCGCTCAGGTGTATGTGTCGCCAAGAGTCCAGTAACCGACTATCCCCTGCTATGTCGTTCAATATCTTGTGCGTAAGCGTGAAGTGTGTTGGATTGACTCGGGACCTATCCATCCGTGGCTGCAGCGCCGTGTTAAAGTCCCCGCCCCAGATGACATACATGGTGCCTATCTCTTGAATTCTATTCCATAACCTAGTAAGAGTTTGGGGATCATCAGTATTGGGGCCATAGTAGTTAGCAAACGTCACCCCATGAGAATAGAGCGTCCCCCAAATGAGGCAATATCTGCCGTTGACATCCGTATCTATTCCACCTGGTACAAATGGCACCCCCGTTTGAAAAGGATAGCCACGCCACGGGATTAACTGGAGTAGCACGCAAAGCAGCGGTGTGCTGCCCAACGCGAGGCAAATAGAGGCGTGCCACCAGGGCCTAGGTGGGTCTCCGGTAACATAGCTATATCAACATAATGTCGATCTAAGTATCCAAGCACCTGTCTTTTTTTCTGGGGTTATTCAAGCCTCGCACATTCCATGTTGCAATCTTTAATCTATTAAAATCTTGTATGGTGTCTGCCCAAGTGTACTCTACAATAATCTGTGCCTATCACTGCATCAAGAATTACTTTACTAAGGATAAACAGGCAACTTGCAACCAAATACCCCCCTTCCAACTCCCACACCGGCAACCCCAACAGGCCGTGTACAGTATCCCTCCCCACCCAACCACTTATCAATGTCCCACATTGACTATCCCATATCTTCAAATCTTCGGGGGATGCCCACATAGGGAACGCATGTGGCCCACGACCCGCCTCCTCCCTCCTTACTTTCACTCACGCACCACTCCACTGTTAAGTGGGCAGCTGTCGCGGGACGGTAGGGAGGTGCCGAGCAGGACTTCGTGCTGGAGACCAAAAAAAACAAGAAAAACAAGGAAAAGATAATACATCACCAACTACAGGCCCATCAGTCACAGCTTAGTGCCCAGGAAAGTCTTAGAAGGAACCCTTGCCCCAAGGAGGCCCTAGTCCGGGTCCGACAGCGGGGAGTCCGATCCAGAACGTCGTTGCGCCTCCGGGCCACTGGGCGCCATCCGCCGATTCCGCTTAAGGTAATCTTCAACCTGCTGCGGGTTCTGGAAGAGATGCTGCGTGCCTTTATGCGTTATCCGCAACCTCGCCTGATACAGCATAGCATAAGAGATGTCCTGCGCTTGAAGCTTCTTCTTGACTGCGGAGAACTTACGCCTGGCGTCTTGAACTGATTGGGTGAAGTCGGGGTAGAACGCCAGGATGGTATTCTCGTAGTTGACTTGCTTTTTTTCACGAGCCAGCCGGAGTACCGCATCTCTGTCCCAATAATTCAAAAAACGCGCTATCACCGGCCACGGCGGCGACCCCGGAGGGCGGCGAGTCTCCAGTGATCTGTGCGCCCTTTCCACTGTAAGGTGCGCCGAAAAGGATTTTCTGCCAAATAGTTCCACAACCAGCCGTTCTATAAACTCTTCCATACGCCCTACATTTGTGGGTTCCGCCAGGCCAAGAATACGGACATTATTTCTTCGGGAGTGGGCCTCCAAATCCTCATTTTTTTCCGCAATTATCTTTAGTAGCTTGTCCATTTGCGACATTTGTCCCCGGCTGGAGGAAGCACCGTCTTCAAGGTCCGATACCCTGGTCTCAGCTTCTTTTATCCGCTCCTCGTGTTGGTCGAGCTTATGTACCACTGCCTCCATGCGCATGTTCATTGTGTCGATCTTGGTGCCAATGGATGTGAGACTGTGCTTCATGCCCAGCAGAAGGGCCTTCCAGTCCTCCTCCGGTTCCTCCGAGGCGCCGACCTGGGCGTCTTGCGTGTCTCAAAGGGCAGCTTGGTCTGTTTTGTATCCGTGCGACCCATCCTGCGCCTCACCAATCCAGGTAGCAGCACAGACAAGGCGTCAAGAGGGGTGATCAACTCCAATAATTACTCCGAATCCGGGCATGCAATTAACTGCGCAGGGCCACTATCCTCCTCACATGCGTGTTTAACAGCTCTAGTTATGATGACAAATGGCGGCGCATTCAAGCAGTGTATCGCTCTGCCACCCTTGACATCTGCACTTGTACCACTCAGGATGCAGCTGCGTGCATGGAGTGCAGGACTATGTCCGAATTACCATTTAACAGTGTGCTGCCCAGTGGTAAAACAGCCCAGGGCCACGGGAGAGCCACAACTCGCTCAATCCCTCCACCTTCGTCTGCCCTGGGCAATCACCCACCTTCTACCAGGCTTAGTATCTGGTCGCCGAGTCTCCGCAAAATGGCCGCTGGGCTACACCGTCATCCCTCCTGCTTGCAATGACTCTTCACTGAGCGGAAAGACCCAATCCTGCACACCTCTGGCACACCTTCAGCAGTCCCGCTTCGATCCCAGGAATTGCAGACGAGACTCCGAGATTTGCGCTCCCACCTCCAGCTACAGGACGCTGGGTAGTCAATATGGCCGCCACTGTCTGCGCCCCCAAAATCGTCCTAATTCCGGCTCCGTCCGCGCGCCATGGAGGGTAAGCACACACCACTAACCCAGCGGGCGGCAGCAGGGAGCTCCTCCGGATCCTCCGATCAGGGACGCCTCCAGCTGCATCGACGTCTCCCAGCGTCTCACTTGCCGGTCGCCTCCGGTGATACGCCGCCGGGGCTTCCGCGCCCCAGCTCGCCTTCAGTGTCGCCCAGCTCCGGGAGGAAGCACCAGCACGCTTTCCGTGTCCCCCTCCAGAACATCGCAAGTCCGCAAGCTACGCAGTGACACCAAGCCCCCGAAGCTCCAAAAATATCAGGGCAGCTGCTCCCTCACCGCGGCCCCGGGCCTGCCGATCTCAACGCCCGCTTCCTGGCTCCGGACTGAAGCGCGCAGGGGCCGTCCAGAGTAACGGCAGCTACGCTGCCGGAATTCCCTCCGAATATCAGGCAAGTTCGGTACCGCTGGACACAGCAATTCTTCCGCCAGCCAGTGGTGCCCTCGGATGCTAGTTTCTCCGACTCAGGATGGGGATGAAGTGTATTTCCCTGCTCGGCCAGGCAAGAGCCTCACAGGCGTGCGGCCATTTTGGTCGTGCGCCACCTAGCGCCCCCCCCCGCTCACCAGGGAAGTCTGCTGCTGTTATTGAAAGTGCATGTTTCAGTCTGCAGGTCAGAATTTTTTTATGAAATAGAAGAGGATTTGAGAAGTCACTCAAAATGTGCCCTAATTTTTCTTTCTGCAGCACTAATCATACTTTCTATGGCAAAATGAACCCCCTCATTTTGTTCCTTTTTAAATTAAATGTTTTAAGAGTTACCACTGTATTCCAATCAAGATGGCTTCAGGTGTGCAATACGTCTGTCATAAGTAGGACTGTTAGCACTCTAGTTGTTCTTTAGAACACTCTGGGAAGCTGCAGTAGAACACAAAGGAATCAACCGACAGTCTCTGCCCCTGTTGGATGTACATGTTTTACTGAGAATGTCAGACTTCATTCTCACATGACTGAGAAAGATAATGTGAATTTACAGAAAATATGCTCTCAGTTTAGCTTATAGATCACCTTCCAAGCCTTTGTGGGAAAAGCATGAGAAAATAGTTTTCTCTCAAACATGATTCATGATATCACAGCCGAAGGCTTTTTCACATGGTAAAATCACCTTAGAACACACCACAATTCCTGAAATGAGTATGGTACCATCAACAAATGATTTATAATGTAACTAAAGTCTTAAAACCTTCTATTAACTGCAATGCTTTTTAATGAGGTGCTATCATGTATATTGGTCCCAAGATGGCTGCCAACACTTCTTGGATGAAGTACTGACAGCCAATCAGATCTCACGATGAGATGTGTGGTTAGGCTCCGCCCAGATATATCTATCTATTTAACTCTAATTTTCTCAGGAACTACTGAACGGATTTACACCATTTAAGCAAAAGGCACGAGTCTGAACTGAGGACTACCTCTTTGCCAAATTTGGTGTAATTCCGTTCAGCATTTCGGGCTGTAGCTGCGTCAACAGGTCCTATGGGAAAATGCATGGGGAAAACGCGTTTTGGGACCCCCCTTTTTTCTCGGCCCTCGCTTGACGAATCACCATGAAATTTTCAGGATAGGAGCGGACCGGAGCTGGTCAAAAGTTTGAAACATTTCGCGAACATTCGTCGATTGGCGCCAACGTTATTCCAAATAGAATGTTGCGGATTTCCTATGGAAAATAGGTCCTAACTACAACTACCTACTGGCGACTGCCAGTAGGTAATATATACATCTCTATATATATATATATATTTAAGAAAAGTAAAAAAGGCTTTATACTTACCTGCGATATACTTAGATTTGTGTTGTGAAGGCATTCTTGGTAAAGGTATGTGCATGGTAAAAGTTTGTGTGGTACAGACTGGTAATGGCTGCATTGTATAGGCTGTTTCCCCTTTGAAACAAACCAGAGTTCATTCTGGTAGGGCTAGGCAACAAAAGTGGGGGATAGTTGATGTCTAGAGGGTTAGGCTTTCTAGGTTAAGATCAGAGCGACTTAACAGGCTGGGTGAATGTAAGGTGGATTGGTTAAGTGGATTTAGCTAAAACCTGCCAGTTCACCAGATTACAGAGCAGCTGCTTCGGTTGTTGGAGGGAATGCTTTGCTGAGATAGCGATCTCGCATTTTTGATCTGGAAAGGATGTTAAAGATTATTATCTTGAATTTGAGGGGCCCCAATGCCTTCTCTAAGCATCTGAGTATTTTTTCAGTTTTTTTTAAAGATCTTGCAAGAGACATATGCCTGATACAGTTAAACACGTCTCCTAAAGAAACACTTTTTTTTCTGCAAAAGAACTTTAAGGGGTTTTAATTTTTTACTTTATAAACAAGTGTATTGAAAGGAAATGTTACATAAGTCTAAAACATAAAACTGAGGAAGGGGTAGAATGGGGAAGGGTAGGGGTCAAGGGCCTAGGTCCACATTAATCTTGGTGAAGGCTGGCAGTATAGGTCTATTTTTAGCAAATTTATGTGGAGACAAGCAGTCAAGAGGGATGATTAAGGTGTAGGTCCTGGAGTTCTGTTTCGTTGCACTGTGGAGTACGGGGGGGGGCAAAAGCTGATAAGGAGTTGCATCCTGAAAAGACAGTATTATTGATCGAAGTAATGTCATTTCGCAAAGTTATGTGATTGAAAGCAGATATTTTAGGCAACTCATTGTTGGTAGTGTTTGTGATGGTCTCTTTTTATGCTACTAATTCTGGATAGGAACCTTCTGTATAAGACACAATAGGACGTATATTGCAAGTCAGCAATATTAGCAAGTGAGATGCAGCTAAGAAAGGAACACGACAGATGGTTCCCTAACCCAAGGTAGGCTCTTCAGCTTCACCAAAAGCATAGGGTAAATTTATATATGTTTTTAAAAGCAGACTCATTGCTGAATAGATTAAGGGAGCAGAGAAAGTTTCAGATCACATTACAACACAAATCACTATAGATACTATTCCCAAAGCCAAAGATTCTGCGGACTCAGTTGCAATATTGTAAAAGATCTAACGCTAGTGGAGAATATTAAGAAAACAAAATGATCATGAGAGGTAGACAAAGTGGGGCATGCGGGATGATATAAAGGCAGCTTTAAGTAGTCATATTACAATTGTGGCTTCACTCAATAGAATTACTGACCTTGTGAAAATTGCATGATTTTTACGTTATCCCAGACGGTGTGGTGAGCGGTTGAATCAGTGCATATTCAGCTTCACGTTTAACATCTGGATAAAGTAATGCCCACTCTGATAAGAACTACAACAAACATTTTATGACTGGGCAGTACAACTGGGAAACTACTGGCAAGTAAGCCTTTAATACTGTATTGGCATTTATATAGCTCTTATTACCCTGACAATGCTCTAACAGTCTTTTCCAGATGGGTAGCATACCATACGAGATAGGATTATGTTATGTTTAGAGGCATGTAATTTAACTGGGTTTTAATGTGAGTTTGTTCAGTTAGTGTCAGTCATATCTGGAGGATGTATGTGTGTACAGAAAGGTTTATCCTAATTCTAGGTGCATTGTCACAGATGCCCTTTCTGGACGAGTAGCATGCTGCCCATGGGTACCTGTTGCTAACCTGTGTCACATAAAAAAGTAGGTATTAGTCATGTTATTTTAGTTTAGGGGGTTGCCTTCTAGATGGGCTTCTAATGCAAGTTTGAGCAGTTAGTGTTGTTATTATGTGTAGGTTGGCTATGTTTGCAGATACATTAGTGCCATAGTTAGGAATAGTATCATAAATGTTATTAGTCAAAGCTGTTTGTATTGAGGTTGTCATGCTTATCTGTGCAAATGCAATTTGATAACCCGAGTTGTTGGCTTTCCCCGAGAGGATTTGATTAGCCTGTAGGGTATATTATATTTGTAGGTTATTGTTTGTGTCCAACAAGCAGTAGGCATACTGGTGCACATTATGCAATAACGATCCAATAACTCTTATGTAGATATGGGTTTTTGGCATTTAGGCAGTAACATTATCTGGGTCGTCGAGTATATCATTTACAGTTTTGATCATCATGAACTGTTGAGGGATTGTTCTGATATATTCAGGTATGTAAAGAACAATGACTTTACTATCCCCCTGAATTATAAGCAACTCCCAATGGCTGGTATCTTTCCCAGACTCGAATTGCATAATTTGGCAACTTGGGCCTAGAAGCATGAACCTGCATTCCTTTTTACTATACTGTGTTATGAAATGTTGCAGAGCTAATCTAGAGCATAGTGTTCTTTTCTAAATCATCTCTTTTTGTTTCAGTTGCCACAAGACTGCGCCCTTGCTGTTCAGTTCTTGTTTATGATGCATCAAATGTTAAAGTAGTTCTTCTGGTAACCAAGAGCCAGTAGACGTCTTAAGCACAGGAGAGATGTGAATTTGTTTGTCTACATGTAGGAGTTACCTTACTTTTGCATTCTGAATTCTTTGGCGTTTCCTCATATGTGAAGATGATACTCTGTGGCAATAAACCATTGCCATAGTCTATTTGTGACTCGATGAGGGAAATAGTTGACCGTACTTTGTGAGCGAATCCTAGACAAGGGAAAATAGGACATAGAATCCTCATTGTATGGAATGTTGATTTATGTTATTAATTGATTTCCCTTTGGTATAAGAGATAAGGCCATGTCCATTATAATTCCCTTTTTTTTCACTTCCTTTGAGGTTCTTGATGGTGTTCCAACTCATCAGGCCAACTTGTTAATGGGACACAGGATTTGCAATCTTCACATGTTAGGATCTCAGTTTTGGCGCCGTTGTTTGAGATGGTTTGCATTTGCTTTCGGACCGACCACCTAGTTTTGAGGTGTCAAGCTAATTTGGGTATCATCTGTGAAGTTTGAATATATGAGTTCGTAGGATTTGTTGAATTCCAGGAGGGGATTGATGCAAAATTAAAAAGTAGTTGAGATATATTTTAACCTTGAGAAACTCTTGTTTTGTAGCTGTAAAGGCTAAGATGGCAAACAGAATTAGCACAGATCTAATTAAAGTTGATGAGTCAATGGTTAGAAAAAAACTGGGTCGGATTTAGTCTATCTGGGAATTTGTCAATCGCTTTATTTTCTGGAGGGAATGAGTGAGACCTATATATTACTAACTCCCAATTACAAAAACTGTCACCTGAGCAGATGGATCATATCATTTGCCCATCACATATAGTGTAGAAATTCTTCAATGCAACTTATCTGAGAAAGATCTTTTCGGATCATAACCCGCGCGAAATAGTCATGACATTGGGGAGAGTCCCTACCCAATACCCAAGTGGCGCATGCAATTAACAGAAAGGAGTTGGCCTAACGGCTAGGACGGTCGACCCCGAATTTGGGGAACTGGGTTCGAGTCTCGGCAATGACGCTGAACATCCTGTGATTCAGGGCAAATCACTTAATCTCCCCGTGCCTAACAAAAATGAATGTGTCCTTATGTAATGCAACTGCTGCTATGTAAAGTGCTCTGATACCCGATACCTTCGAGTCAAGTTTGCGTTATATAAAACTCCGTAAAATAAAAAAATAAAGAGGATGTAGTATTTAGAGACACCCTAGATACCACAATAGAAGCCTATTTTACCAACAGTGAGGGTGCGACATCCACACCACTCATAGAGTGGGAGACATTTAAGGTTGTGAATAGGAGTGTGTACATAGTTACTGCAGCGGGTACCAGGCACTCCGTACTCTGTGATTTACAGCACACAGAAACACAGCTGAGACTTCTTGAACAAGAGGCAGTGCACAATCCCACACGCTTAGGAGACCTACTAAGATCCAATATGTGGAGTTATTGCAGTGTTTGCGGCTTATAGACTATAAAACATTCTCACCAAGGATACACTCCGAAGGTCATAGGGCCGGGACTTTACTTGCCTGTATAATCGGACCACCAATGTCCCTACTCTGATCCTATCCATCACTGCACCCTCCAAGGCACACTCCACCACAATTTGAGATCAATGAATCCTTTCGCTCTTATTGCACAGAGCTGTATAGATCTAGGCCCACTCCACCCTCTGTGGAGAGAGACGCCTTACGACTCCCACGGATCTCAGTGGCATTGCATGTGATATTGGAGGCCATTGCCATTGTTTAATCATTGGACTTGCTTTTTAAGGTCATGCTTTATCTTGGTCTTGGACGTCTTCAAGTACAATTAGTAAATTGTTCCCAGATATACCAGAATTTATATCTCTTACTTACCCTCCCACACTTATCTAGATTGTATGTTCTCTGAATCGAGGTTAGCCACTCTATGTGTTGGTGATACTGGTTTTTCCCACTTTATACAAATTTCTCTTCTGGCCAACAATTTTAGTAGGAAAAGGATATTTTCGCTATCTTTATGTAGTTTCTTATAGCCTGACGTATTCTGTTCTATCCCAAAAACAACAAGATCCAAGCTTACCTTGATTGGTAGACCCAGGAGCAATGTGAGAGTCTTACCAGCCTCGTTCCAACACTGTTAGAGAAGGGGGCACTTCCAAAACGTATGTAGATCATCCGCTCTTTCCCCCCCGCATTTTGGACAGCTTCGCACATTTTGCTTATTGATCTTGGATAGCTTTTTCGTAGTCCAATATGCTCTGTGGGTGGTAAACAGATGTTTGCTGTGGGGTTTTTGTAGATTTGTTTTATGGCTTTTTGGCAGGTTTTTCCTAGGTTAAACTTCCCTAGGGCTTCATTCAGAAAAGACCAGCTGACTCTGTCAAATGGTTTGGCAACATCGAAGGTGATAATAGACAGCGGAGTGTTGTAATGAGTGGCTACGTCCATAGCTCCAATTAGCTCTTGGGTTAATTCTTGTATTTGTCTCCCTTTGATAAAACCTTTTTGGTTTGGGTGGACTAAGAACCCTGCAACCTTACTAAGCCGTTTGACCAATATTTGTATATAGATTTTGTAGTCTGTATTTAGGAGTGATATTGGCCTCTAGAATTCACATTTTGTTGGGTCTTTACCTGGCTTTAGCAGAATAGATATAATGACCTCATTCCATGAATCAGGGAGGTCTTTCTGAGCTAAAAAGATTTCGTTCAAAAGTTCAGTCAAAGGATTGATCAAAACACTTTGCAAATTAACATATAGTTCATTGGGAAGTGCATCCGGCCCTGCCGCTTTTCCTCGTTTGGGCTTTTAATCACTTCTCTCACTTCATGTGTCGTGATTTTTTGGTTAAGTTCCTCCTTCTGCTCTTGCTTCAGAGATGGAAGTGGTATTTTTTCCATGAAGCTGGTTATTTCTCTTTGAGTAGCCAAGGATTCTTCCAAGTATAAATCCTCAACATTTTTTACAAAAGCTTCTCTGATTGCTGCATTGTCGGTGCTGTCAGTACTGTGGGGTTGATTACCTGTTTGAATACTTGCTACCCGATTTCGGGTTTGGTCTGTTTTTAATTTCCACGCAAGTATTTTCCCACATCCTTCACCGTATTCATACTACAAAAGTTTACTTGCCTCCCATTTGTTCTTTATTATTGTTTCCAGAATGTCTGAAAGAGCTTTCTTCTTTATTTTTTTCTCTTCGTCCAGTTTTGCTATTTCATTCTGTTTAGTTTTTTCTAACAGTTCCCTCTCCACTGATTTTACTTCATTTTCTACCTGTTTAATGAGAGACTGGGTGTTATTGTGTTTGAAGGTGGCGAGATTTTTTATCTTCCCTCTGGTAACTGCTTTATAAGTATCCCAGACTATTTGTTTTGCGGTCCCACCTTCATTTAAGTCAAAAAAAGAAACGGTTTCTGAAGCCAGTGCTTCTGTATTAAGAGGATCTACAAAGATACTACGGTCAACAGTCCACCTTGAAGGGGGAGAGGTGATTCTAGGCGAAAGTCGCAACAGAACTGTCGATTGATCGGATAAGTGCGTTGGTAGATGTTCTACTTTTTGTGTGATACTGGCCAGTCGACTATAAGAAAAAAATGTATTCTAAAGGCGTGGTTATGCTTCTTGTTCTGAAACGTGAAACATTGACCCGTATCCCCTTTTTCTTTCCAAATGTCTATAATCCCCAGATCTTTAATGAAGATTCCTATCCACGCTCTCATTTTTGGTAGATTCGCACTGTTTCTAGCGGACGTCGGTCCACATTAGGGTTTAAAATGATATTAAAATCACCACCCATTATGATTGGGGATTGGGTGTTCAGTAACTGTGCGTATATTTTTTGAAGTGGAGTAGGGTCATCTATATTAAGCCCATAGTAGCCCACCACTGTATATAGGGAATTAAAAATCCTTACTTTAACTATCACCCATCTCCCTTTACATCCACCTCTGCATAGTCAATTCTTGCCTTAAGAGATTTTTTGAAAAGGATTGCCACTCCTTTCGTGCAACATTCTTTGTTTGTGCATACATATATATCCACTTCTGATGTTTAATTATGACAGCCCATTCCTTTTGTAAGAGGTGGGTTTCTTGTAATATAATAATCTCACTGTCTATTAACCTTCAGGTACTCCATGATTGTCTGTCTGCGTCTTTTTATTCTAAGACTGTTTACATTCCATGATAATATATTAATTGCCTTCATATTTGATTATTTATTTATTTATTTTTTCTCTCTTACAACTCCCCTAGCACTTTTCGCCTTTTTCTCCTTTTCCTGGATCCTATCTTCCCTATCATTGCACACTTTTCTCCCCCCCCATAACTTGCTCCCCACCCCGTTTTATTTTTATTTTATTTTCAAAGTGTTTCATAGTGATTCTTTACCTTTTCCCTTGCCCCCCCTCCCCACCCCCAGGAGAAGCCTCACATTTCTTCTTTGGACAGGATCCTGTCCTTTTGAGCCCTTCATCCTCCAGGTGAGAAATATACTTTATTTTGTTTTACGTGGGGCCTTTTTGTTGCTTTCTAATCTGATCAGTTAGGCATTCCGCTTCTTTAGGATCACGGATGTTGTGCATTTTATTCTCCCACATAATCCGTAGTGAGGCGGGAAATAGCATCTGAACTGTCACTCCTAGGGATTTTAGTTGTGGCATTAACTGGCCTAATTCCCACTGTCTGTCTTGAGTCACCTTGGCAATGTCTGATCTAATTCGGAAAGACCCGTCATCTTTACTGAAGGACTCTACCTTTAGTGCTTCGCTGAGGATTTTCTCTTTGAGAACGTATGTTTTAAAATTAATTAGTATCTTCCTCGGGTTCTTCCTCATCTTCCCTCTACCAAACGGGTCAGGGTGAACTCTTTGGATATCATCTGCCTAGTTACTCGCCTTTGCCCAGGGGAATGTCTCTTCCAGCAACATGATTCTAAATTTCCTAACATCCTCCCCCGCTAGGCCCTCCGGTATGTTGAGTAACCTCAGGTTATTTCTTCTGTCTTGGTTCTCCAATGATTCCATCTTGTCTCTGATTTCCGATTCTGCGTTTTTCAGGATTTTAATCTCTTTCTGGTTTGTTTCCACTTTTTTGCTTATGTTGTCTGCTGTCGTCTCCACAATTGTCACTCTTTCTATTAGAGCGTTGATCTTTTGGTCCAGTGTCTCACATGATTCCTGAATTTTTATTTGCTTCCTTTCTGATGTTGCAAAATTGGTCCTCATTTCCACAATCAAGGCTTCCACTAACTTCTCTGTGTTGATCTGCGATGGAAGGTTTTGTTGTTCCGCTTGCTGTGCGCCTGCAGCAGCTGCTGGAGTTTGGGTTTCTGTGATCAAGTCCCGGGGATCTGGTGATTCCAACGCTCTATACCTACTGCCGTCCATTTTTCCTGAGGTTTCTGTTACCCCTACTGCCCTTCTCTCTGTTTCCACAATCCTTGGCCCTACCTGTTTTTTGTGTATTTTGAAATATGACCTCAGAGAAGGAGTGATTTTTAATCTAGTGTCAGGGCCGGTGGCCCCTAATTTCCTTCTGCTTGCCCGGGACAAGGGGGCTCGAGGTTATCCAGAGGCGTGTGCTCTCTCTCTCTTTTTGACAGGTTTGGATACTAAAGTGACCCATTCCTTAGCAGGATCTTAGGGGTTCAAAATGCTTTCCTTCCTACTTCTGAGGCAGTAGCTTTTGGTTTGTAAGGACCCCTGTGTCAGGGAGGGCTGATGTGCTTTCCTCTCTCCACCGTACATTCATCAAAGTTCCACTGCCTGATGTTTTCCCCCGTAGCAGATTTTTCCCTTTTCCTCCCTGCCCCACCCGGGACCCAGTTTCACTTACCCAGTGACCTCGCTGCGAGCCTTTGCTTCTTTCTGCCCCTTTTAGTCGTGCAGAAGGCTCTGGTGCAATCTCGCTGTCTCCAGTGCTGCTGATGTGCCTGCCTAATTCAGCTTGGATCGAAGTTCTTCCTCGCAGAGGCACTCTGGCAGCGGCCCTCCTGCTGCTGTGGCACGCAGTAACCTCTTACGCCCATACACCTCCGGGCCAGGGTGTGCCGCAGCTTGTTACTGCCTCTCTCCTTCCAGGTTCCAGTGCGTCCTCCACGGCCTTGAACCACGGCCGATCGCTACCCTTGACTCCTCTGCCTCTGCTGTATCCCCGCTTGTCTGCAGTAAGTTTTCTGATTTCAGTTTCCCGCGGAGTCTTTCCCGCTAGTGTTGCAATTTCGCAAATAGATTAAGTTCTCAATTTAACCATACTATATTCATTATATCGTCATTCTCAGACCCGGAGTTTCCGATCCCCGACCGGACTCGTCAGCCGGCCGCAATCTTCTCCCCGCCCATCGGTGATTAATATTGTGTCGCCATAGCTTTGAAAATCTTGCCGAGAATAACCCGGGGCTGTTCTTACAGCCTTGGGGCAGGCGACAAAACTGACACTGAGTGCCAAGGGCAGAAGATCAAGTCAAATATCGGCTTTCAGGAGCTATATTTTGGCAGAAGAATCCATTTGAGATATCTAGTGTTGTTTTGTATTTCTTCCGCACAATGTTATTCATTAATGAGGCACTATGTGCGTTCTGAACTGCAAATGTTTTTGTGCATGTGTTCAAGTGTCTGTAATCTAAAAAAAATTGATATGTGTTGTCAGGTTTCATGACGGGAAACAAAGGGTTGTTCATTGGCGAGGTGCAAGTTTTAATCACACCTTGGTATTCAAGTTGGTCTAAGATTTCTTTGACCTGTTTCTTCTCTTCATTTTTAATAGGGTACTGTCTCTGTGGAGTTGGAGTAGTTTTTAATGGAATTTCGTGGTGTTTGGACTCCACGTCTCACCCTACATGGTTGCTGTAAAATGCCGAAGCTAGCGTTAGTGTCCACTCCTGCGCGTATGAGTGCTTTGAGAAAACAGGAACGAGGTCGAAAAAGTAGGCAAAATGACGCTTTCACCTTTTGGGCAATCCATTATAAATTCAGGCGCCCAATCTTTTTCAGCAACCAGGATGTCGTATCTAAATGTCAATGCTGCTTCCCCCTATATGTTGCTCAGCATAATTGCCAAGACTTGGTCAAAATGACCCATCAGTTTCATCCCCAAGTCAAGGCAGGTCCTGCCCTGTCCTTATTCTGTATCTGTTTTAATACTTCTGGAATAATTGATATGGTTAGGGTACCGTGTATTCTAATGTAGACTGCAGCAAAGCTTGTTCACTATGTGGTACAATCCTCCAGTGAGGGAACCATTCCCATTGGCAAGCAAATAGTTAACATTCTGTGTTTTTCCTGCGGACCCGTATGGGGAAATACTGCCTCCAACTGTGCCATGTTTTTTAGCAATCCAGAATGGTACTTGATCCCTTTTTCGATGGGAACACACCCATTATTTCTTTCAGTGACTGTGGACTAATTATTTGTGTGTGATGGGACTGGACTGTACCAGGTGGAGCATATCTCGCAGGTTGTAATGCGAGAGTTCGCATGACGAACTGGACAATATGTCTGTATAGCCTGACTACTTCTTTGTAATGTGTATGCACTTCCCCTACTTGGAGTGTGTCTATCTCAGGATGTGGAGTGTAAGCCGCTAAGACGGGCCATGTCGCTCCTCCTATGCTGAGCGGACCAAGTCTTACGACCGAAGTTGTGTGATTTAGGGCGCCTTTAAACCAGTTTTTAAGTTGCTTGTAAGTTAACGGACCTGCAGTGCGCTTGTATGGGATGTATTCTTCCGGTGGATCCACTTCCATGTATTCGTGAAATAAATGTGTCTGTGGATCTGCAGGTGTGAATTTCACTCAGGAATAGAATACCTCTGATCCGAAAACCTTGTGTGCCTCAATCACGAAGGTAACATGGCCACCATTTGCAGGTAATCCATGTTCTAACAATTTCAGAGTCACTGCCTTTTTGCAGTTCTCTGTAATGTTAAGAGCGTTAGCAAATTCATCACCTTCCGAACCTCCACTGCTAGTCGCAGGTTCAGTCATTTTGAAAGGAGAAGAAAGTAAAGGTTTTAAGAGGTAGGGCTTAGCACAATATGGGAAACTTTAATCTTTTACAAGCTTGTCTAAAACCTTCAGCCAATACACAGGGTGGGCCTGCTTAGCTGAGGCGGATAAACCTTCCCACATCAGACGCATAGCTGCTATTACTAATATGCCTGTTCCTAAAACCCAAAGCGAGGTACGCTCTTTTATCGGAATAACTTTGTATTGTCGGCATTGGAACCCAAACTACTCCCTACTAGCAAAACCCCTTCTTTACCTGACCACCAAGGACGTGCATGAACCTTTGCCTTGGACACCTGCATGTCAGCAAGCTTTCGAACAAT
Organism: Triturus cristatus; assembly: GCF_964204655.1. NCBI lineage: Eukaryota > Metazoa > Chordata > Amphibia > Caudata > Salamandridae > Triturus > Triturus cristatus. The sequence continues at coordinate 678,005,932 of NC_140593.1, read as the reverse complement.
TAAAGGTTACGCTTTGCTCTACTCCTGTGCTTGGTACTCCTGACTACCAGAAGCCTTTTGTGCTCTACTTACATGAGGCGGATGGTTGCCCGCTTTCTGTGCTAACACAGGGTTTCGGTGGTAAGCAGAGACCCTGTGCTTACTTCTCCACTATCCTTGATAATGTTGCCAGAGCTCTCCCGAGCTGCCTGAGAGCTGCTGCGGCGACGGCAGTTTCTATCAGACAATCAGCAGGGCTCGTCATTGATACTGATCTCACAGTAATTGTACCTCATGCTGTGGACACGCTTTTGTACAAGACAAAGATGCAGCACCTCACTAGTGTACGTCTCACTGGATATGAGCTGACCTTATTTGCTCCGCACCTTAAGATCAAACGATGGGCTACTTTGAAACCAGCCACGTTACTACCCCTCCCTTCGGTAGAAAAGAACAGTGTGTCCATGATTGTTTATTTCGGACTGAGGAAGAAATGAAGGGAGGGGTAGACCTGACTGATGTTCCCTTATCTGACCCCCAAGGGGAACTATTTGTCGATGGCTCTTGTTTCAAACTTCAGGATGGCACCACTACTGCAGCCTATGCAATCAACATGTTACACACTGTGGTTGAGACATCTCCTATTCCATATCAGTCGGCCCAAGCTGCAGAGTTAGTTGCCCTCCTTAGGGCCTGTGAGTTGAGTGAGGGACTGGCTGTTAATGTCTACACAGACAGCCAGTATGCTTTCGGGTGGCCCATAATTTTGGGCGCCTCTGGGCAGAAAGAGGGTCCTTGACCTTGCATGGGCAGAAAATACAGCATGGTCCACTAATACTTAGATTGTTATCAGCATTGATACTTCCTGATAAGCTGGCAATTGTAAAATGCAGGGCCCACAAAGCTTTCACAGATGATGTGGGGAGGGGAAATGCGTTTGCGGATCAGACAGCCAAGGAGAAAAGCTAGATCAAAAATGAACAAGATGTTTGTGGCAGGTCCCGCTAGATGGGTTCCAGACAATGGAATGTTCGAGGACACATTGGAAAATGTTAGGGAGATTCAGATAGATGCGACTGTAGATTAACTGGCAATATGGGAAGAAAGGACAGGACATCTGGATGAGGATGGGTGTTGGACTGACTTGTCAGGAAAACAGAGATGGTTGTTGCCCAATGCCTATGTTCTCCCTGTTGTTACTATGGCCCATGGTCCAGCACACATTTGTGCCAAAGGAATATGCAAGCTACTGGACCCAGTATGGCAGAATGACAATATCTCTATGGTAGCCACACATCTAGTAAAGCACTATATTATCTGTCTGAAACATAATCCTGGGAAGGGCACCCCTACACCTGCAGGTAACATTGTACCGCCTTCCTTCCCTTTTGAGGTTCTCCAAACGGACTTCTTCGAAATGTAACGAGTAAATAACCTGAAATAGGTACTAGTGGTAGTTTGTGCATTCAGTAAATGGATTGAGGCTTACCCTACTAAATAGAATACGGCCATGGCGACGGCGAAGGCACTTTTAAAAGAGTACTTCCCACGCTATGGATTGCCACACGTGATCTGGATTGACATTGGAAGTCACTTTAACACAAAATTCATTGATTTGGTGTGCAAGGGCTTACAAATTAAGCAAAAGTTCCATGTGGCAAACCACCCCCAGTCAGCAGGCCTAGTTGAGAAGTACAATGGTACTCTCAAACTGAAATTAGTGAAAATCCAAGAGAGCACAGGGTTGCGATAGCTAGATGCGTTACCTTTGGCGTTATTGTCTACGAGAGTGACTGCGCATTCTAGAACAGGATTATCCCCCCATGAGGTGGTCTTTGGGTGCCCTGCTAATGTCTGGGGCGTCCCAAGACCTGAGCACTTCTCCGAGATAGAGTACCCCCTGTTGATCGCTTACTTGTATGAGTTGCAAACAGTACCAGAGGGGCCCGGGTACCAGCTGCAGCCCGGATGCTGGGTAATGATTACAAACGACAGACCAGTTTGGAGCCGAGGTGGAAGGGACCTTCCCAAGTGTTGCTTGCCTCCCGTACAGCCATCAAGCTAGAAGGCCGGAAGAACTGGGTGCACGCTTTCCACGTGAAAAAGGTCCCTCTACCACTTCCGTATGACGTCTGGGTGCGTGAAGGCATCGCCGATCAGGAAGGGGAGCTAGTGCCCTGCTTCATTCCTTTCTCAGACACCCAGTTAAGGGGTGCGCAGACGGACGAGGAAAGTGACGAGGCCTTATTCGAGGCGATCCTCCCTGAGATAAGGGCCGCCACGGATGCTCCCGCTTCTGGTGTACAGACATCTGAGTCTCAATTTCCAACTGAGCCTGAATTCTTGCCTCTTTTTGTTGATGAAGAAGTGCCTGGGTGTGTCAGGTACAATCTGCACCCCGACGGAAGGACAGAGCGCCATTAGGACACTAGGACAGTCCAGGAGTCAGGGACGGACTCAAGCTTAGGTGCTATGTCCCAGGCGCCTGGCTTAGAGTGAATTACCACGGAGCACTGCACAGGACACTGGACAGGATCGTTGAGGGTATTTGCCCGGGTGGGAGGTTGCCCTATGCTGAAAGAAGAGGATTGTTTCCAGCAAGGGCCGCAATTGTTTTCCAGCAAGGGCTGCGATCACGCGGCTCCCCCTTGGGAGTGCTTCATAGCACTGTCGTTGATGAACAATAGGAGCCTACAGGCGAGGCTCAGAACGGACACTGGGTGAAGAATAACCCTCTGGTTGGTTGTATTTTTGTTTCTCCAATTCCTAAAGTACTTTCTAAGAACCCATTTGGTCATGTAACCATGAGGGGGGAGCAGCCTTTAGTAGCTTCTTTAATGCAGCATAATGGTCCTGGATGGTCCAGTTGATCTACTGGGAGCAGGGTAGTGTGGTGGTGTTCATTCTGTTGGTGACTATAACACTGTCTGGGGTAGTCTGGTACTTAGAGGAACAACACCCTGTGCATACTCTGCTAGGGACTACCCCGGCTCCAGCTGAGCGTTCGTTTATTACATTGACCCTGCATAAAGAAAGATATAGACAAAATTATACCCAAAATGCACTTATCCAGATGCTCCATCAGGTACACAGCACCACTAATCAAAAACCAAAGGAAATGATGGACGGAGTGTTGAACATTGCAAGCACTCACCCCCAGTCAACTGATCTGGGTTTAATCCATCACCGTTCTTTAGCCCACTCTGCCACCCCAGTTCAGACATGGCCATATGCAAATCAGTCTGACCCTGTGGCTCATGGGAACCGTCCAGCCAGAACTGCCAAGCCATGTCTTCCCTGGACCGGAAACAAGCTTCCTAGGACCGGTTTCTGGTATTTCAGCCGTCTTCAGCCAGGCTTGCTTGAATCCAGTGGCAAAGTGAGCAAGGGACTCACGTCTGAGCATACCCTGCTAACTTATGGCGAACAAAGCAAAAACCAAAGGAAATGATGGACGGAGTGTTGAACATTGCAAGCACTCACCCCCAGTCAACTGATCTGGGTTTAATCCATCACCGTTCTTTAGCCCTCTCTGCCACCCCAGTTCAGACATTTCCTTTGGTTTTTCTTTGTTCGCCATAAGTGGGCAGGGTATTTGTCATATAGGATCCTCCATTGGTTATATGGATGTTTCATTGTCGACTGGAAGTGTATGGAAAGAGCTAGCATCAGCAAAATATTTCAATTTCCGTGAAATCAATGTGGCAGATCAAAAACGACAAAGACGATGGTGTCTAACCCATGAAGGTGCTGCACTTCAACATTTGGCTCTCCAGCCAACCCCAGACGACAGAAGCAGATGCGCTGACAAAAAAGGGGACTCGCTGCACATAGACCCTGGTTCCCCGGTACTAGTACCCTGGCGGGAGCATAAGCCCATAGCTACCAACAACTCTAGTGGAAATCTCACCCCGTAGCAGCCACTGGGGCTGCCATCCACCCTTGTGGGACCACAAGTCCCAGGGTGCAACGGGAGGCAAAACCATCCCCGTCCCCATTGCCACAGCCGCCAAAGGTGAGGGGGAGAAGTCGCCATCACTCTACAAAGAACAGCCTCCCTCACCTCAACGCGGGACGCACTGACACAAAAGGGAGCTCGCTGCACATAGACCCTGGTTCCCCGGTACTAACAACCTGGCGGGAGCATCAGCCCAGGGCTACCAACAACTCTAGCGCAAACCTCACCCCGCAGCAGCCACTGGGGCTGCCATCCACCCTGGTGGGACCACAAGTCTCAGGGTGCAACAGGAGGCAAAATCGTCCCCACCCCCATTGCCACAGCCGCCACAGGTGAGGGGGGGAGTCACCATCGCTCTACAAAGAGCAGCCCGTCCTTGCCCGTCATTGCCAGGAAGAGGCAGGGCAGGGCCAACCCCCGTTTATCCAACTGTTGGACTTGGCTGCATATCCCTCATAAACCAAAGGTACTGTGCCACATGACATTGACTCTATTCGGGTTCATTCTCATATCTCCTTGTAGTCTTTGCACAGATCTCCGGGACTCATCATGGCGAAATTTGTTCAGTCAAACATTTAATCCTGTATATTGTGGGTAATACACTCTAGGGGCGTACCGTAACAAATTGTCTTTGTGCGACGCACCAACCCAATTGGGGCAACAATATGGGCAAAAGGAAATCAATGGAGGGAGTGGAGGCGAGTAATGGCCCGCATGAGGGGGTAGGGAAGTGGAAAAAAGCAAAAAGGTCACATAAACGCGCCGTTAATAATTGTGTGATGGACAGGAGAGACACCCTCATCCATGAGTGCAAAGACATTCTAGGCACAGAAACACCAACACCTAACTCTAATACGCAATTATGATCCTAGAGTTCCAGCACGCTACCCACACCCATCATTCCCTCATTGTTCTGTAAGCAGCCTAGGAAGAAAGTATCGAAGCACACTGATGAAACACCACAAGAACCCACTGGGGCGCAGACGATAGATCTTTCCTCTCAAGATAAACCTTCCGATTCCCCAACTTCGTCACCTAAAACTAGCCTACCTGCCCTTCCCATCCATTGCATGAACAGGTTTGCAGTCTTGACAGGCAGTACTGATGCCTCGGTGGCCCAGATTACATCACCATTGCCCCCACCCCAAACCGAGAGCAGCGAGGAGGTGGCTCTATCACTGCAAGGACTTTACCAGCTCTTTGCTTCTCTTAGACAAGACATAGGAGTTATTAGAGCCAAGATCGATTCACTTGTCGACACGGTCAAAATCTTAACCCCGAGTAACATCTCACACAAGCACAAGCCGCCTTCATGTCTTGCGGTTGAACAGCGCCTACATGCACAGTGAACCTATCCCCCCTCTCACGATGAAAGAAACCAAACAGGTGGTCGAACACTCGCACTTCCCCCAACAAAGCATGATAAAAAAAATTCACCTTCCACCACAGGACAGCCTGTGACCTTAAAACCTTTCCCCTGGAATCTAGTTTCCTTGCAAACCCCTGCACATTGCACCACCCCTACAAGCTTACCAACAAAGTTCCCAATGGTGATTAACTTACCAAAGAGGAATTGTCCTCTGCAAACCTCATATCAAGAAAGGTCAATGTCCCCAAATTAGATGCTGCGGCTGGTTATGAAAGCGAGGATTCACTAATTAACAAGTCAATACACTGGATTCGTCATGTCAGGGTATGCCGCTCCCTCATTCGGGAGGACATTGCCAGGGCCAGGAGATGCACTTCACACACACAACCACTGGACCACATTGAGCTCACCCTGACCAACACAAACCTGGCAGAAAACCTTCTCTCACTTGAGTTTCGCACCTGCTCCCCTGACTCATCAGCAATACAGTTCAGGCGATTCCCAGCAGCACTATCCTTAGAAAGATCAAGTGATAAGCATTTGACAGGACCATAAGAGGCTCGCCTTCCCTAGAATCTAATGATTGACCACTAAATGAGATCCGGGCAGTGCAGCCGCTACAGGTTCTCCCCTCAGCCATTGACCACACTTCCTTAAATGACTCAACCCCTCCACATGCACCCATTACATCTCAAATTCAAGATCTAGCCCTTCCCCGTCAGTTAAAAATTATCTTGTGGAATGTTGCTGGCCTCTGTAGCAAGCAACCACTACCCCATTGGAACGATCTAGTAGAGGGCTATGACATCTGTGTTTTCCAGGAAACATGGAGCCTGGCTCCTCTAGATAAATTGGGTAAGGGAAGGGTTGTCCCTCTGGAGGGCTGATTATATGGGTTAACATTGCCCTTAACTGTAGAATTTCCAAACATCAAACTTCGAGCCCAGACATTGAGGCTCACTATTAAGGGCCCAGGAGGGGGGAAACGCTGGATTTGTTCAATGTTTATATAAGGGGAATGTGAGAAGGTGGCCTGATATATGCTGTCCACTAGTTCTAGTGGGCACCTTGTATCAGTCCAAACAACCCCTTATGGTGATAGGTTAAAGACAACCTTTATTGAAAGCTATCCTAGTGGTAGCTATGGAGAGCAGCCTTCAGGCTAAGTCTTGAAGGAATGTAAAGCAGCTTGTTTTACCAGTCTATGATCAAATGAAAGGACAACCACGCCAGGTATATTTTTAAAATATATGTTTTTAGGTTAACACACACCCCTCTAGTCTCTTTATGAGACTGGAGTTCGAAGTACTTAAGTTACAAGTGAGCAATCATCAGTAATAGCACAAATACATGTTTGGGCCCTAGGGGCGTACCAAACCATATACCAAAAAAGTGGTATAAGAACCACGACTGAACTAGACACAAGGCCTAGAGCCTGTAGAATCGCTGGGACCCCAAGGAACCACCCAAGGTAGTGACACAGGGGACCCACGGGGACTGTATGCAGTGTGTAAACACAACCGCGGGTTCCCGTTATCTTCTAAGGGCAATGTCGCGGTTGGAAATTTAAAGATTAGGGACACTTAGAATCGAGTCAGGACCAAACCCTTTTGGACTTAAGAAGTTCTAGGGCTAGCACCCACAGGAGCACCAAAGTACTTGAGTTACCTCACCCAGGGAAGCCGGGTGCATAGATGTCTTTTGGTGTCGGGTCGCGTCGTCGATTGCAATGGAAGCTGGCAAAGAACTGCTGCTGCCGTGAAGAGGAGAAGTGTCCGAAGAGATCCAAGCCTGGATCTAGGATGTACGGAACCTGAAAGCAGAGGGGACAGAGTCTGGGTCACTAGCCAGTGACCGAGGGCAGGATGGACCAATGCCCACAGATGTCGGGTGCTTCAGGTGAGTTGATGGGTGTCTTGACTCTTCAGCCACAAGGTCCAGGAGGCGTCGATGAAGTCCAAGAGCCGAATTCGCGCTGTCCCATGAAGTCTGTCCAGTGCTGTGGTGTCGGCGACCAGATTGGACCCAACAAGCCTTAGCAACGGCAAGTCACAGGAATTCAGAGAAAGGACTGCATTGCAGACAAGCAAGGTCTGAGGGACTCACCCAGCGAGGGTAAGTCAGGGCATGTCTGGAGCAACCAGGAAAGCCCAAGTAGAAGAGGAGTTGCCTTCGTGGGGACCTGCTAGCCACCGGGCTAGTGATCGCGAAGGAGCCTCGAGCGGTCGCACTTGAAACTGGCCCACGGGTCACTCGTGGAGTGGAGGCCAGCAATCTTCGGTGCAGGAGGTGCTCAAGGCTGGGGCCACTCGGAGCACAAAGCACAACTTCGAGGAGGACCAGGAAGATAGTGTTGCTGCAAAAGTTCACGGTGTCCAGGGGTCACGGTTCCACGTCACCCACGATAGCCACGGGCCTCAGCCTTGCTGTGGACTCGGGGTAGCCCGGGGAAGTCTGAAAATCCACCTCAGGTGATGCAAAGACTTCGGAGTCCGGCGGGAGCTTCTGCGATGTAGACCGGTCAGTTGCTTCTTTGGTGCCTGCCAAGCAGGGGAGTCACTCCTTGACCCCAAGAGAGATTTCTTCAGTCTTCTAGTTAAAGTAGAACGCGAAGGTCCAGGATATATGTTGCAGAGTTTCGTCCAGGGTAATCTAAAGTCACAAGGACCGGGTTCCCATACTTATACTAAGTTAGGGGGTTGGACATACTCTAGGGACCCACCTATGGGAGGGTTTGGAAAGAGGGGTGGTTACACCCATTTCCAGGTAGCCTCTACAACCGGTTTGAACTGGACTATGCACAGGGACACCAAGTGTGCCCCCAGGGCAGGACTTCAAAGCACCAGAGAGTGCTCTCGCCCAGCCCCAATACACATCTGCCTGTCTGGGGAGGTGGTTACACCTCCCTTCGACAGGAAACCTATTGTCCAGGCCTCCCCTCCTGTAGTTTCAGTCAGCAGCAGGAGGCCAGACCTGTGTCTGTGGCAGAGGCATCCATTTGTGATGCCAGGGCTTTGGAAAGTCCTATGGGGTTAGACCAGTGTGAACATGTCTCTCCCTCTATAAGGGTGGAATGCTACCCCCCTCGAACTGGCGGGGGGGGGGGTAGTATTCCAAAGCGTTTGACACCAAACACGACATGTTTTGATGCAGCCATTCCTTATAATGCACTTAAGAGTATATAGTAGGGCTGTATCACAGAACAGCCATAAGGAAGGATTTCCGAAAGCTGCAGAGGGGCTCAGCTCATGCTTGGGCACCCTCTCACACAAAACCAAGCACTCTGCCTTCAGGATTGTCAAGGCCTGCCATAGGAGTGACTTATAGGTTTATATGTGTCTGTATATATAGGTGGATATAGGTAGCCTATACCACTGTAAGGGGTGCAAGCACACCCTTACCCAGGCTGCATTAGCAGACCTGTGGTGCCATTTTGAAGTACTTCCCAGGGGTGGCATAATACATGCTTCAGCCCCTGGTAGGCCTCTGAGGTACCTATGCCCTAGGTACATAGTATACCATATACTAGGGGCGTATAAGGCACTCCAGAATCCAATTAGAAATGTACTTAAGGTACATGGAAACCATTTTACAGAGAAAGCAGATAGACTGGGGCCCTGAATAGCAGGATCCCAGTCCAACTAAGTCATAAACCAGCAAAACACCAGGCAAAAAGTGGGGGCTACCATATAGTCAGATTCCATCTTCCTACATAACCCCCTCCCCCCCAACCGAAAGGAGAGGAGATAAGGCTAACCTTGGCCAGTTGAGCCTTTATTGATAAAGTGGCCATATAACAAAGCACCTCTACTAGCATGGTTGCTCCCTGTCTTATGGTCCACTAAGCTATTCCTCACCCTAAGGGCATTAGAGGATCTCCACCATGGGGAATTACTACCTGTGGTGGGTTTTGGCAAAGTAGAAGACTGGTGAGGTGTCTGAGTAGAGAAGTGAGGCCCTAATAAAGTTGGCCTCAGCTTCCTCAGATCACTTGTCACCAAGGATGCCTTACTTTCCATGACTGTACTTTGCTCTAAGGGTCAACCTCTGGCTGCCTACAGCGGGGGGTTGGGTCCCTTTGGGTGGAACACTGGAGGGGCTGGGCAGGTTTGGAACCTTTGGGTCCCATGTTTTCCCTGGCCCAATAGAGTCCTGCTGGGGTAAGTCCCTACACAATGGTAATGGGGATCCCTCAGTGGGTTGTGGAATTTTCACCTGGCTAGGGCTACTAGCCTGGGAGCCCTTAATCTGCTGATGGGGGGTTCCTCTGGACAGGGGCCCCTTTGGGGTCCACTGACCTTCCTGACCTCTGCAGCCCTGGGCTGGCTGAGGCAGGGTAGAGAGGGGCAGGTTATCTGCTCCAGACTGGGTACCGCCGTGGAAGGTTCCACTGCCATCAGGGGTGTTGCCAGGCCAGGCTACCTCTGGGGCAGTTCCTTCACAAGGGGTAGGATCAGTTCCCTGAGGAGGCTGACCCTTACCTATTGTCTGGGGGGAAGAAGACTTTTCTTCAACCCTTGTGCTCTCTTGTGGAGGGGAGTGGGCCATTATTTCAGGCTCCATCACTCCAAACATTTTCTGGGTTTGGGCTGTGGCCATCACAGCCCCACTAACTCTTTCAGGGATGCCCAGCATTCTTAGATGGGTTTGGTGTTCAACTTCAGCCCAGGCTGAAATTTCCAGATCATTGCCCATCAGGCACTCTACAGGCAAGTTTGGGGACACTGCCACTCTTTTTGGGCCAGTGACCCCTCCCCAGCTGAGTTTGACTATGGCCAAGGGGTGATCTGTTCTGACACCATCAATGTTGGTCACCTGGTATTTAAACTCCGGTAAAAGCTGCTGAGGGTGGACTCCACCTTCCTACAGGGAACAGTTGGGGCAAAGCCTCACCCACCATCACACTACTCAAACAAGGTTTGTCAAATTGTTTGTCCTACTACAGAGTAGTAGTTGCAGGTGATTTCAACAGCACTTTTGAGCCTCTTAGTACAGAAGACATAATAGGGATAGAGGAGGAAGATAGCAAATGGGGCGGCCCCCCACTAACCACACACCCAGTAAAAAGATTGTCACAGATGGCTACTCAACTAAATGCACTCACTGTGGAATATGGGTTGAGGGCAGTGAATGGCAGGACTAGGTCTGATGCCCAGGTAGCCTTCTCTTTCAATAGAGTAACTTGTCCATCTCGTATTGACTATAGCTAAGTAGATGTTAGGTTTTGGCGGCATGTTCTAGATATGGTGGTGGGGAACACAACCGACAGTGACCACAACCCTCTTTGCATGTCATTGATGTTCCCATGGGCACCTCCTTGCTCTATACAAACCACCCACATGCACTCTGTGACCAAAGAGGTGATCCCCTCAAACTCTAGAAGATGCAAAAGTAGAGGCCATTAGGCAAGTACTGTATAAAAACACAATTGAGCTAAGAGAAGGAATTGCAGCCGGGCCCACTCATGCTATTAGCATACACACACGCACTATTGAACAGATTAGTACTCACTTTCAAGTACCGAACAAGCCTACCAAGTCTGTAGTACACTCAAGGAGAGGCCAATCATGGTATACTAAAGAGTGCCGAATTAAGAGGAAGGCCTTGGAAATAGCTATTAGAGCTAGGAACAGTTCAGTCATCAAAGTTGCAAGGAAGGAATACAGAGAGGCCCAGCACCAAGCAGAGTTAGATTGGGACGAAACCCGATGGCATGATCTTAAAAATGCCAGTTTAGCAAGGGACACTAACCTCTTTTGGTCACTGGTCAGACGGGCAGATAAGGGGGATGCATACCAAATCCCCAATCACATTCCATCTCAGGTCTGGCATGACCACTTTGACGAATCATACTCTGGGTCATACGATGTAAGTGTGGAAGGGCAATGCGGCCATTTCCCATTAAATCTTGGGAACGGCGACAGTGACCCCCTCACACTAAACAAAGTCGAGTCTGCTATAAGTAGGATAGTGCCTGCTAAGGACCCGGGACCTGATGGCCTCTCTGAGGACCTGTTCCTTGCAGACCGGGACAGATGGACCGAATATGTCCTCCTTCTTATCAATTTCATCTCCAGAGGATGCCCAGTCCCAGAATCATGGACGGGCGCGGAGGTAGTCCTAATCTCTAAGAAGGGAGCCAGAAAGGACCCTTCCAACTATAGGCCAATTAGCCTCATAGATGCAATGCAGAAGATAGTTGGCAGGGTCATATTGCAGAGAATCCATTCGTGGGCTGAGGAGGAGGATATCCTCTCTCAATACCAGGCGGGCTTCCCGACCAACACAGGAACGGTGGACCAGGTCTTTAGGCTCCTCTTGATTTATTGGAAAGTGGTGGTGATCAGCAAAGGCAGTCTTCACCTCGCCTTTATCGACTTAAAGACTGCCTTTGACCTGGTCCCTAGGAACAAGTTATGAGAAACACTGCGAGCCACGGGTATCCTTCCATTGATCTTTAACCTCTTAGTAGGGCTTCATGAGGGCAATTATGCTCCGAAAAGATGGGGTTCCAGGGACAGCTCACGGATAAGATTCCAGTAAACAGGGGAGTACGGCAGGACTGCGTGATGGCACCCACCCTGTTCTCATTATATGTGAACGGGGTGGTCAGATTTCCGCAAGAAACACCAGCCGATGCCCTGGCCCTGGCAGGCAACAAGGTACCGACTCTCCTGTTTGATGATGATACATTGCTAATCTCAAAGACCCCAGCAGGCCTGCAAAAACTCCTGAACAGGTTCCAACTTTTCTGTAACACCCGGGGGTTGGTCATAAATATCTCTAAAACAAAATGTATGACATTCAATCCACACAAATCATTCAGGAACAACATCACTTTAGATGGGATACACCTTGAGAGAGTCACCACCTCTGATTACCTTGGGATACTCCTCTCAGAAAAAACGCAGTGGAGACCCCATCTTGATAAAATGCTCCTGAACCACAAGCGTGTTGCCGGGGCACTGAGCAAAGAACATCGCTCATCGTTCACTAGACCTATTGCCCCTCTGTATGGAGCCAAGGCAGTTAGTTCGGCTCTCTATGGAGCCGAGCTATGGGGTTTTGACAATCTCAATGAGATTAGTAGATCAGAACATAAGTTCTTTAGTGACCTGATCATGTTACCACGGGCGACCCTTTAACCCCTTTGATATACGATCAGGGCAGGCGCCATTTCAAAGACCTGGCCAAACTTTGTCCATTGCTTTATTGGGCTCGCCTTAGGAGCACCCCTGAACTCGCTAACTATGCAGAGGCTTTCGCAGAAGTAATGGGAAGGGACACCTGTAAGGGGATAAAATGGATATCTAATGTTAAGGTACTGATGATAACCGTTAGTCTTGAGGAATCCTGGGACACTCAAAGCCCACCGAGTAAGGCAGAACTCAAACGCATCTATTGGGACTGGATAGGTGCCAGAGACCTCAGTAACCAAGTATAGGAAGGCTTACGGAAGAATTCTTCCAACACAAACAATCTAGAGGCCTCGAATCTTACTTGGACATAATTAAAATCCCAAGGGATAGGGCATTATATATCCAATTCAGATTTGGCTCACTTCCAGTCCACAAATTCACCGTGAAGTGGCGCCCCCTCACCAGACTACTGAAGAATGCCCTTCCTGTGGGACCTCTAAAGAGAGTGTTGCACACTTCATGTTTGCTGCCCTGCATATGCAAACGCTAGGTCCTGTTGGCTTGCGCCAATCTGCAAACAATTAGGGACCTTCGATCATCGAGTTGCCTTACGCATACTAAAAACTGACCCAAGAACCCTTTATGTTTGCGGAGTCGCTAAGTTTCTGGGCCGTGCCTGGTTAATCAGGCACAGGGCTATACGAAGGGTAACCCAAAACTGATCCAGAATACCTGCGAGCATGTATACCGGACAATTGTAATCTGCAATGTTATATTCTGTCCTCGATAAGGAACATTAAACACTCAATTTTTAATCATGTTTTACTGTTATAATCATATTAATCAAAATGAAATCCTTTTATATGGAGGAAATAGCTTTACATTTTAATTGTCTTGAAATATTGCATTGCTACATTTCATTAATATTAATGAATTGTATCTTCTTCTTTGTAATACTGTTGAATCGAGATGCTTTTATGATAATTATATCGAAATAAAGCTGTTTGACTGACATGTATGACTGTATTCACAACTCATGAAAATGCCACTTGGTTGCAAAATGAAGTACTAGACTTCCAAGGATTCAATGTCACTGAATATTTTAAATGTCTCCAGGAGCGCAATATCACTGAAGATAAAGTTATGCCCGTCCTGGTGATAAATGCAACAGCTAGTTTTTGTGTTCAAGGGTTAAGGGAATGTTTCAGTAGGACAGAGTCATTGTAACTACACATAGCGATTAAATACCACCAGTAGTCCACCATTGCTGACACCCCTGAATGTATATTTCATCTGTGGGGAATATGCTTACACTTGGCTTCCTAGTGGGTGGTCGGGCCGGTGTTATCTCTCCTTCCTTCTGCCTCCCGTTTACATTGCACCATCCAACTATCACAAGGATCATAAATTGCATCGTAGGGATCTTCATGTGCATCCAGTTAAGCGAGTACTTAATCCAGATGATATTGATCAAACAGATACCTCCCTACAGCAATTCACTGATATAATGAAGGGTATTGTACCGTTCTGGGGCCCATGTTTAACAGCCGCAGCATTTGTTGCCTTGCAAGAGTAGTTGAGGGAGTCATCAATATCACTGCTGGTATACTGACTAATATTACAGTCGAGCGCCAAGCTACGAGGCTTGTTTCGCTTCAAAATCGGATGGTTTTAGACCATTCTAGCTCATAGGGGTGGAGCATGCCGTGTCATCGGCAGCAGCTGCTGTGTTTACATACCAGATAGTGCCCGACTGTAAATTCTGCAATACAGAAATTATACAGACTTGTTTCAGATATTCATCAGGACAACGGTTCATGGTCCCTCACAGGGTGGCTCTGGGTCTGCTGGCTTTGTGGGGTTGGAAGATATTCCTTGTTCTGATAGCCATTGCATGAGTCATATTTACGTGTTGTTTATGCATCAATTGTCTCCCAGCCTGTTGCACCTATTGTGTGAGTAAACTCACGCCCTAACATTACATTGCCCTGACAAAATAATTAAAATATCCCCTATGATGATGCAAGAAATTCAGTCCATTATGCTCATAGAAGACGGTATCTTTGAATATTAGATGAATAGTCCTTGATGCTCGCATTTTGCTCTGTTTTGCTTGGAAATATAAATGACTATGCAATCCCTCTCTCCCCACTTAGAATTGTAAAGACCCTGCGGATAGCAATAAAGCTTTTAGCCACATATGCTAAAAGGGGGGTCTGTTAGGTTTGAAATTCCCCTTTTTCTATAATGCAGTTGTTTATGTTATTAGATTAGCAATATGTGGCTAAATAGATGCCATTTGTGTTCACGTTATGCAACCCACTGAGTTATCCCTGTAACATGTAAGCTGTCGTTAGCTCGTGTAACTCCATTCTGTATTTTGTAATCCTTATTAGACTGCTTGGGCTGTGCTTGTACTAGGCTTAGCATTCAGAATTGCTTGCCTCAGCAGAACACCATTCTTGGTTATTATTTTCTTTCCTGTACAAGGCTGCTTGCTAACGAGCAATTATTCTGCTTCTGCATACCACTCTCAATGTGTAACTCTGCTCCCATGTTAGGAGACACTGAGACTCGGCACTGTAGCCTTGGACTACTGATAGAGTGAGCCCATCGGGCAGTTGCTAGCTCATCTCTCTGTGCCTCCTTTGTCCATGCCTGGCTAAGGCCGGTAGTTTTCCACTAGAGGCGTGGCCAAAGTCTCCTAGAAAGGTTTATCATGTATTAGCAAACGTTGGGGAGTCGGTCCCCTCGGCCGACATCTTAGGGTGAAGGTCTGATTGGACTCCTCTTCAGAGTATATGATGAATAAATGTAAGTTTGCATTCTCTACTGTCTGACCGACTCTTTATTTCTGGGAAGGCATAGCAGGTGGTTGTAAGTAACCCGCATGGCCCTAGTGGGCCCCGTCCTCCAGGGTCTCCTACTAGCATTGAGGAATCACTTTCTTTGATAGGGTTTTAGACAAAGGCTTCACACATTTAATACGTGATTCACATGCTCATAACCAATAGAAATTAAGCAAAGTGCAACAGTTGCTTTAAAATACATTTGAGTATTTTCTCACTATTCTGATACATGGAGTTATAGTGTTCACATCATCTGTTCTTAGTACACAAAATTGTTACATATGATGTTATTCAGTCTGGGACAGTTGTTCTGTACTTGGGAAAGCACACTCTGCGCAGACATTTACAGGGAGTCATTTTCTCAGCCATTGATAACAACCGGCCTTTATTATAACACAAAATAGACAGAATTATAAGTCACATGTTAGACGGCGACGTGACGGCAAGATGGACGACAAGACTTAAGTTGTCCTAATTCAGTAGAAGCATACATTTCTAAGCACTAATCATAGACATTTTTCGAAATCTAAGCAATCCATTTTAACAGATTGAATAAATAAAGCGTTCTCACTCTCAAAAGGAGGAGTGCTCAGAAAGAGTATTCTCTACAGAGTGGGTTATTAAGAAATTTCGAGTAGATAAAAAAAGATTTGGACTGCACTGAGACTGAAAGATTTAGGCTTAGCTGGAGTAGACACTAGGATTCTCCTCTAACTATCAAGAAAGGGGGCATTAAGGATGTTGGACAACTTGGAGGACAGCTGCAAGCTAAGAAGACCAACACACACCTCATTTGAGATATGTAAAAAATATAAGCACATCACAGGTCAAATAGGAAATCCCCTGTCATATTGCTTAGTAAGGGGTAGGTAGTGAACACTCTCTCAGACATAGAACAGGAGGCTATCATGACTAGGACATGTACAGAAGTGCGGCAAAAAGGGAATCCTTAAATTTTTTTTATCAATGGTACCACATTCCAGAGCAGGGGCACAAATATGATAGAGCTAAGCCAACTTTGCTAGCAGGAGTATGGAGTTTTCATCTTTTGGTGGTGCCCCTATCTGGTGGACAGACTGTGATATACAGTGTATATGGTGTTGCCCTCCCACATCACTCTGATGTCCTTTTGGGCAACCCAGTTCCTAGCCTTTTTCTTCTTCTTTTAAAAAAGGGAAAGTAAATAGCACAAGCACAGTAAGCAGCAAGACAAATGACAGAGACATGGTTGCATAGGATCTGGATATTTTCTTGCAAACTGAAAAGATAGCGATGCTCAAAGAGAACAGGGGGCACGATTGTGATGCTGTTGGGGGTCCCATGTTGAATTGTTGATAAACTGAGAGAGTTTCCACATCCTAGATATTTAGCTCTAAAAATTGTTTCACCAAACAGGGTGTAGGAAGCTGGCTCTCTATATAGTGTACTAAAAAGAAGTACACTGTGCAGAGAGTCCATTGCATCCCCAATTGGCTTACAGAGGCTTAAGTATATAATACTAACAATCTCTTTTGTGGTAGTGTGGGCGAGCAATTAAGGCTTTTTTAGAGGGTAGTGCTAAGCATTTGTTGTATTCACAGAGGCTATAAATGAGACACACACTAAAAGAATAAATCCGAGACCAAATTAGAAAGATAACTTTCTTTCTATGTATGTTTTAAAACCAAGAACTTTGTTTGAAGGTAAGTACTTTCTTCTATAGAAATTTGTACAAGAAAATCAAACTTTTAAAGTTGTGCGCCTTTACGCACAATGCAATCTTATGGAAGGAAAGGTCAATAATGCATAAAGGTAAGTACAGTCCGTTTCCGAGGTTCATCTTCAGATTTCGGAGTTGTAGTGGGCCAAGGTCCAAAGTACTACCAGTAGTTCTTCGGGAGCAGGGTGCTGGTGAGGCTGGTAGCTAGCGCTACAGAGAAGGGTGGTGCACCTGAAAACAGGCTGCACACAGGGACTTGCGGGTAAGTCCGAGGGCTCCCCCACGGGGCTTAGGTCACAAGGTGTCTTCGAGCAAGGGGCCACATTTAATTCGTCGGGACCCAGGCCGTACGGCTCGGGTGCAGACTGGTAAGGGCATCTGGGCCTGTTTTGCAAAGATGCAAAGATGCATCTCGCGTTCAGGGACAGACAGCTGGCAGGGGCAAACTCAAAGCAGCTGGGCCAATCTTAAAGTGGGTCTTAGTGATACTGACATCCGTCAATGGCTGCTTGGTCCTGGTGTAGTAAGCATCCGGACTTGACTCGCTGTTAGTGTTTGGTGCAGGGCGTCTGGTATCCCGGGCCTTGGTGCTTCACGGCTCCAGCAGGTCCTGGTGTCGTCACGCTCGGTGGGGAGACAAATCTGACCTTCCAGAGCATGATACCTTCTCCTGGTCGTCTGCGTCATGGAGCAGGACGGGCGTCTCCACTGCCTGGAGATGCCTGGGGTCTCATAATAAAGGCAGAGGACCTTTGAAGCTTCCCACCCTGGGATGCCCATCCTGCTTGGAGGAAGTGTGAACACTATCTTCCAGAGCAGGCTTTGTTCTTGCCCCCTGAAAGCGAAGGCTTGCACCTCAGGAGGTCAGGAACCTGTCCGTGGTGGCTGGATGGTCGAGACCAATCAGTCAACACACTAGTAGTCGGTCCGTTTTCAGGGACCCCTCTAAGGGCTCTCTGGTTGCATTGTCTAATAAATCCTAATAAATCCATTACTGGCATCCTTGAGGATTTATGGAGACAAGATGTTTGGTACCAAACACCTTGGAGTACAGTGAAAGCCATCATGTAGCAGGGGAACTAGTAATGACGAGTGCCCAGCCCATGTACTTGTTATGGCTTCCGTGTACACTTGTAATATCTATGGTTTTGCTTAGATATCACAGGGATGCTCATGCAGATATGCCCACACATGAGGTATAGTGCACCCTACCTTAGGGCTGTGAGCCCTGTTGTAGGGGTGTATTACCTTTACTACATGCAATGTTTCGCAGGCATGGCACACAGGAATGTGTGCCATGTGGACTCTTCGGGTTTCTCTGCACCAGGACACTTGGGCTGCGATGGCAGATGTATGAGCTTGGTGAGGGGGCCCTTAGGGTGGCATAATTCGTGCTGCAGCCCTTAGTTGCAATGCCTTAGGTACCAGGGGTACCATTTACAAGGGACTTAAATGGGATCTAAAGTGGTGCCAATTGTTGAACAAAAGGTGCAGTTTAGGGAAAGAACATTGGTGCTGGAGCCCTGGTTCAGCCAAAGTTGTACCAGATACCAGGCAAAAGATGTGTGTGGGAGGTTGTACTGCAACAAAAGTCCAGTTTCCAATGTGGTGAGATAGATACAGATCTCTGCTCAGGGTGTTGAGAGGATCACTGAGGATGGGGGTAATTTGGTTTTGGCAGTCTCTGTTCGTTTGTTGATTGAAGAGCACTCTTTTGCATTTCATTCTGAAAACCTCAATAAAACATGTAGTTTTTGAAGCCTGCAGATGTTCTGTCTAATATTTAAATCTTGTCTTGTATCCATTCTAGACCTCTCGTGACTTTCGACCTCCTTGGAGAAGATAGTCTGGTGTTGGGGAGACTGGTCCATACCTTAGGAATCCTGATGTACTTCGCCCTTCATACTGCGGTAGGAAATAGAAGCTGATTTTAGGTGCTGATGAGCGGGTCGTAAATATAGCCTCTGTTGATAAAAGACACAAGGTTCATTATATTTTTCTAACTACCGAGGATCTAACCGAAAAGTCAAAAATATCCTCTGGGGTGCCATAACATCAGAATAATTTTCCAGAAGACAGAAACTATGCGTTTATTTAAACACAAAGTGACCTGGGCCCTGGACCATTGAAAATCTTCAGCCTTGATTACGAGTGCCTTGTAAAGTTCTGGCTCCTGTGTAAATCAACATTTAGCTGGGTGTCAGAATTATGAGTTTGCCTGTAACATCTGACAGTCAAAATTTAACCACTGTACATTTCAGTAGTGAAACATTGTAACATTTTCTGGGTGAAAAATCTCCAGGTAATGCTAGGACATGCAGAATTTGTGCAGTAAGTATCAAAATCTGGATAATGTGGCCCCATTTTCAAGGGGCAACTTATTATTGGTGTTGTTTATCTCATCCAGTAAAGAACATTCTACAGGATACTGTCATTTATTTGTGCGATAAATAACTTCCACTCATAATCAAGGTCTTAGTATCCAAAATATATATTTCATATTATGTCTGGAGTTTTTCCATTTCCAGTTCTTGTGAAGGTAAACTGAGTGACCCTGCAATTTTTCCTTTCTGCATCTTGCTGCACATTTTTATGTTCTGCATGCCTCATCCTTCTGGCTCTTTTTATTTACTGATTAGGAGGCGCTAGAAGGAATAAGCCACTGCTGAAGACTGTGGCAGGATTTCTTAATCTTGGTACTGGTTATTTTTCATTAGGGCCACCTAAGCCTTGCAGCTGTATGACCTTATCTGGGCCACAAAGGTCTTACTTTGAGGACTGGATTTTGTTCCATTTTGAACCGCACAAAGACCTCGCTAGCTGCTTAGAAATTTGGCATTCATATTGTATTTTCCAGCCCTGTGCATATATCCAGCTAATGAGAGATGCCTCCAGTGAAATGTAAGGGGTGACAATAGACTTTATCCTGAAACACTGGATATGGCTTGGCGTATCTCTGCTGCCCAGCTCACATATCAGAGGTTTACATATAAATCCCAATCTAAATATATGTAAGACTGTGTACCAGTGGGATTTGATTTGCCTAGAGACTCAATGAACACCGCACTTATGAGGCTCACTAAGGCAATACACCAGAAAGTGTTGCTTATTGTCTCTGGCCTATTCCTGTGCCCTGAGGTCCTTCTTTTGGAGCAGACTTCACATAAAGTTCACTGTGATGGTTCACTTATGTATTGGCACAGAAAACATGGGAAATTATGGAAAATATGGTTTTCTTGTTTTCCCATGGACCTAGAATCGTGCCCCAGGCATTTCAATCTCATTTTTGATGTCTCTGTATCCAGTGGTCTCATTCTGATTTTAAAAGCACGTTCCTTGACCTTCAAAGTCCTTGACTTTCAATACTGATGCCATATCTAGGCTTGAAGAGCCTAAAAGAACAGGAACATAGGCCAATCCCAGGTGACACAGAGGATGTTCCTACGTTCTGCTCATAAGAAATCCACACTTGGTAGGGAGTCGTCATCATCATCAACTTTATTAGTTTTTTACAAGAAAACCATACAAGTCAAACAAACCCCTTTAAAAAAGACTCCATCAAGTAATTGAAAGCAGTTGTAAAAAGATAAAAGCCAGTCTAACCTGCCTTAAGCCAGCTTTCTTAAGAACAGGAATAATAAAAGACTTTCTTGGAACCTCATTAAAACTACAAAACATTAAAAAGTGAATCATATCCCGTGGAGACTTTCTGTTACAGCCACAGGCCTCTATGTGCACCACAGGGATGGGCTAAGAGATAATGAAAGAGGTCCAGGTGAATTTGAGTCAGTATAAAGCGGTCATGGGCACTTTTGAACCATAAGAGATAGGGCTCGGTGAATGGCACCGTCTTCAACAGGGAATAACTACCAAAACTGAGCTTACTCAACTCCTCTTCTTCCCTGGCCCATGTGCCCATTTTGAAGAAGGTCTCCTTTACCCAGTAAAATATCCCGTCTACATATTCCCTTTGGATTCACAAATAGATCAGCCCTTCCCATGCTGGAAAGACTTTCTCTGATATACTTTAAACAGCAAATACGATTATAATAGTCAAGGGAAAGACAATCCACCAGGATTTCTTTACTTAGATTGGCTCCCTTCTTCATCCAGGTTTTAATCCATAGTGACAGTGGACGATAGGCCAGCACATCTGAGAGAAAAGCCATCCCAAGTTCTTCGTGGGCTATAAAATATACACTGGGGTAAGCAGAGAATCCGTCTCAGAAAAGTGTTTTCAACAGATTGCATTGGGGCGTGCTCGATATAATCCCAAATCTCACTCCCATAGGTGACCTTCGATATACATTTAGGTTTGTAAATCGGCAAATGTGCCCCGATCGGTGTACTTCCTAGTCTGGAGGCAAAGTTAAGAACGGCCGCAATAGACTTGTCAAGGGGCACTAATTCAGAGCTGCATCAAACACCACCCCTAGGTATGAAAAGACATCTGTCTTCGGGACCGGCGTAGTCCCCACCAAAAAACTGCTGGGCTTAGCTGGAGGCTGGCCCACCTGCATGATAAATGACCTAGTTCTAGGACACCCCCGCGCCGCACGGCCACCAGCTGCTGCGTGTGCCTTCCCTGCCTGACTGCCTCGCTGCCGCCGCGTGACCACGCCCCCTGCCCCCGAGCGGCGTGGTCCGTGCTCGCCTGTCCTGCCCCTGTTGTTTTTGCTGTGTTTAAATTGTTTTTGTCTTTTTGTATTGCCTGTTTTCTAGTTATTGTAATTTCCTTCCCGTTTTGCCGGTTTATTTGCTGCCGTTCGTCCTCCCTCCCCGCTTCCCGCCACCGCCGCTAACCCCGTCCCTTTTTGCCTTCTGTACCCTCCCCGCTCCCGCCTCCCAGCTGCTCCGCCCCCCGCGCACTTGGCCATATATGGCGACCGTGCGACGCAGGTGAGTGTGACCTAGTTCTAGGACACCCCCGCGCCGCACGGCCACCAGCTGCTGCGTGTGCCTTCCCTGCCTGACTGCCTCGCTGCCGCCGCGTGACCACGCCCCCTGCCCCCGAGCGGCGTGGTCCGTGCTCGCCTGTCCTGCCCCTGTTGTTTTTGCTGTGTTTAAATTGTTTTTGTCTTTTTGTATTGCCTGTTTTCTAGTTATTGTAATTTCCTTCCTGTTTTGCCGGTTTATTTGCTGCCGTTCGTCCTCCCTCCCCGCTTCCCGCCACCGCCGCTAACCACGCCCCTTTTTACCTTCTGTACCCTCCCCGCTCCCGCCTCCCAGCTGCTCCGCCCCCCCGCGCACTTGGCCATATATGGCGACCGTGCGACGCAGGTGAGTGTGACCTAGTTCTAGGACACCCCCGCGCTGCACGGCCACCAGCTGCTGCGTGTGCCTTCCCTGCCTGACTGCCTCGCTGCCGCCGCGTGACCACGCCCCCTGCCCCCGAGCGGCGTGGTCCGTGCTCGCCTGTCCTGCCCCTGTTGTTTTTGCTGTGTTTAAATTGTTTTTGTCTTTTTGTATTGCCTGTTTTCTAGTCATTGTAATTTCCTTCCTGTTTTGCCGGTTTATTTGCTGCCGTTCGTCCTCCCTCCCCGCTTCCCGCCACCGCCGCTAACCCCGCCCCTTTTTGCCTTCTGTACCCTCCCCGCTCCCGCCTCCCAGCTGCTCCGCCCCCCCGCGCACTTCGCCATATATGGCGACCGTGCGAACGCGCAGCGGTCACGCGCAGCAGGCGCGCCGATTGTGCGCCAAAGGCGCGCCAAAGGCAAGCCCGTCTACGCCCGTCCGCGCCTGGACCGCGCCCAGTGCCAGGACCCCTGGACCCCACCGACGGAAGACGACCCGACAGTCCTACGACGCCGCAACACTCATCGCACTCAACACCGGCGGGACCCAGGGATGCTACCGAGCTACTCCGAAGCACACCCACGGACCCTTCAGCTGCCACGCCTGCAAGTTCACCTGCATCCGGACCTGCCCGGCACCAGCACCTGCCAAGCCGAACACCAGCAGCAACCACCTCAAGTGCATCCTGCTCAACACCCGCTCCGTCCACAGACACGCCATCGAACTCTGGAACCTCCTAGACGCCACATCCCCTGACGTTGCCTTCATCACGGAGACCTGGATGAACGCCTCTTCAGCGCCCGACATCGACATCGCCATCCCAGAGGGCTACAAGATCACCCGGAGGGACCGCACCGCCAACCAGATGGGAGGAGGCATCGCCATCATCCACAAGAACACCATCCGAATCACGACTAGCACCGACAACACCCTCACAACCGCCGAACACCTGCACTTCCAGATCCACACCGACCCGAAGACCACCCTCAGAGGCACCCTGATCTACCGACCCCCGGGACCACGCACTCAATTCAGCGAGGACATCGCCGACTTCGTCAGCCCGCATGCCCTCCCCTCCGCTGACTACATCCTCCTGGGGGACCTCAACTTCCACCTGGAGAACAACAACGACCACAACACCAGCACCCTGCTCGACAACCTCGCCAACCTTGGACTCAAGCAACTGGTGAACACCCCCACCCACCTCGCCGGACACACACTCGACGCCGTCTTCTCATCCAGCAAAGACATCGCCTTCAGCCACGCCACAGAACTCCACTGGACGGACCACAGCTGCGTCCACTTCACCTTCAGAAGAACGACGATCCACCACCACCAGCAACAGGCTGCTAGAAGAAACTGGAACAAGATCACAGCCGACCAGCTCGCCGCTTCCCTGAGCCAGCACCCTCCTGCCAGCTCAGCGAACCCCAGCCAGGCCGCCGACAACCTCACGAAGTGGATCAGCAACTGCGCGGACGAACTCGCCCCTCTGAGGACCCCGCCCAGCAGACCCGGCAGCAAGAAAGCCCCATGGTTCACCGACGAACTCAAGAGCTCCAAGAAGAACTGCCGAGCCCTTGAGAAAGTCTGGAGAAAGGAACCTACACCAGACAACATGACCGCCCTCAAACTCGCCACCCGGAAGCACCACCAACTGATCCGCGCCGCCAAGAAAACTGCATTCAAGGACCGGCTGGACAACAACGCACACAACTGCAAGGAACTCTTCAACATCGTGAAAGAGCTCTCCAACCCCAACGCCGGAAACAACGACATCACCCCTTCGCAAGACCTCTGCAACTCCCTCGCCTCCTACTTCCACAACAAGATCGCGGACATACACAACAGCTTCAGCACCCATCCGACGCACGTCACGACCGCACCAACGCCCCCCACCACCACCCTCCGCGCCTGGACTCCGATCAGCACCAAAGACACCGTCCGCATGATGAACTCCGTCCACTCCGGATCTCCGACTGACCCCTGCCCTCACCACGTCTTCAACAAGGCCGACGCTGTCATCGCACCCCACCTGCGGGA
The DNA here is from genome assembly GCF_964204655.1 of Triturus cristatus. Classification (NCBI taxonomy): domain Eukaryota; kingdom Metazoa; phylum Chordata; class Amphibia; order Caudata; family Salamandridae; genus Triturus; species Triturus cristatus. Next base: position 677,981,601 of record NC_140593.1, on the reverse strand, counting down.
CATTATCAACACCTCCTTCGACACCGCCACCTTCCCCGAGAGCTGGAAGCACGCCGAACTCAGCGCTCTACTCAAGAAACCTACAGCAGACCCCACCGAACTCAAGAACTACCGCCCCATCTCGCTACTCCCGTTTCCAGACAAAGTCATCGAGAAGACCGTCAACAAACAGCTGGCCGCCTTCCTCGAGACGAACGGATCCCTCGACCCCTCGCAGTCCGGCTTCCGAGCCAACCACAGCACCGAGACCGCCCTCATCGCCGCCACCGACGACATCCGAGCCCTGATGGACAACGGAGAAACAGCGGCCCTCATCCTCCTAGACCTCTCCGCGGCCTTCGACACTGTCTGCCACCGCATCCTAGTGCAACGCCTCAGCAACGTCGGAGTCCAGGAGAAGGCACTGGAATGGATCGTCTCCTTCCTCGACGGAAGAACACAGAGAGTCCGCCTGCCACCGTACAAGTCAGAGGCCACCGAAGTCATCTGCGGCGTCTCAGCGCTCTACTCAAGAAACCTACAGCAGACCCCACCAAACTCAAGAACTACCGCCCCATCTCGCTACTCCCGTTTCCAGCCAAAGTCATCGAGAAGACCGTCAACAAACAGCTGGCTGCCTTCCTCGAGACGAACGGATCCCTCGACCCCTCGCAGTCTGGCTTCCGAGCCAACCACAGCACCGAGACCGCCCTCATCGCCGCCACCGACGACATCCGAGCCCTGATGGACAACGGAGAAACAGCGGCCCTCATCCTCCTAGACCTCTCCGCGGCCTTCGACACTGTCTGCCACCGCACCCTAGTGCAACGCCTCAGCAACGTCGGAATCCAGGAGAAGGCACTGGAATGGATCGTCTCCTTCCTCGACGGAAGAACACAGAGAGTCCGCCTGCCACCGTACAAGTCAGAGGCCACCGAAGTCATCTGCGGCGTCCCTCAAGGATCCTCGCTGAGCCCTACCCTCTTCAACGTCTACATGAGCCCCCTCGCGGCCATCGCACACCAACACAACCTCAACATAATCTCCTACGCCGACGACACCCAGCTGATCCTCTCCCTGACCAACGACCCCGCCGCCGCCAGAGCCAACCTGCACGAAGGGATGAAGGAGGTAGCCGAGTGGATGACGACCAGCCGCCTGAAACTGAACTCAGACAAGACGGAGGTCCTCATCCTGGGCTCCACACCCACCGCCTGGGACGACTCCTAGTGGCCCCCCGCCCTGGGCACCGCACCCAAACCGACAAACCACGCACGCAACCTGGGCTTCATCCTGGACTCCTCCCTCTCCATGACCAGACAAGTCAACGCCGTCTCCTCGGCGTGCTCCAACATCCTGCGCATGCTACGGAAGATCTTCTGGTGGATCCCCACGGAGACCAGGAAGACCGTCACCCAGGCCCTCGTCACCAGCCGACTGGACTACGGCAACGCCCTCTACGCCGGAACCACCGCCAAGCTCCAGAAGAGACTCCAGCGGATCCAGAACGCCTCAGCCAGACTCATCCTCAACATCCCACGAAACAGCCACATCTCCGGACACCTGAGAGACCTGCATTGGCTCCCCGTCAACAAAAGAATCACCTTCCGTCTCCTCACCCACGCACACAAAGCCCTACACGACCAAGGCCCGAGCTACCTCAACAACCGAATCAACTTCTACGCTCCCAAACGCCACCTCCGTTCAGCCAGCCGCGCCCTCGCCACCGTCCCACGCATCCGTAGAGCGACAACAGGAGGAAGGTCCTTCTCCTACCTGGCCGCCAAGACCTGGAACTCCCTCCCGGCCGACCTGCGCCTGACCCAAGACCACCTCTCCTTCAGGAAGAAGCTCAAGACCTGGCTGTTCGAGCAGTAACGGCACCCCCCCCCCCCCCCCCCTAAGCGCCTTGAGACCCAACAGGTAAGTAGTGCGCTCTATAAATGTCCTTGATTGATTGATTGATGATTTGCTATTATTGACCAACAAGTCCAAGTCCAGTGGTAGGGAGGAGTAAAAAAATGTGTTGACCTCCTGAGAGGCCTACCTGTCCTGCAGCCATTAGCATCATGGAGATGTCCCTCCCTTTAGTAGGCAAGGCTTTGAGAGTTGGTTATCCGTGTCCTCCTCATTTAGGAATCCTAGTATTTAATATTATCAGGTTTCAATAGAAATGTCACCTTTCTGATTTGCTACCATTCTCCCCTCCTCTACTCCAGGATACCCACAAGCTCTGCCCTACAAGAGCAGAACCTCGTGGGTTGCCATAGGATTGACATTGTTTGAGGCAAATTGAAGCTAGGGTGTTTATTTTTAATATTTTATAAGTCTGAAAAAGAGAAGGCTAATGTCTTACCTAGATCTTTTTTAATTATGGCAGCTCATTCTACTATGTTTGAGTAAATACCATAGCACAAATGCTATCTACTTTTCAAACACAGTACCAAAACCCCAATAGATCTATGAAATGCCTGTTTTGTACTATTGAAAATATATATTTTGATGTTGTTGTACAACTTAATCGGCTCAAAGTGCTTTCTAACAGTTTATTTGTACTTGTTTTCGCACTATATTAAACCCATGGGATGGGAATAAGAGCGCTTTACATAATAGTGGAAAACAAGTTACTTACAAGAGGGAATGGAAGGCAGAAAAGAAGAAACAAGAACAACAAAATATATTAATGATGTATATGTATATGTAGATCCTTCTAGACTCATAGATTCTGAAATCAGAAAAGACTTATATATATATATTTATATTGAATGGGTTAGGAAGGGGCTGCAAGAACTATCAGTGGTTTAGTTTACTCAATAGATGCAATCCCAAAAGGCAGAAGAATTCAGCATGTTTTTTAGAATGTGTTCCGAGGAATAAACATAGTTTAGTTTACTTAAATCATGATTTTTTTTTTAAACAGATTGTATCTGTCAAGGTACACATATATTGCAGGGCTCTGTACCCCAGCGACATCTGCACAATCAAATCACAGAAAATTGACTTTGACATTTTCAATTGAAAGCATAGAAGAGAAAGTAACAATACAAATAAACTTCAACTGCCCCCCCCCCCCCTCAACCCTCCCACCCCCTGATCGCACAATGCCCTCATATCCTTACCAAATCATTTGGATAGAGCAGGGGGTCCACCCATCCGGACACCCCCCCGCACAGCACCCAGTATGAAAATATGAGTCACCTCAGAGGGTGATACTCTGCCTCCGATACCGGTTTCAACAACAGTCCACGATAATCCGCCCACCATTTCCAAATTTTGAAGTGTTTGTGCGAGCACCCCCTAGCAACGAAGATGGGTTTCTCCAGACCCATACAAAAGTCTAGGCCATTCTTCCATGCAGCTACGGAAGGGGCCCTCTGCGCCTTCCGCACCCTAGCTATATCCCTTCTCGCTAGGGTAAAGCCCAATTGCATTAGGTGTCGCTTATAGATGTTGCCTCCAAATCCCTCCATAACCTGTAGCAGAGCCTGTGCTTCTGAGAGACAGGTAAAAGCCCCCTCCAGAAACGATCTAGGGAGAGACAATGCCAGACAGTGTGGTTAAGTGTGCCCTCCACCCGATTGCATCGAAGACACATAGGAAAGGCAATCAGCCCCGCCCTCCACAGGCACACTCGTGTAAAATAAACCCTATATAAATACTTAAACTGGACGAGGCGAAGTCGTATTGCTATGGCCGCCCCCCGCGGAGCAGCTAGGTCCTCAGTCCAATCCTCCTCTTCCAACGGACCTACATCACCCTCCCAATCCCCCCTGAGTTTCTGTAGCGTGGGGGCGCAATCGGTAATTAGGGACTGATAGATCCGGGAGTTTTTGCGGTTCTTGAGGTCTCCCATAAAAACGTTTTCCTCCAGCAGGCTGAACTCCGACAAGGACTCCAAGCCCTCCAGAGCTCGTTGCACAGTATCACCCTGGGTGGCAGCAGAGGGAGTTCTGTATGAGTCACATGGTAATACCAGAGGTGAAACCCTCCGGAACTTCACTCTTAAACCATTTGGCAAGTGTCAACGCATGAAAGAAGTCAAATACATAAAGGAGCCGAACCCCAATAGTGAATGGTTATAGCACAAGACCAACAGTTCGATGTGTGTTAGAAAAGAGGACTTTGTTATGTAGCAAAACTAGTGGTTAAATCGGTATCAGAATACCCAGTGATTACATGTCTCATTGGGTAAAGCCAAACCATTGTTCCCGCGCGATTAAACCGTGCCAGAAAAGCAGTCCAATTGCCAATCCAATCCAATCTAAAAGACTTTATTCGGATAACAACGTATCCATAAAAGTAAAACATATACAAGAAATAAAATCTCAGCAAGAACAATGAAATAACATGTCCGTTCATAAAATGACCAGCAGTAAACAGATGAACTACATGATAAAAACAATTACGATGACGTGATCAGAATACATATTATAATAGGAAAGTGCAAATATGCTTCATGGGTCACACATAGATTTACGGGCCCCTATGGCCATTCACAGGAAAGTACCGACACGCAGGATCAATTCATCATTTTCCAATTTGAGTATGCGGTTAAAGGCGTCGGTTAACTTAATAGGTGACAGTTTTTTTTTTAAAGGGATTAGCAGCCATTGTGCATATTTCATATAGTATTTACAGAAAATTAAGAAATGTAAAAGTGTTTGTCCACTGTGTCCATCACATGGACATGGCAGGGAGTCAAGTTTTGCATTATACCCAAGGGGAAAGCAGAGCAAATGTCTTATAGTCCCAGGTCTTAGGCGAAAGAGAAGACCTCTCTCCCAATGCGACATTGGTAATACAATATATCTAGGTAAACAGTGTTCGGTTTGCTCGATGGATATACATTTAGCAGCAGTTTGTTTCTTTGATTCCCTCTCTAATCTTTCCGTGCTGTAAAGTGCATACAGTGCTGACCTTCGGGCTTTTTTATCAACTGTCGCAACTGTCTTTGGGTTTAGAAAAAAATCCTCTAAAATTGACAATTTCCAAACTCTTGATGACCCCAGCAAGCCATGGAATGTCCATCCCTTTCTCGCAGCGAATACAATCATCTATTATGTTCCTTATGAGAGATGCTTCAGGGTTTTTCATTGTGGCTAGCCAGAACAAAGCAGGGCGTGCCCTTATAAAATCTTCAATTTACCCTAGTTTTAGTTCGCTGTGGCATATGTACTGAGGAGTGGAGATTGGGGCACCCAAGAGTTTTCGGCAAAATCTATTTTCCTCTAATTGGACGCTAAGACTTTTAGCAATACCCCAAACCTCTGCACCATAGGTGGCTACTGGTATGCACTTTGACTTTTGTCCTTGATCTTTTAGGACGGGGAAGACTGAGGATTGAGTTAGAGGCTTTCGAGAACTTGTTTTTACAATGCACCATGTGTTCAGACCAGGTGCTATTCACAGCGAAGACCATCCCCAGGTAGGGAAAAGTGGCAGTGCAGGTTAATTTTGGGTTTCCCACGGAAATCAAATTTTAGGGATGTTTCCTTGGCCCGCAAGACATAATAAATGATTTTCTGAAATTAGTGCATAGGTCTATATCAGTCATAAAATCCGTAAAAACCTTGGACTAAAGTGCGTAGTTCATTTGGTGTGCGACCAATTAAAACTGCATCATCTGCGTATAAAAGTACCAGGAAAATGTTACCTTTAAATTTGGGGACGTCATTGGTGAGTGTGATCAGTGATTTGTGCAAGTTATTTATGTCAATAAAAAAAAGGAGAGGGGCTAGGACACACCCTTGCCTAACCCTTCTACCAACACTGATATCATTAGACACCTCGCCCCCGCCACCGATCCTGTCCCAAGCTTTCAGGTCCGTGTGAAGATAGGCCAAAAAGTGATCAAAAGCTTAATCCAAGCCATAAGCTAGGAGAATGGACCACAAGCGAGACCTTTTAACAAAGTTGAAAGCTGAGGTCAGGTCCATAAAAGCTAGATAAAGTGGCGAGTGCTGTGCGGTGGTATACTTCCCAATAATCAAATTGAGGTTTAGACACTGCTCATTTGTACTAATTTTACTCCTAAAACCTAGTTGACATTGTTCTAAAATGTGATTATCCTCTGTCCAAATAAAATTTTTGTTATATAAAACACTGCCTAAAATTTTAAGGGTGTTATCTATCAAAGAGATCGGCCTATAGCAGCTAGGTTGCGAGCTGTCACCCTTTTTAAAAATTGGGACAATAATGCTAGTGGTCCAGGTTTTTGGCAATGGTGCGTTGGTTAGATTGTTAAGAACATTTAGCAACAGTGGAGCCCAGAAATCTGGTTTGTGTTTGATGAGGTCAATGGGCGGTCCACCAGGACTAGGGGCTATATTGCCCACGCTCTGGCTTATGGGCTCCTCGACCTTTGTTATCGATATTGGGACCCCAGATGATAGCCTATCGTTAAAAGGGTCAAGTTCTGAATCAGGCGCTGAGTAGATTAAGGAGAAGTGACTTTCCCAGGTTGCACTCGTTATGTTGCAGCTTATAGATGTTAATGGCTGCCCCATTGTTCTTAAATCCTTAACAGCAGTCCAGAATTTATTCCCATTTTTTAGACTGGCAGCATTAGCAAGCACATCACAGTGCTCACTTAGTAATTCTTCCTTCCTATTTGCAATGGCACGCTTATACGTCAACCTCAGAGATTTGACCAGTGAGTTGCTCCTTGGGCTGCATAGCAAGGCCTTTACGAACCCACCGGAACTCAATTCTTTTTTTTTTTTTTTTTTTTTTTTTTTGAAAAACCTTTATTGACATTTCAACCAATAACAAGTATGGGCCTACAACCCCCGGGGCCGGCCGCTAAGCAGTCAGAGTAACAGAAATCAATATTTATCACAGGCAGCACCTCGGGGAGCGGAATCTCCATGCTATTAAACTGTCGGCCACTGAACAGCCCAAGTAGGTGACCAGGATACAAAAGGTTTTCATTTTATAATAAGGGAGGATGGAAGGATCAGGTGCCAAACAGTTTCCCAGCAGCAAGAAATGGCAGGCAGAATAATAAACGTCAACAATAAAGCAATTTATCTAGTCAATGGCGCTGAAACAGGAAAGTCAGGATGTGGAGGAATATCACGGCCATTTGCGCCTGCAGTCCCCTGCCCTAAAACCCAGAAAACACCACGGAAATTGTGGCACACATGAAAACGCAGCGATTAACAACGAAGGAGTTTTACCATGCTGATCCCAGAAAAGAAGGACAAAGAAGAATAAGAGAAGAAAAAGGAGGCCATGGAAAAAAAGGGTTAAAGACTAAAGGATCCCCTCCCCCAACCCCCCACCCTGCACCTCTGCAGATGAGTACGGCCCCCCCCCCCCCAGCAGTGTGCCTGTAGCCCCGGAACCAGACCCGAAATATAGAAGAAACAGAGAAAGAGGAGTAAGAAAAGAAACCCCACCAGACGGGGGGGGTAGAGAGAATATTAATAAACTGGAGGAGGGCCTTCAAAACATGCCCCCGGCTTCTCCCTCCCGCACAGTATGTTTTCCCCCAAAGCAAACAATAAGCAACACAGAATCGACCATGTCAAAGAAGAATGGGGAGCATTATGCGCCTATTACACTACCAGTTATGCCGTGAGAGCACGCAACCCCTGAGCCCGCCCGCCTATTAGATGACCACCTCTGAAGGATCAACCTTATCCTTGGCCACTCTTTGCGAATCTACCCATGCATACCCATCGACCCAGTACCATGTCCAATGTTACGAAGAAGAGGAGCGTCCAAAAAAGAGCAGGAAGCGACACACACAGGCAGGGTGGAAGTCTCTGAATACCAACACAGTCAGCAGTATGGAGAGTCGTCTTTCCCAGTGCTGCCCCAGGATCTGCACTGCACACAAGGTCCAAGAAGGCGAGATCAGCCAGAACAGGCGACCGTTGCTTGAATATTGCCTGGGTCGCCGGAGGCCGCGCACGGGACAAGGCCACCACCCCCCACTCAGGTCCAAGACCTCCGGAACAGACCAGACCCACAGCCTGCCGATCACACGTTAATATACTGTCCGGAGTTTCCAGCTGGTCACTATCCACAGGGCCGGCCACGACACTGTCCTCCTGTGTGCAGTGTAGGAAGTCCCCGTGTACCTGGGGACAGGCAGGCAGCAACTGTTCCGATGCTGATGCCACCCCATCAAGCTTACTCCCCAATACCCAGGCGCCGTGAACCAAGGCGGAATGAAGGGCACCGAGAGCCTCGAGAAGATCACCATACCCCAGCACAGCTCTCGGCGCTCGCTCCGCTACGCTCCTCATAGTCGCACACTTCCAATCGTGCTGCGACCCAGTGTACAGGATGGTAGACTTCGTCCTGTCAAGATGGCCGCCGGGTAAGTCCAACCCAGATTGGGACCAGGACTCAGGGACAAGCGCCGCAGGTTCCATGTCACTGGAATCAGGGTTTCGGGGGCAGGCAAAAAATATATCCGGTATGTGGTCACAGGCAACAGTCATCCCCACCACGGACCTGCGCCCGCGAAAATCCGGGAGCAGGCCGCAAGAATCAAGGCGAGTTACGGGCGGCGGCCGGGCAGCTCACCGGCGAAGGCTGAGGCAATCACCGGGGAATCTTGGATTAGCCACCTCGGGCCTGCACTCGTTCCGCTACGCTTAGTGGTAGGAACGGTCACGGCGAAATGTAGGCCGATATTCGCACCGCTTCGGTTAGTCCGACTCCACCCAGTCACCAAAGGCTGCTGTTGTTTAACTGCCGCCCGGCCATGTTATCCACTCGAGGTCCCGGTTCCAGGGTTGCACAGGCCGCAATCTTCAAACGGACATTTCTCCGGCGATACCGCCGCCAGAAACTTCAGAGTCACACGATCGGTTGCCGCTCTCATTCACCAACACGGGCATATAGCGCAGGCGAAGGATCTCATACAGGATATCTGTGCGGGATGCGGAGGTTCACGGAGCCGGGAGCCTACGCTGCCGTCCCGGTCGCCATCTTGGCTCCTCCCCCGGAACTCAATTCTTAATCCATTATGCAAGTATCAGCGCATAAAAGAAGTAAAATACATAAAGGAGCCAAACACCAATAGTGAATGGTTATAGCACAAGACCAACAGTTCGATGTGTGCTTGAAAAGGGGACTTTGTTATGTAGCAAAACTAGTGGTTAAATCGGTATCAGAATACCCAGTAATTACCTGTCTCATTGGGCAAAGCCAAACCATTGTTCGGGCGCAATTATACTGTGTCAGATAAGCAGTCCAAGTGCACTGTGCACGGCAAAGCGAAGCAGTTTTCTCCGGTTGCGACGTACATTGTAATCCTGTAATTGTTCGGCGTTCGCGCCGGTGCCAGGGCCGTTTCTACCATTAGGCAAGACTAGGCGGCCGCCTAGGGCGGCAAAAGGGGGAGGGCGGCAAAAAACATAAGTTTGGGAATCCCCTTTATTCATGGAATCAAGGGCCTTCAACCTCAAAAGAGCATTGGTTAGCGTCTTATACAATTCATTCGACGTGACGTGAGGTCACGTTCGGCGCCACAGGCGGGGCCGTGTGTGCGCCGCTAATAGCCCGCTGCAATTTGCAAAATTCCCGCCGGTGGCTGAATCACTCGCTGACGACTACAGCCGGGCCTGATGTCACCTGGCCCCTCCTTGGCTGTTTTCTGCTCCATGTGGGGCACAGTCTGTTTTGAATATTCGTAACTCCCCAGCAGGGAAGTGCCTGGCGTAGGCACCCTGCTGTCCCCTTCCCATGACTGCCACATCACGACGGGTCTCTGCCCACCAAGTGAGTTCTCTGAGTCCCTGGCCACGGAGAAGGGCCCATGCAAGCCCACCAGTATATGCAAGCCAGACACTCCCAGCAGCCGGATGTGCGAGGTACCTCCATGCATGTATTCACTGCGGGCGGCAGGGGTGTCTCTGCGCTGGGCCCGACCACGTGCACTCCGCGGGAGACATTTTGTCTGGCAGGAGAACTTCGCTGATTGTTGTTCCTGCTCGGGAGCTGGAGGCAGGTGGCAGCATGGTCAGGTAGGTTTTACCCAGGGCGGAGCACTGGTGATGCAGTAGCATTGTAATGCAAGTAGCAGAGGTGGCACTTTAGAGCAGCCTCATAGGTGGGCATAGTTATGGGGACACGGAAAAGGAATACATTGCTAGATGTAACACTAACAGGTGAAGAGAGGCTGCAGTTGGGAGGTTTGGTAGAATACCACCGACATGTTGGCACGGCTCACTTGTTTTCCTTCTTGTTTCACTCCAGGCGCTACAGAGGGGTTGGTAGTGCTGGCTGTAGCCCATATAGCAATGCCCCAAGTGCCAACTTTGGCGTCACTATTGATAAATGGGCATTTCTGGAATAGCAGCACTGCAGAGCCGGCGGACATCGCCCGGTGAAGAGTGATGGGAGGACGCGGCTGCTTCTGGGTGGTAGTGCCAGCCTTGCAGCTCCACGGGTATTCCATAAAAGGCTTCAATTCCTGAATTGGAGGCATTGTTTAATGTTCCTGTATTGTTTTTGGCTAAGCTGAGCTGGGCAGTAAGCGCTTTATTTAGGTGATTTATGACGCACTGAGTTCCTGCTTTCAGGCGCTGTCTGAACACCTCGTGCAACTAACTGTAAAATGCATTCAGATGGAATTGGATATCGGAATATAATTGACGCACCTGTTTGCTATTTGTTTTTAAATGCTATTAAACGCTGCCATCAGTATTTATCAACCTGGGCATTTACGTAGTGCGGTCAAGAAAATGAATTGCCTCTCGGCGCTTCAATACCCGGTGTGTTCCTGTTATTCAAGCCAATCGCGATCCTTTTGGGGTACGCTAATAAGAGACGTGATGAACTGTCCTGTCCAAATTCTAATTTGTGATCTATATATGACACAAGGGCTCCTGAGCCCGACCGACTCCGAGTTTTTATTCTGTCCCAGTGTCAGTGCTTAATATGAACCGGTGGTTTCCGGTGCGGGAACTGACATTTAATTGTCAACACCGGCATTTATTGCACGCAATTATATAGTGGCACTGGTATTGTGCTTTAGCGATAAGCACAATAACAGTTGTTTACTAATTAAATATACATTACAAAAGACTGATATCTTTCGCCCGTGCTATTCTTGCAGCTTTGGGGGCCCGGAATAGCCCGGATTGTCACACTTATAGTATTACTTAGTGGTTGTGTTGCTACCAGGCAGGCAACTAGAGCCAAATTTCGGGGGGGGCTGAAAAAGATTTCGGGGAGGGCTAAGTCTTCCAGCCATAGGCAGAATGGCTGTAAGAAGGGGTGAAGACACAACAAAAGCCTCATTAACGAGATAATGGTCTTTTAAAGACCCGTGAAGTACTCTGGTGCGGCTGCAATTAGACGGACGCCAGCCCGCGAGGCTGTCTCGGCCGGGCTGTCACACACGACGGGGGGGGGGGCTGAAGCCCGGTGAGCCCAATGGGTGTTGCGCGCCTGGTTGCTACTACCATTTGGAGTGCTTGCAGGGGCAATGGGTGGTGCAAGTTGCAGTGGGCTCCTGTCGAGGGGTCCTGGATTTTAAATGTTCACAAATTAAGCACTGTGCTGTCTGGTTCGTTCACATTGTGTCCCTGCCTCCCTGTTTTATAATCCGTGGCTCTCTTCCTCAATCTCTGAGGGTTTATGCCAAAATACAATTCTTCACAATTTGCCCTTGACGTGGGTATTGTTTTATGTAAACTGCTCGAGCTTGCACATCCCGTGGGCTTTGAGGGGGGGGGCGGTGTCATGAAGCCCTTCTTTTGCATTCCCTAGGCACAGGTGCCGCAGACAAAATGAAACCAAGACACGGGTCTCGTGGGACTCCCCGGGACATCGGAGCAGAGCAAATGCTCGTTAAATTAACAAATTAATGGCGCAGGTTCTCAGCGACAACAAGAGATGAGCCCTGGCGGAAGGCTGGAGGTTGTACAGATAGAGCGGCCCAAAGTAACGATTGATTGGGTATGTGACCACAACTCCCTGGGGCTTGAGGCTTCAGAGACCTGAAAAGAGTGAGTACATTGTCTCATTAGAGGCCCCACCTCTTGCACTATGTAGTCACACCCGGTTTGGGCTGCGAGTGGGTGGAATTGTGGGTCCAGCGCAGGCTATGCAGATACATCATGCAGTGTAGTTTGTCTCGTGGAACACCCCTGCGCACCCCGCCCTTCTACCAGACGGTACTTCCCTCCACGTGTCTTCTGGTGCCCCTCACTGATGTTGCAGCCTTTGACTCCAAGCTAACACACATCCTGGTGTCTGCAGTGAGTGCACAGCCACATTCCTCCAGTCTCGCAGTGTGTCCGACCACATTCCAGAGGTCCCATTAGCTTCCAATTCGCGTGATAGAGCTACACGGATGCTGCAGACAGTACACTTTAGTCATATGATGTGTACCGGTATTAGTGTGCAAGACGTCGCAGCAAACTGCTAATGTGAGGCGTACGTGACCTCTACTAGACCATGAGACCGACGCAGCGCCTGTTTACATTCCACACGTTTTACTCTATATTGCATTCCTGAAGACTGTGATGTTTCTGTAGATTTTAAGAACGCACCGACACGGCATGCTTATGGGCCATTTCAGAGAGATGTTGGAAGAGAAAGAATGAAAGGGTATAGAGAGTGAGAACCCGCAGAGGACAGTTAGCCTGGATGAGAGGGGGGAGAGAGTGATGGTAGTAAGGGAGGGGGGCGGCATTTTTCAATTCTTGCCTAGGGAGGCAAAACACCTAGAAACGGCCCTGGCCGGTGCACACAAGAGTTGATAAAATTAATGTAATTAACGTGGATGGGTAACGGGGATGGACCATCAGATATTGCCAAAACATATACTCCACTGGTACAGGATAGTCCTTAATAAATATCACCCGGTGGCCTGACACATTGTTGAGCCGCAGAAATTGCTAGAATACGTGAGGCTCTTTCTTTAACAAATAAAACATAAATAGCATCATGAAACTTCCCCTTTTAAACTACTACAAAATTGCAGAGAATGTAGAGCGAACTAGACCCGAAGATCTCGGAGCACTTTACCAGAGCACCCAATACATTACACATGGTCATATGCATTGTTTACAGGCCGATGTAGAGATTTCGTAATGAAATCTTTTAATTTATAAACCGGCCGAAAGTGTTCCCCCCGCAAAAGGACAGCATCTTGCATGCCAATTACTTGGTAATATGCCGTGCATGGTTCAACATGACTGTATCAGTCTTGTACCGTAATTCTTAACAATGTTCTATTGCCTTCAACTGGGAAGAATCGGATCCTTGTTGAGCATGCCGTGTAATGCTGCATTACCATCGTCCAGCACGCCTAACGTGTGGTGGGACCGGTCCCCTATTTCCAGATAAAAAAAGTAGTCCTGAAACAGTGCCCACTACATATGTTTAAAAGAAGTTGGGTGGTACTCTCGGGTAGGGCTAAAAACCGGAAGAGGCATGACGTATGAGGCATGACATATGTATACCCTTTACAAATGGGGAGAACTAAATATGGCGCGACGATGGTGCCAGCAAATGAGAAGCCTGTAGGTGGGCTGTTACCCCACGATGTATATACAGCATGTCTCGATTCAAGACATCGCATGCATGCCATCTAGAGCTGAGACCTAAAAAAGTGCTATGACGCGGCCGTTGCTGGCCACGTCATAGCTCTTTCGTTTCTTTTTTTTTTTTAGCTCACAGCTTACCAGACAGCGCAGCTATCTGGCTATGCGAAAGTCATCTTGGGGAATTTCAGAAAGTTGAACTAGGAATGCATTCTACCCATTGATTACCATTGACTTTGTGGTTTATAACTCACATTTTCTGGCTTTCTATTTGCTAGCTTTATTTGCTTTAGGCTCTCCAGGTTCAGTTTGTCCCTCCCGTTGCCTAAAGCGTGTTTACTGTATTCTTTCACAAACTTCCTTTCTGTAAACAGGCCATTTAATCTTGTTTTTATCTTGTCACATTTGCTGTGCATTCAAAGACCAAGGTCAAATGTCTTCCGAGGGAGCTTGTTTAATTTTCATTCTCTGACGTCAAAGTAAGTGGATTTGTGTGACTATCTTGCTGGAGACTGGGGTTGGAAAGAGATTTTTTTTAGCACACAATAGCATTTAAAAGATCTGAGGAAGTATTTCAGAATATATTATAATTAAGAACACAAATGAAGCACATTTTTTGGGTATTTCTGAAGTGTGTTGGAAACAAATACTTTAATATGATCAGAACAAATCATTACACTTGTTGATGCAATTTCTATACATTTCCTTTCGTGCACTGTATAGTTTTAGTAGTAATATTGTATGTCTGCGCAAATGTAATGCTCGTTTCAACTGAACATGTGTTGTCTGTAATAGCAGTGCGCTACCATACCATGCATATTCGTTCTAGCCACTCCACTCTACTCTCCACCACGCACCACTCCACACCACTACACTCTACTCTACACCACTCCATTTTACACCACCCCACTGCACTCTGCACCACTCAACTCTACGCCACTGCACTCTATCCCACTTCACGCTATGCCTCTCAACTCCACCCTGTATCACTCCACTTTATGCCAATGCACTATTTGCTACTCTACACCACTGCACTCCTCGTCATTACACTCTACACCACTCCAGTCTAGGCCGCACAACTCCACTCTTCACCCTGTACTCTACGCCACTCTGCAACACTGCACTCTATGCCACTGTACTCTATGCCAATACACTCCATGCCAATGTACTTTACTCTGTAAAACTCAACTCTATGCCCCTACACTGTATGCCAATCCACTGTACGCCACTCTAATCTACTCTGCAACCCTGCACTCTATGCTACTGCACTCTACACCTCTTTACTCTACACATTACACTCTATGCCACTCTACACAACTGCACTCTTCCCTGCACTACTCCACTCTACTCTAAAACAATCTACTCTACTCCACTCTACTCTCAAACACTGCTCTCTACACAACTGCACTCTATGCCATTGCACTCTACTCTGCATCACTGTACTCTACAGCCCTGCTCTCTACACCACTGCACTCTACACCACGCCAGCCTAGGCCACACCAATCTACTCTGCACAACTCCACTCTGTGCCATTGTACTCTATGCCACTGTGCAACACAGCCCTCCATGCCACTGCACTCTATGCCAGTGCATTTAACTCTGTAACACTCAACTCTATGCCCCTGCACTGTACCCCAATCCACTGTATGTCACTCTAATCTACTGTGCACCACTGCTCTCTCCACCACTGAACTCTACGCCACTCTACTCTGCACTACTCCACTCTACGTCAGCGCACTCTATGCCACTCCACTCTCTGGCACTATACTCTATTTTGCACCACTGTATGCTACTCTACTGTACACTACTCTATGCCACTGCACTCTAACTCTATGCCACTCGACTCAGCAGTCCCCACCATTGTACTCTATGACACGCGACTCTACTCTGCGCCAGTGCCCTCTGCATCACTCAACTCTTTGCCATTCCACTCAGCACCACTCTACGCCACTCTACTCTGCGCCATTCCATTTTGCGCCATTCCATTCTGCACCACTGCACTCTTTGCCACTCTACTCTGGGCCATTCCGTGCCACTCCACTCTGCAGCAATGCACTCTACTATGCACCACTCTAATCTATGCCACTGCATTCTAAGACGCTGCATTATATGCCACTGAATTCAATGCCTTTGCACTTAATACTGCTATACTATGCAACACTCTATGCCAACACTACACCAGTCTATTCTACTCTATGCCACTCCAGTGTATGCCACTGTAATATCTCAGCGTGGCCGGGGGGGGGGGGGGGGGGGGGAGAACCCAGGGTATTGGTATACAACCTCGTTGCAAATGGTGGGATTTGTGAAGAAAAAAAGAAACAGACGTTTGATTCTTTGAACTGAAAAGAAGTCTCTGCTTCTTTTATTGTGGGTTTTGGTTTTCTTCCCTTGACTTAAATACTTGAACATAGGAGTAGGCAAACCCCAGTGTTTTTTCAGTCTATGCGTGTAGGCGTCTTTCCTTGAGGGGACAGGATACAATCAGGAAAATCCAGTCACGGTGCTTCCTCCTCGGGCTGTTCTTTACAGGACTCCGGCCCCGGAAAAGCAAACATACAACGGAGAAGCCGGGGTTAGTATATTCTGTCCTTGAATCCTATTCGTAGTGCTACCACCACCAGGAGTGTATATTAATCGTGGTTCAAAACAAAACAAACAAAAAAATAACATAAATTAAAGGAAACCGGACCGATCAGAAGGAGGGCCACGTGTAGGGGCAACGGTATGAAGTGGCGATAAGAAAAAGGAGCCACTCAAACAAACCAACAGGTGCCCGGTTATAGCCCCATGCAACCCCGACCGGCCCACCACCAAAATGATCCCCTTGAGGTCACTTGCCTTGAGCCACGACCCAGGGGCTGGGCCGTGGCGCTTGGACCCGGGGCGTTCTCTGTTGTTGCTGGGCCTCCGGATTTTCCCACTTTACACTCGGCTGCTGTATTCCTTTCCTCTGTACTGCTGGGCTCCTCTGGGGTTTCCTCCCGCTCTGGTCCTTCGGCTGACGCTCTTCTCCTCTTCGGTCCGTCCTCAGCTCTGATCCCGTTGTCCGCCTCTTTCGCTCCAATCTCTTCCTGTCGGGGTCTCCTCACTACTCCGGTCTCCACCTCTTTACTCTCTGGGACAGCCCCGAACTCCACCTCCTTTCCTCCGTTCCACCATTCCCGTATCTGCGTCTCGGATGACGTCGGCTCATTCGCGAGGTGGATCCGCGCCACTAGACCGCTCCGTCCTTCCTGTTTGGGGTCGCACTCCATTTTGATAAGAGTTCCGTTGCTCCGGCTCGTCGGGATTCTCACAGCCACACTATGTAGTGCACAACACTCTCTGCCATTCCACTCATCGCCATTCCACTCTAAGATGCTCCACCCGACTCTCCTCTACACCGCTAACTTTTATCCATGCTGAACAGCAGCCACGCTGGTGTACAACATGGCTATAACACATTTGGCAGAGCCGATACCTCTTGCACAAGAGAGACCTATTGGCTTTGCCAATGCTTGTTTCTTGTGGAGGTGGGCAGCATGGTGGGAGGTAACCGGCCCATTAGACAAAGGGTGGGAGGGTGGTAGGCAAAAGGACGGTTAAAAAAAGAGCTATCACACCTCTAGCCACGTCCTAGCACTTTTTTTTCTTATGGCAGCTGGTGGGGGAGCAACACAGACAACAGGAGTGTGAAGGTGGGAGAGAAGAAGCAACATGAACAATGGGAGGGTGGGTGTGGAGGGAAGAAGCAACACAGACAAGTGTGAGTGGGAGAGGATATAGCAATTCTGACAAGGGTGGGGTGGAAAGGAAAGAAGCAGCCACAGACAAGGGGTGGGAGGTAAAGGGAAGAAGCAACAACATGGGAAGAAGAAAATAGTGTCTCAATCACAACATGAGCAGCAAAAACTCAGTGATCAAGATGAAGCTATTCGTATTTGGTCCATGTGCCACACAAAAGAAGAGGAAGTGAAGCCGGTACGTGATGAGCAATTAAGAGGCAGCAAATAAAGAATGCCAATGAAACCAACAAATGTTAAGCAATGGGTGGGCCCCAAGCCCCTTGTTGTAGACCATATCTCTCACAAGCGACAGCGCATGTGTCCTGCTGTAGGCAAGACCAAAAAATAAAGTCGTGCTGGAAAGAAAATTAAGGACAAAATACTCCAACAACCTTAAATGGCAAAAGGAAAAATCTGAAACCACTCTGGGGCATATTCTCAAGGATCTATCGCCGAGTTATCGGCACTTTATCGCAGCCAAAGTGGCGATAAATTTATCGCCCCTTTCACAAACTGGTGCTAACAGCCGATATCACCAGTTTACCTGCAATAGCATCCGCAAAAAACATCGCCACAGATGACCTCGGCAACTATAGCTAATGAGATGCAGAGTAGGCATTCCCGAGCAAAAAGCCGCGACAACACCATACCTCAGCATTCTCAATGACCAGCCTGATCGGCGATAAGACCACAAAACAGGCGATAAGGTGCGTTAGCAGCAGGGAATTAACACCTGCCCTGACCTGGTGCAAAGTCGGACTGCAACCTGCGCCAGAAAATGGAGCCCAGCCCACAGCCACTCCTGAAGACCAATAGATGCCATGGAGCCACTGATCATGCAGCTCGGAGCCCCAACAGGGCCACAACCCCCCCCCCCCCCCCCCCCCCCCCCCACAGACTGCCCTACCCCTCCCCAGACCACCACAGAGGCAGTGCAGACAAAGACAGTGGACCTTCAGGAAACGCACCAGCCTAACAGACCTAACACCAGACAATGTCATTGCCCACTAGAGGCTCAAAAGGACAACCATCCTCCCCATCCTAACCATCATTGCCCACTGGCTGACGGTATCAACACAGCGGACAACCAACATCCCACCTCAGACAAAGCTGCTGGCTGTGCTGCACCTGTTGGCCTCTGGTACCTCCCAACCAACAACCGCCAGAGTCGGAGGAGTCTCACAGCCAGCCCTATCCAAGTTCCTCCCACCTGTCCTGGATGCCATCATCCGCTTGGTACCCCAGTACCTATATGTCCCCCACAATGCGCAGGAATAGTTGGAGACCAAGCAAGGCTTATACGCCATAGCTGGATTCACGCACGTGTTGGGGGCAATCGACTGCAAAACAAGAAAGAGTATGTAGTTCCTAAAGAGAGTCGTGAGCAGGTAAGAGAGCCAAAGTAACTATTACTACGGAAGTAGTCCAACTGATATTACAAGGGGATAGGGGAATTCCCTTGTTTGGAACTAGGGCCCTCACACACCCAGCCAGCTAGGTGTCATGCTTCATCATTGGGCCTGCTCCTCGTCGGGTCGGCGCTGCAATACCCGACGGGCACCCAATGCGGGGCTCTTTGGCGGAGATCTTTTGTTCCACGCCGTATGGTGTAGTGGGGGTGAGGGGCCCAAAGTGAGTAAATGTGGTGAGTGCAGTGATTAAAAAAGGTAAGGGAATCCAATAAGAGACCTTTATTCAGCTAGGTTCCCTGCCTCATTAAAATGAAGGTCGAGTGGCGTATATGTGGCTGTGATAAATAAAATCATTTACGCTCTACTCGTATTTGTACAGGTCAACATGTTTCTTGCCTTGCTCGTCAGGAGGATCGAATGGCAATTCATCAGGACCAAGTGACATACATCTGCACACCAAGGAGAGGTGGAAGCACCTACCTCCCAACTAATCAAACTGTGGGAGAAGTGACCACAATGATGGAGGACGACCTACAATTGTAGGAGTCATACCTCAGCAGTTGCCGGCGGGTCATAGGACACCTATCATGTAGTGTCCTTGCTCGTCAGGAGGATCGAATGGCAATTCATCAGGACCAAGTGACATACATCTGCACACCAAGGAGAGGTGGAAGCACCTACCTCCCAACTAATCAAACTGTGGGAGAAGTGACCACAATGATGGAGGACGACCTACAATTGTAGGAGTCATACCTCAGCAGTTGCCGGCGGGTCATAGGACACCTATCATGTAGTGTCCTGATCAGCAATGGATCCTACTATGAGACCTACCCCACCGCCGGTGGAGCGCACACATGTCGTACTTGTGCCCCCTGCTGACACTCCACACAATTACCGCAACAGAAAGTACATGCATTCCATCAATGTTCAAGCAATAGTGGGACTGTTCACCAATGTCGTCGCCAACTACCCAGGCAGTGTGCATGATTCCTTCATCTTCCGACAGTCCATCATCAGCCGGCGCTTCCAGGATGGCACCTACAGAAATGCTCTGCTCGTTGGTAAGTACCAACTGAACACACCACACCCCCCAACTCCACAATCATGCAACTTACAACTCTGGCAATGCACACGTCACAGACTCACATACAAAATGCCAAACAACATGCCCACCCACCAGACACAACAGCACAACTTACTGTGTCAACCTGGGCTAGCCATGTACATGAGCCATCAACGGCATGGCACCTCAGCCACACAGTAGTGGAATGTGGGGAGAGGTGAGAACAAGGCATGTGCGAAGGAGGCAAGTGACCAAAGAATGAGAATGTACACAATGCCAAGTGTGGCGGAGATGTGCTTGGCCAGACTGCAGTATGCAGACCACAGACATATCCATGTCGACATATACTGCTGGTGTTTGGACTGTAGTGGACAGTGGATGCAACCATGTCACCACAGCCAGTGGGGAAGATCGCGGAAGTGTGGCTTGTGAAGTCCCCCCTGGAAGTGTGTGCGGATTGGGCTGGCCGGGCATATGCCAGGCCAGCTTAGGGCCGTGAATAAAAAGCACATAGCTCTGGGCGTGGTTCTCTTCCGGAATGCCCAACGTGTCTGCCAGGGCGGCGCCTCCCACCCGCCACGAGGCCGACGCCATGAGCGGGGTTGCCTGCTCACCTGTGCCCCTGCTGCTCCCCAGGCCGCTGGTCCCCGAACCCGTCTTGCCCGCCTCAGCGCACCCAGGCCTCACTGCTCACCTGCAGACACTGGCGTGTGTCAAAGAGGGCCCACCACGTGCCGGCCCAAGCTCCAGGCCCGAGGCCCGCGGCCTTGGCCGCCTCCTCAGACCATCACGGCCTCCGCGACACAGGCCCGCAGTACTCCTTTCTCGTTGACATACTCAACCGCTGCCTCCGGCCTACACTATGGTCAAGTAGGTCTCACATTTGGAACGGAGTCTTGATATCCTGATGGCCGAGTTCATATGTTCATGGGACGTTTGATGTCACTGTACTCCCTTCGATGTGCTTCCACCAAGTCTGTGCATAGCATTCCAACCATACGTGTCTGTGGTCCCTCGCTGACTACCGCCTTCGGCCCCCACTGCGGGCCAGTAGGTCACACATTTGGAACTGAGTCTTGATTTCCCAGTGGCAGAGTTCATATCATTGTACGCCAGAAGAGGAGTAAGAGGAAGACGCAGTTCAGTCCTGGAGCAAAAAAGGATCATCGTTACGGAGGTGTCCGAACACTGCTAACAACTGCTCTGGTGTCACTGACTCTGTTCCACGCGAAGCAACAACACATGGCTGTGGCCCCCTGCTGACCGCTGCCTCGGGCCTACACTGCGGTCGAGTAGGTCATTCATTTGGAACTCAGTCTTGATTTATTTATGGCAGACTTTATATCATTGTACAGGCCTCATCGCAGACTGCATCCCCTTTCAGCTCCGGTGCCACTAAGTCTATTCCCCGACATTCATGGACACTTTCTGGTTGAACTTTGGTGGCGACTGAGTCTATGGACTGGGGGTTGTCTTCATCATCATGTTGGTGATACTGACTTGGTGGCAAAAACGAGGCTGTAGCATTCCACTACTCCATTTGCCACTTCCAGCCGGCTTCTGCCCTCTGCATCATGCCCTGGAGGACACCTCCCCCTGTCCCCCGCAACCCTCCGTTACATTCACCTTCGACATTAACAAGGAGCTCAGCTCGCGTGGCCCTACCTCAGTGCACTGCAAGACACCGTCCCGTGGCGGTGTGCCGTTGCCAGTCGCAGTGCATCTGTGGCCACTAACTCTGTGCAGCTCAAGTCATGGACCCTGTCTGATAGAATATTGGATGGCCTCTGCGTCGATGGACTGCGGGTCATCAACGCCATGTCTCTGTGGCCCTGCGCTGTCCGCTGCCTCCGGCCTCAACTGTGGTCCACCTAGGCTCACACATCAAAGCGAGTCCTGACCTGCCCGGACGTCGCATCACCACAAGATGCACACACCACCACTGCCAGGACCAACTCCAAACAACAGGTGCCAGAGTCAGAAGTGTCTTACTGCCAGACTATCAGAGTTGCTCACACCTGTTGTGGGTGCCATCATCAGCTTGATACCCTGCTCAGCTCGTCAGGTGCCACTAACTCAGTGCACCACAACTCATGGACCATTCTGGTTGTATTTTGGGTGAACACTGTACTTTCTCCGGCTACCACCATGATGCTTCACAGTTGTTTCTGTTATGCTGGTGTTTTCTGTTTCCGCTTTAATTGTGATCACTGTTCAAGTTTTTGCCAGCACCAACAACTCCATGAGGGGCGGCTAACACTCACCCCACACACATCCAGCACAGGCGTCACTGTACAGGTGACCCTGGCAATAAAGGTGTCGCGCGCACGTGCCCGTTGCCAGTTCAGTGAACTATTTGAGTGTGTCCGCAGCCATGTCACCGCAGGCAGCGGGTGAGACCGTGCACATGTAGCTTTGTCGTCCCCCACTTAATACGTAAGAGGAGTGAACTGGGCAGTCGTACGCAAGTCCAGCGTGGGGGTGTGGATGATTATCCCGTGGCTCTGGGTGTGGTTCAGTACTGGAAATGTGCAAAGGCATGTGTCTCTGTTGCAGTGTGTGTCTTCGTTGGGGAGTGTAAGTGGTCCCTGATGGGACTTAGACACCCACGTTCTAGTACAGGTTCCATGAGGTCGAACCCCACCCGCACCTGTTTGGCCATCCCCTTCTGGCAGTCTGACACCTGGCCTTGGAATGCGATGTGTGCTTCGGTGGGCTGCTGTGAGCCAGCCATGGTGGTCGGTGCGTCCAGCTGTGTGGTCTGTGCAGGGAGTGGGGTATCCTTGAAGCAGCTGGGCTGCCCTGCTCCTGGAGGTCGATTGCCTAAGATGTCCATGAACTGTTGTAGGGCGTCGGTGTCAAAAGTGTGGAGGTCCTCTTCAGCATCACTGTAGAGTTGTCTGGTCTGCTCTGCTGGTGTTGTTGTATGTTCCTCTGCAACATGAAAGGGAGATGCTTATTGACATTGTGTTGGCATGTATGTTGAACCATTGTTCAAGTTTACATACAGACTGCATGACAATGTACATTATGACTGTTTGGGAGGAGTGGACTATTTTATGCGGGACAGTGGACATTTGGACTACATGACGTAGGTGAGGTTGTATACGTACATTTTCATCTCACAGTTTCCTGCTGTGTCAGATGTGATTGGCCAGTTTCTATGCACAAGCGGACCCAGTTGTGTCCTCTTATCTGCAGTGTTGTCGTCAATGTGGATGTGCTGTCATTGCTATGTGTTTGTGCTGCATTGTGAGAGAGTCACCCCTGCAGCTGTGATTTTGCTGCCCCTTATCCCTTGGAGGCGGTGTGCCTTTGACTTTTGTGCTTTTAAGGTGCTGTGATGTTGGCGACTTGGGTCATTTGTGCTCCTGGACGGTTTCCGTACTCTTGTGCATTGTTTGTCTGCAGATGTATTGCTGACGTCAGTGGTTGTTTGTGCACGTGGATGTGTCAGAGTGTGACCTGCTCCTTTAAGGATGTGGTCCACACTCAGCCACCTCAGTCTCGTGGCGTGCTCAATGTCATGGTGATTGTACTCCAGCCATGCTGCTCATCATGTAGTGTCACTTGTATAGTCGGTGTGGCTCACAAATATGCATGTTTGCTGTGTTTCGCATGGGTGCATGTGTGTGTTGTGGAATTGGTGATGTGTGGGGTGGGACCCCTTTGGGCACATGGTGGATGGGGGCCTACTTGATGTTTGTATGTCTGCTGTAGTGTGCCACGGGATCAGGGACATGATCCAGGGTCATTGTGGGTGAGCGGTGTGCTACACGTCGTTGTGCATGTGTTCCATTGTGCCCATCAACCCCCTTCCCCCCAGTCCCTGGTCATTACTCGCCCTTTTGATGTTGTGTCAGGTCATGTCGAGCTGTGTCCGGACTCCCGACTCCTTGCACCGTCTGCACACTGATTACTGTGGCTGCCATTTGCTCCAGCTCCTCCTGTGGCGCAGGCCTCCCACCTCCAGGTTCCTTGCTGGTGGTCTGTGGGGTTTGCGTTGAGCTGGGCACTCGGTCTGGGTGCATCCATGGTGCTACGCAGTTTATTTTGTTCTTGGCGTGTTTTTCTTGTTCTGCTTTTATAGTGCATTTTCCCGCATGACCCGTGGGAATTGCAGGCCTGTCGCTGATTTTTGTATCGCTATTGGCCTCATCGCAACTTTCTTCGCGTTCGTGTTTTGCATTTTTGCGGCGGCGCGTGGATTATAACGCGGTCATTTGACTCGTTGTCGTGGGACTATCGCATGGTGCCGCCAGGTTAAAAATACTACGTTAACAAGGCGTTGTTTTCCCGCGGTAGACTGCGATATGCAAAGTTGCGTTAAACTAATTTTCGATAATTATCACACGTTCTTGAGAATATCCCCCTCTGTTATTTAAATTGATGGGTGCGTCCGAATGATTTAAAAGAAATCCATTCTCTAAAAAAAAAAAAAAAAAAATGGTGATAAACCCATACATAGTTCAGGGACCTACTCAGAAAAATACATGTGCTCCCATTTTGTAAGCATAGCTTATTCATGTAGTTCTCTAATACAGTCCTCTTTTGGCGCTGAGATTTGGTGGCATCTACGCTCAGTGCCCTCCTTCAGAAAGGGACGGCGCTTGTATATTTTTGACAGAGGGGGAACCCTAGGCTTTTTTTTATGGTATTAAAGCTAAGAGGGGCGGGTTGAGGAAAAAAGGGGAGCTGCATTTTGGAGATCATTCTTCAGGAACAAAGCGATGCTACAATCTATGTAACCCAGTACAATCTATGTAACCCATGTCTCTACAAGGGTACAACATATTTACCTTACAGACCTATAATGGCTTGTCTGGCTGCCAGGAGAGTTTAGGAAATTTGCCACCTTCCCACACTAGTCTGGTGAGCAGTGGAAAGCAACACGTGACAGACAGAGTAATCCTACTTTGTGATCTCAGGTTAAAGTGATATTGAACATCAAACATTTCTCTTACCCAATACCTCATACCAATTTATTGTAAGCTTAAGACATTTTCAAAGCACACACACTATTGTATCTTACCACCAGCATGTGTTGTCTATAAGGCGTTTTGCACAACATCGCTGGAGCTGTTTGTACACTGTTTCCTAGCTCGTTGCATTCTTGCGTGTTTTATGAGACCTTGACTTTATTTTCCTAGATTTTGTCTGAGAGCTGCTTACCCAGTTGTTCTCATGCTGATTGATGTGCATTCTTCTACCCATGGAGGACTCCCAATAGAAGCTTAGCTCTGAACCCAGACACTTCTCATCCTCTTTCCATTGTAGTCAGTGTTTGAAAATTGTTGGATGTCTGGTCGCCACCTTCTTGATAGCTAGGTGTGGCTTTCAGTGCCACACTTGGCAATATCTGAAAACTTTCGGCTTAGGGTAGTTGGAATCCTATATCTGCTGTAAACGTTCATCTGAAAGAGACACGTTAGTGATAGATTCCTTACCTTACCTCAGAATATCCCCAGGCGTCAGACTGGATCCGGAAAGTTTTTGTAGCAGTACCCCTGCGCGTCAGTAGGTGGCGTCATGCGGCTCCGCGTCCGTCACTGGCGTTGTAAGCACCGAGATGACGTCACGGAGACTACTTAGGCACCACCCATGCGCGCTGACGTCAGTTCTTTCTTTTTCCGCGCCAGCAAGCGCAGATCCGGATAGAGCACATACCTTAGTCACTTTTTGACTACTCTTTTGAGACTTTCTGTCTCCCCTTTTTTCTCCTGGTGCACGTAGGGATGCCTGGCTTTAAGTCTTGTGGGGCCTGCCGTCGCAACATGTCGGTGGCGGACCCCCATGATGTTTGTCTCTACTGCCTGGAGACCGAGCAGGACTCCCGGTCTTGCAGGGACTGTCGAGCCATGGCCCCGAAGGCCTTGAGGGAGCGGCGCCGGAAGCAACTGGAGGTCCGGCACTCATCCCAACGCCGCTCCAGGTCCAGGGACCGTTCCCGGGGCCGTAGTCGTCGCTCCTCGGGCTCCAAGTCTTCGCCCTCGGATTCCTGTAAGCGACGACATAATAAGAAGTCGAAGAAGCGTGTTCGCTCTCCAACGTCCCCCCGTTGGTCCTCGGATGCGGACGAGGTGGACAGGGGTTCTGCTCCGGCGGCTCCCTTGGAGCCTGGGAGTCCCGCAGCCTACCCGCCTTACCCGGGTCCGTTGGCGACTCCCGAACAGGTGAAAGAGTTTCTTGCCACCATGGACCGCCATTTTAGGCCTCGGGCTCCCACCGGCGCGCCTTCGGGCCCCGCAGTCCTGTGTCCAGATCCTGTTGACCCGTCGGTGCCGCTGGCAGATCCAGCTTTGGCACCACAGGATCCTACGCCGTTGGCTCTGGCCCTGGCGCCACAAGGTCTGGAGTTGCCGGCTCCGGCGCCGCAGTGGGTTCCGTTCATTCCACCCTTGCCCCGGTTCCAGGACCATTTCGTTCCTACCTGGGATCCACATTGGGAGACGTCGTATGTCCCTTCTCCGGCTCCTGCTCTGCCGCCGCTTACGATTCCTTCTGCAACGGAGAAGGAGGATGACAGGCAGGGGTCCGAGCACCCTCTTGCCCATCAATGTGTCTCCGAGCAGGACTGGGTGGACGATCTGGAGGATGCCGGCGACCTCGATGTCTCTTCTGACCCGGGGTTTGCCTCTCCCCCACCTACGATGTAGGAGGGCGCTTCCTACACGATGGTGCTTCGTCGGGCTGCTGAGGTCCTCAACCTTGATCTTCCCACGTTGGCCCTCAAAACTAACCTCCTTACTGAGGCGCTCCAGACGGCGTCGACTTCGTCGGTGCCACTGCTTCCCTTCAACGACGCCCTCACGGACATCCTGTTGGGCACTTGGTAGCGGCCGGCCACAGGGGCCCCTGTGGATAAGAATGTCGCCAGGCGTCACCGCCCGGCGACCCCGCGTTTCTGACCACTCATCCCACGACTGAGAGTCTGGTCATCCAGGCCTCGCCGTCGCAGAGTGCCTTTCCCACTGCTCCACCAGATAAGGACTCTAAGAAGCTGGAGCAGTTTCGTAAGCGGTTGTTCTCGATGGCCAGCTTGGGGCTGCGGTTGGTGAACATCGCCCGCTTGTTGGCCCGCTATTCCCATGCGGCGTGGTATACAGTTGCTCAGGTGTTACCTCAGTGTCCTGAGGAGGTCCATGCTGTGCTTTCCCAGGCAGTTGCTGAGGGTAAGGATGCGGCTAAGTTCGCCATTCGGTGTGGTTTGGACACCGCTGACTCGTTGGGCAGGGCGATTTCTACAACTGTGGCGCTGCGTCGCCACGCCTGGTTGCGATCCACTGGGTTCTCGCCTGACATCCAGAGCTCGCTCATGGACATGCCGTTTGATGGCACTCGCCTGTTTGGCGATAAGGACGACAGTGCGCTGGAGCGCTTTAAGGACTTGCGGGCCACGGCCAAGTCCTTGGGTCTTTCTACTAAGAGCCCAGCCACTCCTGTGTTTCGTTTCTTTCGTGGCCAACGTAGGGGCACCCAGGCACGTTCCTTCAACAAGCCTGTGCAGAACCAGCCTCAGCGCGGCCGCGGCTTCCACAGGGGCGGCTCTGGTAATCAGCGTGGGGGGCAGTCCACCTCTGCCACCGCTGCTTCTACCTCTAAACCTTCCTAATCCGAGCTTTGTGGAGCACCCCACACCGGTGGGTGGCAGGATCCACCACCACCTCCACCACTGGCGCGATATCACATCGGACAAGTGGGTGTTGCAGATAATCCGCAGGGGTTATTCTCTTCCCTTTCAGTCCTCCCCTCCCGCCATGCCACCTCGGTGCCACCCCATGTCGGGGGATCACTTGCTGCTTCTCCAGCAGGAAGTTACGGCCCTCTTGGCCAAGGGGGCCATCGAGCGCGTTCCTGGGCCAGAAGTAGGACGTGGTTGTTATTCCCACTACTTTCTGGTCCCCAAGAAGGACAAAGGGGGCCTGCGCCCCATCTTGGACCTCAGGAACGTCAATCGCTTCCTCCGGAAGGAGACGTTCAAGATGTTGACTCTGGCTCAGGTCTTGGCTGCCCTCGACCCTGGAGATTGGATGGTAGCGTTGGACTTGCAGGACGCATATTTTCACATCGCCGTCCTACCGGCCCACCGGCGTTACCTGCGGTTCACGGTAGGCCGCGAGCATTTTCAATTTGCCGTGCTCCCCTTCGGCCTTACCAGCACCCCTCGGGTGTTCACAAAAGTATGGCGTGGTCGCAGCTCACCTGCGCAGGTCAGGGGTGTCAGTCTTCCCCTACCTCGACGACTGGTTGTTGTAGGCAGGCTCGCCCCAGACAGTCGTCACCCACCTTCAGACTACGGCCGACCTCCTGCATTTGCTGAGGTTCTCCATCAACATGCCGAAGTCGCACCTGTGTCCCTCTCAGAAGCTCCCCTTCATCGGAGCGGTTCTGGATTCAACGCTGTTTCGGGTTTATCCTCCCGAGCAGCGAGTCCGGGATATTCAGGCTATGATTCCGATCCTTCAGCCTCTGTCCCGGGTTTCAGTCAGGATGACCCTCCGGCTCCTGGGCCTGGTGGCCTCCTGCATCCTTCTAGTGCAACATGCCAGATGGCATACGCGGGCTCTGCAGTGGGACCTGAAGTTCCAGTGGGCGCAGCATCAGGGCAACCTGTCCGATCATGTCCAGATCTCGGAGGGCACTGCATGACAATTGCAGTGGTGGATCACGAATCACGATTAGGTCAGTGGCAGATCCCTCTCCCTTCCCCAACTGGAGCGCACAGTGGTGAAGGATGTGTCCCTCCTGGGATGAGGAGGCCACTTGGGAGAGGCGGAGATCAGAGCCCTCTGGTCTCCGGCGGAGTCTCGACTCCATATCAACCTTTTGGAGCTTCGGGCGATCCGACTTGCACTGAAAGCATTCCTTCCCTCTGTCCGGGGAAGTGTGGTGCAGGTGTTCACGGGCAACACCACCGCCATGTGGTATTGCAACAAACAGGGCGGGGTGGGGTCCTGGACCCTATGTCTGCTCTGTGCCTCTGGACATGGCTGGAACATCAAGCCATTACCTTGGTGGTTCAACACCTGGCAGGTTCTCTGAACGCCAGGGCAGACGAACTCAGCTGCCGGTGCTTGATGGATCACGAATGGCGTCTGCACTCAGACGTGGCCCAAGGTCTCTTTCTGCAGTGAGGAGAGCCTTGGTTACATCTATTCACCACCGAAGAGAACGCTCAATGTCATCAGTTCTTCACGTTGGAATTTCCAAGGCGGCACTCGCTCGAGTGGAGTTGCGTTCTGTTATACGCCTTTCCGCCTATACCACTTCTGCCCAGAGTGCTGAAGAAGATTCAGCGTGAAGAGGGCCCGAGTCATCCTTGTGGCTCCAGATTGGGCACGAAGATACTGGGATCCCGAGATACTCAGCATGGAAATCAGTCTCCCGATCAATTTGCCTCTTCGGGAGGATCTGTCGCAGCAGCAGGGGACGGTCCTCCACCCGAATCTGTCCAGCCTCCACCTCCATGCGTGGAGATTGAGTGGCGGCAGTTGACGGCCTTCGATCTTCCTCCCAAAGTCTGTGATGTCATTCTGGCAGGCAGGCGTCCCTCCACTAAAACGGTATACGCTTGCAGGTGGAACAAGTTTGTGTCATGGTGCACAGCAAAGGTTGTGGATCCCCTTTCTGCCCCTCTTTCCGAAGTCCTTCTGTTCATTCTTTCTTTGGCCCAGCAGGGCTCTGCTCTGGGCACTATCAAAGGTTATCTTTCAGCCATCTCCGCCTTTTTTAGGCATCCCGATCAGCCTTCTCTCTTTAAGTCCCCGGTTGTTAACCGTTTCCTTAAAGGCATTACGCACACGTTTCCTCCCGTGCCATTCATCATGCCTCAATGGGACTTGAATCTCGTTTTGAACTATCTGATGTGCGCTCCTTTCGAGGCCCTTCATACCTGTCCTTTGCGTCTTCTTACTCTTAAGACAGCTTTCCTGGTCGCTATCACCTCTGCCAGAAGAGTGAGTGAGCTCCAGGCTCTTTCTTCCAAACCTCCTTTCCTTTCTGTTTATCCTGACAAGGTGGTGTTAAGGACCCGTCCTTCTTTTTTGCCAAAGGTGGTCACGGCCTTCCACATTGGGCAGACCATCACTTTGCCTACCTTCTTTCCGCCTCCGCATCCTTCGAGGGAGGAAGAAAGGCTCCACCATCTGGACCCAAAACGTGCGCTCGCATTCTATCTAAAGCGTACCCAGCAGTTCCGGGTGGATGACCAGCTCTTTATTGGCTACGTGGGTGCCAAAGAAGGTCGGGCTGTGCACAAACGGACCATCTCTCGGTGGGTCGATCTGTGCATCAATACCTGTTACAACTTGGCTAAGAAGAAGCCTCCTGTGGGGCTGCGTGCCCATTCTACCAGGGCAACTGCAGCCACTACTGCCTTGGGACGTGGCGTCCCCTTGTAGGACATTTACCAGGCAGCTACGTGGGCCTCGCTGCACACGTTTACCAAGTATTACTGCCTTGACAGTCAGGTCCGGAGAGACGGCTTTGACCGTTCTGTTCTCCGTGACTTTCTGGTGTAATCTATTCGCAGACCCACCACCGGGGTTGGTATTGCTGGGGTATCTATTCTAAGGTAGGGAATCTATCACTAACGTGTCTCTTTCAGATGCACAAGTTACTACTTGTGTAACGATATATCTGTAAGAGACATTAGTTAGTGCTAGATTCCTGACCGCCCCACCTATCCTCCCCGTTCTGCGAACTGATTCTAGGGTTAAGGTCATCCCCCTTTCAGGGCCCTAGTTTCATGGCACCAGTGGTCAGTTTCTTGCATGGCTCTGCGTTCCTGGCGCGGAAAGTCGTGTACAGAATTGAGGTCAGCGCGCATGGGTGGCGCCTAAGTAGTCTCCATGACGTCATCTCGGCACTTATGACGCCAGTGACGGACGTGGAGCCACACGACGCCACCTACTGACGCGCAGGGGTACTGCTACAAAAAACTTTCCGGATCCAGTCTGACGCCTGGGGATATTCTAAGGTAAGGTAAGGAATCTATCACTAACTAATGTCTCTTACAGATATATCGTTACACAAGTAGTAACTTGTGCGACTGAATTGTTTATAAGCATAGCCCACATTTTACCCTATCATATTAAGAAGCTCATTTCCAAAAGAGCAGGTTTTAACATTTTTGGGGTGAAAGGCATCAGAAAGAAAGTTTATCCTTTTTATTTTTATTTTATTTTTTTTAACTAAGAGCGTTTTAAAGTTTTTGTTGATATTTTTACCAGGTTAACTATACAGGTTGGTGCATTTACCAACAAGGTTTCTGTAGCCACATTCACCACTGCTATACTACCAATGAAAGGTAACAGAACAGAAAAGGTTGTGGTACATCTCCTTTTTCAACAATAATCATTGCAACAAGATTCTAAAGGCATATAGGCATATATGGTGTTCATAAAGCACTATGATTTGGGAGATCCATAAAAACTAACAGCATTAGAGTGTTAAAGTTCATAAATATTTATTTCAGATAATTCATTATCCGTAAATCATATGCAAATTACAATACACGTGAACCATACACCTCAGTCTACACCATATATTATATATGGCAGTGTGTCAATAAAAACAGCCCTTCAAATGCATAAATAGATTAACATCTGCTTTGTTAACTTCATCTTTTTTTAAAACCCTCTTTTTATTAGTTTTTAACTCAAATGAAAATGATACAAACAATAGGGACGAGTCCAATTGCACCCCAAGATGTACAGTCACAGTGTCCCCCAGTGCCATACAGAATTTGTAGCAAGAGGCCTGGGATAAGGCAAAGCATGGGCAGTGGGAAACGGCTTAGGGCCCCTGTTATAGTGTATGTTAAATAGTAGAACATGGTAAGTGGTGATAGGATAAGGGTGTCAATGACTTGGACTCTAGAGATGAATTAGCGGAACTGGGAGAGATAGGACAGAAGGGCAGAGGGAGATAGACAACCAAGGACAGAAGGGCGGGGGGGCAAAAGGAACGGGTAAGGGGATGGCGAAGGAGGCTAAAGAGGGGGTCCAGTATCGCAAGTAGTCTATGGGTTCAAAGGGGCCAGAGATGGTCCGGACTGCAGGCCTACTGTAAGGACCCAGAAGAGCAAGGGTGTCAGTCTATCTGGACAATAGTTGTTCCCAGGTGTGGGCCATTGGTCGACTGCTCAAGTCTCATGCCTCCTTTCAGCAGAGGGCCGCAGGCTTGGCTCCTGCCCAACGGATAAAATTGGACTCCCATTCTGCAACAGTGAGGGGGTAGAGGACGCTTGCATTTCATTGTGATGGAGCATTTGGGCAGAAGAAGCGCATTGTCTAAAAAGCAAGTCACTGTCTTAAGAGTTTTAGAATGAGGAATGATGACTAGGGAACAAACTTCCCAGGAATTGATCCCACCTATGCCACTCCCAAGGCAGAGGAAGACCTCATCCCAGAAAGGCCAGATAGGGGGGCAGTTCGAGAGGATATGTTTCAAACTGGTGGCTGAAGCAGAACATCGTGTGCACCCCTCTGAGGCTCCTTTGAAGATCCCAGAAATGCGTTAAGGGGTGAGATAGGCCTGGTAAAGCACATAAAATTGGATCAGCTGGTGACGGGCATTCCTGCAGACCCCACTCGGATAGACCAGAGCTCGGGCCCATTCTTTCTAGTGGACGGCTCTTACGAACTACGCCTCCCATGTCTCCCTGAGAGCCTGTAGGGTCAACCAAGACGACTCTGTAAAGGAGCCGACCATCCAGTTGGACATCCGGCGACCAAGGGAGGGGCACTTGAAGCAGTTATGAAGAACGCAGAGGGTTCCTGGTTCTAGGAAGCATACGCCGAATTAAGAATGCTATGGACAATGGGGGTCAGAGGAGCACGTATCTTCCAGATATCTGCCTGCCAGCTAACACATGGGCCATATTCAAAATGAGGAGCACTGAGTTCTCCCGGTCAGGGGAAAGTTAGATCTTTGACAGTGCTACGCATCATGAATTATACCATATGAGATCCCCCAAGAGAGCATGCAGTGCCTGAAAGAATGTGTGAGGAAGAGTAATTGGGAGATTTGCAAAATAGTGAAGGAGGTGGGGAAGCATCACCATCTTAGAACCAGCAATCCTGCCCACTACAGATAACGGGGGAGATCGCCAGAACCTCACCTGGGAGCTCAGGGTTATCACTGCCGCCGTCAAGTTGGCATCCAAGAGCCACTGATATTGGAAATGTATCTAATAAAGAAAATTTTTCCTCTATCTTTAATAATAACATACAAAAAAAAATGAGTTTTTGGATTAAAACATTAAAAGAAAGTAAGGACTAGGATCTCTACAGTAAGATCATTGCAAGATGGGCAAAGAGGGAGGATATTATAATTAATCAACAGGTATGGGACAAAATAAATAAATTTAACAAAACCATTTTTCGAGGAGCGAATTTTAAACGAATGCAATTTTATAATAAATGGTTATTATACAGAACCCCATCCTTTTTACATAATATCTTCCCTCTCGTAGCCGATAAATGCTTTCGTTGCGTTGAAAAAGGCACTTGGAAACATATAATCTGGGAGTGTCCAAAAATCCAAGTTTTATGGAAGGAAATAGAAAATTATCTCTCAATTATTCTCAAAACTAACATTGTATTTGATGATCTAACTCCCCTCCTAGGTTGTTCTTTTGTCCACACTCAACATGATGAGTCTCTTTTTATAGCTTCTTTAATAGCTAAATCCCTGATTCTACAGTCCTGGAAAACAGATATCGTTCCATCCTTTCAGGCATGGAAGATAAAACTACTTAGAATCCAGGATAGGGAAAGAAAATACGCTCTCAGATCAGGGGCCCTCAAAAAATATGATAAATATTGGAGGGTGTTTGATCTTTAAATCTCCCTCGCTATTACTTAACTAGTTTTCTACTACTATTTTTACTGTCTGGTTCTCCCACACTGCACTTTATAACCTAGCACTGATCTAGTAAACGTGAAGATGTTCATTGTAACTAAATACTACGTACTGGTTTTACTCTAACAAAATCCTTTGAATATTAACGATAGCTGTTTGACTATCTGCGTCTATACAATCCTGCACTTTATAATTTAAATGTTAAAATGACAATTTGCATAAAAGTCTTTAGTATATTCTTTTTCGCATTGTATTAATTAGATTTGATTGTTTTCTACTCTGTATTGTTTTATTTGAACTCTCAATAAAAAAATAATTAAAAAAAAAAAGTTGGCATCCAAGAGATCTGTGGTAGTGTGAAAGATGCAGAGGCCCAGGTAACAAAAATAAGTGGGTTCCCAATGGACCAGGCCTTCCCCAAAGTCGAGATGCATCAGAGGCAATACCAGGGGCAGGGGAAACGCGCACGATTTGTGCCAGCTGACCCGGATGCCCGAGAGATCGCCAAACTCAGTCAGAAGCCGGGCAGTCAGAGAACGATCAACACTGACGTTCCTAAGGAAGATAAGCATGTAGTCAGCATACAGCAAGTTGGCATGGATAGCGTCCGGGAGGGTACGGCCCAGTCCCCCCTCTGCTGCTGGGCCCTTTGCAATAACATAACTAAATAATGGAGTAGATGGATTAGGCCGGTGTGGTGGGGTCTGACTCCAAACCTTTCCAGTACCCCAAACAGGAAGTCCCAGCGAAGTGTGCCAAAGGCCTTGTGGAGGTCCAGGACCAAAGAAGCCACCCCAGGCGAGGAACTCTGCGTGTCCTCCATAAAACTAAACAGGTGTCAGAACTGAGGTTTTCCTGCCAGGGATAAACCCATTCTGGTCAGTATGAATTAAACGAGGGAGAATTTGGTGAAGGCGGTCAGCCAGGACCCTGCTAAGGATTTTGTAGCTCTTGTTGAGGATGGCTATTGGCCGGTACCAGGCCAAATCGGTGAGGTCCGTCCCAGGTTTCATCAGAGACTCCAGGGATGCATTACGCAGGGTGGCAAGAAGAGAGCCCTCCCTACCGATAGTGTCAAAAAGTTTGAACAACTTGGCGACGCGGATGGCAAAAAAGGGTTTCTAAAGCTCCATGGGGAGACCATCTGTTCCAGGCGTCTTCCCTGTTCCCAGTCCCGCTTTTTCTGCATGAATCTCTTGTTCTGTAATGGGGGCATTCAGGTCTCCCCGCTCTTCTGGGGTGAGGCATGAGGGAGTGGAGGAGCCGTAGATAATCCTGTATTAATGCCTCTGGGATCTCCTCGGGGGTGCATAGAGAGCGGAATATTAGGTCATAAAGGTACTGTGGCTCTTGATTTGGGTGTTGGGAAGGGTGCCCGAGAGGTAATGGACCGAGATAATCTGCAGGAGGCGAGAGTCACTGTTAACCAACCATTCTAAAAGGTGGCCGGATTTGTTGCCCTCTGGATCCGTCCAAGCCGTATACGCTGTATAGTCTAGGCAACGTAGGCGTTCCAGGAGCTGTGCCTCCCCGCCAAAGCTGTATAAGTGAGGGGCACAAGGTAGGTTCCTCAACTGCGTTGCACTCCCTATCTGTATATTCTTTCTCTGCGGCATCTAGGTCTCGAAGCAGAGTCCTCCAGACCCCCAAAACCACCTCAGAGCCGAAGCATCTGGCCACCACCATAAAGGCCTCCCACTCAACAGAGGGCGATGAGCCCCCCCTGTGCCTTGAGACCCTCACGGGTGAGTAGCGTGCTTAAAAGAATCCCTGATTGATTGAATCTCTGGACGTTGGTGATGGTGGGGGTGTTTCAGAGGGGTGGATGTGAACGGTCCAGGACAGTATCCAGGACACAGTTAAAATCTCTTTCCAATAGCCAGAGCAGGTCCAGGTGGCTAAATGTGAAGAGATGTGGTGTAGAAATTGTGGCTGGTCAGAGTTGGGAGCATAAACACTACCTATCAATAGTCGGGAGCCGTCCAGGACCACTTCCTAAAGAACAAAGTGGCCCTCATTGTCTGTCTTCTGTGACACCACCCGCAGGGGGAGCTCCCGTCCGCACCCAGATCAGCGTACCATGGGCATAGGCAGAAAAGTCAGTGGTGTAAATCTGGCCCATCCAGCACCTCTGGAGCCGAAGCCCCTTAGTTCTGGTGATGTGGGCCTCTTGTAGTAAGGCTATCTAAACTCCCATGCGTCTGAGATAAGTGTGGATTTTGTATTGTTTGGAAGGGGTGTGCATGCCCTGCATGATCCAGGAGATGGTCCGGAAGTAAGAACCGCCTGTCATCCCGTGTGAGATCCTCCCCCCTGATAGTCCCATGGGAGGATGTCAGGCTTGGAGGCTGACTGGGTCAGGGTGGAGCCCGTTGAGGGGGCATGGAGAGGGATGGGAGGGAGCGCCATCTGAGAAGGAAGGCAAACAGTGAAAATAACAATAATGAGAATACCACGAGCAGAGGACACAAGGCTAGCTGCCTAAACCATAAAACCATTGCTCTGCGTGAGGGCGGGGGCTGATGAAGTGGGAGCAGGTGCAGTGGACCAGACACGCTTCAAGCTGTTGGATAACAGGGGGGACAGTGTCCGTGGAAGAGGCAAGCGGTAGCGTGAGTGGCCCTAAGAGGATGCTTGTGCGCCCAATGCTTAGTGTGTCCGGGCTGAGAATTTCAGAGGGCTGCTCGTTCATTATTCACCGCTCCCAGCAAAGAGCACTGCTTAATGCCCTTCATGGGCTAATTTACATATATTTAACTGCTGGTGGTGCCCCCAATCTGGGTAGGGGCACCACTAGCATGTTTTTTAAGTATTCTGCTGGGCTGGAGGGACTGCAGCAGCCCCCCTCAAATACTTTTAAAAAAAGAACCCCATGTTGCTTGGTGTCTAGAGAATATGAGCCCAAGGAAATGTATTGATACTTTGAGTATTCCCAGAGATGGAGATTTTGCTCTTCAGCTTGGGAACTCAGGCACCCCTTGTGTTTGGTTTTATGGCTGCATAATGTGGCCTGAGGAGTGTAAAAAAAAAGACTGACACATGTTTAATGTTTTTTTTTTATTTCTAGAAATGCTTTATTGAAATGTTTACCAAATTGGTTCACGGCTGGGAAGAGCCCTTTGATGAAAGTTTGACTACAAGGTCCACCTGCCTCCTTATCCTCATGGAGCGCTAAATACAATGCTTCTAAAGAAATGCAAACATAGAGGCTAAATGGGTCGTTATGTACGGCATTATGAGTAGGGTGAATGGAATCCTTGTGCGGTCCTGACGAAAGCCAACAAGCTTGGTGAGGCAGTGGTGTGATGGCTGAAACATGTTGGCCAAGGGATATAAAGGATACTAATTTCCTTTTTGCACCCCCATCTGTTTTTAACTCCATCAGGGAGCCCTCAGAACACCCTTGACTATTTTTAAATCTAGAATCCCACCCAATAACCAAAGAGCTCTCTTGGCTACCAACGTTGAGCTCATCCAGATACACTAGGTATCTGGACGAGGACTCTGTGATGAAAACTAGTGGATGGGAGTCCTTCTAATCACATAGGGTGCTCTCCTTCGGCTGGAATGGAGAGCTAGCCAAAGAAAAATGGGGTTTCCTTCCTGTTATATTTATATGGCTCACCATTCACACCAGAAGACAGTCTGCATAAAGGGAAATCTTAAAATTGCAATTCCTTGGACTGAACACTTTGTTGTAGTGTTTTTTGAATACTCATTTGTTATCTTTTAGGACTTCAGGTGTCAACCATTCGTGAAAAATGTTGACGTTTTCCTTGATTTAATTAAGTGCTTTGTTGATGCGTTTGTCAATTTAAGCCATTTTCTTTTAAACAAATGTTTTTTTAATTGAAAAACAAAAAAAAGAAAAGAAAGCCAAGTTGTACAGAAGCCATCACATGTCCACAGATGGCGGTCAGGGGAATACAAGGTAAAACAAAAAACATTAATCAACAAGTTACTTACCTTTGGTAACGCAGTATCTGGGAGAGACAATATCTATCTGCAGATTCCTTTCCTTTGAATTTCCCAGGCATCAGACTGGATCCGTGTGAGAAAGTGCCATCTTTCTTGCATGGTATGCCCTCACTTTTTGCTGAATTGCTGAATGTACTTTGACTGAGTGTGTCCTGGACTCCTGCCAATCAGTTGCCCAGGGCCTATGTTCCTTCCCTAAACAAAAACCTCCAAATTGGCAAACCCTGGCCACAAGTCAGCCCCTGGTAAATGGTACCCTAGGTACCCAGGGCCTTGTGACCAGGAAAGGCCTCTAAGGGCTGCAGCACTCATTGTGCCACCCTTAGAGGCCCTGTACCCTAATACACAGACACTGCCCTTGCGGGCTGTGTCTGGGTACAAGACAAAACAAAGAGTCGACATGGCACACATCCCTGTGTGCCATGCCCGCCACCTACACTGCCCTGGCATACATCAGCCACCCCTCTAGCTGGGTGCCCTATGCCAGTGGTGTGGGCACAGGAGCATGAGCCCTGTGCCCCTACAGTACCCAGGTCCATTCCTGGGCACTGTAGGTGCAGTGCTGCCATTTAAGAGTACATGGTGCTGAGAGCTCGTCAAACACAAACTCCACAGCACCATAATGGCAACACTGAAGACTGAGAAGTTTGGTATCAAACTTCTCAGCACATTAAACCCACACTGATGCCAGTGTGGGATTTAATGTACCAAGCACCACAGAGGGCATCTTAGAGATGCCCCCTGAAACCTAAGCTACAATCCACGTCTGGTCTGAGAGGCTGCCTAGGCTGCCACACAGCAGACATGTTGCTGGACCCCTAGGTAGAAGAGCCCCAGCTCTCCTGGGCCTGCAACAATGCACATCCTGGGCGAGGTGCGAGGTCTCCTCCCCCAGGATGGACAGGGGGAAGCTTCAAAGGCATGCCTCCTCTGTGAGCTTCCCCAGGCCACTTGCAACCCCCACTCTGGCGGGAAGCCTGGCCGGAAACCCCAAATAAGGACAGGGGATGTGCCAGCCTGCCAACCCCACCCCTCAGGTGGGGGAGGCGAGGTGAAGCACATCTCCGGGCGCTCGCCATCTTGAAGATGGGAGGCCCTACCCAATCAGGACTAGGCTACTGCCCCCCTCACACAGGAGAGTGGCAGAATAGGGGGTGTACGCACCCCAGGACAGGGACCCATTGGTACCTGCCCTTTACCTACCTGTAACGATCCCTAAATCTAGTATTTAGGGGCACCCTGAACCTTCTTCCCCAGATTCCAGATTCCAAAGTACAAAGAAGAGCAAGAAGAAAGAAGACCTGCCCTGCAGCTGCTAAGAAGGGGAAGACACCAACTGCTTTGGCCCCAGCCCTACCAGCCTGTCGACCCTCGAACCTGCTCCTGCTACAACCCGGCCAGTGGCCAGCAACCTCACAAACCCCGGAGGACCTGGCTACCTTTTGGCTCTAAGCACCTGGGACTCCCATGAGTAGAGGCTCTACTCAAAACCAGCTTCTAATCCCTGGCATCAGCCCAGAACTGCAAACCCTGCACACTCTGCACCCGCCATGCCTGGCCTGTGCCGGAGGGAACAAAGACCACAAGGACGACCCCCTGGCGACTCTAACCCCGAGTCCGGCACCCAAGGACTTCCCTCGACGCTCCTGACGACGCCGGCAGCCTCAGAACCAGGTACCCCCCCAACCGCAATCAACAGAGGGTAAGATTTCCCGACACCAAAAGGCACCCCTGCACCCGGCGCCCTGCGGCCCCCTGTGCCCAACTCCTGGGTACCTACCTATCCTCCAACTACCCAACTTACCTCTCGAAGTGGTGGTGACACCTGAAGAATCTTCGTCCCCGAGCTTGCAGCCTTTTTCCAAACCGGAGCTTTCCCATTGAAATCAATTGAGCTCCCAAAGGCTCAAAAGCACCCTGCACCCAGCCGCCCGAGTGGCCCTGGCAGTGTAACCTCTACACCTATCTACTTCCCCATTTGCCCTGAGCAAGTGACCAGGAGCTCAGCTCCCACAGCCACGTGGCCTGCTAGTCAGCAGCCACCAACCAAGGCCCCCCTGCCTTCCATAGGATAACATAGGGCCTAACTCTCTCTGCACCCGGCTGCCCCTGTGCCGCTGAGGGTGTAACTACTGTACCTACCTGACCCTGGGAGACCCCTGAGTCTGTGCCCAGAACCTTAACTTTGCCAGTCGAGTACTTACCTTAAAGCCGATAACTCAATTTTCTCCATAGGGTAACATTGACTAATTTCTTCTGAAATTTCTTCCAAGTGTGGAGTTTTCAAAACTTAAAATATTCACCAAAAGTCAGCCGATTAACGAAAACGAAAATACTCACCTGCTATTAGGTGAGCTCCCAGTGCTGGATCCTGGTGCCCAGCACTGACCCCGAAAAATATTCATAACCGTGCTTACCAGTAACCCAATTTTCTTGCATAGGAAATCATTGATTGTTTTTCTGTGAAATTTCTTCTGTCAACTTTTAAAATAGCAAAATATTACTGAAAAATCCTAGTAGTAACTAAGTCGACTTTTATCACTTGTTTCTAAGAACTGTCCCAGGACTGAATCTAGGATCCAGTCCTGGAATTACAAAAGTAATCCTGAAAGTAATCTTTTGCAAATAACCTGAAACATCCATTGAACTCAATGCATTATTGTGTTTAAACTATGTTGCCTATTGCAACAACTTGTAAATATCTACAAAAGCCAATTGCATATTGCAAAAGTATTTACCTAAAGCATCTCATTCTGAGAAAGTATATTTTAATACGAGTTGTTGGTTCTAAAATAAAACAAGCATATATTTTTTATATATAAACCATTGGGCTAGAGTTCAGTTATTGAGTGTGTGAAACCATTTGCTGACTGAGTGTGTACAACAAAATGCTTTACACTGTCCTCTGATACTGCCTTACTGCTCGACCAAGCTACCACTTTAGAGAGTAAGGTTATATCTAACTTTAGCACCTGCCAAACCTCTGGGGACTGTGGACTCTGTACACCCTGTACCTATTTGGGAACAGTATATACAGAGCCACTTTCTCACAATCCGGAAACGTTTACATTAGCAGTACCCCTGTGTGCCGTTATGTGGTGCATCGTTGGTGCCGGCTGTGATGTTGCAGTCACCTATATAGGTGCCACCCAGGCACGTGGATGTCAGTTACTTTTCACGCCTTTCCACGTCAGAAGCGCAGAGCCATGAAGTGAACTGACTAGTTTGTGTCCAAACTAGGACCCTGAAAAGGTAGTAACCCTAGCCCTACAAATGCGTCTGCAGAGTGGAGAGGCATGGGTGGATCTGTAAGGAATCTGCAGCTAGATATTGTCTCTACCAGGTAATGCGTTACTGAAGGTGAGTAACTTGTTCATCTGATATAGACTTTTACCTGCAGATTCCTTACCTTTGAATAGATACCCAAGCCATAGCATCCAGGCGTTGGGCTGTGGACAAATTGACTAAACTAAGAAGTCCTGCAGTACCGAACAGGCAAAATGCCTGCCCCTTTGGACCTGACTGTCCAAGCAGTAGTGCCTGGCAGATATGTGCAGGGATCCCCACGTTGCTGCCTGACAGATGTCCAGGACTAGAACACCACAAACTAGCCCCGTGGTTTCAGCTTTTCTGGAGGCTGCTTTTTAGCTAGGCGTAGCAGATCTTGATACAGAGAATGACCCAGCACGAAATGGTTTGTTTCTGAACTGGCCATCCATTTTTAGCTCCTACATAGCCCACAAAGAGTTGGTCGTCCACCCGCAATTTGTTTTGTGCAGTCAAGGTAGAATGAGAACACTCTTTTTGGTTCAGATAGTGGAGTCTTTCCTCCTCTTCAGAGGGATGTGGAGGAGCATAAAAGGTGTGCAAGGTGAAAGATTGTCCCAAATGGAATGGGGACACCATTTTAGGCAAGAAAGAAGCCTGGGTGCGAAGCACCACCTTATCTGACAATACCATAAGATAGGGAGGCTTGGATGATAAAGCCTGAAGCTCATTCACCCTCTTGGAAGATGCTATTGCCAACAGAAAGTCTGTCTTGATGGTGAGCAGCCGGAGAGGACAATTGTGAAGCAGCTCAAAGGAAGCACACATGAGATAAGTGAGAACCAGTTTCAGATCCCTCTGAGACGTTATGAAGGTCGAAGAGGGAAACATATTTACAAGCACTGTCAGGAACCTACTTATAATAGAGGACTTAAATAAAGAAGGTTGGTCAGGCAGGAGCAGGAAAGTGGACAGAGCATAGAGAAAACCCTAGAGAGTGCCCAGAGAAGAGCCCTGCTGGGCAAGGGTGAGAATAAAGAGAAGAATATCAGAAAGAGGTTCAGGACTTATCTGTACTATATTTTACAGATTTCTGCTAACTGCAGGTGTATAACATTTTGGTGGAGGGCCGCCTAGGCCGCCAAGATAACTTTACACACTTCGAGAGGAAGGTCAAAAGCTATCAGCTGTTGACGCTCAATCTCCATGGATGGAGGCGGAGAATTGACAGGTTTGGGTTGAAGACCCTCCGCTGGTGCTGCAACAGAAGATCCTCCTGAACGGGCAGCCTGATTGGAGCATCGGCGCTCATTTTCAGAAGCTCCGGATACCAAACTCTCCATGCCCATTCCGGAGCCACAAGAATGTCTTCTGCCCAGTTATTCCTGGTCTTCTTGAGAGCTCTGGGCACAAGTGGTATAGTCAGAAAGGCGTACAGGAGGCCTGAACTCCACTCGCGGCGAAAAGCGGTACCGAGCGATAGTCGCCTTGGAAACTCTAACTTGCAGAACTGCTGACATTGCACGTTCTCTTTGGAGGCGAATTGATCTAACCAAGGTTCTTCCCACTGATTAAATAGGCTTTGAGCCAACTCTGAATGGAGACGCCATTCGTGATTCACTAGGCATCAACTGCTGAGTTTGTCTGCACTTGCGTTCAGAGAACCTGCCAGGTGGTGAACCACCAGGGTTATGCCCTGCAGTTCCAGCCATGTCAAGAGACGCAGGGCCTCTTGACAAAGGGTCCACAACTCCACCCCGCCCTGCTAGTTGCAGTACCACATGGCGGTGGTGTTGCCTGTCAACACTTTCACCAACTTTCCCTTGACTGAGGGAAGAAATGCTTTCACCGTTAGTCGTATCGCTCAAAGCTCCAGCAGGCTGATGTGGAGTCCGGATTCCACTGGAGCTCAGAGTCCTCTGATCTCCACCTGTCTCAGATTGCCGCATCATCCCAGGAGTGATGCATCTGTCACTACTGTGAGATCTGGTCTGTCTCTGGCCCAGTAGCCGTTCGCTAGCCCTCATTGCAGGTCCTTTGCAGTTCCCTCCGAGATCTGGACCATGCCGAGAGATTCCCCTGATGCTGCGCCCACTGAAACTTCATGTCCCACTGCAGAGTCTGCATAAGCCATCTGGCATGATTTACCAACAGGATGCATGCAGGATGCCATGAGACCCAG
Organism: Triturus cristatus; assembly: GCF_964204655.1. Taxonomy (NCBI): domain Eukaryota; kingdom Metazoa; phylum Chordata; class Amphibia; order Caudata; family Salamandridae; genus Triturus; species Triturus cristatus. Next base: position 677,938,573 of record NC_140593.1, on the reverse strand, counting down.
CAGTCTCAGAGTCATTCTCACTGAAATCAAGGATAGAGACTGAAACATCTGTATCATAACCTGAATATCCTGGATATGCTGCTCGGGAGTATAACCCCGAAACTGCCCTGTGTGTGTCCAGAATAGCTCAGATGAAAGGGAGCGTCAGAGAAGGAGTCAGGTGTGACTTTGGCATGTTTATAGTAAATCCCATTGAATGCAGGTGGTCTGCCATAGTCTGGAGATGTAAGACAACAGTCTGGGGCGAGGCCGCCTTCAACAGCCAGTCGTCGAGGAAGGAGAAGACTGAAACCCCCAACCTGCTCAGATGAGCTGCTACCATTGCCATCACCTTGGTAAACACCCGAGGGACGCTGGTAAGGCCAAAGGGAAGTACGTTGAGGTGAAAGTGCTCATGGCCTACCTTGAACCCCAGGTAATGCCTGTGGGCAGGCCGGATGGAGATGTGAAAATATGCATCCAGCAAGTCCAACGCTACCAGCCAGTCTCCTTGGTCTAGGGCAGACAAGACCTGAGCTAATAGTGAGCGTCTTGAATTTCTCCTTTTTGAGGAAGAGATTGACGGTTCAGTGGTCCATAATAACATGAAGACCCTTGTTCTTCTTGGTTATCAGAAAGTAGCGGGAATAACAACCACTGCCTACTTCTGATATCGGAAACCTTTCTGTAGCCCCTTGGCCAGGAGAGCTGTAACTTCCTCTCAGAACAAGACAAGATAGTACTCTACCAGCTGTTCTAGAGATGGCGGTAAATAGGGAGGGAAAGATTGGTAAGGAAGGGAGCAACCCCTCCGAATAATCTGCAAGACCTGTTTGTTGGATGTTATGGACTGCCAGTGGCGGAGATAATGTTGGATTCTCCCTCCGACTGGGCACCCATGGTCTTGCAGAATAAAACCAGGAAGGCTTTGAGGCTGCAGCTGCCTAGGAGTAGGTGGTGAATGACTTGATCTCATTTGATCGGACATCTAGGACTTTGTCTGCTCCAGATCTCATCGTCCTGCAAGTCTGAGGCACCGTCAGTGTCTGTGCTCCATACAGGTTCCTCACAGGACCTGTGAGCATCAAAGATACCCGAAGGAATCTCTCTTGGAGTGAAGAAGTCACTCGTCTGCATCTAGAGGCACTGCAATATTGCTGATCGGTTTGCTGATCCTGAGCTCCTAAGGACTCAGTAACACAGGTGGCAGTTCTACAACTCCCTCAAAGCCTGCACTGTCTTCAGACCTAGTCTGAGGTCAGTATCCCTCATCAGCACCGCTTAAATCGAGCCCCTGTGCACTGCGTTGGATGGATGTTGCTAAGGCTGGGCGACTCTTCTCTCCAGAGATCTTTGGTTCTTCCAATTGATTTCTTTGATTCCTGTGGGCTCCCCTGTTCGCTTCAGGCCTGCTCTGACTCACCTGCAGTTTGCGAGTCCCTTGGGCCTTGCTGGTCCTAACTCTGCACCTTTTTTGCTTGCCACGTTGTTTGCAGTTGCCAAGGCTTGTTGGTGCTCCCGACGGACACCGACCCCTCAACTCTCGACATCCGATGTGGGACAGCTTGTGAATGGCTCCTGGTCTTCCACAGCATTGCCTGGTCCACACAGCTGCAGCTCTAAGGTCATCGACAACTCTCCTGCATCTCCTGACATGGGTGGGCATTCGTCTCCCGTGCCTCCTGATCTCTCATGAGTCGCATAGACTCTGTCCCCTCTGCTTGCAGGTATTTCTCAACTTGAATCCACCTTTGGGTTCCACGGGACACTTTCACCTTTTTTAAAAGCGGCATCTTCCTGAAGTCCTCCACTGAGTTTGACAGCAGTTTCCGAAGTCAATTCACACCTATGAACCCGGCTTATCTGGTGTAGGGAACCTGGTTCCTAGGGTATCCAGGGGTGGGGTGGCTCTCCAACCTTCTGTCTTGGGTCTGGGTTTCTTCAGGGTCCACTGGGAAGGGTCCTTCTTTAAAATTGCAACCACGACTTACCCATTGACTTGAATTGAGCACGCAGTTGTGTTCCCACTCTGCACACGGCCTCCGTGGAGTTCCTGGTTACTTACCTCGAGGGGTTCCATGGGTTCCCATCACTTCTACGGCTTCTGGGTATGGTCTTGACTTGAGTCTTGGTTTACCTCCCGCTATTTTAGCATATGGTTTGGTCTCCCCCTAGCGACCACTGTATATTCGTGCTACTTATCTGTTTTTATTGCAAAGGATTGTGTGCATTGCATTATATCTCCAGGTAGGTGATAATTGTATATGTTATTGAGTGTCTTATAATTAGGGCACCCGGTTTAATGGTATTTTCTTTTTTTTACATTTCTGTCTGTATTTATCCATATTTATTTTTTTTGTCAACTTTATCTGTATTTATCCATATTTATTATGGGTTTTGTGAAATAAAGAAAATTGAAACTGGTATATTTCCACATTTATTTAACCAATAAATATGCAGTCATGCTTCAATGCCTGCAAGGTTTCAGTGATATGACCACCTGCAGAAGATAAATCAATGCACTTGTATGAAAATATGCATATTTCACTATCAGCCTTGTGCATATCTACTGCTGTTTAAGCCTCTTTACTAAAATTCCTTTGCTTTTTAACCCCATTACCTATCAATTCACACAGTTATTGGCCTGGTAGTCATGGCAACGTGTATTTAGAATCACACAAAAAGCACCCAATTTCTGTTTTTATCCACATTTAAAAATAAGTACAGACAAGAAAATAAATACATATTTTTATAACTATGGTGATTTAAGAGGTCTTAAGTGGTAGTTGTGGAGAGCAGCCTTCAGGCTTAGTCCAGAAGGAGTGTGAAGCATCTTGTTATACCAGAATGCAATCTTATATGTATAGATGAGAAAGTACTACACAATGTATTTATAAAAATAAGTATTTATTATTTAACACTCACTAATGCGTACAAATATCTCCTACCCGGAGATATTCATGATGCACACAATACTTTACATAGAAATCAAGAAAATAGCACAGAATACACAGTGGACCCCGGGGGGCCAAACCATTTACTAAGAAAGTAGTATAAAAACCACGACTCATGTCGAGACAATGTCCAGAGGACGTAGAAGTGCTGGGGACCCAAGGAACCACCCAAGGTGAGTGACTAGAAGTCCCACGGAGATTGTGTGCAGTGTGTGAACACGACGCGTTCTCCGTACAAATCAACGTGTAAGTCGCGGTTGCAGTTTTAAAGATTAAGGACCCTTCCCAGTGGACCCTGAAGAAACCCCGTGAAAGGCAGAAGGATGGAGAGCCGCCCCATCCGTGGATACCCTAGTAAACATGTTACCTGCACCAGGGAAGCCGGGTGCATACGTTTGAAGTGGTGTTGGAAACCTCAGTCGAACCCAATGGAGGACTTCAGGAAAGTGCAGCTGCTGGAGAAGGAAAAAGTGTCTGGTGGAATCTGAAGGAGGATTCAGGATGAGAAGTACTTGCAAGCAGAGGGGACAGAGTCTATGTCACACGGGAGTGACCCGGAGACCTGGAAGACGAATGCCCACTGATGTCGTGAGTTGCAGGAGAGTTGACAGTGATCTTGACTCTGCAGCTGTAAGGACCAGGCGACACTGAGGAAGACGAGGAGCCATACACGAGCTGTCCCACGTCGGATGTCGAGAGTTGAGGGGTCGGTGTCCAAGAGCACCAACAAGCCTTGGCAGCTGCAAACAACATAGAAGTCGAAGAAGGTGCAATGTCGGGACCAGTAAGGTCCAGGGGGCTCACCACAAGCAGGACAGTCAGGGCAGGCCCCGAGCAATCAGGGGAGCCCAAACGAAACAAAGATGACCCTCAGCAGGACCCACAGGCCAGAGGCACTAGAGTCGCAGAGGACCTCGAGCAGCTCACCAAAAGATGCAGGCCATGGTGCAAACGATGCGCTGTGGATGAAGATTCTGGTCACTGGAGATGCTTGAGGTTAGGGCTACTTGAAGCCCGAAGATCTTGGTGGAAGGAAGCTAACAAGCCTTTGCAATGGCAAGTCGATGCGGTGCGCAGGGGTTCAGTTCCTGCGGCTCCCACAATGGATATTGGCCTAAAACTTGGTGAAAGGACAGGGCAGGCCTTGAGAGCTGTGGAGAACCACCACCTGTGTTGTTGAACCTTTCGGAGTCCGTAGGAGCTCAGGATCAGCAGACCAGTCAGCTCAGTTGCGGTGCCTGCAGATGCAGGACGTGTCTCCTTCACTTCAAGGGAGATTCCTTCAGGTGTCTTGGATGCCCACAGGCCTTGGAAGGTTCCTGTATGGTGCACAGGCACAGATGATACAGTAGACTGAAAGGGGGAGGAAGTTGAGCCTAAACGAAGTCTAGCCAAGTCCAGAGTGCCCAGACGGTAGAAGTTGAAGTTTTGTCTGAATTGAATCGTGTCCTACGACGAATCTAGGGACCTACACCCAGGTAAGCCCTTAGGTACCCTAAAGAAAGGGTAAGGAGGATTCAGAAAGCCCTCCCAAGGGAGGGTTTGGACAGGGGGGAGGTTACTCCCATGTCCTTCGTCCAGTTTCACGCCAGAGCGGGAGCCAACAGCTCCCAGAGCTGGTTTGAAATTGACTATGCAAGGAGGCACCAAATGTGCCCCTCGTGCAGACTGAGTTGCACTGTCAGGCTCACCCACCCGGCCCCAATACACTAAATCTTGTCTGGGAGGTGGTCACACCTCCTTGTGGCAGGATACCTATTGTTTGGCCTTCCCCTGCTCGAGCTTGCCTCAGTAGCAGGAGGGCAGAATAAGGTCTCTGGTCTCTGATGCTTATATGTGTGGCTATGGCGTCACTCCCAGAGCGAAGTTAATGCAGAGCAACACAACGCTACCTGCTGGCGTGCAGGAGCAATGCTTAGAAAAAAGCTCTGGATCTAGTTTGGGGTTTGGGAGTATTACCATTGTGAGGAATCTGTGGTTTTACTGTATCCATCAGAACAGGGCTTTGACCAGGTCCCCATTGAGGTGTCAATGAGGGCTTCATTGAACAGAAGCAAGGGTTCATATCCGGCCGGCCCAGGTTACAAAAATTTCTGTAAGGACATTTGTCTGAACTTCGATGGAGGGCAGTTGTAGGTCAAGGAACTCAGTTGTTCCTCGAATTACCAGGGCAAATGAAGCACTCTTTTCTGTTTGAGGTCCAAAAAGAGCATTACCAAAGATTAGTAGCTTGTACTTCAGCTTGGCACTTTTTAGTCTCTCTCTCTATCTCTCTCTCTCTATCTCTCTCTCTCTCTCTCTCTCTCTCTCTCTCTATCTATATCTCTCTCTCTCTCTCTCTCTCTCTCTCTCATATGTTTCTTGTGCTGTTGTTGTGGAATAACAGATAGAGACACTTTATGGACCTACGAGTTGCATGAAGGGCGTTCTGACACTGCTATTGGGAACCTTGGTATTTATACTGCTCTAAAGCTAAATGAAAACACTACTGTCGCAAAGGAGTGATTGATTATTGCGCCTTCAGGCAGCAGTTAGGGGACCCTATCGTTGGGGTGACTACCACCACATATGTGTCTATGCGGATTGAACATTGTTTTTTGGGTTATAGTGGTGTTTTGGCATGCATTGTCTTGCAGCTGCCAGCGGGCATGTTGTGTCTTAATTTATATATTGTATAAGTATAGTTCAAAGTTGCCCTCTCTTTGTGAGTCAGTGTCTCTGGCTTTTCCCTGTGAGTCCAAAGCAGTTCTTTTGGTCCTTGTACTGAGACAATAGTATTCTTCATTTGATCTTTCAAGTAATTGAACAGTAATATTGTGCACTAGGCCTATCACTGGTAGTCTATCACTAACCCTGCATAGAAACAAACACATGCCAGGGCTTTATGGAACAGTTGCAGACGATCCTGTGCAATAGTAAGAAGGCAGCTCGAGGGCTCACTGCTGTGGATTTTCAAGATTATTTTAAGTACTGCAGAGGATAAAAAAAATGAATACATTGCTTGCTCTAGGGAAGTTTTTGGGGTAGGGCTATCCTTATCAAAAATGCAAAATCACTATAGTTCTACTTTACAATGGACTGTGACAAATACAGGGGAGAAATAATGAGAAAGAAAAGGTTAAGATGGCAACCTTGCAGGCTCAGTGTGTGAGCTATTGATAGGCGTACCAGATGAGCCTTTTGGTTCACACTGGATTGAAATTCTAATCTTGAGTGACTTCTTGTAGCTCGATGAACCACTGAGAGCTCTCACTCCTGATTAGGGTCTCTGGACAGGAAGTAGCTTTTCAGCATGCTGGAACTCAGTGCCAATTTTTCCACCTTTGAAGACACCTCCCCATGGGGAAATGTCCATCATCTCTATACAGGAGTGAAACTAGACCTGAACTTCGGGGGAAGGACTAAGGCTCCCAGTCAGGACTGGTTAGAGCGCTGGTGGCGGCAGGTACAGCAGTCTTTTTTGGCGCTCTCCTCCCCCATATACTCCTTCCCCATGAATTTCCTCTCCAACAGTGCACCTCATCTCTCCATAGCCTCTCTCTAATGTAGCTTTAATTTTTTTATAGTGCTACTCATAGTTCACTCTCTCTCAGTTCTGTGATCTGCATGGTACACATTCTTTGCAGCAGGCACATTAACCCTCTGTGTTCTTCTTAACAATGAGTCAAAACTGCAACTAGACAAAATTCTGAACTCTCACTAGTAGGAACATTAATCAACAGAGTTATCTTGATATTTAAATATTTGCCTGAACACTACTTGATGCAAAAGGAAGTTTGTGCTTTTAAACCAAAGATTATTTTTAACCTCACCGCCCGCCCCCCCACCAAAGTGAACACCAAGTGTGGCTGCACCAGTTGCACCACCGTAAAGCCAGTCCTGCTCCCAGCAATGGGACTGGGCCTTTCCGGAAAATGGGGTGAGAGCTGACATCATACCCATTATATGAGGAAAAAGATCTATGTAGGTGGTGGGGTGTGATACTTCCCCCAAATTCCAGCAAACAAAACAAATTAACAGATTTATTGTAGATCATTTAAGGGAGAGTCGACTTCTACCCTAAGAATTTTCTTTTACTGTTGGGATCAAATTTGCTAATTCACTGCAGACCCTTGTGGGCATTAATGACATATTCCAGTACTTTCACGGTGCTCCAAGGAAGCCTGGCCTTTCCCAGGAGTAGATCTAATTTTTTCAAATGTCTTAAGTCAGAAATTACTTCCACTATACCAAGGTCGTGATTTTTTCCTGGATGAGCCCCTTATGCCAAGGAGTGCAGTCAATATGACAGAAATTTACCACAGATCCTTCAGCCATGGGTACGTCTAAAAATTCCCTCCGGTATACAAGGGTCAGCATTTTGCCATTGACACCCCCTATAAAATGAGTACAGGAAATCTTATGACAAGAGTTGTCGCAAATATCAGTTCCAACGTTTTGCTATGGATATACCCAATATGCTAAGAGGTATGTGCAGCATGTCAGGTGCTTCGTACAGTTTTGGTGGCACGTGTTGTGTCCCTGCCTCTGGGTATGACTGGGCTAACAGCTTTTTCAGTCAAACAGTTTGAATCCCCACAGCCAATGATGGTGTCTTAATAGAAGCATGCCAGGGCCTTCATTATTAGTGTCCTTGTCCATAAGGCAAGAATAACCTCCAGTATGCCAGACCAGAAGCACACTTAGACACGCATAGCATACATATACTGACACACACACATTCGCTCATGCACACATTCTCAATATAGCTCTTGCACTCTTTTGCACATTTGTACTCTGTCACACTCCCACATAGACACACTGCCACTCACACTTCCATTAGTTAATCTGCTTTTATTGTGTTAGAAAAGCTTGCCATGCAGCTTCTGCTATACCTGCCTTGACTTGTAGTGAAGCTTAATAGAACATGTTCTCTATATGCTATTCAAAAATAATATATTGCCTTGTCAATGTTTGTTACAAGTATGATGTGAACGAAAAGTACACTTCCTTAAAATAGCTGTATAGGGATTTTATGTGGTTTCATGTGTGGATCACAGTATTGGAAATGAACTAATCTCCATTCTTATATATAATATCACAGCATCCAACTGATCCTATGAAATGCTCGACTTTTTCGGCAACCGTGGATTTTATCCAGTAACACTTTGCATTTTTGGTTTTTTTGAGACCCAACTTGCAATGTAAAAAAAAAAATACAAGTTCCGGAATGAAGCATTGTTGTGAATGGAAAACCAGCAATGGCGGCGCTAGGTGGCGCACATCCAAGATGGCTGCACAACTGTGAGGCTCGGTAAGCTTGGTGCCGAAATCCTGCATTTATCCTAATTTCTACCTGCAATAAAGGTGATCTATCATCGGCTATTTGCTAAGTAGACCACCCGACTGCACCTCTGAAAACACTGTGGCTCTCGTGACCCTCAACGGCCAATTACGAGACACTGCTCGCTGCGGGCGGAGCTGCGGACGCCATGGCTGGAGACCTGGTCGGTAGCTGCATCTACTCGAGCCTCGGTGCTCCCACGTGGGGACAGGCCTGATCTACAGCAAACCCTTGCCGGAGCTCCGGGCTGCCTGCGGACCTCTCCTGTACTTGTGCACTGCATCGCAATGGGTACTTCTACATCCAGGCAAGTGCATCTGCAGTTGACACAGTGACGGCGAGACGCACAACAGCCGTGGGGCCGCCATCCTCGCTGTGAGACACACCATCTTCTCCCCCCCGTACATCTGCAATGGACGCGAGAGCGGGGGCACACAGAGCACCCCGCTGGCCCCAGAGAACACCGCTAACTTATGAGCCGGTCTCTCGGTGGGATCTACGGCGCATCACCCCTACTCTGGGGCCGTCCTGGTGAGTGAATGCCCGCCATTTCCCTCTTTCTCCCACGCTGGCCTGTTCTGGCAAGACTGTGCTGATTCTGCCTCGCCTCAAAGACATCATTCCGCCTGATATCTGACAGGGCGCGATCCCTGGGGCCTCTGCATACAGCTTTCTCCCCCCCATAAGAGGCTGCAAGAACTGCACACCAGAGGCCTGGAAAGACATATACTGCCACCTTTATCCCGGAACCTCCAGATGGGAGTGGGCCCAGCCACTGATCCCTGCTTAACTCAACACCTTCGGCCCATCTTCCCACTGAACCTAACCACGGTAAGGGAACCCGCTGGTTTGTACCAGGCTCCACCACCACACACTGGGGGAGGCGCGGGAGCCTACATAGCACCTAGAAGTCTGCTTTGTGTCGGTTGGGGTGCGGCACCGCTTTCTCCTCCCCCAGGCCCTCCAACTCCAGAAACAAGCGGCTCCCTGCGCGTGCCTGATCATTGCTGCCTGCTGCGCCGTCCTGTGGGGCCTTCGTGGTGGCTGGAATCCACGTCATTGGGGGTGAGAGCAATCACCAACGTTACTACCCCAATATACCACTATTTGGACACAGCCATCTTAACAAGTTGTCTGCCTGGTATACAGCTGCGCTGACACTTCTGCTCTGCTGCTCCCCCAACCTGAAACACACCATATCGACTCTGACCGATCCCGACCCTGCACTGGATCACTCAGGAGGCAAATACCATCCCTGCCGCCATTGACCCTGCCCCTTGGGAGCTGAAAGTGACGACCTCGGCTAAATCGCCACTGCCTGGTTCGCTTAACTGTGGCTACTACACATGAAGTATTAGCATGCCCCTGCCCCACAGCACAACAACATAGTCCCGGCACGCATTACTCTCAAACTACCTCCTGGTCCAGAGAGCTGAGCCAGCGCCCTTAACTTTATTTTAAAAAAAAATGGGGAAACCTGATGGGCGACAACCCAGGCTCACCTTTGAAAATAAAAAGTCCTCTACGAGATCTACCTCTGCCGATTCTGGGCACGCCGGGGCAGACCAGACCCCAACAACCGCACCATCCACCGAGGACGACATGAAAACAATACTCCTGGCAGTTCAACACAACCTCACTGACCTTTCTGGGAAAATGGACACAATGAACACTTGGCTAGATTTCCTGGTTCAGAAGGTCGATAAACATGATGAGCAGCTGAAGAAAGCCGAGCACCGCATATCCAAAACTGAGGACACCACTACGCAGATGCAACAACAGATGTCGCAAATGGATAAACTCCTCAAAGTAATAGCGGCCAAAAACGAAGACATCGAAGCGAGAAGTCGGCAGAACAACATCCACATCATAATCGTCCCAGAGAGCACGAACACGGGGCACATGAAAAATTGTGCTGAACGCCTCCTAACCACCACCTTCGGAGCTGACTCCTTCTCGCCGCAACTGGTGGTTGAACACGCCCATCGATCCCTGGGCCCTAGACCGCCGCCGGGTGAGACTCCCAGACCTATTATTGCTCGGCTCTTGAACTAGCGGGACCAAGATGTCGCTCTGAAAAAGGCCCGAGAGCGGAAACCGCTACAATATGAAGGTACCCCATTCAGCATATATCCAGACTTCACTATCGCAGTACAGGAGGCGCGCCGCAAATTTCTCCCCGTAAAACAAAAACTGCGCAAAGCTCAAATTGAGTATGCCCTCGTGTACCCTGCACGCCTTCGGATTTCAAGCCATGGCAAACACATCTTCTGCACGAATCCACAACAGGCGGAGGACTTTTTGAAAGCAAACCAACGACGTTCACCGAGACAGGAAGATGAGTCCAGATCTCCTTCCTCATCCTTCGAATAACCAGCAGCTCCATGGACAAGACTCGTGATGACCTGGAGACTGTATCCCCACTCTCGCAAACTCTGCTGGAAAGGCTCCTTATACAGATAGGTGTCATCACGTTGGCTCTTTCACTGCTGGGGCCCCCTCTTCACTACTTTGAAGGGCCTCCTCACCTGCACGACGATCACAGACAGTTAAGTCCCCCTTTGGGTCCTAAACAATAACAGCGGCCTTTAATCTGAAACATGTGCACTTGTTCTTTATATTCCTCAAGTAGATTTGTACTGTGCATCGCCAAGCACCCCCCCCCCCCCCCCCCAACCACCACCACTCACTCCCAGTGGTTACTCTGTGGCACCCGGGGTCTGCTCAAAAGGGAGAGGTATGGGAACGGGAAGGTCTACGGCCCACTGATGCACCCCTCGTATGGGTGATCCCCTGAATTGGTTTCAACTGTATGTTGCTTATGGATAGCTGCTCTTAATGCTCCGCTGGGCCTACTTTGTCCTGACAGACTGTCACAAATGCTTGTTGGGTTGGGGTGGGAGACTTAATACCGGCACGATTGGGGTGCTGTTGTGGGTGGGTGTGGTTCGGGAGTTCGCTAAGTGCACCAAACCTGTTGTTCTGATGCTTTGGTTAGAGAAAGGCACTGTAATGGGCATATTTAAACTACTGCACTAGATATACTGGTCAATACCACACACACTTCCCACTACCTATAGAAGAGACCGCACAGACTAGGCACCTTATCCTATTCATTATATCTATACGTTGCAGTGGCACCCCACAATGAACAATTACGCATCAAATTGATAACATGGAATGTTAGAGGGTTACAAGACCCTCGCAAGCGGCGACAAGTCTTAGCTTACCTGGACAGGCACCAAATTCAAATAGCGCTGTTACAAAAAACACACATTGATCCCCGACGCCCATCCTGCTTCGGCAGTAAATGGTCCTCTGCTCATGTCTTCTCCTCCTACTCTTCCTACTCCCGTGGCACGCTTATATTAGTTAGGAAAAATACACCCCTCATTCTGGGTGGCACGTATAGTGACCCCTCTGGGCGTAGTTGTTTTCTATGGGGCACACTAGACATACAATCAGTCACTCTTGCCTGTTGCTACGGCCCTAACACAGATGACCCATCGTACTTCACCATGCTATGGGGACAAATACTAAAAGTGGGCTCCACACACATTATTTGGGAGGGTCGACTTTAACACTGCCCTACGCCCAGCTATGGACCGCTCCAATCCCCTCCCGCATCACTACACTAACACCCAAGATACTTTATCTGGCCTATTCCTGAATACGGGTTTGTGGACGCATGGAGACACTTACATCCCACAGACAAGGAGGGCACCTTCTACACAGCGGGACACACGACATGGTCAAGACTAGACTACTGGGTCTGCTCCCGGGGGGTGGCCCCGTGGATCCAATCGGTGGAACACCTGGCCGACACATACTCGGATCATGCGCCGGTATGCCTTGTCATAGCCCCCCCCTAATTTAATCGCCTCCCCGCGAAGTTGGAAACTGGTCCCGGAGGCACTGTTAGACACGATATTCCAAGCCGAAATTGGAGAGAAAATTACCGACTTCTTTGGCAGAAATAAAGGCACAGTCACTTCTGTGGGTACCATTTGGGAAGCCTTCAAGGCAACTATACGTGGATCCTGTATGGCAAAGAGCTTTGGGGTCCTCAAGGATATCTGCAGAGACCTGTCTCACCTGGAACAAGAGATAAAGTAACTCGAACTTACTATGTGGGATGCGGGTTCTGGTCAGCAGAGAGCCACACTCCCAGAAAAAATTACAGACTACACCACCAATGCTGATAGAGAGGTTAAATTCAGAGGCAAATACTTTGTGGCCTGCCGATATGGTGAAGGAGGTCGACCCGGCTGTGCATTAGTGAATGACATTAGGCAATCCCGTTTCTCTAACTACATAATGGATGTGGTAGACAGTGATGGGATACGACACAGGGGTAGTCTGGAAATTTTGCACACCTTTACAATATACTATGCGGATCTCTACAGCTCGCGCCGTTCATCTCCCCCTCTTTTTTCTGAATATTTCCAGGATATAGCATTGGGCTGGCTGGGCGACCACCAACGGGAATTTCTGGCGGCACCATTTGAGGATGATGAATTCCGTGAGGCCATCATGCAGATGCAGTCGGGAAAAGGACCCGGGTCAGATGATCTCCCTATATATTTTTTATAAAACTTAATTCAATCAACTCATACCAATACTAAAAGAGGTGTTTCTTGAAGCCCACGAAATGCAGGTCCTCCCCACTTTAATGCGAGAAGCCTTGATCACCTCATTGCTTAAACCGGGCAAACCCGCTGATCAATGTGGATCTTCCGGCCCCTCTCGCTTATAAATTTGGATGCAAACATCCTCGCGAAACTCATAGCAAATCGCCTCTCTTTATTAATGGAGAACCTTGTTCTCCCTGACCAAGCGGGCTTTATACCGGGCAGGGCGTCCTCTCACAACCTTAGGACGCTATTCTCGATCCTTCAATCTGTAGACCCACATTTCCCTCTAGCTGCGGTATTTCTAGATGCTACAAAGGCCTTCGACTCTGTTGAATGGGACTATTTATTCACTGTCTTGCAGTGCATGGGCCTCCCCGTGGGTTTTTTGGCCTGGATCCGTCTCCTCTACACATCGCCGTCCACGAAAATCCTCATAATTGGGCACACCTCCCAATCATTTCCCCTCTCTCGTGGCATCCGGCAGGGGTGTCCGCTATCACCCCTACTCTTCGCCCTTGCCATGGAGCCACTAGCCGCTAAGATCGGGCAACACCATCACGAGAAAGGCCTTCGGTGCTTCCTTCGCCCTAGCCTCATCTCCCTTTATGCTGATGATGTCACCCTATACATCAGCGAACCACAGCACAATCTAAACCCACTGCTCTGAGAATTTGTTAAGTTCGGGGGTTACTCCGGTATCAACTGGGCAAAATCCATTTGACGCCCGCGGCCACACCATTCGTAACAGACTTCCCCCTCGTATGGTGTTCTGACGAGACAAAATACTTAGGTATACGAGTCACTACGGACCGCGAGGAGTTGATGAGGCTCAACTATGGCTGCGTGATGGAACATGTTACTGGATGCATCACCAGATGGATCGCGCTGCCTTTGACCATGGCTGGTCATATCTCCCTAATCAAAATGGTGATCCTTCCTAAATTCTTATATTTGTTTCTTAACATACATTATGACCCCGGCCGTCACTTTTTCTCCACCCTTCGGTCTGAATTGATTAGATTAGTATGGGGTGGCAAACAGCCTCTGATACAATGGGATACACTCATGCGACCATACTCACAGGGAGGCCTCAACATTCCCAACTTTGAACTATATTATACATGCTCCCAAGCACACTATGCTCACTTCTGGTTCCACCTTCCCCGGTATACACCACATGTTGCTACCGAACAATGGCTGCCGGACCCTATACCCTTGGATGGTGTTATATTATCCAAGGAAGGTACGCTCGGGCCCCATCCATCAACTGTGGGTTGCACAATCAAGGCCTGGTCCTGGATCACCAAGCGCTTGCAAATACCTTGCCTATATTTCCCACAACACCCGGATCTATCATTATTACAAGAGGGCATTTAAAAAAAAATACTACCACACGCAGCATCCACTGTTGGGGTGACCTATATCTTAATGGTAAATTTCGTATTATTCAGCAATTCTTTTCAGACCCTCCACCCACTACTATGGAAACCTTTCTTTACGCTAGACTTAGACATGGGATCAGGGACTGCACATCAACGTACCCCCTGGAACCTACGACGGTGGCCCCTCTGCACCTTGTCCTTCTCACACTCACTGCAATGCACCTAGTCTCCACACTTTATCACAACTTATATGTCAATGTTAGCTACCCTCAATGCGCAGCCAGGGTTAAGTGGTCCGCTGCTCTGGAATGCGACATCACGGACGAGCAATGGACTTTTTGTTGTACCCAAACGGAACAAATCTCCTCCAGCAGTAGACTTCGAATTATACATTACAAATTCCTACACCACTGCTATTTCACCCCGGAGAAACTCCATAGGCTTGGCTTACGAGACACAAATAGATGTGATAGATGCAGGGCAGAGGCTGCAGACTTCCTTCATTTGTCTTGGGGATGCCCGGAGGTACATGCCTACTGGAATCAGGTATTTGAAGCGTTAGTATCCATGACCTCAATGCACATCCCCATGTCTCCTCTTACTGCCCTGTTAGGGTATACCAAACAGATCCCAGTTAGCCTCCGCAAATTTGTGTCTTTCAGCTTGGTCCTGGCCAAACGTCGTGTGGCCTGCTGCTGGGGAAGGGACGGGCCCCAAGATTCTAGAAATGGATTACACATATGATACTATGGCAGGACCAAACCAGCACATATGCCAACCTCCTCCCCATTTCCTCACGCCCTCGGGACATATGGGGCCCACTTCAATCATACCTACTAAAACACCCTATGCATATCTAACAAGACCCTTCAGCAATGTCTAGAGGTGTCGCACGATCCTCAATCCAGCACCATGTCCCTAAGCCTCAGCCGTGGTCTGCCTCGACGTGCCAACACATATTCTCAGTTTACCCTCCCCTTTTGCAGCATCCTTGTTGTTGCAAATTGAATCAAGTAGGCATCTAGTACTTCGTAAAGGGCAGGTATTCTGTGGACACCTTTGTAGAAATATGTGTACCTTCATTAGAGTTGTGTCATTTTTATTTGTGTGAGTAATAGGTGTGCTCATGTAAGGGCTGGGTGATGGTGAATAGTGTGAGTGAGTGCAGCGGGAGTGGTGCTAGTATAGGGTGAAAAATCTGCGGATGTGAGTATCGGATGAGCTGCATGAATGAAATGTGAGAGGAGAGCCCATGTGAGTGTCGGGAGAGAAGAACGGGCAGAGTGGGAGGAGTGAGTGCAGGGTTGTGTGAGGGGTGTAAATGCAGGGTGAGTGGTATGCCTGTGTGTGGTGCAGTGTGAGCTGTGAGAGTGAAGGGTGATCTGTGAGAGTGAGGGTGAGAAGAGTTAGTGCAGTGAGTAGTGTGTTCCTATGAGTTCTGGCAGACTATTGTCCCTGTGTGCAGGCAGGATGAACAGAGTTCCTGTATGAATGCAGGCTGAGAGGTTTGTTCATGTGAATGTAGGGTAAGAGGAGAAGTGCAGGGTGAGTGGTGTAACTCCAGGTTTGTTTGCGTGGTGTGAGTGCAGGCTGAGTGCTGTACCCATGTGAGTGAAGGGTGAGCTTTGTGAGTGACAGAAGTGCATATGTGAGTGCAAAGTAAACGATGTGACAGTGTGAAAGAGTAGGGTGAAAGGAGTGACTGCAAGGTGAGCGGTGGTGTGACATGAGTTTGGGTGTGGGTGGAAGTGCAGATTGAGAAGAATTAATGCATGGTGAGTGATGTGTTTGTTTGAGTGAGATTGTAGAGTGAGCAGTGAGAGTGACAGGTGAGTGAAGTGTCCCATGAGTGCAGGATGAGTAGTGTGCTTGTGTAAGTGCAGGGTGAAAAACATGAGTACATGGTGAGTGGTGTGAGTGCAGTGTGATCACTTTGAGTGCAGGGTGAGTGGTGTGCTCATGTGACCGCATGGTAAATGGAGGGAGAGCTGCTTTAGTTCATGGCAAGGGCCATAAGTGCAGTTTGGTCGCTGTGAGTGGTGTGGTCGTGTGAGGGCAAGGTAAGAGGAGGATGAACGATGTTAGTGTAGGGTAAAAGCGTGAGGGCTGTGTGATCGCTATGAGTGTAGGGTGAGGGGTAAAAGTGACAAGTGAGTGGAGTGTCATGTGCGCAGGGTGAGCGGTGTGTTTGTGTGAGTGCAGGGTAGGAAGAGGGTGAATGGCTTGAGTGCATGGTGAGCAAAGTGATCGCTGTGAGTGCAGGGTGAACATGAAGGTGAAGGGTGAGTGTGAGAATGAGGAGGAAGTTGTCTGAATGCAGGATGTATTCCCAGACACCTGGAGTAACTCAGCATTGTATTGACGGATGGCGTAGGGTTTCAGATATAAGTTAAACTGTTGCTATTATGGCATCAATCAGGGATGGGGAGTGGAGGAAATCAATAATGTGCTTATCCTGCAACAAACTCTCAGTCACCTGATTAGGGTTGCCATCTGATAGGATTTATACCGGCACCACTGTTCTTTTGATGCCCGAGCCAGTTAAAAAATAAGCAAAGTCACCTAAAGCTGGTATTTTGTAGCACTTATTTGTGCAAAATTCAAACAGCAAATATAAATAACAATTTTAAATGTGTTCTAGGGCTGCATTAATGATCCATGACTAATAATTAAAGGAAACAAAGACAGAAAAGTCATGTTACAAATGAATACATACCATTTTATTTACAATCCTATTTAGTATCAAGGTGAGGCCTTCGCAGACTTTTTAAACAACAACAAATGGCTGCTGGTATTTTCCTCTGAGAAAGGTGGCAGCCCTACTCCTGAGATGCCTTTTCACGAAATGCATTCTCCTACTGTGGCAGAAAAAATAAAATACAAATGTAAGAATAGGCAGAGCGGGGAACCAGGGGGTGCTGGAACCAGTAAAAAAAACACCAAGCCTTGTTAACTAGTTCACAAAGGCATGTAAATGGTCTTTTAGAGACCTGTGAAAAACTTGGGTGTGGCGCAGATAAGACTCCAGACACTGCCCACCCGAGCCCACAACAGCCCGAGCTAAGAGGCGCAACGGGATGTGGGTAAAGCCCATTTAGCCCCATGGGCGTTGCATGCTTCATCTATGGAAAACAGTACTACTCTGTTCTACATTTTCACCATAACAAGCTGATGGGCAAAGACATGCTAGCTCGTTATATGTAGACTCTTTTTACCCTAGACCAGTGTTTCTTAACCTTTGATCCGGGAACTCCTGGGGGGGTCTGCGAAGCCTACTCTGGGGGTCCGTAACTGTGTAGAAATTTAAATATTAACAGATAAACAAAGTATATCTAAATAACGAAGCAACATTGAACATTTTATAACGTTCTGTAAATGTGAAGGAATTTAAAATGGAGGCAAAAAAATAAGTTGGTATCCTCTGAGTGATTTGTGGTAGCAATGCAGGTGCATCATACAGAATATAGTGTGGACGATAAGTGGTCTCAATTGAATTAGAAAAGCTCCAAACTTCCCATTAAAATTAAAACTTTTTTTTTCATATTTGTGAATTAAATCAAATATTTCATCATTTGTGTATTTATTTGATGAATTTTTTTTCTGTATTTTTTGTGCATTGTTTTGTGGTTCAAATAATCGAAAATGCACTGTGCTCAGCTCGTTCCACACACCTCAGTCAGTGTATACCTGCAGTAAATCAGAACCTCTGCACACTGTTGCAGGATTTCTATTTGAATGTATTAGTTGTTTGTACAAAATAGGTTCTGATGATGGGGAAGAACATTTTAGTGACCCATAATCCAAGTTGTTCATCGTGGGTATCTTCTTTGAATGCTAAGATCCTTCCCAAAACACAGAGCAGTCAAAATCACTGGCCCTGTATGGTCCCTGTACTGTAATCTGGGGCTGTGGAGCTCCGTCATGTCCTCAAAGGGACAGTTTACTTTTTTATCTGAATGGGAAGTGTGCCTGCCTAGCTTCCCAGTTCATTTCACTTCTTTTTTCTGTTTTGGTTTATCCCTTGGAAGAGTGGAACTATTTAATTTGAAATTTGTAACTATTTCTGAAGCGTATTTATTTGTGTTTTTCTCAAAACTGTTTTGTTTTATTAACAAAAGAGGCGAAATCTGCCTTCACGTAAAGTATTGCGGGAAAAGGTTTCTTTCCATAAAGTATTCTACTGTACAAAAAAGTTTATGTCTCTGTTGTTAAGTGTTTCCGTTTGTATTAGTAGGTGGTGACTTAGTGTATATTAATAAAGGCAGATAACTATGAGGGAGAGCTAACATTACAGGTGTGTAACTTTTCCTTCTAGACCCCATTCGGAAGACATCTATGATTCATGGGAATGATGTGAATTCCATAAATTATGGAAAATAATTCTCTGGATGACATTTGCCTTGCAAAATAACCTCTTGAAACCCTTTGTTTATGCAATAGAATTAGCCAAACGTTATATAATGAAAGAATGCTTCTTATAAATGTTTTGCAGGTGGCACCACTCATGGGCAAGGCCTTGTTGGAGTTTGTCTGGTCTCTACGTTTCCATGCAGACACGTGAGTAATTTTTCCTTTTCTATTGTTAGCTTTTGTCAAGCCTTTGAGCTCTGGAGGCTGTTGCCACTGTACTTCTTTCTAGTTGTGAACAGTGTAGTGCTATGGGCCAGCATAGCCCGTGATCTCAGCCTCCCTGCGTTCAGCTGCTACACTGTAGTCCTGCTGAGCCTTTCCCCTCTGTCCCCATTCAGGGCCTGCATCCTTGTAGATCTCTGGGTAGCTCAAGTTGCCATGGAAAATAGAAATTACAGGTCAAAAAAGAGTAGCTATCCTGTGTTCATTCAGATTAATTTTTCTTTTGGGAAACAGCACTTTGTGAACCCATATGTTTTCAGGTGTATGGAATATGCTACTTACCAGTATGCATCTATTCTTGGCATGTAGAGTTGCAGATCTACACACTGTGCATAGATCGCCATCTGGTGTTTAGCTCGGATGTTTGCAGTTGTTTTTCTCTTGGAAAGTCTTTGGAAGTCACGAGGTATGTGACTCCTCGTTTGGATCATATTGCGCATGGGCTTCGGCTCCATCCTCAGATTGTTTTTTGCCAGCGGGGAAATGATGGAGCTTTGTAAGAAACAGGAAAGATGCCCATGTGTGCTGTATCTACATAAGATAAATCTGGAACAGATAAAGGTAGCCGGGGAGGCGGGTGGGCGTGTGTAGATCTGCATCTCTACATGCCAAGAACAGATGCATACTGGTAAGTAGCATATTCCGTTCGAGGCATATGAGCTGCAGATTACACACTGTGCATCGATTATATAGCAGTACTCGCTCCTAGCGGCGACCACCAGTATCTGTTGCAGTTGTTTGAAACAATGTTTTGAGGACAGCCTGGCCAACACTAGCTTGTTGCTTAGTTTGCACATCTACACAATAGTGTTTAGTGAAAGTGTGCGGTGTAGACCATGTAGGTGCTCTGCAGATGTCATGTAAGAGGATGTTCCCTAAAAATGCCATGGAAGCCCCTATCTTACGTGTAGAGTGGGCTTTAGGGGGAACAGATAGCGTTCGTTTTGCTTTGTGGTAGCAAATCTGTATGCATTTAACAATCCACCTAGCTATCCCAGATTTAGAGATGGGGTTGCCTTTGTGTGGTGGTGAGAAAGACACGAATAGTTGTTTGGTCTTACGAAAAGGTTGTGTTCTCTCGATGTAGTAGAGTAAAGCTCTTTTGACATCTAGGGTGTGTAGAGCTCTTTCTGCAATGGTTTGTGGCTGCGAGAAGAATACTGGCAGTTCCACAGATTGATTGAGGTGAAAGGGAGAAATGACTTAAGGAAGGAATTTCGGATTAGTGCGTAGAACAACCTTATTATGGTGCATTTGCAGAAAAGGTTCTTGAATGGTGAGTGCTTGGATCTCACTGACCCTTGTGAGTGAAGTAATGGCTATAAGGAAAGCAGTTTTCCATGTTAAAAATTGCAGCTCACATTTATGTAGAGGTTCAAATGGAGGCCCCATTAGTCTGGTGAGAACGATGTTTAGGTTCCACACAGGTGAGGGTGGCACTCTGGGGGGAATTATTCTCTTAAGGCCTTCCATGAAGGCTTTTATGGCAGGTACTCTGAAGAGTGATAGATGCTGTCTATTTTGTAGATGTGCTGCTATGGCAGCAAGGTGTAGTCTAATAGATGTGTCGGCTAGGTTGCATCTTTGTAGGTGTAGCAAGTAGCCTATGATGGGTTGGATAGACACATCTAAGGGATTGACGTTTTTGTTGCGACAATAGGTCATGAAACATTTCCACTTGGCTGCGTAGTAAGCTCTCGTGGTAGGTCGTCTAGCTTCTTTAATGATGTTCATACAGTCAGGGGGAAGATTAAGGTAACCAAATTCTAGGATTTCAGGAGCCAGATCGCAAGGTTGAGCTGAGCTGGGTCCAGGTGTCTGATCTCTCCATGGTTCTGGGTTAAGAGGCGTGGAGAGAGGTGTAACTTTTGGTGCGTAACTACGGAGAGTTCCAGCAATGTGGTGTACCACGGCTGTCTGGCCCAAGTCGGAGCAACTAGGATGAGAGTTAGGGAATGTTGCTGTAGTTTGCGCACCACTAATGGAATGAGTGGGAGAGGCGGAAAGGTGTACGCAAATCTGTCCGACTAGTTCATCCATATCGCATTGCCTTTGGACAATGGGTGTGGATATCTGGCGGCGAAGCTTGGGCATTTTGCGTTTTCGTGGGTGGCGAAGAGGTCTATCTGTGGTTGCCCCCACATTTGAAAGAATGGTTGAATAACTTGTGGATGAAGTTCCCACTCG
Organism: Triturus cristatus; assembly: GCF_964204655.1. Taxonomy (NCBI): domain Eukaryota; kingdom Metazoa; phylum Chordata; class Amphibia; order Caudata; family Salamandridae; genus Triturus; species Triturus cristatus. Next base: position 677,917,482 of record NC_140593.1, on the reverse strand, counting down.
TGGATTTGTTGTGTTTGACGGCTCAAGAGATCTGCAATGGTGTTTTGGACTCCTGGGACATGTTGGGCTAGGAGAAAAATGTTTTGAGGTATGGCCCATCTCCATATGCTCTGTGCTAGCTGAGAGCGTGCGCCGCCCTGTTTTTGGATGTAGTACATGGCTGTCATGTTGTCTGTGCGAACTAAGACAGCCTTGCCTGAGACGTGTCTTTGAAAGGCTTTTAGGGCTAGGAATATGGCCAGTAACTCCAGATGGTTGATGTGGAGTAACTTTTGTTGAGGTGTGCACCTGCCCTGCATGGTGTGATGTAGTAGGTGAGCTCCCCAGCCGGAGAGCGATGCGTCCGCAGTTAGAACTATCTGAGGAACCGGCTCTAGGAATGGTCGCCCTTTGGAAAGGTTCTTGGTGGTCCACCCCTGCAGAGAGCAATGGGCACGACCGTCTACCAACACCCGATCTGATAGTTGACCCTGAGCCTGGTTCCATTGGCGTGCTAAGCACTCTTGGAGAGGACGCATCTGGAGGCTTGCATAAGGTACTATGAATATGCAAGAGGCTATCATCCCTATAAGTTGCATGGACACTCGGGCTGGAAGAGAGTGTTGTGGTTGAAATTTGGCAGGAAAAGCCTGTATGCTTGCTATTCTAGCAGGACTGGGGTAGGCTAGTGCTTTTGAGATGTCTATGGTGGCACCGAGGTATTGTTGTAAGTGGGACGGATGCAGATAGGACTTGGCGTGGTTTACTGTGAAGCCCAGGTCGTGAAGTAGTTGGATAGTGGCGTGAGTGTGTTGTACACACTGGTTGTATGAGCTGGCTTTTATGAGCCAGTCGTCTAGGTATGGGAAGATGTGGATGTGTTGTCTTCTCAGGAGTGCTGCCACTACCGCTAGGCACTTGGTAAACACTCGTGATGCTGTGGTGACTCCGAATGGGAGTACTTTGAATTGGTAGTGTTGACCGTCCACTACGAATATGAGAAACTTCCTGTGAGCGTTGTGAACGAGAATGTGGAAATAAGCGTCTTTGAGGTCTAGGGTGGCAAGGAAGTCGTTCTGGGAGAGCAGAGGAAGTACCTGCTGGAGTGTGACCATGTGAAAGTGTTCTGAGTGTATGTATTGGTTTAGGGGTCTGAGGTCGAGAACGGGTCTTAGAGAGCCTTCCTTTTTTGGTATGAGAAAATATAGGGAGTAAACTCCCTTGTTGGGTGGTGGGTAGGAACTGGTTCTATTGCACTTTTTTGTAGGAGGGAGATCACCTCCTGCTTCAAAAGTGACAAATGTTCCTGTGACATTGGGCCCTGTTTGGGTGGAATGGTTGGGGGTAGATGTTAGTTCTAGACAGTTGCTTGATTGAATTATCTGTTGCACCCATCTGTCTGAGGTGATGGTAGCCCAGACAGGAAGGAAATTGTGGAGTCTGCCCCCGACTGGAGTGGAATAGTCTGGGGGGAGTGGAGGGAAGTCATTGGGTGGGGGTGGAGGCAGAGCGGGAGGTGTTAGTTTTGCCTCTCCCTTTGTTGTTGTTACCCCTGTAACCGCCTCTTTGGTAACCCCTAGTGAAGGTGGATTGGGTAGGGGCCTTGTAGGAAGTGGAGGCGCTGTCGGAGGAGTAGTCTCTGGTGGTGCTTCTAAAGGAGGAACGGCGAAAGGAGCGCCTGGGAGCTTGTGACTGCAAGGCTCCCAAAGATTTTGCCGTGTCTGTGTCCTTTTTCATTTTTTCGTGGGCTACGTCGACATTAGGGCCAAACAGGTGTTTCTCATCAAAGGGGTGGTTGAGGATGGAACTCTGAACCTCAGGTTTGAACCCTGAAATACGTAGCCAGGCATGCCTACGCAGAAGGATGCTGGTATTTATTGCCCTAAAGGCGGTGTCAGCTGCATCGAGGACACAACGGATGGAGGTATTAGTGATGGTTTTACCCTCCTGAATTAGTTTGTTGGCCCTATTTTTGTATTTGTCAGGGAGGTGTTGCATTATGGACTACAGCTCGTCATAATGTGCCCTGTCATATCTTGCTAGGAGCGCTTGGGTGTTAGCAATGCGCCATATGTTGGCCGCCTGGGACGCTGTCCGCTTGCCAGAGCTGTCCAGGAGTTTAGACTCCTTATCTGGCGGTGGAGCCTCACCTGATGCCTGGGAATTGGCACGTTTCCTCGCATTGGAGACTACCAGGGAGTCTAGTGGTGCGGGCCTCTAATGTAGGTTGGATCTGTTGGGGCGGCCTTATATTTCTTCTCAATGCAAGGGTTGATGACCCTGGCCCTAACTGGGTCTTTAAAGACCTCTGGTGCGTGCTTAATAACCCCCTTAAGCATGGGGAGAATTGAGGTGGACCTCTGTGCAGTGTCAAATGTGTCTCAGAGGAAATCCTCCTCCACGGGGTCTGTGTGGAGATCAACCCCGTGGTAGTGGGCAGCCCTATGGAGTAGCTGGTTAAAGCTCATTGTGTCCTCCGGGAGGGGAGGGTCTGGAAGGGTAAAGATCTTCCTGAGGGACGTTAGGGATGTCTGGGATGTTGTAGTCGTCTCATGGGTCTGGGGAGCCCGTAGGAGTAGGGTCCCCTGTTGGATGGTCGTCCGCTCCGTCCTCTGTGTCGTAGCAAATGTCATCATCATCCTCATCTGGAGATGGTGTGGGAGAATGATTGGGTGGGGGAGGCAGAGGAGGAGGAGGAGGTGAAGGAATCCTCAAAGGGGAGGTGGCAGAGTCTCTCCTTTTTGGTGGTGGAGCTGGTGCAGGCTTGTCCAGTGGTCTTTTTCTGGTGCTAAGCGTCAAATGCCCAGTCTTTGGATCCTTTACGAGGGTTTTTTGGTAAGGATCGGGTCGAAACAGTTCCGCTGTAGGGGGCAGATCCTTCGGTGCCGATGGTGTCGGAGCCATGGGTTTTTTAGGTGGCAATTCGGCACTGGTTCTTTGTTTGGAACTGTGGGGTTTCGAAATGTATTTTGACTTCCTTGGTTCGGAGGTGGGTTTTGGCTCCGAGGCTTGGGAGTCGAGGCTTTTCGGTTTTTTGCTCGGCTCCGAGGATGTTATAGGTGCCGAGGAGCCGGTGCCAGTTTTCGGCGCCGAGTGCTTCGGTGTTGAGCTCTGCACGGACGAGGAAAGGGCCGTTATCTTTTTCGGTGCCGGTGTGGATGAGAGTTTGTCGGCACCGAGGGTAGGCTGGCTCGAGCCCGAGCTGCCTGAAGGCTTGGTGGGCTTCTTAACCGGGCCCGGAAGCGAGGCCAGCACAAGTCGTAGCTGCACAGGAATCGCCTAATACTGCTGATTTGTTCGCCGTACGGAGTTCTAAGTTGGAGCACCGAAGGTACTACCCTTGATGAAGTTCTTGTGAATAGTATTGGAACTTCCATTTGACATTGGACAATATCCCAATCTCACTTTATTTTCATTTTTCACCTGAGGTCCTGAGGAAAGCCCCCCGACCCTCTTGGGCACTCTTGGGGCTGAAACATGTCGACCGACCACTTAGATTAACACTGCAGGGGATTCATTACATGTCCACTCTGCAATTAGCTGTTTTTAACTTTTTCCCTGCACCTAATAGAATAAAAAAAATTTGAATATAGGTAGCTCGAGGAATTTTTTATTATAACCAATCACCTCACTTGAGCACTTCTCACTTTTCTATTTTAATGTTTTCCCTGATCACTACTGGAACATCCAGTGGTTCCCTCCGGGTTGGAGGAAGCATGGGAAAAACCCAATGATGATGCTGTCACGTATTTAGATATCAAGGCGGAGAATCAAGATATACCGCCCACGAACTGCCTTACGTGAATGAGGGTTTTTTACCAAATATCGGAAACAATCACCCGAACCCTGGTGCCAGCTACAAGTGATCCATTCCCTTTGATTATAACTGACTAGCTGGAAGCCGACTGGATCACAGCTTCTTCTACTTCCCTATTTTTGATTGAAATATAAAATAAAAATAAATAAAAAAAAATATGACTCAAGGGAATCACCTTACATAGAGGAAGTTTTTGACAGGTGTTGGATAAAGAAAGGCAGCTCATTGCTATAGAAGGGATCCAGCTCTATTATATCTTCCAAGGTTCATAGGTACAGAGCAATAATGGAGGAAACATTAGAAATGTCAATTGCATACATTATTAGGTGAATGCTTAAAAGATCTTGATGCACTGGTATATGGTCCCTGACAGGTAGAGTGTTACGCATGGCAGCTCTGATTGATGCAGGAAGGGACGGTACAGTTTCTCACTTATGGTGGTTTTGTTCTCAAATTGAGACCGACTAAGGTGAGTTATTGATTATGGTTTTGAAGACTACTTGCCTCTCCCTAACATTGGATTCACTTTTACTATTTTTCTGTGTCACTAGGGATGAAGGGGAGTGTCCGCTGATGTCCATAGCTAGCAGTGACTTGGTGGTCATTCTCTCTTCTACAGTCTTTTCTCCATATTTATTCATGCAAAAAATGATAAAGTAATACAAAAAAACTCCCCCTTCATCTCTCCAATAATTCACTCTCCTCTCTCACTTTCATCCCTCTTTAACACTACTCTTTCTCCTTTTTCCTTTAAATAACATTAGATTACGGCTTTTGGTCCCCATTCTGAAACACACAACCTCTCCGTCTCCATAACACCTTTTAGTTCTCATCACTATAACAATTCACCCCCTCTCTTCTCTGCCTCTGCAACAACAGTCACATCATGACTCACTCTCCATCCTTTTAACACTCCCTCTCCTCTTTATCTTTAGACTCCAAAAACAATCTTCCACTCTCTTCACTCCATCCCTCTAGCAACAATCATACACTTTCTCTGCATCCTCTGCTACTCCCTCTCCTCCTGTTCCTCCAAGAACACACACCATCTCCTATCTATCTCAATTCATCCAGTAATATCCTCCCTCAATGTTTTCTCTGTCATTCTCCATCACTTCTAGCCTCTTGTTTCTATGTAAAAGAAATTGTAGGAAATTGCCTCTTTTGAGATGGTCAGCCCCCACTTTTTGCCTAGTGCATGATGTGATTTCGAATTGAAAGTGCATTAGGTCCCTGCTAACCAGTATTCCAGTGCCAGAGTTCTTTCCTAAAACTGTGCCCCGATTGGCACAACTTCAGCAACCCCTGTAAGTCCCTAGTAAATGGCCTAGGCATTGGGACTGCAGCACAAAGTGCGCCACCCTAGAGACCCCACACCAAGACTATGCAAACTGCCTTTGCAGGTTGTGTTACTTAATGCAGAGAAAACCGAAGAGACGACATGGCACACAGCCCTGTGTGCTATGCCTCCATACGCTGCATGAAGTATAGGTAAGTTCTCCCTAATGCAGGGCTTACAGCCCTAAGGCAGAGTGCACTATATCCCATGTGTGGAAATGTCTGCATGAGTAGATAGGACCATATAATATCTAAGTGAATTCTTGGATATTGTAAGTGAACAGGGAAGCCATAGAGTGTATATGGGCTCGATACTTGTCATCACAAATTTACTAGCTCCATGATCGCTTCACTGTACCCTAAAATGTTTGGTACCAAATATCTCATTTTAATAAATCCTCACTGATGCTAGTGTTGGATTTATTAATAAATGCACACAGGAGACACCGTAGAGGGTTCCCTGCTAACCTACCAAGCTCTGGTGTGGTCTCTGTCTAGTTGTAACCAGCCTGCCACCACCAGACATGTTTCTGACCTCAAGAGGTGAGAGCCAGCGCTCTCAGAGGCCAGGAACAAAGCCTGCTCTGGGCAGAGGTGCTTCTCACCTTCTCCAGGCCAGGGTAGTCTTTCAGGGCGGGAAGCTTCAAAGGTGATGCTGCCTTTGAAATGCAACCCAGACAGTTCCAGCTAGTGGAGGATGCCAACCCCCCCCCCCCCCGTCCTGCTCCACATTTGGCTGGAGGACAAACGAGAACATTGTTAAATTAGGAGGTGTACCCGCATTCAGCCAGCGCCACCCTTAAGGTGGGACAGGTGATGTGGGCATGACTTTTCCAATTCCTGCATCTTGGGATGGCAGGAATTAACGTATCAGGACTAGGTTAGTACCCCTTCCCACAGGAAGTGGTCACTTAGAGGGTGTAGACACCCTAAATGTAGGTAGCCCATTGGCTACTTCCTGTCACCCTCTTTAACACCCTTAAATTTAGTATTAAGGTGGTATCCCTGGACCCTAAACTTCAGATTCGATGGATACAAAGAAGATATGGCCAAAGAAGAGCTGCTGACCCTAGAACAGAAGACCTGCTGCAGAATCTTGTTGCAAAACCCTGCCTGCTTTTTCGACTCGACAATTGTGGTGTGCTGTCTCATTCTGCTGCTGTGAGGAATCTAAGAACCCTGAAGCACCCCCAACCCTTTGCTAACCAGCTGTGCTCCTGTGTCCTATGGCCCTTGCAGCCTGCTTCCTTGAGTGGGATACCTCAGACTTACCTTTAAGTCCCGTTGTGCAGTATGTGTTTTCAGGTCACACCCTTTGTAGCGCACCATCTAAAAATGACCTCAGCATCCAGCTCCCAGCCAAATCCAGGATGAATCCGAGAATACGTTGGTGAAACATTGGGCCTGCCTTGCTACTTACCTAAATCCAGAAGGTAAACCTCGAAATCCAACTGTATGATTTATATCCATTTATCTGATAGAGACTATTAGTTGTAGATTCCTCACCTTAGAATTTTCCCAGGATTCTGTCTGGATCCAGAGAATTTTCAACAGCAGTACCCTTTCGTGTTGGTAGGTGGTGTCGGTCGGCTCTGCTTCCGTCCTGGCGCTGGGATGACGTTGCGGGACCTATATAGATGCCGCCCATGCGTGAAACGTCAGTTCTTTCTTTTTCTGCTCCAGCCTAGGCGCAGATCCAGAGAGAGCTACCCCTTGGGGGGTTTTTGGCTACCTTTTTCTTTTACTTTTGTCAACATCCTTTTCGAGTCTTGGGCTCCTGGTGCGTTGAGGATGTCCCATCATAGGACCGGCTTCAAACCCTGTGGTTTTTGTCATCGGACGATGTCCGTCACGGATCTGCACCTAGTTTGCCTCTGGTGCCCGGAGTGTGACCACGAGCCAAAGTCATGCTCTGAGTTCCAAGCCATGAATCCGAACACTTTCTGGGAGCGGTCCCAAAAGCTGAAGGAGGCCTGGCGCTTGGCTCCACATCGCTCCTGTTCTCGTTCAAGAGGAAGGTTCCACAGAACGGTCACTGAGCCCACACTCCTTATCTCATTCTAAGTTGTCAGGGAGATCAGGTAGGTACAAAAGGGGGTGGTGATGGACAGAACATCAGAACCAATCAAACACTCACACCCAGTCAACAGATCTGGGTTTGATCCATCACCGTTCTTTAGCCCACTCTGCCACCCCAGTTCAGACATGGCCATATGCAAATCAGTCTGACCCTGTGCCTCATGGGAACAGTCCAGCCCGAACTGCCAAGCCATGCCTTCCCTGGACCGGAAACAAGCTTCCTAGGACCGGTTTCTGGCATTTCAGCCGTCTTCAGCCAGGCTTGCTTGAATCCAGTGGCAAAGTGAGCAAGGGACTCACGTCTGAGCATACCCTGCCAACTTATGGCGAACAAAGCGGTACAAAAGGGGGTGGTGATGGACAGAGCATCAGAACCAATCAAACACTCACACCCAGTCAACAGATCTGGGTTTGATCCATCACCGTTCAGGTAAGCACAAGAAGAAGTCGAAGCAGCACTGGCAACGCAGGACTCTTGAGCATTGTCACTCAAAAGCTCCGTCTCCGGAGCCTCCTTCTGAGACGACTGCTTGTCTCCCTACTTTTCCGGAGCAGAAGCATCTCCTGCCCAAATCCAAAAATTCTAGGAGGCCTTGTACCTCATTTTTGGGCAACCCAGCTCCGCTGGTGTCCCTTCGGGCCCCGCAGAGACGGTTGGGGGCCTAGGCCTACCACGTCAACAGCTTTGGCCCTGTCTCCGATGGGCCCCTTGTGGATCTGTTAGCGCATACAGACTGATACCAGTCGATCTTACTTGACCTTCCCCTACGTCAGCCCCGGCGACTAGGCTCCCGATGCCGACTGTGCCCTCAGTCGACTTCGACCCCATCCTCTTCCCCGAAGTGGATACGGAGCCGAACCAATGTCAATTGACGTCGGTTCCGATGCCGGAAGGGACTTTTGTCCCTGTGTTCATCCCTGGCGCTGATTTTATGCCAAGAGGTGCTGATGAGGAATGGGAGGGGGCAGCTAGACCCTTTAACTGACCAGCTTGAAGACCCCATGGCCTAGCGGATGAGGCCAGTGTTCTGGACACTTCCCCTGATACTAGTCTGCTTTCTCCCCCTACCTGTGCTACGGAGGAGGGAGCTTCCTATGCCGTGGTGGTGAGAAAGACAGCTGAGGTCTTCGGCCTCGAGCTCTCTTCAGTGGCAGTCAGGACTAACCTCCTTACAGAGGTGCTTCTACCTCAGAACTCCTTTTGCCCTTCAATGAAGCCCTCACAAATGTCTTTCTAGGCACTTGGTCCAATCCCAGCACAGGAGCTTCTGTGGACGGTACAGTCACCTGCCGCTACCGCCCTACTTCAGGCGACCCAGCGTTCCTGGCACAACATCCCTCCCCTGAGAACTTGGTTGTCCAAGCCTCATCTTTAAAGGGCGCATTCCCTTCTGCACCCCGAGATAGGGAATCCAAGAAGCTGGACCACCTTGGTAAGAGGGTGTTTTCTTCCTCTAGCTTGGCATTGCGGTCGGTGAATACCGCATGCCTCTTGGGCCGATACTCCCATACCATCTAGAAAACAGTTTTTTTTTTTAAACAATCTTTATTGGCATTTGGTATCAGTTTGGACAACCATACATATTGGTATCGATACGTTCTTACGTTAATTGTTATCAGTATGTCCTATTCCACATTCTGCATTCCCCTTAAGCACTGAGCTAATATGTCCTCGCTCAATCTCGGTTCTGAGGGGAGAATGGTGCATTGGTCTCATGTGCCCCCCTCCCTTCCCGTCTTCAACCAGTCAAAAACAGATTACTAATTCCCCCCCCCCCCCCCCCCCCCCACTGCTGTCTCCCCATTGTAACCCTGGAGCGCGGAAGGTCAACCCCTCTCATCGGACCGTGTGCAGAAGCCCTTCGCGGGTGCCCTCTGAGCTGCAGCTACTCTTTTCTGTGAAGGCCTGTTATTTGTCCCTCCCTGCCCGGGATCCTCTGAGCCTCTTCGTCCCACCATCTAGGATATAGTTGCGCAGGTGCTGCCTCAGTGCCCGGAGAAGGCCCGGGCCGTTCCCTCTCAGGCAGTTGCAGATGGGAGAGATGCAGCCAGATTCACCATACGCTGTGGACTGGACACCACCGACTCACTGGGCAGAACGGTTACTTCGTCGTTAGCACTCGAACGCTACTCTTGGTTGAGGACTTCTGGCTTTTCAGTGGAGGGATTTGCCCTTTGACGGCACTTGCCTTTTTGGTGACAAGGCAGGCTCAGCGGTTGAGTGCTTCAAGGAATCTCGAGCTACAGCCAGATCCTTGGGCCTCGCAGCTACCTCCCGTCCACCTCAGTCTGCCTTTTGTGGCTACAGAAGGGGCACCCAGCCACATCCTGTCCAGCCCCGCCACCAAGTCATGCAAGCTGCCCTGCCTCTGCGTGGCTGCAGACGTGGGACCCAGTGCTCTCGTGGGTCAGGGAACAAGCAGGTGTTCATGAAGGTGATGGCAGTATTGCGTTAGAGTTTCCAAGGTGGCGCTTTCTTGGCGACGCTTTTCGTCACGAGTGGAGCTTTGGCCTCCTCTATGCCTTTCCACCTATACCACTTCCGCTCAGAGTATTCCTGTTGATAAAGCACGACCAGGCTCAAATAATTCTTGTGGCTCCAGGTTGGGCACAAAGAGTCTGCTATTCCGATATTCTGAGCATGGCCATCGATTCCCCTATCAGACTGCACCTTCAGGAGGATCTTCTGTTGCAGCAGCAGGGGACAGTTCTTCAACCAAACCTGTCCAGCCTCCACCTACTTGCGTGGGGAATCAGAGGCAATAGTTGGCAGCTTTTGTCCTTCCTCCTGAAGTCTGTGATGTCATCTTGGCAGCCAGGTGTCCCTCCACTAGATCCGTATAGGTCTGTAGATGGAACAAATTTGTGGCATGGTGCACATCAAAGGCTGTTGATCCCCTTTCTGCCCCTCTTTCAGAGGTCCTCTTGTACATACTTTCTTTGGCCCAGCAGGGTTCTGCCTTGGGCACCCTGAAGGGATATCTTGCAACTACATCTGCCTTTCTGAGACTTCCAGATCATCCTTCTTTGTTCAGGTCTCCCATTGTAAATAGATTCCTTAAGGGCCTTACTCATTTGTTTCCTCTGTCCCCTCTCATAATGCCCCAGTGGAATTTAAATTTGGTCTTAAATTTTTTTATGTGTTCTCCCTTGGAGCCTCTTCATAATTGCCCTCTCAGGCTTCTGACTGTTAAAATTGCTTTTCTTATTGCCATCACCTCTGCTTGCAGAGTTAGTGAGCTTCAGGCTCTATCTTCAAGCCTCCTTATCTGTCCGTCCATCTGAATAAAGTGGTGCTTCGAAGGAAAGCTTTGTTCCTCCCTAAAGTGGTCACACCCTTTCATGTTGGGACAATCCATCACTGTGCCCACCTTTTACCCACCCCCGCATACCTCCAAGGTAAAGGAGAGACTCCACCGTCTGGACCCAGAACGTGGGTTGTCTTTTTATCTTTGTCATACCAAAGACTTCCGGGTGGAAAATCAACTCTTCATTGGCTATGTGGGCGCCCGAAAAGATTGGGCTGTGTAAAAATGGACCATGTCTCGATGGGTTGTCCTCTGCATTAAAATATGATATGCATTGGCGAAGAAGGAGCCTCCTGTGGGATTACGTGCTCACTCCACTAAAGCAACAGCAACAACAACTGCGTTAGCACGCGGAGTCCCAGTCCTTGATATCTGTCAGGCAGCGACGTGGGCATCCCTGCATACGTTTACCAGACACTACAGCCTTGACTGCCAAATCTGGAGGGACGGGTACTTTGCCCATTCGGTCCTCCAGGACTTCCTGTTGTAATCTTGGTACGCAGACCCTCCTCCAGGGTTGGTATTGCTGGGGTATCTATTCTAAGGTAAGGACTCTACAACCAATAGTCTCTATCAGATGAACAAGTTACTTACCTTTGGTAATGATGTATCTGGTAGAGACATATATTAGTTGTAGATTCCTTACCGCCCCACCCGTCCTCCACACTCTGCGAACTGATTTCTAGAGATAGGCACTCTCCTACAGGGCCCTAGCTTTGATGCACCAGTGGTCAGTGTCTTTCATGGCTCTGCACTTCTGGCGTGGAAAGTCGTGTTAAGAACTTGCATCAGCACGAATAGACGGTGTCTATATAGGTCACACAATGTCATCCTAGCGCAGACGACGGATGCGGATCCAACTGACGCCACCTACTGACGCACAGGGGTATGTACTGCTGTTGAAAATTCTCCGGATCCAGACTGATGCCTGGGGGAAATTCTATGGTAAGGAATCTTCAACTATTATATATCTCTACCATATACATTGTTACCGAAGGTAAGTAACTTGTTCTGTTGTCTCCAATTGACTTCAATGGTGTGTAATTGCGCACAATAGTGTTTTATTTTGCGAAATTGAAAAATTCATATTTTGAAAAGGACTTACTGTAGAACGAAGTTGTTGGTCTGAAAAATTACATAAAAATCGATGTTATTTTTGCAAATTGGTCTCGGATTCATTCTTGAGACTGTGTATTATTTATTGCCTCTGTGAGTACAAGTGCTGATAACACTGTCCTCTGATAAACCTTACTGCTCACCCACACTACCACAAATAGAGCATTAGTATTGTCTGGTTCTCACTGGACTCTCTGCACAGTATACTTCGTTTTAGTGCACTTTATAGAGAGCCAGCTTCCTACAGTAATGGACTAAACATTCGATCTATATTTAGATATATAACAATGGTGAACTTGTTAATTTTTGTTTAGACGTTTTATAAAAATTTAATTTGACATTATCTTTGCTATTTAGCATTTTATATTTCAACTGAAACTATTCATAATCACATACAGTTAGAGGTGTAACACATTGCAGCTATTGCACTATATTCATCTTGTCCAGATTTCCAGACTGCTTCTCTCCACCAGATATGACTGCAACTGACGAGTCAGATCTCCAAACCACATCTCAAAAGAGGAGCTGTTTTTGTCAGTATATTATATAGAATCAATGCCAATATTAGTTAAATGGGGTGAAAACATGCCCCCCCCCCACCACTTCTTATACTTTTGTGACCCATCTAGCTTTCCATTTCAGTTTGCTCTTTCTGGAACAAATGTATTGGAGAACAGGAGGCCAATGTTTTGTAAATATTGGTAACTCCCAAACTACACCTCAGTTGTCATGTTGTGAATAGAAAGTTATGTCTTTCCTGTTTGAGGAAACCTGCATGTTTTCTATTGCAACGTATATACCAAGAATTGGCCCGGTTATGTGCTGAACACTTGCCATAGATTATCAAAACCTCTAATGGCTCCATTCTGAACTATGTCCCTACCAGTCTACGTCCCAAATTCTGTAATGTTATGTGTTCCTTAGAAGGAAACTAAGAAATGTAATAGGAAAGGCAGCAGTAGAAGAGTAACCTGCTGTCACTCTGTGGTTGCTGATATTCACTGTCTGTCCTTTTCATCGGAGGCAATTTGTGGTTTGTGTTCTAACGCACACAGTTATATCAATGCAGCACAAGTTTGACCTGTGTTTAGATCTGCTTCTTTGAAGGAAAATGGCTAATAGGATGCGCATATCGCATACTGTCCAGCTAGTGGTGCACATAGCTGTTTTTTGCAAACCTATTAGAGAGAATTGGGAGTAGAGCAGTGTTGAGGCTCTGCATCTGACATCAGGTTTCCATCCTCCATTATGGCTTGGCTCTGAAGGGCCACCCTAATGAAATTGTCACACACCACATATCTGTGGTATTACATATTTAAAAAAATCTATATTATTGGTGATGCCAGAGCATGATGTGTTGAACATTTGGGCAATGTCATGACAAATGGGAATCCTGATTGACTATTAGCTTTGGGAATGACGGTTCATTTACACCAGGGAGTAGCAAGGGCTATTACGGGTTACATATACAATTAACGTGCATTTTAGTACACCATCAGTTTCCTTTTACAAGCCCCCTGTCATGCTCCCTATATGCATATAAGGCATGTGCACAGATTACGCAATTAGCACTTTTGAAATTTGCGGTGTGCTTCACAAATCAAATTGATACATTTTCTTAGTTTGCATGCATGTCTGTGCACATTAGCAAGGTCAACTCATGTATACACTTTGTGAGCAAATCCAGAGCATAATCTGCACCTCACATTATCCTGAAAGTTCACTGTCCCACACATTGTTAATGGTGTAAATTGATTAAGATAATATTAAATAATGAAGCAAACTAGTAACATATTCTTTTCAGCCAGGGCTGAAGCTATCCAAAGTGATGCTGGGCCAAACTTATTGTGCAGTTATTAATCCAAGCCTATACACACACATATTTGCTACACCTTTCCCCCCAGGTTTGTGCGCCAGGGCCTCCTGTTCTGTGTATCATCCACACTCCTCAGCGTCCCGAAGGAACGTTTGCTGGGCGACATGACTGATGAGCTGTTGGAGGCGCAGTACTGGCTGGCAGGTAAATCCAGACTTTTCAGTGATAAATTAATTAATGGCATGTCCTCCTTAGAAAGAGCTATTAGCACTGAAGAGCACATTACATAAAGCGATGTGCATCACTCCATTTGCTCTGCTGCTGGGACCCAAGCTTATCTCTATCAGTGTACCACAATACTGACCGGCAGGAAAGCACTGGATACTACACATATCCACTCATGAACCTAGATTCTAACACTGTTGGTACTAATACTTGTAACGTGCTCACCTTGATGGTGAGTAATGGCAAACTGTTGTTGGGGCTCATATGGAACAATTCAACAATCATGCACATCAGGTGTGGGAGAGGGGAAAGGGGCAGTCTTGGTTGTTATACTCCAGGATCAGAAAAACCAGGAGTGTCAGTCCATATTGACAATAGTTAAGGTAAGAACTACTACTAGGGGTACTGCTTCTGGTGGGAGTTCTGGAAGAGGACCCTTGTTAAATTTAACTCGGGAAAGTCGCTCGTTATCTCTCTCTCTATTTATATTCCCTACGGCTTGACCAGAGTTATTCCGCTGTCCGTTGGACATTTCAGCCTGTTCTGATATTGGTTTACTATTAGGTCCAACGGAAATATTCCCTGATACACTTCCACTCATACAAATTGAGGGTTGAGGCTGAGTAATAATCTGTTCAGGGGTAGTTAATGTTATTGTAGCGGATGTCCCTGATGAGGAAGGTACCGTTGGGGCTTGTATAGGGAGAATAAACGGTGCTTTGTTGGTTACGAGCTTTTTCACCAATTCTTGTTCTAAATTCCCAAGTCTGTCTTCTAGTTTATCAAGTCTTTCTATGATAGCCAGGGAATAGGTCCTCATTATGGACTCTATGCTCCCAATCAGAGCCCTGTCTGGAGATGTCTGTATCTTACCCATCACAGGGGGGCTATCAATAATAGAAATAACAGGGTCAATATACGGAGTTACACATGTATGCGTTGGGGAAATTCCTTTCCTTCCTTCATCTAGTACTGTAACCGATCCTCCTTTGGTACTAACACCCTTCTTCTTACCAAAGTCTGCGTGATTAAATTTCCTCTTGGGAGGGTTACTTTTGCGCCGTTTAGCCGGAGGGGGGCCATGAATTTTAACTTGTGTAACTTTTCTAACCCTACTGTTAGCTACTTTTGTATGAGAAGGTATTGGGGTAATTTGCGCTTTAGTAATTACAACTGGATTTATGTTACCGGGAGTAGTAACTATGACTACCTGATTGCTATTAGTGCCCAAGGGTTCGGGTTCCCTTATAGATGTACCTTCTCTAAATATTAGAGGGATACTATCCTGTGAGGTAGTGCAATTATCACCCTTAGAGCTCGTTTGCGCCGGTGACAGCGGCAATGGTCTGTTCTTTAAACTTTCAATCGACCGCCGTCGTTCAGTTCGTAATTCTTCAAGGGTAGGGGTAATTGGGGGATCGAGTAAGGATTTCTTAAAATACCTGTCTAATGTTCCGTCTACCAAACCCACCGGCTTCACATGGCCAGGTAACTCCAGTGTTGGGATTTCAATGGACATGATGTTCATACAATGAGCCCCACAAACAAACACTTACACGGTGGGTCTATGTTAAACGATGTTCAGCCAGGGGGTCTGGCCCAGTCCAGTCTCCTCGTGTCTATGAGGGTCTTAGAGGGTCCGCCCTTAGTCCGGGCTGGGCTGAGATACTTTTTGATGAGAGAAGGGCAGTATTTTATACTAAATTGGAAGAGTGAGGGAAGAGTCTGAAATATGAAGGAGTTTTGTTCCGGATTTAGGTACATCAATTGCTATCTTTTGATGTCGTAGCTGCTTGTGTGTATCTACTGAGATTGTTAGTATAGTGGTCAGGCAGACTGGGCCCTGGTGGTTACTGCCTTGTAGACGACAAAGGTATTTCAAGGTGAGAGTGAGGTGGTCATATTTTCACTTTAAGGAGGCAAGAGTTGCATGCTGTATGCCCTTCAATGGGGTCAGTATGGAGTTAGGAACTCCAGTGATTTGCACTGTGCACTATCTAATTTAGAAAGGACAAGGAAATCTAGTTCAGGAAGGTACATTTTAATCCTCATAGAAGCAAAAGCTGGTAACTCTCTTAATACTGGACAGATTTACCACCTAACTTTCCCCAGACTCAAAATCACTCTGGTTTATTATAGACAGTAACATTTCTTCCTAACCCACATCAGTCGAGTGATGTGGGGTTTGAAGTAGTGTTGCTGTTTACAAAATACTGATGTCAGTCAATAGGGCTCAGCTAATGTCCTTTCTATTCTCACATCTATCAGAGAGGCCTGTGTCCCAACCCAGTAATTAACATGATGTGCTTGCGTGATCAAATAATAGAGAAAAGGATTAGGCACTGACAGGCCCCTTTTAGTCATTGGTTGGATCAAGACGTCCCACTTAATTCACAGCTGCTTACTACCCCATATCAGCCTTAAAAGAACCTGTCTTGAGTTGACGGAAGAACTGTAGCGGTATTCAAACACCAATATCTAATCCCCTGCGGAGGCGAGGAACTATGCAAAGAGAGAATGACTGGGGGCGTGGTGCAATAAGGTTCTAGGTAGAATTAATACCTCTCTAAATTTCTCAAGCAAGGATTGGAAGGCAAACCATAGGTCACTGCAGACATTTGTGTCATGCATTGATGAATAGTACAAAAATTATCTTTCTAGTTGTTGCAGAGTTCTGCATTTAGCCACTAAATTTTACATCTGCAAAATATGCAACAGGTTGCTCGATTTTGGAAGCGGTGAATGAGTGACAGAAGTTCTATTCTATTGGGAGGCTAGCACTAAATTAAAATCACCCATCCCATAGCCTTGGCAGACCTGCAGAACAACCTTCGAGCAGGACATTATCGAAGAATTCTAGTACAACAGCAGGTGCGAGATATATATATATGTATATCCCAACACACGACAGGCCTTTCTTTTTTTATGCAGAGATCTCCGTCCGACTGAGGAGCCTCTGCAGTTGTAAACTTACTATTAAATCAGAATTTGTGAATAGCAACAAATAGTAAACTTACACAGGGAATCACACCCTCTGTCTCCCTGATGTTGTGTGAAAATACAGCCAAATGGTTTGTCTGGCACTAATTCTACAGAAAAAAGTCTGGTTCCGGTGGATGCAAACGTATGAATTAACAAGCTGTTATCACCTGCATGTGAACCCAGTGGCTGTAAGGAGAGTAGACATAGAGAATTGGTTCTTTTATCAGTGCAGTTGAATGTTGCTACTTACTGTAATACTCTAACTGGTTTACGGTCTCTACCTTGGATACCCACAGTGTAGTGATATCTGCTCGATTTACCCCTTCCCTAAAGTCTGATCTAGTGTTTTCTTGATTTTGTTTGGATATTCTTTTATTGGTTATGAAAAAGACATCATTTATGCATTACATATATCAAAAGTATAGACCTATATTTTGGTACAGTGAGTAAGAAGATAAGGAACATGAGAGGTGCCATTGTTTGCATGCGTAAGTCCAGTGAATGAGATGGCTTATACGTCATTTAGGTTGCCTTGCTCCGTTTAGGGATGGGTGGGAGCATTAGAACAAAGTGGAGATAGGAAGGTAGCATATTTGGTGCCAGTGTTGTTCGTCCATTTACCTTGTGGTAATTAAGGATTGGTGGGGGTGGAGAGGTTACTTTAGTAGCCGGGGAACCTAGAAACTTGCCAAATGTAAGCAGGGTGTTTTGCCCTATGGCTCCTGGGATTTGTTATGTTCTCCAAATGTCTTTGATTTTTTGTGGTTTATAGTTCAAGTTGTAGACCACATGCTCATAGGATGCTATATCTTTCATGGTCGCCGTCTATTCTTCCAACGTCAGGGCTGTGATCATTTTCAGGGTTGCAGTATACATAATGTGGCCCCTGTGAGTGATGTATCCAGCCACCGCCTCTTGTAGTTGGTTATTATGTCCATGTCTTAAGGATCATGCAGTTGCGCCAACACGACTGAAGGTGGAATTTGTAGGTCTGTGGTGTCTTGCAATGTTTGCCATAGTGTATCCCAGTCTGATTGGATTACCTGGCATGACTAAAGTATATGGACTGTATCTCCTCTGGTGTGGCCACTTCGCCAATATTGAGCATTGATCAGCTGTATTCTTCGGCATGATGTTGCTATTTCGGAAAGAGTATGCGCTGGATAGTTTAAGTAATGCACTTGTGAATAATTCATATATATTTCGGAACATTTTGTCAGAGGTGGGTTATATATACAGTGGAGACCAGGTTTTGGTTTGATGTAGTCGGGAACCTAGGGAGAACCACAAGTGTGAAAGGTTTCTGCATTTAAGCATAGGCATAAAAACTTAGATTATAGACACCATATGGTCCTCTCTGGCTGGGAAGTCGAGTGACTCTAAGAATTATGCATTGTTTTAGTAGAAGATGTAATGGGTTTTGTGCACAGGTGTACGTATTTCAGCAGGATAGATGAGTTATGTTCTTGTGCATTTCAGTGAGATAATGGTACAATATTTCCTTGTGTATTTGGGTAGTAGGAGATACACAATAAATTCCTAATTTTCTCTCTTCCCACTAATCCTGTGACCTTATTTCCCCACAGATGTGGCAGAGAAGGACACAGATGCTGACTGCAGACAGCTGGCCCTGCAGAGCCTCTTGTTATTGGAAAATCTGAAACATGGGCTAAAGGCTGGCAATCCAGAGTGAAGGAGGACTAAATGCACTATCCCACCAATGCGTAGGTAGCTGCCATCCATCTTTTATGGTGAGGGGGCACACTCTGGTGGAGAATGTCAGCTTCCAACATCAATTTCACATTACAGTTGGGGTCTGTCTTTTAATACCACTGGCAACTTTGAGTTTCTAGCAGAGATAAGAACAGAAACTATTGTGGACGGCTCAAGCAGACAAGAAAATAGCCATGGCAGAGGTCCTGAATACACCTTCCTCTAAGCCAGACTATCTGCTCCATATGGTAATAATGTATTTTGCTTCCTTTTATGTGTATAGTGAACTGCAGATTACCCATCTTGTGAAATAACCCATGCAGTTGAGTATTGTGTGGAGTCAGCACTGGCATTTGCCTACGTCCCCCTGAATAC
This sequence comes from Triturus cristatus, assembly GCF_964204655.1. Lineage (NCBI taxonomy): Eukaryota > Metazoa > Chordata > Amphibia > Caudata > Salamandridae > Triturus > Triturus cristatus. The sequence continues at coordinate 677,898,734 of NC_140593.1, read as the reverse complement.
CTACTGAGAGTGGAATATAAAAGACTGATGGAATCAGTTTTCAGTGAGGCTGAAAAATAATGTTAAATAAAGACTTATTTCATTGTTTTATTTTTATGAACTTGATTTTGCACAACATTTAGGAAAAATGGAGTGCATACAGCCAAATTTGAGTTTTCCTTGTCAAAGAGAATGTATTAGTGGTTAGCAGTAGAATTGAAGAGTCCATGTGGTTCTGGAGAGAACCTTGCACCACATACAAGGAGGTCATGCAGATTACATCATATCTGTCTGGGGAGTTTGATGGATGTACACAATTGTGAAAGCAGCGGGCCTCCTTTTACATGACTAGCATCTGCACAAGTCAGGTTGAATTCCAATGATGTGCAGGTAGGTATCATGCCCTACACAGAATTTCATTGTGTCCCTCTAAATACCTTGCGAACACAACACATCAATATTTCCCCTTACATACTGCAGGTATCAAAAACTTGAGTTTGAAGCAGAATGTAACAGGCTTCTTCCACCACCTGCCATTAAAGCTACCAGCCTTCCCTTTTCTTGTCCACCACAACCAATCCAGCTGCTAAGTCCACAGGGCATTAGATCTCATCTTATTCTCAAAAAGGCTGCTGCCTCTTCCACTAGGTGCCCACTTTGTCAATGACTCTGATGATGTCCCTCCCACTGGAAACAGTTAAATATGCCAAGTTTAATTAGGGGCAAGCATTGTGATGGCTTTCCCAAGAACTTTGTTGTATAGTACCGTGTTGCACAGGATGTCTTAAAACCTTTCACTGTCATTGACACAGATAAGTGTTTTTCTCGTTTGAAGAGTTCTTTCGGTATATCCACGGTTGTGAGGGTTGCACAGTAGACAAAAACATTGTGTCTGCAGACTAGGATATGGTGTCATTAAAGTTCTTTACTATGCACATTTAAGATATCTATAATTTCATATTGACAAACAGAGGTATTCAACCAGGATGCTCAAAGATATAGTTTATCATTATGAGTAGGGAAATGTTGAAAATGGTCACTATAGTAAAGGTTATTCTCTGTCCATTTTCTTCTAAACGCTAACTGAACTGTGGGGGATTTCTTTCACTTCTGTGGCCAGTCATCTTTGTATCCCTTTCGACATAAAGAACAAGTTACTTAGTTTAAGTAATCTCGTATCTGCCAGAGACTCAATCTAGCCACAGATTCCTTACATTAAAATATTCCCCAGGCGTCAGACTGAAACTGGAAATTTTTGAGCAGTTCCTCTCAATGCCAATAGGAGGCATTGATTAATGCCGTGCCTGATGTGACGTGTACGGTGCCTATATAGGCACCACCCCAGAACGCTAAAATCTGTTTTTTATGACGTTTGTGTGCCAGAAGCATAGCGCCACATAGAGAACCAATGAACCAATGTGCAGATACTAAAGACTTACAGTCTCTACCAGATAAGGCGGTGCCAAAGGTAAGAAGCTTGTTCATCTGATAGAGACTTCTTGCCGCAGATTCCTTACCTTAAAGTAGATACCCAAGCAATACATTCCCAGAGGCGGGTCTTTGAATAGATTAAACCATGAAGTCCTGGAGAACCAAATAGGCCAAGTGCCCATCGCGACAGACCTGACTGTCCAGGCAGTTGTGTTTGGTAAATGTGCACAGAGATGCCCACGTAGCAGCCTGACATCCAAGACTGGGACTCCGGCGCTAACTCAGCGGTCACTGCCTCGGCTCTCTTGGAATAAGCCCACAAACTCTCAGGGGGTTTCAATTTTGTCCAATGCTTAGCAAATCTTTATATAGAGAACAATCCATCTGGAGATGGTCTGTTTCTGCACTGCTTTTTCATTTATTTTTTGCTCCTGTGAACCTAATGAATAATTTTTTTGATGCAATCATTGTAGAACAACAATGCTCCTTTGCCCATGTAGAAAGGCGTCACCACCTTTGGTAGGAAAGAGGCACGAGTAAAACCAGCATCAGGGCTTGTACAAGGCAACTGGCATCCTGAAGGTGACTCGTGGTCCCAGGACACAAAGGGCCAGGTAGAGGAGGTCCATCAGCGCTTTCAGTAGTCCCGCTCTGGGTGTGAAAAGCAGCATCAGCAGGGGATTCAAAGTCCCAGGACACAGTAGGGCCAGGTAGAGGAGGCCCATCAGCGCTTTCAGCAGTCCCACTCTGTGGGTGTGAAGCGCAGCATCTGCAGGGGACTAAAAGTCCCAGGACACATTAGGGCCAGGTAGAGGAGGCCCATCAGCTCTTTCAGTAGTCTCGCTCTGTGGATGTTAAGAGTGGCATCAGCAAGCGACTCGAAGTCCCAGGACAGGTCGGGCCAGGTAGAGGAGGCCCATCAGTGCACCAGCTGTGTCCCATAAAGCGCTTTCAGCACTCCCGCTGTGCGGCCGCGCCCGGATCAAGGGCGGGCCCGTCCTGCACCCATCCTCAACCGTAGGAGACTCTGCTAGGCCAACACTCTAACGTATGATCCTGAGCCCCTCGGACAAGTGAACTGTTCAAGCTGTGCCTTAGGTGACTTGTGAGTAGCTGTTCAATCTTTCTCTGGCTCTTGTTTGTATGTTATTGACACCTGACCCATCTTGCCATATCAGCCCTGCATTTTCGTTTAATCTACAGGGGTTAAGACAGGTCCTTTGTTTGACCTTTGATTTAGTAATTCCTCTCTTTGCCACATAACTGTAAGTTTTTGACTTGTCTCCCCCTTACCCTAGAGACTTAGGCGGAATGACAAACCTTGACCTGCTTCTTTCTATTCCTTCTCATGTTAACCATCTGATAATGGGAAAGATAAACCTTCCCTACTCCTCAGTTACTTAGAAATCCTCTAGGCAGCACATAAACCATCTGGTAAACTGTGCACTTCCAACACAGACTATTTAACAGGGGCCATGGGCGACATCGAAAGGGAAATCTCCAGTATCATGAGGCGACTGTCCATTTGCAATCAAGGGTAGTCAGCTAATCTATTACTTGACCGCACATGTGATGGCCCGTAATATCCTCTCGGGGTGCTGTTCCAAACACGACTGCCACCTGTGTACCATCAACAAATATAAATTCACCTCATACTTCCCCACCTGACACTAGGCTACTACCACCTTCAAAACGGATGAGAACGCCATGGCCCTCAGAATGTGCAACTGAGAGCAACCATCAAAGGGGGGATTTGCCACCACGCAAACCAAATGCACTTGTAAGATCTTGTAGACTAACTCATAACAAGACTAGATCAACAATCCCTAGTTCACCAACGAGACAACTTAAAAGTTTGCGTTTTTAAGCCTTAGAATCTATGGTCAAGGCCTCCTTGGACTTCATTGTCACCAGTTTAACACAGATTGAAAGTATCACCTATAGCTGCTTGGATCTGCTGAAATCTCATGCTTTCTCTAATATTGCACCGCCTTTGTCCAGTTCTAGAGTGGCTCCTTCTGTGGCACCATCTGTTCCTCCTCAGCCCACAGTCGCTCGTCCCATTACGCATTTAAATGCCAGCCCTAGGGCCATGCAGCACACAATCGGTAACATGGGTGGGGGCACTATACCCTCTACTGTGGACACAGATTGTCAACGCCCTTCCACTCACTCGTCTCACCCCCCTGGCTACGCCAATTTACAGCGACGTAGTGGGATACCGCAGGGAACGGCGGAAAGAACTAAAATCACGTTGGGCCTAGCCGCACCATATGTTGTAATTTTGGCTAATGTACCCACCTTACTTGGTTTTGTACCCGATTCCTGGGAATCATTGCGAAACAAGTCCCTAAATTGGCTTACAGGGGTGCTGTTGAACAAGTTACCTTTGGTAACAATATATCTGTAAGAGACAGATTAGTTATAGATTCCTTACCTTGGAATTATCCCCGGCGTCGGATTGGATCCGGAGACATTTGTTTCTTAGCAGTACCCCTGCGGGTCGCTGGGTGGCGTCTGTCGACTCCGCGTTCGGCGTCGTGGTCGCCGGGATGACATAGGGGTACTTACCTAGACGCCGCCCATGCGCGCTGACGTCAGTTCTTTTTACACGACATTCCACGCCAGAAGCGCAGAGCCATGCAAGAGATTGACGACTGGTGCACAAACTAGGGCCCAGAAGGGGAGTCCCTCACACTAGAAGTCAGTTCACAGAACGGGGAGGATGGGTGGGGCGGTAAGGAATTTATAACTAATCTATGTCTCTTACAGATATATCATTACCGAAGGTAAGTAACTTGTTTATCTGAAAGAGACAGTTATAGATTCCTTACCTTAGAATAGATACCCCAGCAATACCAACACCGGAGGTGGGTCTGCGAACTAAGTTCACACCAGAAAATCTTAGAGAACCGAACGGCCAAAGAAGCCATCCCTCCGGACTTGACTATCGAGGCAGTAGTGCTTGGTGAATGTGTGCAGAGATGCCTATGTGCTACCTGGCAGATATCACTGAGGGGGACTCCATGTCCCAAAGCGGTAGTGGCTGCCATCGCTCTGGTGGAGTGAGCTTGCAGTCCCACCAGAGGTTCCTTTTTCACCAGGAATGGCAAATCTTTATGCAAAGAACGACCCATTGAGAGATGGTTCGGATTTGCAAGGCCCGACCTTTCTTCGCACCCTCATAGCCCACGAAGAGTTGATCGTCCACCTGGAATTGATGTGTGTCATCAAGTTAAAACAATAACGCACGTTTTGGATCCAGACGGTGGAGTCTCTCCTCCTCCTGGGACGGATGCAGGGGCGGAAAGAAGGTGGGCAAAGTCATGGTCTGACCTATGTGGAACGAGGTAACAACTTTGGGAAGAAAAGAATGGCATGTGCGTAGCACAACCATGTCCGGATGGACTGCAAGGAAAGGAGGTTTAGATGAAAGCGCTTGAAGCTCACTAACCAGAAAGGCAGTTAGGAACAGGAGGAAAGAGAGGAGTGATGCCCTTCAGAAACCTATTTAAAATTGGGGACTTGAAAAGAGCAGGATGGACAGGCAGCCGAAGAAAGGCTGAAATGGCCGAGAGATAGCCTTTCAGAGTGCCCAGAGCAGAGGCCTGCTGGGCCAAGGAAAGAAGGAAGAGGGGAACCGCAGAAAGGGGATCTACAGCCTTTTCTGCACACCATGCCACACATTTGTTCCACCTACAGGCATATACCGTTTTAGTGGAGGGACGCCTGGCTGCCAAGATTACATTACAGACTTCGGGAGGAATGCCGAAAGCTGTCAACTGTCGCCGCTCAATCTCCACACAAGGAGGTGGAGGCTCGACAGGTTTGGGTGGAGGACCCTCACCTGCTGCTGCGACACAAGATCCTCCTGAAGAGGCAGTCGGATCAGAGGATCGATGGCCAGTGTAAGAGCTCGGGATACCAGACTCTCCGTGCCCTGTCCGGAGCCACAAGAATGACGGTCGCGCTTGATCTTCTTCAGGACTCTGGGCAAAAGTGGTATAGGTGGAAAAGCGTATAGAAGACCGCAACTCCACTCACGACGAAAAGCGTCGCCTATCGAGTGCCGCTTTGGAAATTCCAACGCACAGAACTGCTGATGTGCATTCTCTTCGGTGGCAACTAGATCTAACCATGGCTCTCCCCACTGTCGAAAGAGACGTTGCATCATCTCCCGAGTGAATACGCCATTTGTGATCCATCACGCATCTGCGGCGGAGTTTGTCCGCACTGGCGTTCAGAGAACCTGCCAGGTGTTGAACCACCAGGGACATGCCCTGATGTTCCAGCCATGTCCCGAGGCGAAGAGCCTCTTGACATAGGGTCCACGACCCCACCCCGCCCTGTTTGTTGCAGTACCACATGGCAGTGGAGTTGCCCGTGAACACCTGCACTACTCTTCCTCGGACCGAAGGAAGGAATGCCTTCAGTGAGAGACAGATCACCCACAGCTCCAGAAGATTGTTGTGGAGCTGGGACTCCGCCGGAGACCAGAGGCCTCTGATCTCCGCCTCTCCCATGTGGCCACCCCATCCCAGAAGTGACCCATCTGTCACTACTGTGAACTCTGGTTGAGTAAGGGAGAGGGATCTGCCGTTGACCCAATCCTGGTTCGAAAGCCACCACTGCAGTTGGTGTGCAGTGCCCTCCGAGATCTGGACGCAATTGGAAAGATTGCCCTGATGCTGCACCTACTGGAACTTCAGGTCCCACTGCAGAGCCCGCATATGCCACCTGGCACGATCCACCAGCAGTAGGCCATGAGGCCCAGCAGCCTCAGGGTCATTCTCACCGAAACCCGCGATAAGGGCTCAAACATCGGTATCATAGCTCGTATATCCCAGACTCGCTGCTCGGTAGGATAGGCCGAAACAGTGCTGTGTCCAGAACCACTCCGATGAAAAGGAGCTTCTGAGAGGGAATCAGGTGTGACTTTGGCAAATTGATTGAGAACCCCAGCGAGTGCAGAAGGTCTGCCGTAGTCTGGAGGTGGGAGACGGCAGTCTGGAGGTGGGAGACGGCAGTCTGGGGTGAGACCGCCTTCAACAACCAGTCATCCAGATAGGGAAAGACTGGAACCCCTGATCTGTGCAGATGAGCTGTGAACACCGCCATCACTTACATGGACACCCGAGGGGCGTTTGTAAGGCCAAAGGAGCACGGTAAACTGAAAAAGCTCACGGCCTACCGTGAACCGCAGGTAGCGCCGGTGGGCAGGCAAGATGGGGATGTGAAAGTAAGCGTCCTGCAAGTCCAACGCTACCATCCAGTCTCCAGGGACGAGGGCAGACAGGATCTGAGCCAGAGTCAACATCTTAAACTTCTCCTTCCGGATGAAGCGGTTGACATCCCTGAGGTCCAAGATAAGATGCAGGCCTTCGTCCTTCTTGGGCACTAGAAAGTAGTGGGAGTAACAGCTACGACCTATTTCTGGCAGAGGGACTCACTCAATGGCTCCCTTCACCAATACAGCCGTAACTTCCTGTTGGAGAAGGGACAAGTGATCCTCCAACATGCGGCGGAATGCTGGTGGCATGGATGGAGGGGCAGTCTTGAAGGGGAGGGAGTAGCCCCTTTGGACTATTTGCAAAACCCATCTGTCCGATGTGATGGTGGACCAGTGGGGGAGGTGATGGCGAAGCCTGCTGCCCACTGATCTTTGGTGGCCCTGAAGGGTTAGACAAGGAGGGTTTGGAGGCTGCTGCATAGGGGGCGGTGTTGGGCTGGCCCGCCCTCTGGCACCCTGACCCACGTCGCTGGGTTCCACGTCCCTGGCCGCGCATAGACCGGTTAGTTTGTGCCGGCCTGTGACTCTGGTTGGCATGTGGTGGGGCACCCCTTCCGTAGCCACGAAAGGGACGAAAAGCAGACTGCAAAGGGCGTGACGACACTGCGAGGCCCAAGGACCTGGCCGTAGCCTTAAGAGTCCCTAAAGCGCTCAAGCGCGTTATCTGCCTTGAAGCCAAACAGGTGACGCCCATCAAAAGGCATGTCCAAAAGTGTTGATTGGACATCCCCCGAAGAGCCAGACGTCCTCAGCTGGGCGTAGCGTCTGAGTGCTACCGACGTGGAAACCGCCCTGCCTAGTGAGTCGGCGGTGTTCAGTCCACACCTAGTGATGTACTTTGCTGCGTCTCTACCCTCTGCAATGGCATGGTTGAGTACAGCCTGGGCCTCCTCCGGGCATTGTGGCAGCACTCGCGCAACCGTGTCCCACACCGAGTGCTGATACCGGCTCAAGAGACATGCAGTGTTGACCGACCACAGTCATAAGCAGGCAGAAGAAAATATTTTCTTTCCAAGGTGGTCCAGCTTCTTGGATTCCCTTTTCGGTGGAGCGCTGCCTTTGGAGGAAGAGGCTTGAACGACCAAGCTCTCGGGGTGAGGGTGTTGGGAGAGGAAAAGTGGGTCGCCCGGAGGTGGCGTTGGGCGTTGTTCCTATCCACAGGAGTCCCTGTGTTGGGCTTGGACCAGGAACCCAACAGGACATCAGTGAGGGCTTCATTAAATGGCAGCAAGGGCTCCGAAGAGAATGCCGCTGCATGAAGCACCTCAGTCAGGAGGTTAGTCCTGACTGCCACTGTAGGAAGCTCGAGGCCCAAGGCGTCAGCTGCCCTACGCAACACCACTGCGTATGACGCTCCCTCCTCCATAGCCACAGTAGGGGGGAAAAGCATGCCAAGGTCTGGTGATATGTCCAGCCCACTGGCATCACCCAGTTCCTCTCTCCCGTCCAGCTCTTCCAACTGGTCAGTTAAAGGGTCACCAGACCCTCCCAGTCCTCCTCATCATTATCCAACGGTGAAAGGGAAAGCCAGGGTAGAACGTAGGTTTAAAAACACCCTCTGGCTCCGACACCGGTGTCCCTTGACTTCGGTCTGGCTCAGCGTTCATATCGAGTGGGAGGCCGGGGTCGATGCTGGATGGGGATACAACCGGCGTCTGAGTCGTCGGCAGTCGAATCGGCGTTGGGGAAGGACCAGTGAGGTCGACCCACTCCAATCCGGATCCAGGCCTGGATCCAAGGGGAACCTGTGGCATCGGGGCCGGAGCCACCAGCGTGAAGGCCATGATCCCCCAACTGAATCCGCAGGGCCCAAAGACTCGAAAATAACTCGACAAAAGTCAAAAAAGTTTTGTCAAAAAGGGGCAAGCTTCTCTCCGGATCTGCGGTGGATGGCGCGGAAAAAGAAATAACTGACGTGAGCGCGCATGGGCGTCGTCTAAGTAGATACCGCAGCGTCATCCCGGCGACGCCAACCACTGATGTGGGGACGACCGACGCCACCCACCGACGTGCAGGGGTCTGACGCCTGCGGGTAATTCTAAGGTGAGGAATCTATAACTAATTGTCACTTTCAGATTGATGATTTTAAAATGGCAGGAAGGGTGCAATGGGTGGGTAAGGCTTCTAAAAGGGTAGAGAATGACTGCAAATTCCTGACTTTTAAATCTCACAGACTGGTGCACTCCATCTTGAATAGAACTATTTTTTCCATCAAGCCACCTCACAAAATATCAGTACTTCTGCTTGGCTTCTTTTATCATCCTCACCCCTCCACTGGCACACACAAACCATACTGGTACGTTAAACCATCCCTTTCCCTCAGTTATCACATTCCCTAATTTGTTTGCAATTCCAACTCGCAATCTTTCTGAAAGATTGGCATTATTAGAGGTTGACTGACTCAGCTTAGTCACATCAGGTAGCCATTGCCAGACATGACGATGCCCCAAAGTAAGGAGGGTGTTTATCACTCCGCTCAATAACACCAGGAGAATTTGGTGACAGTATCAGTTTCTTCCCTGTTTCCATTGATTATAATTCATTTAACCTCCCATGCAAGGTTGGCAATGCTGTGAATAAGGGCCACCAGAGGTGTCCCCTGATAGGCTGTGCCTCCCCATCCCTGTAACTGCTAGTAACGTGTCCGCTAGTTCCACTTCCATTGCATGTCTTGAGGACAGTATTTCAATTTCCTCTTTCAGATTACTTTTTCTGGAATGTGGCCGGATTGCGTTGGAAGGTTAACATTGCAGACGGGTGGGGGGGGTGGTTTAGTCACCCAATTTCAGATTCGATGCCTCCAGGAATCCTGGACCATGGAACCCATTCACGTTAACGGGTATAGAACTTTTTGTGCCCCAGCAGCATCTATGACATCTGGCAGAGCAAAGGGCAGCTTAGCAGTTTATATTTGCAACTATTTGCCACTGCGCAATGTCATGATCCCAGTATGTTCAACTAATCAGTATCAATGTTTTATTATCTTGTAAAGTTGTGCTGATTACATTTTACAGCAATGCCCAGATGAGTGATTTACCGATGGTGCTTAATCAGCTTGACTATAATCTTGATATGCTCCACATGGGTGGCTTAGAGGATGTATTCACATTATGGGGGGGGGGGTGGGGGGGGGGGTTTGATTTCAACATCTACCTGTGCCCCTCGACCTCAGAAAAAACTTGTGGAGTAATGGACAGCCATGACTGCAATCTATCCCACTTCTCACACAGTTCCTATGGTGACAAATTAAAATAAAGATGCTTTTCAGGTCGAGCCTAGCGCAGCGCACATGCGCTGCTCTAGGAAAACAACCTCTTGGGATCGCTCTAGACTTCCGGCCTACGGCTTGCGGTTACGAGCAGCGGCATGCGCAGTGTGCCATCTGTTTTGTTTCAGATTTCACACGAGCGCACGCGCATCACTCGCTTCCCGCTGCAGCTGCATTCCTCGCTTTTACTTTTGCCGCCGCAGGCGTGCTTGTTGTATTTTGAAAAGACTTTACAGAACAGATTTATGTAATGATTGCTGTATAATTTACATACTTTTTTTTACATTTTTACTAACATTTTCGTGTCCGGCTCGTGCGCGGGCTCTAAGAGCCTGTTAATGTATTGGCTCCTTATTTCGAACAGCACCGCAGGGGCATTATTACAGCAAACAGATACAGGCGTGGCCAGCGAAAACCACTTTTGTTGAGTCTACCGGAACGCTTGCTCGTACGATTACTCTTGTGTAGGAAAGTGTGAGAACTCGCTCTCAACGTCATTCGCTCCCAAGACTTTGAAGCAAAGGAGGAAGAGCAGTGTCTCGGCGCGCTGTTAGTTGTGTCTGTTTCTCGTCTCAGCGTCCTGTGATTGGCCCCGATGCTCGCACTGTTCTCCCCTAGCCCGGCCTTGGTCTGAGGAGGTTTAGTTGGTCATGATCTTCTGCTCCTGTCATATAGTCATAGAATCTAGCTCTCCTGTTCACGGGATGCTTGGGAGAGATGAGCCCCGGCGGCACTACGCTTCCTATACCCCTGTGCATTCTTCTAATTGCTGTGTTGATGCTGCTGCCACCCGTAGGCTTTGGGGCTCCCACCTGTCCCCCAGGACCCCCCGTTGTGCTCAGTAAGTGTGTTATTGTGTACTGTGTGACCTGCTCCCAGGACACCCCCGCACCGCACGGCCACAAGCTGCTGCGTGTGCCCCCCTGCCCGCTGCCTCTCTCAGCCTCGCTGAGCCTGCCGCCTCTTCCCCCCCCCCCCGGGATCGCTCTCCCTGCCTGTGTGCTGCCGCGCTTATTCTGCCACTGTTTCTGCATTTTTCTGTCGCTGCATTGTCCACTGTTGCTCGTTTTTGCTCCCCCTGAGCCTGTGATTTAATTTTCTTTCCCCGTGTTTCCCCTGTGACCCCCGCCCCGCTCCCCGCCGCCGTGCCAGCGGCCAGGCCCCCTTTCCTTTGTGTACCCTCCCCGCTTCCCAGCTCCTCCCTCCCTCACACTTCGCCATATATGGCGACCGTGCAAACGCGCAGCGTTCACGCGCAGCGGGCGCGACCTAAGCGCGCCGAAGGTGCGCCAAAGGTAAGCCCGTCCGCGTCTGGACCGTGCCCAGCGCCAGGACCCCTGGACCCGCAGGACGTACGACGCCACCACCCTCAACGCACTCAACACCGGCCGAATCCCGGGATGCTACCGAGCCACGCCGAGACGCACCCACGGACCCTTCAGCTGCCTCTCCTGCAAGTTCACCTGCATCCGGACCTGCACCGCACCCACCAAGCCGAACACCAGCAGCAACCACCTGAAGTGCATCCTGCTCAACACCCGCTCCGTCCACAGACACGCCGTCCAACTCTGGAACCTCCTCGACACCACATCTCCAGACGTCGCCTTCCTCACGGAAACATGGATGAACGCCTCCTCAGCGCCCGACATCGCCATCGCCATCCCGGAGGGCTACAAGATCGCCCGGAGGGACCGAACAAACCAGACGGGAGGAGGCATCGCCATCATCCACAGGAACACCATCCGCATCACGACCAACACCGACGACACCCTGACAACCGCCGAACACCTGCACTTCCAGATCCACACCGACCCCAAGACCACCCTCAGAGGCACCCTGATCTACCGACGCCTGGGACCACGCACTCAGTTCAGCGAAGACTTCGCCGACTTCATCAGCCCGCACGCCCTCCCCTCCGCTGACTACATCCTCCTCGGGGACCTCAACTTCCACCTGGAGAACAACAACGACCGCAACACCACCTCCCTGCTTGACAACCTCGCCAACCTCGGTCTCAAGCAGCTGGTGACCACCGCCACCCACCTCGCCGGACACACACTCGACGCCGTCTTCTCATCCAGCAAGGACATCGTCTTCAGCCACGCCACCGGACTCCACTGGACGGACCACAGCTGCATCCACTTCAGCTTCAGAAGAACCACGATCCACCACCATCAGCAACAGGTTGCACGAAGAAGCTGGAACAAGATCACAGCCGACCAGCTTGCCGCATCCCTGAGCCAGCACCCTCCCGCCAGCTCAGCGAACCCCAGCCAGGCCGCCGACAACCTCACGAAGTGGATCAGCAACTGCGCAGTCGACCTCGCCCCTCTGAGGACCCCGCCCAGCAGACCCGGCAGCAAGAAGGCCCCATGGTTCACCGACGAACTCAAGAGCTCCAAGAAGAACTGCCGAGCCCTCGAGAAAGCATGGAGAAGAGACCCAACACCAGACAACATGACCACCCTCAAGCTCGCCACCCGAAAGCACCATCAACTGATCCACGCCACCAAGAAAACAGCATTCAAGGAGCGGCTGGACAACAACGCACACAACAGCAAGGAACTCTTCAACATCGTGAAAGAGCTCTCCAACCCCAACGCCGGAAACGACATCACACCATCACAAGACCTCTGCAACTCCCTCGCCTCCTACTTCCACAACAAGATCGCGGACATACACAACAGCTTCAGCACACAACCAGCGCTCCCCACGACCGCACCAACGCCCCCCACCACCACCCTCAGCGCCTGGATCCCAATCAGCACCGAAGACACCATCCGCAAGATGAACTCCATCCACTCCGGATCTCCGACCGACCCCTGCCCTCACCACGTCTTCAACAAGGCCGATGCCGTCATCGCACCCCACCTGCGGGACATCATCAACACCTCCTTCGACACCGCCACCTTCCCTGAGAGCTGGAAGCACGCCGAACTCAGCGCTCTACTAAAGAAACCAACAGCGGAGCCCACCGAACTCAAAAACTACCGCCCCATCTCGCTCCTCCCGTTTCCAGCCAAAGTCATCGAGAAGACAGTCAACAAGCAACTGGCCGCCTTCCTCGAAACGAATGGTTCCCTCGACCCCTCACAGTCGGGCTTCAGGGCCAACCACAGCACCGAGACTGCCCTCATCGCTGCCACCGATGACATCCGAGCCCTGCTCGACAACGGAGAAACAGCGGCCCTCATCCTCCTAGACCTCTCCGCGGCGTACAACACTGTTTGCCACCGCACCCTAGTGCAGCGCCTCAGCAACATTGGAATCCTGGAGAAGGCACTGGAGTGGATCATCTCCTTCCTCGCTGGAAGGATACAGAGAGTCCGCCTACACCCGTTCAGGTCAGAAGCCACCGAAGTCATCTGCGGCGTTCCTCAGGGCTCCTCGCTCAGCCCCACCCTCTTCAATGTCTACATGAGCCCCCTTGCAGCCATCGCATGCCAACACAACCTCAACATCATCTCTTACGCCGACGACACCCAGCTGATCCTCTCCCTCACCAACGACCCCGCCACCGCCAGAGCCAACCTACACGAAGGGCTGAAAGACGCAGCCGAGTGGATGATGACCAGCCGCCTGAAAATGAACTCAGACAAGACGGAAGTCCTCATCCTGGGCTCCTCACCCTCCACCTGGGACGACTCCTGGTGGCCCCCCGCCCTGGGCACCGCACCCAAACCGACAGACCACGCACGCAACCTGGGCTTCATCCTGGACACCTCCCTCTCCATGACCAGACAAGTCAATGCCGTCTCCTCGTCTTGTTTCAACATCCTGCGCATGCTACGTAAGATCTTCCGGTGGATCCCTACCGAGACCAGGAAGACGGTCACCCAGGCCCTCGTCACCAGCCGCCTGGACTACGACAACGCCCTCTACGCCGGAACAACCGCCAAGCTCCAGAAGAGACTCCAGCGAATCCAGAACGCCTCAGCGAGACTCATCCTCGACCTCCCCCGACACAGCCACATCTCCGGACACCTGAGAGACCTGCACTGGCTCCCGGTCAACAAGAGAATCACCTTCCGCCTCCTCACCCACGCACACAAAGCCCTTCACAACCAAGGCCCGAGTTACCTCAACAGCCGCCTCAACTTCTACGCTCCCACACGCCAGCTCCGATCAACCAGCCACGCCCTCGCCGCCGTCCCCCGCATCCGAAGAGCCACAACAGGAGGAAGGTCCTTCTCCCACCTGGCCGCCAAGACCTGGAACTCCCTCCCGACCCACCTCCGCCTGACCCAAGACCACCTCGCCTTCAGGAGGCAGCTCAAGACCTGGCTGTTCGAGCAGTAGCGGACCCCCCCCCCCCCCAGCGCCTTGAGACCCTCCGGGTGAGTAGTGCGCGATATAAATGTCTTTGATTGATTGATTGATTGTTTTTATCGTGTGTGTCGGTAGATACAAATATAATTTCATAATCATGAAACTGAGTCAGTTGATAGTAATGTAATTGAGACTGGGTTATTTCTATACGAACTTTAACTTGCAGCTTTGTGGATAGCGGCGCAGCACAAGCAAAGCCCAGGAGGGTGGAAACATCACCTTCCCTGAAGGGAAGTCTAAAATATTAACGGGTTACCAGTTTAGGGAGGGGTCTACAACTTCGATCACGAACCGTAATCAGCATTGCCCTTACACCCAAAGTTCATTAAGATGCAAGACAATCTTGTCCCAAGAGTGCTGAGAGAAGTGGAGACTGATGCCCTCTTCTTACGCAGAATGCATTTTAGAGTAGGTGCCTCCTTGCCCAAGATCACACAAATACGCACTTAAAGAATAAGTCGTTACCTGTTCAAGATAACGAACGCATCTTCATAGGTAGAGTGCCCGTGCTTGCCCAAGAAGCTACATGCTCTTGAGGATTAGAGCCTAACATTTCAGAGCACTGAGTAGCGGATGCGTGACAAAGGTGTAGTCCTTCCTTCGGTAGCGTCTAGAAGTGCTATACATTAAGGCAGTGAAGACATTCTTCTCACTTTATTGTTTGACACACGGCCGCACCATTACAAGCGTCCTTGTTCTAACTCCGTGGACTTCAGACCAGACAGACTGATGATTTTAGGATTTCTGTGATTTGTCAGAGACCTACCTTTTTACGGAAGCTGAACACTCAACAGGAAAGTGAATTTCAAGTCTTCAGACAGTAAGTGTAAGAGTAAGTACAGTAGGATAAATCGATAGATATGCATTGACCTTGGAGTGAATGGGGGTGCCCTAAATGGTTGGGGCCCCCTGCGCCACAGGGGCTGCGTTACGCCTCTGAATGTCTCCTTACTTATCCATTGTCTCCTACACGACCCTTGGGAATGTGAAGTTTAACAAAAGACGACAGATTGATCGTAGAAAATTGTGCATGTCCACGACTTATGCCTAGTTGAAATACAACACTAAGGGACAGGATTGTATTAATTTCAAATGCTTTCTTTACCATGTTGGTATGATTTCCCCTTTTTTCATTTGTTTTTTTTACAACACAATCAACATACAAACTGCTAAATTGATGGCAACATTTCACAGCGACTACAGCCACGCTCCGCAAACACTACACATAGTACCTCAGGGTTTCATCATGGTTATTTATGTATGTATTTGAAAAGTTATGAGCTGAGTGCCTTCATGGCTATGTAAAGAACACAAATAACTCCGCATGACCTAGACTTTCATGTTACCGGTCAATAGGGCCCCATGTTTCTTATTTACTTTTAAAACAAGCATTTGCAAAACCAATTGTTCTGCCTTAACAAGCCACGCGATTACATACAATAAGCATTGGCGTAGCCAATAGGTCTCGCCTTTGGGACCTTATAAGTGTTTAGTTATCCAGCACAATATCCTTGGTGCAACAACATCAACTGTTGCATGAATACACACTTATAAGGTCCCAAAGGCGAGACCTATTGGCTATGCCAATGCTTGTTAAATATAATCTTGGCTTTTTGTAACAGAATTTGTGCCCCAAATGTTGCTTTTAAGTGTAATTTTAATGGTAGAGGGAAAGATATTGTCATTGATTTTATACTTTCCTCCCATAGGTACTCTTACTTGATATCTAATTTTACAATGCACAACACTGCTATGAGTGATCATCATCCACAAAGTATAGACGTTAATTCTAAGCACTTGTCCTCATTAGTTAAATTGGCCAGCTTACGCATCAGGGCTAACATTCAGATTGCCACTCGCAATTATCTCTCTTTGCGCTGGACACAAATTCAACTTGACTACTTTATGAGTAGGTTGATTTCCTCACATAGAACATTCTTTGAAATATGCGTGGATGACAAAGCTAGCTCTCATTATATTATTAAGACCTTCCTTTACATTACTAAGGGAATCAAGAAAAGACTATCTGTTACGAGACAATGCCCATTTTCGGCACAACTGAGGTGGTTTGATTAATTTTGTAATCAGGCCCACAAATGCCTCAGGGAAGCCTTACATAATCTCCTAGAAGTTTACGTGAGTATTGATCTGCCCTTAGGGCAAAGAAATTAGCTCTCAAGGACGAAGCGTTGGAGGCCTTGTACGAAGCAAGCCGTAACAAAGACAGTGCAGCCTTCTGGTGTGTGATTAACTGCCCCTTCTTGAGAGATGAGTACTCCCCTAGTTTGGAGATCCCTGTAGCGTAAACTGAGTGAGTGACCTACTTTTCTAACATTTATTCAAACAAAATCTTAGCTGAACTACTACTCCTTGTCGATGATGGTGGCACCATAGAACCCTCTAGCAGATTTTCTGGTCGCGCATTTTCCCAGGAGGTTAACTAGGACCTTATGGCTAGTAAAGGGGGGGGAAAGCCCCAGGCCCAGACGGTATACCCTTCGACCTTTTTAAAAGCAATGTGCCACTCTGGGGCCCCCTTTTGACCCAAGATTTGGGTGCATCCTGCATTTTTGTCTTATTGAGTACTTGGTCAGAGTCCCTCATTGTCCCAATCTTTAAGAAGGGTGATCGTTCTTAACCGGCCTGCTATCGCCCAATTTTATTGCTCGACTCCCTTATGACAATGGCTGGCTGCATTATACTGGCCAGATTAGAAGCCTGGGCTGCTGAGCATGGGATTCTTTCAGATTTGCAATATGGCTTTCATAGAGCGCTCAGGACAAATAAACAGGGACTTAATTTGAACCTTATTATCGGCAAATATACCAAGATGAAGAGTAGTAGTTTGTTTTTAGCTTTCACTGATTTATCCAGCGCATTCAACTGCGTTATGCACAATAAATTGTGGATAAATATGAGGGCGCTTGGTGTGGACCCACCTATCATCCAGTTTCTGATGAGTTGTGTTGAGGGAGTAGGATAGGGATTGATATGGGCTGAGGGGGGATTGCACTCTTTCCTTCGGTGTAGAGAGAGGCGTTAGCCAAGGGCGCATACTCACTCCTTCCCCGTTTACATTATATATTAATAACCTAGGTAAACTTCTATCAGAGAACTGAATGGACCTCGCCCAAATCGTCCATTGTCCAATTCTGCCTTGTCTGGATGTGGATGACCCTTTTGTAATGGTGCCCTCCAGAGGATTTTATATTATTTTGTAGCCGATATGCAATAACTAGGGCTTCTAGTCAATATAGGAAAAACCTTTATTACAAAGTGCAGTAGGAGGCATGTTAAGTGTCGTGATATTTTGATTGGGGAAACCAAGCTTAACTTTAGTAGTACCATTTATTTCCTGGTTATACTGTTTACATAGATGGAACCTGGAAATCGGCGATTAACACCAGAAAGATACAATTTATGAAGACCATCACTGCGCTTACCAACTTCACGACTAAACTAGGTAGGAAGCCACTCAAGGAAATGTTATCCATTTACAGAGTGAAGCACTTGGCTATTGCGACATATAGGGGATTTTACTTTTTATTGTAAATGTTAAATGGAGACTCTCCAAGTGTTTCGCTTACTTTCTTCTGGGGAGTCCCATCGAGGGAAGTCCGTATTTCAGACTGGCAGTCTTCATGCATGGGTACTCACAAAAATTTCCCGGGGGCAGCAAAGTTTGGTCTACGGTTACAAATGAAGGTGTTCCTAAAGTTAAGCGCCTAGCTACTTCCTTGGCCTAACTGCAATTAACCTTTAAATAAGTGATTGCTTTATATTTTTTTTTAAATTCCATGTTAGTGCTGAGTCGAGTAAAGAGCAGCCCAGTGCTGCTGCTGCCCAGGGTCCCACATGTAAAGGTCAGGAGGGCCACTTGCGGCCCCCAGGCCGTACTTTTGAGTATCACTGCCCTATATCATGATGCAGATTATTCTAACACAAAATACATTGGACCATAAAGATAACAAGACACATCAAAGAGTAAAATCAGAGAAGTGACAAATGGCAGCATTATATAAAAAATATTTAATATAGAAATTGTGTAACTGTAAAAAAAAAAAAATTATTTGTTTCAACTGTGAACTTTAGGAAATCACAAACAATAAAAACAAACAGCAACATGTGTCTGTCAGGGTCCGTTCACCCAGAGTGGATCCTTGCAACGAAAAATGTGCGCCCACCTTCTCATAAATTTATATTTTGCTTTTTTAATATTAGAAAATCTCAAAAAATTCTCCTTCGTTGTACAGCCGGCCTGTAGCAGTCTATTCATATCTGTGAAAAGCGGTTGGTGGGTATGAGTGTTTTATTCCTGGAAGTGTAGAAGCTTGCTCTGTTTATTTCTTGTTATAGTGCGGTACAAAGTGTATCTCTGATCAGATACGCCAAGCACAAAGTCTTTTATGTCTCAATTTCGTCAGCAACTTCCTCATCCACCTCCTCTCCATCCTCCATGCTGTTATGCCGGATGCGCTCGGACACACTGTTTCTGGTCAGGGGGATACCAACGGCTCGATGAACAGCTTCCATGGTACGTTGGTTGACATAATAGGTCAAGTTGACAGAAGGAAGCCTTTTCCGCATCTCTTCTAAGCACTTGTAGGCCTGGTGGGGAAATAAAAAAAAAAATGAATATACTTTTTTTACCCTAGTCAACATATCGTTATCAGCGTACCACAGTTTAAGGTCCTGGCAACAAGCCATGCCTCACAGTCCTATAGAGAGGTTGATCTTGTATTTAACATTATCAGTCACAAGTTTTCCTGGTCTCATATTTCCTCATAATAAGAACAAATGCAGTACTTGGGTTTACCGAATCCTGTGCTCACCAGCACCATTTTATTTTGAGTATTTATAGAGCGCGCTCTCATCCCCAAAGGGATATCCCTTTGCTGGGACTTATCTTGCTAGTTCAAGTCAAGACCCTATAGTGGATACAGCCAAGTCTTCAACTTTCTCTGAAATGCTAATAAATCTGGCACTGCACATAAGTTGTGGGGAAGATTATTCCAGTCGGTCGCTGCCAAAAGAATAAAGGTACGGCTGCCCATTCTGCATTTCTTGATTCTTCTACAAGATATTAAAGCCTGGTTGGCTGATGGAAGGTTTCATATAGGCATATGAAAAATGACTATTCTGTAGAGTCGCTATGCCCCCTTCATAAAGCGCTCTGTGCATTTGGCACATGAGCTTAAAAATTATTCTTTTTCGAATTGGGAGCCAGTGAAGATAATTGAGACAAGCCAAGGCTGAGCTCCTGCTAGTCTTGCTACATATCAGTCTTGCTGCCCCATTCTAAATAATTTGGAGCTGCGTGAACAAGTACTCTGCCATGCCCGCATACAACGCGTTCCCATAGTCCAACCTACTCATAATCAAGGTTTGGACAATGTTCCTTCTCCATGCCACTGGAATTCAAAGAAATAGTTTCCGGAGGATGCGTAAGAGGACAAAACAGATCCCGTATACCCTGGTTACTTGTTCTTGCAAAGAAAGAGAGTCATTAATGAAGAAGCCCAGATTCTTTACTACCTAAGACATTACATTCAGTTACTTGTCCCATCCCCCCTCCACCCCACCTCTATAAACAAGGCGAGAGATGTGAGACACACCATATACAAATGATCATAAGTCCATACATAACATTTGGATTGTTTAGACAGTACAACGGGTATCATCATCATCATTTTACTGTAAATTAATATTGCAGACACGTTCAGAAAGTATTAACCATCTGTTCCTTTTACATCTTGTCTCGGTTCAGGGCTTCCCATTTCCTGTTGTAGTCTGACTTCTACTAAGTCCTATTCCACCCTTCCTCCCTTTTCCACTCCATAGTAAAGTGACCTATAGCATGCCCTACATTCAGCCCGTACCCACTTTGCAAATTCCCATAACACTTGCTTTTGTGTGGGTAGTCGTTTGGTCATCCATCTCAAGGTTACACAGTTCTTTGCCGCAGTGAGGCCTAATTCCAATACCTTTTTCGCACATTTAGTGTGTTTATTATGGGTGACTAGTCTCAGCAAGCATATCTGTACAGATGTCTGTATGCCCTACAGCATACCTTTGACGTGGTTCCCAGACTTTATTTTCCTACTTTGAATGACCTGTTAGTGGATCTTTGGTGGGGCTCTAGACCCAGAAGGGTGTGAGTCAAAACACTACAAAGGACATGGAGCCAGGGAGGACTCAAGGTTCCCTGCCTAGAATTCTATTACATGGCTGCTCAATTAAGGCATGCAATCCATTGGTTGGACAATGAGGATAATTGGGAGAAACGACTCCTGGCAGGTACATGCGGTGGACGCCCTCTGCTGAAACTCCTGATGCTCAGCCCCGGAGTTCCCGCATCGCTTCCCTATGTGGTAGAACATATGGCCATTACCTGGGCGAATTTGATCAGTGTGTAATGCCCCTTATGCCCCCCATATGCCTCTAAGGTCGGGGTGACCTTTCTCGTATGTAGCTGAATCTATGTCTATACGTTGCTGGAAAGAAGGAGAGTTTCGGTTATTAGGAGAGCTCTATGTTAACAGGCGACTTATAACCCAAGAGGAGACAGTGACTGGCTTTAATTTGGGAGTTGGATAATATCCCCAATATGAAAGGGTGTTGAGTGTTGCAAGGGAGGTCTGGCCGTCCTTCCCCGAAGAATCCCCCCACACTAATATATTGATGCTGATGCTGTATATGGCTCAAGTGCCCCGGTTGGTATCTCATCACTACCGGGCTCTACATGATGACTTACCGGAGGGGGGGACTCTGCCGGTGCAGGCAGAGTGGGACAAGCTGATTGGGGAACCCCTAACAGAGAGGGAATGGATGAAGGTCCATGAGGGTGTTCGCCCTTTAGTTCTAATGCGTGTTTTAAACTCCTTCAATACAAGGTTGTGCACCATACTTACCTTATCTCACGGACACTGCATATGATATATATACCCTGCCCGTTCGGGAACGTGCTAACAGTGCGGGTCCTTGGAAGCTGATTTTATCCGCATGACATGGGCTTCCGTCCCTTACTTCCTACTGGGAAGACATACTTACTCGACTTGGGAGAGCTTCAGGTTGGGAGGTTCCTATGGAGGTCCGACAAGTATTGCTTGGCCTACTTCCCTCCCCAAAGAACAAGAAACTGAGAAGGAAATTTGCCCTTTTAGGTCTGGTATTGGCGAAAAGATGTATTGCTATCACATGGCTTCGGCCTACATCCCCGTCCGTTGAGGCATGGTTGCGAGATATGTCTGATTGGGCGTCTGCGGAGGAGGTACGAATGAAGCATGTTCAGAGAGATGAAAAGCTAGAAGACGACCTTCAGGCCTGGGCATATATGCAATCTGAGTTGCGGGAGCCATAGACATTGGCTGTAGCAGGAGACGCTGGCGAGGGAGGGATATCGCTGGACCCAGAGTGATGATTATACGGTAAATAATGGCAGAGGAAGAGTGGTGGGACACTAAGATAACAAGGGCACATTTATACATCTCATTCTTTTTGTTAAAACACTGGTCTGACATGGAAGTAGGTTGGGAGGGGGGTGGGAAGATAAACTTGTTATATGTTGGCAATGGGGTTACATAGATAGTGTGGACTGATTCTCTAGCTTCGGAGTTTCGAAACTATAGTGGATCCTAGCTAACTGCATCATTGTCTACAGCTAAGTCTTGGGACATTTATGTACATGAGACAGAGGGAGTAACGGTAAAGGTTTTTGCAAGGAATTAGGTGTAATGCCAGTAATGCCCATGGTCTCACCAAACGAGCTAACATACCTGCCTCTGGATCAGCATCCCTTTCCTCGAACCACAGCACTGTATGCTGAGTGTGAGCTGCCCAATAATAAGTCTCGAAATGTGGTGCCTGTAATCCTCCACTATCCCATGGACGCTTCAGTACCTCCAAACTTATCAGTGCCCTCCCAGTTCCCCAGTATGGCAATTTATCCAATCTGTGAAAGCAGGACTCCAGTAAGCGCATCGACATGTGTTGCAATACATATTGTACTCGCGGTAGCATGATCATTTTACTAATTACAATGCGCCCCATTAAGGACATTGGGAACTTCAGCCACTTGTGCACACCACTTTCAAGGGAGACCAGTAAATTGCCCACATTTGAATCATATGTTTCAGTGTAATCCGAGCTCAAATACAATCCTAGGTATTTTACTAAAGTTGTCTGAACCTTTATATTAGGTAGGCATGCCTCATCAGCTACAGTTGCTTGTATGGGATACAACACTGACCTTTTGGCGTTTGAGTGCCCCCCCCCCCCCCTCACCCCCTCCTTTGCAAATGTACTGTAGCTAGCCGGCCATGTGGTCATCAGGGTTCTCAATGTTAATAGTATATCATTGGCATATAATGAGATGATTTCCCGCTTCTGCCCACCATTATACCATCATCTGCGTGTCAAATATGTGTAAATTGCACCAGTGGCTCTATAATTTGTGCAGATATTAGTGGAGAGAGAGGGTACCCCTGCCTAAGTCCCTCTCTCTATCAACCAACTGTCTGATACTCTATTACCTACTTTTACTCTTTCCTTACTCGCAGTGTAAAGTAGCTTCACCCATCGCAGGTAATCTGCTCACAAGGTATAACCTTGGGATGTGCAGTCCATAAACACACAGTTAACAGTATCAAAAGCCTTGTGATCATCTAGACTAGCATCTGTGCTTGGTTGCTCTCCTCACACTTTCTCGTCCATGATGAGGAGTGCCTTTCGAATGTTAGTGGTGGGATTGTGGGCCCACCAATAAATCCCGCCAGATCAGCATATAGTATCCCCTCTGCCGCCTTTGCTAGGCGTTGTGCCAATATGTTTACCATTATTTTTGCATCCACATTTATCATTGACAGTGAATAAGATGATTCACAATCAGTGGGGTCTCTCCCAGGCTTAGGTGAGACTACTAAATTTGCCTCCTTCAACAAAGCTGATAATACTCCTGTCTTAAACACCTCCTTATACATAGCTAGCAGAGGCACCCACAATAAATCCACTTATGTCTGGTACAACTCAACTAACAACCCATCATTTCCTGGTGTTTTCCATGTGCTTAATAGCCCACTTGATATCTGCATCCTCAATAGGAGCATTCAGATACTACAGGTAAGCACGCTAAATCTAAAATGGCATGTATGCCTGCCTCATCACTGTCATTGTGTCGCGCACAAAACGCCTTGTAAAATTCTCTGAATTGGTCCAAGCTATCAGTTTGAGCTGTCAAAATCTCTCCAGTGGTGGCATTAAAGGACACAACAGCACTCCCTCCTTTTTCTCTGTTGTCCAGCCATGCTAGCAGGCGTCCTGGTTTATTTTCTTGCTCGTATTGGGTTTCAGAATAGGTTCTGTAATCATGTTTCCCGGGCTTTGTCTAGGACAGCTCCAGTCCGTGTTTTCACGCCGTTCGTTTGTCCGAAGTGCTGCAGAAGGCAGGGAGAGATGCTGTGCAAGGCTACCGACTGTTGCTCCTTCTCCTGGCTCTCATCCCCCGCTCCCCCTTTGCTCCAGCTCCTTAGCCTCTGCTCTGCTTCTTACAGCTGCGGGGGCAAGTCGCACCTCGAAGCGGGGGTCAAAGCCGCACACCATAGGGGAGCGCGGGGGCGGAATGCAGGGGGGGGGGGGGAGAAATAGTAGCCAACGGAAGCCGCCGCGGAGAGCAGGTGAAGGAAGGCATGCTGCCCAGAGCTGTTTACCCGTCTGTTCGGATACTTAACTAGTGACCTGTTACGACCTCCCAGATAACCCGCCTATCAACCGACAGCAGGTGGGTGTAAAATAAAGCAGTGTGGAGTGGACCTGGGTCCAGGGTGCCACAACCTAGCCCCACCTGATAATCTTGCTCTCCTTGTCTGACCACGATCAGTAGTGCTAAAGCTAAGGGCTAAACCTAAGCCAAAACCTAAGGCAGCCACGTAAATAATACAAAATAAAAAAAAACAGCGCAGCAGTGAAGGATCGGCAGGTCTAACAGCGACACCAGTGAACCTGCAACATTAGTTTCAGTCTCTAAACTCCGGCTTCAACCAAAGAGAGTGTGTCTATCTGTCTATCTATCCCCCTTACAGGTCTTTGTGGTGGGGGGGGGGGGTTTCAACCGTCCTCAACCAGAGCCCTTACGTGCAACAGAGATAGGTGAGGGCTGGAGACCCTGCAAAAAAAAAAAAAGAAAAAACCGCCCAGCCACGCGACTAATGGTAACATAAACGCTTAAAAGACTTACATTTAAGAGCCACCCCGACTCTCACTCAGCTGCACCGAAAAGACCTGAGCAGCCCAAAGGATTACTGGCCACTTAATCGAGAGTCATGAGGTCGGGCAGAGTAAGAAAAGCTCCAGTAAAACGAAAATCAAATCCAGGACCACAATCTAAACCAACAAAACGGAAGAGCGAGAGCATTTCCAGGAGAGAACTTAGGGGCAGCAGCCCACAGGACCACGACCTAGGAAGTCTAAAGATAAAACGCGAGAAACTTGAAGATACACAAAATAGTTCAACGGAAGAAAAGGCAGACAGTCACTTGAGCGGCCTGCATCCCAAAGCTTATAACAGTAGTATCTTATTGCCCCCGGAAGGCAGTACAACAAAAGAAACAAGGCTCACAGATGCCACAGCGAGCACCTGTTCGGCGGAGCAGGTCTTACTCAAGGTAGAAGGAACACCCCCAAGGAGAAATCCCTGCCAAAAATATACACAAAGTTCTCATTTCTGAGAGATCCTGGAACAGCAATATTTTCTAAGAGTGCCAGTATAGAAGGGCTGCAATCCCCCTTTTACCACTTGCTACAAACAGCTTAGACCAAAAGCCACTGGCAGCGAAGGAAACCTCAGTACAAACTCATCCCAAAGGAACAACTCAAACAAACGCACAATTTCAAACTAAGGACCAATTTGGAGCAAGCCAAGAAATTGCAGACACAATGACCTCACGTACAAACAAGGCAGATAACTGTGAACAATTAGGACTATTGTTTCTCCAACAAAATCACCAAGAGGACAGTACTAACAATTATTTTAGCCCACCACAACATAGCTCTGTGGAAAGCTTATTTACAGCTCAAACTGGTATTCCAAACCTCCAACCATCTAGGTCAACAACTGGGGGAACACAGAAGCCATCTCTAACACTTGACTGGTAATTGGGCCTAAGACACTGTTCAGATCTTCAGAACGCCCAACTCCCTAGTTATACTGCTGAGAATACTCCAGGCCGAGGATCTAGCCTTTTAGCCCAACAAACGAAGCCAGATACGGGATCTGCCCTAAAGCCTCATCAACACCCATCATCAGCTTCAGACAAACTGGATGATCAAAACTTAAGGATACAGACATTACAACCAAACTACCACCCCCCACAGAATTCATCGCCTACCTTACCATCCACCAGCTTGGATGACATACTCCCTTTTGTAGGCTTACCCGCCCTCTACAAATCAAAGGGATCCACGCAATCCAACAGCCACAAACCAATGACCAGTCTGCCACATGTCCTTCCTAGCCTCCCAAGAATGGGAAGACTTAGTCGCCTCCTATACACATGAGCCTAGTAGCCGACCAAAATATCCGCAAACAGTAAGAAGCAGTGCAGGTCATAACAACAAAACCTTAATTTGGGAATCACTCTTAAGCTCCATGTAATATTCGACTGCGGCCTTGCCATACCAATCCCACAAAATGGACCTTCAGCTTACAGTATTGCAGTCTCTTGCCGATTTTACTTCGGGGATTGATAAAAAGCTAGGCGAGCTGAATGGATTAATAAAGAGAGGACAAGCAGCGGCCCTGAAAACACAGTCTGTGCAACAAGAATGCTTATGTGCCCCGATTGTGGACAAACTACAAACGCTACCCACGACACTGGCAGACATATTGTCGACTCTGAAACCAACAACAGCATCACAGAAAACAGAAAATAAAGGTACTTCGAGGGACGAAGCAAAATCATTGAGCGCACAGACACCAGCGCCAATATCACTAAATAGCGACTCTCTATCAGAATGTAGGAGTCCCCTCCGAGGATCAAACAAAACTGACTCTTACGGTAGCAAAAACCTAACAACAAGAACAGGACGCAAGCAAAAAAGGAAAGGCAGGAACAAGAAATCCACAGTCCTGGCACATTATGCAACCGACTCCATCCCGGTAGGCTTACCCAAAACAGAACTAGTAAATGATAAAATATCACACGAAGAAGAGCTAGGTTCGGTAAACAGCACGAAGATCCCGACTGCAAGCCCCAAAACAACAAAGCAACAGCAAAATACGACAAGCTGCCTTCTAAAATCCAGCAACAAACAAGCGGAAAAGAGCCTACAGACAGGGCCCCCACCTGAAATGATTCTGCCTCCAATCGCCTCCGCCAAGGAGACGCATCAAACGAGTATACACATAGGGCAAGAGGCGTCAACAGCCTCACCAGGTAGAACGGTGATATTCAAAGGAACACATCAAACAATAATACCACTCGGCCGAGTCTCTTGGGAGGATCAAAACAGGCCCCAACAAACTCTGTGCCACAACCACGAGAATGACATCATAGCGCATGCCACAGACAGCGTTTTATCCAATCACACAGAATACTTAAACTGCAGCCATATCTCCGGAGCACTCAAAGCAAACCTCTCTGATCATGGGCTCCTCCAAGATAGCGTAAATAACAAAACAAGGGGGCCTCTCCAAAATCTAGAAACTTTTGCCCACAGAGTGACCTTTAATAAGGGCACAGAGACACAAGATCAGCCCATAGCAATGGCCGAAGGGTCAAGCATCATAATATTCCACCCACAATACAAATCTAGAGGTCGTATGGACACACTGAATAGAGGGAATATTCTACGGCTTCTACACTCCATTACACCTCTAGTAAATATTGAAACCCTTGACTTACTGTCAGTGGAATTTCTACCATCTAACAATATACAGAGTACAGAAGTAACTAGAACATCCTGGCGAACCGCAGAGGTTGCAGGCAGAATCCTACGGGAAAGGGCAAGCTTTATAAACTGGGGGATAGGCCTGGAAACTATCCCCAAACCTTTATACCCAGCTCCTTTCCTTAAAGTAGAAGTAATCAACTCAAGTCGGACGACTTTTTCAGTATGGAAAGGAGCAAGAAGTAGTACACCAGGCACTACAATCAAAGCAAACTTGGAAATTGCACTGCAATCGACTCAAGGTCCTTCAGTCTCACAGTCCATCTCAACGTCCAACAACTGGACTGATATACATCGCCAAATAGCACCGGCATGCCCACTATGACAGGCAACAGACTCAGCACAGCCTTCACAGATAGAACGCGACCGAATTGCCATATGTGTCTGGAATGTAAATGGCCTAGCCTAAAAAATGCATGATCAAGAGTTCACAAATTATCTGACTACCTTTGACATTATCTTGCTTAAAGAAACTTGGGAAGATAAGCCTCTAGACCTGACAGACGACACCACCTACTCATTGCCGGCAGCATAGATGTCAGTCTTTGGTCGTCGCTCGGGGGGCCTCCAGCTTTCTGCCTTAATAACTAAAATTGGTGAGCTCCTCCCTGTCACCATACATCTAACTCCACCAAGCAGCATTCAAGGAACAAAGGTAACTCTTAGGCTAAATCACCTTAAACAGGAAATCATAATAATAAACGTTTATGTTCACCCAAAACAAAAATCAAAGGCTGCGAAAGAGCTATTACTCGAGCTACAGAGAGTAATGGAAGAAGAATCAACGGACCTCATAGTCCTGGTTGGCGATCTCAACATGCATCTCTTAGGGACTACCAAGGAAGAAGACTCAACTCAGGACCTCTCGAGAACATGGGGAATTCCAACACAATGCCAAATACAGCCCACTAAGCCACCAAGTGTAGCAACAAACTTACTTAGGGGCCTAGAACACCTAAATATGAGAGCCCTGAATGGACGGTTTAAAGATGATATTAAAGATGATATTAAAGATGATATTCCACCAGCAGCCACATACCACTCAACTGTTACATCATCACATCTAGACTTCACATTTATGACATTGTCCCTGTTTAATAAAGTAGTCACCTTCAAGATCGGTAACAGTAATTTTAGTGACCATCTTCCACAAGAGTTTAATCTTCTAGCAAGAGCTTGCCAAATCCCAGAAACCAGCAATTCCATCTTGCCGGAGGAAACGACCAACCTAAGAAGAATAAGATGCAACTCCAACAACATAGACAAAATAGCAGCAGATGCCCAAGCCCTTTATAATTAAGGTCAAGTCAACTCAACCCATCCAATAGAAAGCTGGGTATTATTTACTAAATCTATAGGAGAAAAACATTCACAACGCAACGGCCAGAAACAAGGGAAAGTGATAGCTGCTTCAATTGATGCACATAATAGCCCTGTCTCTAAAAAACTAAAACAAACTATAAATCAAACTTTTAAGCGATTGTGCAAAACCCCAAACAATCGGACACTGCAAAGCACACTCCGGGAGTTAAGGACAACTCTAAAAAGAAGGAGATGGGAGAAGAAAAGAGCAAAAGACAATGAACACTGGGCAAAACTTATGTTTGACGCAAATCAGAAAAATAGTGCTAAATTCTGGAAAACTGTCAACAAATTGCAGCACCCCAATCATCAAGGTATTAGTTCCAATATCACCGAAGCTACCTGGGTAGACTACTTAACTAAACATTTCAATGACCAAGAACCTGAAATAACAGTCCCCCTGGGTGTCACGCCGTTACAAAAAAAAACATTCGGGAGGGTAGAAGCCAAAAGCACCAATGTGACGCGGGCACTGAACCATCAATCCTGTCACAGCAAGAGGTAGCACCTCCGCCAAGCCACGACTGCCAAAATTGTCTAGAAGACCTGCAAAAAGAATCCTCGGTCGAAGATATGCGTAAACAATTTTCCAGAGGCAGACGGGCAGGAGCACCGGGCCCGAATGGCATACCACCGTTGCTATATAAGCAGGACACAGACTTCTGGAGCAACGCACGAGTCCCAGTAATAGGACACGCCCTAAGAACAACAGAAATTCCAGAGTCATGGCGAGGCTCTATCATCAGTTCCATATTCAAGCAAGGATCGAGATGCGACCCAAACAACTACCGCCTGATAGCCTTGATTGATGCTGGGGCCAAACACTATGCAGGCATTGTCCTTAAAGATCTGGTCGCTTGGTCTACAAGAAACAACATTATACCAATGACCCAAACGGGTTTTCGTCAAGGGCAAGGAACTACAACAAACATCATGTCATCATGGCCTTAACCATGCTCATGGATGCAGCGAAGCAAGATAAATATCCCCTGTACCTTTGCTTCATTGACTACTCCACGGCCTTCGATCACGTAGACCGTTCCAAACTTTGGTTAAAGCTGAAAAAATGGGGGATTCCGCTAACCCTTCTAGGCCAACTCGTACAGCTGCACACCAACACTTGGGTCAGAATCAAATTAGGCGCTGGAAGGCACCTCTCAAGAAAAATCATTACAAGGAAGGGCTTAAAGCAAGTCTGCGTCTTGGCCCCTTTGCTTTTCAGCCTCTTCCTGGCGGACCTGCCAGCAGAACTGGATGCTTGCTCCTCACATTCCCCGAAGCTAGGAGCCACGCCATTCACAAATTTACTTTACGCTGATGACCTAGTGCTGATCAGTAGAACTCCGATAGGACTTCAGCACCTGTTAGATGCCACCCACAATTTCTCACATCGGAACGCATTAAAAATAAATTTAAAAAAATCAAAAGTTATGAGCGGAAACCACCGCAAGAAGTCAAATTCCAGTTGGTACATGGAAGGCAAATGCCTGGACCAAGTAACTACCTATAAATATTTGGGCGTACTCCTAGATAAAAACAACTCCTTCAAACCACAACTTGAATCTTTACGAAGGAAGGGAGTAATGACCTGCTTGGCATTAAAGCCCCTGAAGAAATTGTTGCCGGACTTAACACTTGACCCCCTTTTAAAGGTTCTACGAGCAAAATTACAACCAGTAATCGCCTACGGGAGCGAATCCATGACAGGAAGAGATGCTGTTACCCTCGACTGTATAATCGCAACCTCCTACCGGGCGATATTCCAGCTCCCTAAATATGTTTCACCAGCCCAAATAAGGCTGGAATTTGGAATCCAGAAACAGGAAATAGAAAGGCAGGGAGCTTTCTTAAAGAGTTAGCACAAAATCAGAGCTGGTGAGAGAGGGACCTTGAACAACCAACTTTGGCTAGAGCTGTTCCGCACTGGAAAATTACCAGTTAACGTCTACCTACAGAATTCTCTGCAGTCCCTTGGCCTGGCAGACGCCTGGAACACTCCAATGGGCCATTTGGTTTTCAAAAAAATTGTAACAAAATCGACAAGGCTCATATCGGGTATAGAGGACAAGAAATCGGTATCCAAGAGAGCTAACGGCTGGGCCGTGCTTAACAACTACGATGCTCCAAAACCTCAGCCTTACCTCAAGGTCGGAATCAAGCTTGAGACCAAAGAAACATTTCTAAAGCTACGGCTGGGAGTCGGTCCGATCAACCTGTTCATGCCACCGTGGGAAAGAAGAGGGCCCGATCACTTGTGCTGTTTGTGTGCGAATGACACCGAGACTTTGATTTATGTTATATGCACATGCAAGAAGCTAGACGACATATGGAAAAGTCTGTTAAAACCACTATTTAAGCAGCACGGAGTAAGGTCCTGCAGACAGGCAGTGATGATGTGTTTTAATCCCTCCTTAGTGCTGCTAAACTGTCGCCTTACAAAATTCTTTGATCTGACAGCACAGAGACTGAAAAAGCTCTTGCTGCCAACAGTAGAGACCTACTAGCAGGTTGGGCGCTTACCCGCCTCCGCCCGGGAGGCGATTGTGGTACCTTTGCTGAAAACTGGGGGAGATGCTAGTGCGCGCGCGGCATACCGCCCGCTCTCCATGCTGACGGTGGATTACAAAATCCTGAGTAAAATATTAGAGTTGCGTCTGTTGACCCATATGACTGCCCTGATTCATCCAGATCAGGCGGGCTTTATTCCCCGGCGTAACACGGCCACCTCCGTTCGGCGATTACTGCGGGTGATGGAGGTGGATCGGGATGAATATCCAGAGGCCCTAACGCTTTCGGTCGACATAGAAAAGGCCTTTGATAGTGTAGAGTGGCCGTATCTATACCGAGTGTTGCAAGCATTTGGCCTGGGGGATGGCTTTGTACGCTGGACCACCTTGCTCTATAATGATGCCACGGCCCGCGTGAAGACTGGGGCGACCATCTCAGCCCCCCACCGGGTACGGCGGGGGACGAGGCAGGGCTGCTCGTTGTCCCCATTGCTGTTCGCCCTGGCCATTGAACCGTTGGCGGCGCATGCCCGACTGGGGCGCTTCTATGCTGGAGTACAGCTGCGGGGAGAGGCCCACTATATCTCCCTTTATGCGGATGACCTGCTGATGTTTCTGGCAGACGCAGGAGGCGCACTACGCGGAGCGACCGACTTGTTGGAGATCTTTGGTCGTTTGTCGGGGCTCAAAGTCAACTGGGGCAAGACATGCTTGTTCCCGTTGTTGCCTAATGGACAGGCCCCCCACTCGCTGGGAGTGATACGATGGGAGGGTCAATGTCTGCGCTATCTAGGGGTTAATATCTACCACACCCAGCCTGATCTGCTGGAAGGGAATATCGGCAGAGCCATTCGGGGCTTGCGTGGCAGCATGGGGTTTTGGAGTACGCTCCCACTTTCGTGTGCGGAAAGGGTGGCACTGCTGAAGATGGTGGCGCTGCCGCGCCACCTATACTTTTTTCGCACATTGCCCATATGGATACTGGCATCGTTCTTTGAGAGGCTTCGTGCACTCTTGACGGGCTTCATATGGGGCTCGGGACGGCGGCGGGTGGCTTTGACCACATTGCGGCGGCCAAGAGCGGAGGGGGGACTGGCGGCCCCGGATTTTGAATGGTACTATCTGGCAGCATAGCTCCAATGGCTCACTCAGGCGGTGGCTAGGGAGTATAGAGGCCCAGAG
Organism: Triturus cristatus; assembly: GCF_964204655.1. Taxonomy (NCBI): domain Eukaryota; kingdom Metazoa; phylum Chordata; class Amphibia; order Caudata; family Salamandridae; genus Triturus; species Triturus cristatus. The sequence goes on along the minus strand of NC_140593.1, from coordinate 677,866,444 downwards.
GGCCCGCAGGGCAGGTTGATTCCACGTCATGTGATCGCTTTCATAGTCCTTCAACAGCGGATGGATCTTGCTCAGCTTACTCTGGAGGAGCGCACCCTCCGGTTGTGCTGGAACCGATGTCAGAAGAGGGCCGCCATAGTTCACCCTTATGCCCCAGAGATCCCCCTGGGCATGTGTACGGCGCTCCCGCACGGGGGCGACTGGTCGGGGCTAGCTGTTTGGGAGGAGCTGGGCATACAAGTAGTGGGGGACTTGTTTAAGGAGGGGGTACTGCTGCCCTTCCAGGACTTGCAGGACTCTTATGGGCTCCCGCGGGGAGACTATCTACTTCACGCAGCCCTCGTGGCGGGCCTCCAGAGGCATTGGAATATGGGGCTCTCTGAACCGCCAGTCGCCGCGGGCTGCCAATACGTAGTTATGGCGGCAGGGACGTCCAAGGCTATTACCTGCCTCTATTGCACGCTGTCGACGGCAAGCTTGCGGCCCTTGGACACGTGGGAGGTGGACCTCGGGAAGCCCATCCCTGAGTCGACATGGTCCACGTTGGTGCGGCGGGCCTGGAAGGGAACGCGTAATGCCCGGTTTCAGCTGGTTCAGTTTTTCACACTACACAGGGCCTATCTGACGCCAGTTAAGATACTGCGATACTTTGGGGGTGCGCATTCTCAGTGCCCGCGTTGTGGGGGAGAGGGGGCTGATTTTCAACATATGTTTTGGTCATGCGTGAGGCTGGGTGACTATTGGGAGGATGTCATAGACTGCCTGAATCAGGTGACAGACCGCAATATTGCCCCGGAAATGGGGGCCTGCCTGTTGCTCTGGTTTCCCCATACCCGCCGCACAAAGAGTACCAGTAAGTTTTATGACTTAGGGTTGATTATGGCCAAGAGGGAACTAACCATGCAGTGGAAATCACGGGTGGGGCCTAGCTTTCTGAGTTGGAGGACGGCGTTTGCGAGATGGGCAGGCGCAGAGGGCACACTCCGGTTGCAATTAGCACTTAGGAGGGATGACGAAAAGGCATTGGCGACGGCCCGTGCATGGGAGGCGTTGGTGGTGGAACTTCAGGGGCTGATGTCTGACATGGGAGGAGAAGGGAGCACGTCCGATCAACAGGAGGAAGCGGCAAGTGGGGAGTAGGGGGGCAGCCATGGTGAGAAGTGGACACATGAGTCGTGGCTAGGCATGGGGGGGAACCCTGAGCTGCCAGGGAACGGTTTGAGTACCTGTACATGATTCGTAGGAAGGAGGGGTCTCAACAGGAGGAGGACAGGCAGAGGGGGGCACACTGACATGGGCTGAGGGAGGGAGAGGGTGGGGGGAGCCCACGCGGGAAGGGTGATTTTTCTCATGTTCAACTGTTTGACATATCAAGTGTAACACTCTCCGGTGGAGGGCTGAGACTGATGGGGGGGTTGCATTGCGATGTTGGTAAGAAAATGATAATAAAAAATGTTTCAAAGGGGCGTGGCCAAGCCGATCATGGAGTGAGACGCGGGCTGCCGGGGCTCCGGGCTGCCGCCGGGGAAACGAGCATCGCACAGCGACTTGGCGGCTGGTAAAACGTCTCCTTTGGGGGCGAGACAGCGGCGGAGGGGAGCGGGCTGCTTCCGGACGCCTTGGTGAGCCCGGAGCGTGCAGCTGGTGGGCCGGAGACCAGATCGGGAGAGGCCCCGGACGAGGCGGAGGCGACCGCCATTTTGAGTGTCCTGCCCCTGGGTGCAGCGGAGAGTTTCCACGGCCGGACTGGGTGCCTGAGCCCGCCGGCGGAGCTGCCTCGACTTCCGGACGGGACCGGAGACGCCTGGGAGCAGCGGCGGAGAGCTACCGGAGCTGGCTGGAGGCGGAGACGCTGGAGGGGCTGATCCGGAGGGTGAGGGCGAGCCCGCCATTTTGTGCCCCTGGCGCCGCGGAGCGGAGGAGGGGACGGTCTCTACAGCCGGGGGCGGGAGCCTGTAGCGACACCGCTTGAGAGGCCAAGACTGAGGTGAGGAGGTCGGCGGGCGGTATCGGCCCGAGCTTCAGCTTCAGCGTCTGCCCACGCGAGCGGCCCTGGAGGAGGATGGCTTGCGGTGGCAGGGGACGCCTTGGCCGAGGTGGGCTCTGCCGCGAGAGGACCCTTGGGAGTGCTGCCTGCGCTGGGGACGATGACACTGTGGTGCTGCCCGGAGTAATTGTGCAGGGGCCGGCCTTGGAGCGCGCGACTGGAGTCCCGGACTGGGGGCGATTCGGCTGGTCCCCCGTGCGGTAGCTTGAGGTGGTGGTGCTGCCCCGGGGGACGGACGCGCGCCCGTAAGCTGAGTCGGCGACTGGCCCCTGAGAGCGCTCCGGACCTGCCTGGCGGGGTGCGCCTTCGCCCTGCGTTGGGGGCGAATTGGGGTCTCCGTCGGGCGTGTCGCACTGGAGTGGTGGTACCCCCGGCCGCTGGATTACTTCCTTGACTAGACGTTGGTGTGGAGCAGGGCTGAGCGGTGCGACGCTGGTGGGGTCACAGGCCGTGGGATCTGCCGGCCGTTGGGCTTCCCCTGCATGGACAACGAAGCGCTCGCCCCCGACTGTCGAACTGCCTGTGTTGGCCTACTGTGGGGGTATCCGGAGACCCTCTGGGGGCGCTGAGCGGGGGCCGTTGAGGAGGCAGCGCGCCCCCTTACTTGGCGATTCTGCGACCTTCGCTGCCTGAGTGAGCGGGGGAGGCCCCGGGACGGAGCTTCGTGGACTTGGGGACTGGTGGCGCCTTTGCTCTGAGGGCGGTCTGTGCCTGGGAGGGCCCCGGTGCCCTGTTCCCTCGCTGCACCCGGAATACTTGTCCTACGACGCTGTGACCAGGGCGCGTGGCCCGGAGTGGGGAGCTGCCTCAAGTCGGACGCTGCGCTGCCTGACCTGCGAGCCTCTTGATACCGGCTGGCCTACCGGGTGCTGGCCCTGAGTGGACTGGTCGACTCACGGTGGGGGTCCTCGTGTGGGGGCGACGCGGGACTGCACAATGACGCGCACTAAACCAGGGAAGGAACCGCCGGCGCCCACTAAAGACACCACAGTGAAAGACCTTTGGAACAAGCCTGGAGTAGCGCCGGCGGGCTCACCGGCGCTGGGGGCCGGGACATCGGCGGAGCCAGTGACGCAGTCCTTTATGGCGCTCTTCATGCAAGACCTCAAGTCTGAAATAGGGTCGCTGCGCACGGAGGTCCAGGCCTGCGTCAAGGAGCTTCGGAGGGACGTGGGGGAACTCGGGGACAGAGTGGACGACATGGAAAAGACCCTGGATGCTCGCACAGAGGACCAGGAATGCCTTTGGCAGCGGATAACGACCCTAGAGGAGCAGAATGTCGAACTACAGATCCGGCAGGAGGATTTGGAAAATAGGGGGCGCCGCAACAACATCCGCATTCGAGGCGTCCCGATTGGAGCGGAGGGGGCAGATATTATGACATTCGTGGCGGATCTCCTTCATGAACTCCGGGGGGACGACGATGCCTCACCGCCGGCCTTGGATCGGGCTCACAGGTTCTCTGGACCGCCTGGGAGACCTGGTCTAGTCCCCGACATCCTGACGCGGGTCCACTTCTTTGTTGAAAAAGAGTCCATTATCAAGGCGACCCGGGACAAGACCGATATCAAGTACAAGGGCGCCTCGATCCAACTGTTCCAGGACCTGGCCCCCACAACCCTTCGGCGCCGGAGGGCCTTCAGGCCGATTACAGACAAGCTGCGAGACCTCAACATTCGCTACCAATGGGGTCACCCCCTTCGCCCTCAATTTCCAATGGAAATCCCGACGCCGGGTGCTGCGCTCCTACAGGGAGGCGGCGCAGCTGCTCCAGATCCCGGACTCCCCGTTGGCCAGCCCGATGCGACGTGCCGCGGGGCCACGTGTCCCGCTTAGGCCTAGCTGGTCCGGGGTGCGCCGTGCGGGGCGGTCTCCCTCCCCTGCTGCTAGCCGCTCATCCAGGGACAAACAAGACATCATACGCCACATTCGCTCCTTAGAAGCGGGCTCATCGCCAGTGGGGTCGCAAGAGCCCACCCCCCATTGATTCCCTGTTTGTAGCGCCGTTCTTGGTGCGGGCCCCTCAGGAGGGGGGGGCCCTCTAGCTGTCTCGTCGAAAAGGCGAGGAGGCCTCACTTCAGGATCACGGCTGCCTCACATGGAGCGGGAGGGATGCCTGCTCTCCTCGGTCGCCACTGCGGCTCCAAGTGTGGGGCGGCGGCCCGGGGCTCCCCCTGGTGTACTTAGTGGATGGCGGCAGTGCTGACGGACCCCCACTCCTATTCTTGGGAGAGTGACATCTCCGGGATAGCCTGTGCCACTGTGCCTGGCCACTCCCTTGACTGGAATAGGCCTTGTTGGCCATGTTGGCCGTTTTGTGGTTCCAGTTCTACTTTTCGAACCTACCCTCTCCTTTTTCTCCCTCCCTCTTTCCTAATCCTCTGGCGGGGGGGCTTCGTGGGTGGGCTGGGGACTAAGGTGGGGATAATTGCACCAGTTGATCAATGTCTATGACTGTAGTACCCTCCTGGAAGGTTGTCTCTCTGAACGTGAAGGGGCTCAACTCACCTAGCAAACAACATCAGATCTGGAGATACTTGCTTCAACAGAGCGCTGACATAATATTCTTACAGGAGACGCACCTCCTCAAAGCTGATGTGGTTCGAATGGCCCACCCGCGCTTTCCTCATAGGTTCTGGTCATCTGCAGCCACTAAGACAGCGGGGGTCGCGATATTTTGTCGGGCGGGATTCCTGTATGGGGACGTGCAGGTTCGTAAGGACACTGAGGGCCGGGTCCTGAGGGTTGAGCTCGCGAGGGGACGCTGTAGGCTTACACTTTGCAACCTTTATGCCCCCAACCAGGGTCAGGACGCCTTTCTACGCGGGGTCATCCGGGAGTACCTCGAGCCGGTGAGCTCAGACCTCATAGTGGGGGGCGACTTTAACTTGGTGTGGGACGCGGAGCTGGATCGTTGTGGGGGAGGCTTCCATGGGGTGGGGGCCTTGTCGGCCACAGTGAAAAAATCCCTTACTGCTCTGAATTTGGTAGATGTTTGGCGTTACCATTCCCCGGGGCTGAAGGATTACACCTATTACTCACACGCGCACCGATCTTACTCCTGCATCGATATGCTCTTTGTCTCCCACCTCTTGCTTAAAGACACTATGTCAGCATCACATTCGAGCATCTCCGTCTCCGACCATGCCCATGTGGAGGTGTTGCTCCATGAGCGCTCTACTCGCACACTCGGCGCGCGCCGCTGGCGGTTCCCGGATCACGTCCTGCGGGACCCGGTTGACAGGGAGGAAATACAGACGGCCATACTGGAATATTTCGAGAACAATGCTCTGCCAGAGACCCCTCTTCCTCTCGTATGGGATGCCTTCAAGGCCACGATACGGGGCACCCTCACTGCTATAGCTGTCGCACGGACGCGGGAGGCCCAATTGTATGAAACCAGACTTACTCGCGAAATTAAGACGCTGGAAAAGATGGACCAGGTCCGTCCATTGGCGGCCCATAAGCGGCGGCTGGCGGTTCTTCGGGGGCAGTTACGGGCGCATAGGACAAACAAGGCGGAACGGGTGCTACTCGCGCTCCGCCAGCGCTTCTACGTCGGAGGTGATAAGGTGGGCGCAGTTCTTGCGCGGCGACTACGTACGAGGGCGGCCAAGGCTCACATCGCGAAGCTGCAGGGGGCGGGAGGAACCTGGGTGACTACTGAAGCTGCGAAGCTCCAGGCGTTTCATGACTATTACTCCGCTCTGTATGTGAGTGACCCGCCGGACCCCGCATTGATTTCGGAGACTCTGGGGGAGTGTGATTGGGAGCCATTGAGTAAACACCACTCCGAGCTCTTAGAGGAGCCCATCACACTGGAGGAAATAGCGGGCGCCCTGAGAGACCTCCCACTAGGCAAAACACCTGGGCCAGATGGGCTTCCGGTGGCGTTCTTCCGTACCTTCCTGCCGCAGCTACAACCATACCTCCTACGGCTATTTAATTCATTCGCGGAATCGGGAGGGCCGTCTCCGGATATGGCGATGGCTGAGATTGCCCTCATACCAAAGCCGGGGAAGGACCACACCCTCTGCTCCTCCTATCGGCCCATAGCCCTACTGAATACAGATCTCAAACTGTATACTAAAATTCTCGCCAAACGCCTCGGTGCCCACCTCCCTCACCTTATCGACCCGGACCAGGTGGGGTTCATACACCAACGTCAGGGCGCGGACAATGTACGTCGCATAGCCCACATTGTGGGCAAGGCCAGGCATTGGGGAATCCCGGCTTGCCTGTTGTCACTTAACGCTGAAAAGGCGTTCGACCGGGTGGACTGGGTGTTCCTCCGAGCAGTCTTACGGAAAATAGGCCTTGGGCCTAAAATGGAGGCGCGCATTATGGCGGCTAGAGTGCGAGTGAATGGCCAGCTTACACAGCCCTTCCCCATCTGTAGGGGACCCGGCAGGGCTGCCCCCTGTCGCCCCTGCTTTTTGCCTTAGTAGTGGAACCGCTTGCTATTCTCCTTCGCCAGTCTCCGGATGTCAAGGGCATTCCCCTTAGGGGCCGAGACCACAAGATCGCGCTTTTCGCCGACAATCTTCTTCTCACGCTGTCTGATCCCTCAACCTCGCTCCCGGCAGCGCATTCGTTGCTTCAAGCCTACGAGCGCGTTTCCGGGCTAAAAATTGATCACACAAAGTCCTGGGTGCTCAATCTCACGATTCCGGAGGCAGAGGTTGCAGCGCTACAGACTTGCGCCCCATACCAATGGGCGCGCAGCTCAGTAAGATACCTTGGCCTAAACCTGACGCCAGACCTAGCTACCTGGACGCAGGCCAACTGGCAGGAGTGCAAGCGCTCGGTCTTAGAGGACTTGCACACTTGGAAGGCCCTGCCGTTTTCCTGGCTTGGTCGCCTCAACGCAATTAAGATGTCCGTCTTGCCAAAGATTCTCTATCTGTTTCAGACCCTGCCGACTCCCATACCGGAACACTATATCCAAGGGCTACAACGGGACCTGATCTCCTTCATATGGGGAGGTAAGAAGCCGCGATTCTCTAACAAAATCCTAAAGCTCCCCCGAGATAGTGGTGGCCTGGCCTGTCCCAATCTACTGGACTACTACTGGACATCGCACCTCCGCTTCGTCTTGGAATGGGGGGCGTGGGAGAGTGAAAAAATCTGGTTCCACATGGACAGGGCAGTTACATGTCGCCCGATCTGGGATCACGCTTGGATGCCCCGGGCGGCGCGTCACCGTAGCGCATACATGGCAGTCCCCACCAAGACGGTCCTGGAGATCTGGGATAGGGTGGCGGTCCGCAGGGGCCTCACCACCTTCCCCTCACCACACACTCCCATAGCTCGCAATCCGCAGTTCCCGCCGGCCTGCCGCCCGCCCTACTTTGAGAACTGGACGGAAAGCGGCTGTAGGACGATCCAAGATCTTTTTGTGGGGGGGGAATTCAAATCCTTCCCGCAGTGTCAACGGGAATTTGGACTGACGGAAAAGGACAAATTTCAATACACACAGCTTCGGCACTGGGTGCAGGGCTCCTCGCTGGCGCAGGCGGCTACGCGGCCTTTCACCCCGTTCGAGCATTTGGCGTGCACGTTTGGTTCATATAGGGGCCTCATTTCCCGCGTATATAAGGTGCTCCAGCATGCTCAGCGTCCGGGTCCCCACCCATACCAAGTACGATGGCAGAACCTCTCCGGCTCCGGGATCACCTCTGCACAGTGGGCAAGGCTTTGGAGTGATATCCCCAAAACCTTCCGTAGCATCCCCCAACAGGAATCGGCCTACAAGGTGATGACCCAGTGGTACTACACCCCTGTCCGACTTCAGAAGATGTTCCCTCAGGTGTCCCCGCTATGCTGGCGCTGCACTCAGGCGTTGGGAGACTTTATTCATGTTTGGTGGATGTGTCCGAGTTTGACTACCTATTGGAAGGAAGTCCTCAGCCACATTAAACGGGTACTGGGCTACCCCCTGCCGGAGGACCCGCTCACGATCATTTTGGGCCTCCGGCCAACGTCACGACGGGCTATGACGGGTCGGGACTGGCATCTGAGCCTCCACATGTTGGGTGCAGCAAAACAAACAGTGGCGGTCTACTGGAAGAAGGCGGAGACGCCTTCCATCAACGTATGGTTTACCCGCCTCTGGCAGGTGTTGGCGATGGAGCTGCTCACGGCCCGCCTTCAGTTCAGGGAAACTAGGTTCAGGACCCTCTGGACTCCCTTGGTAGAACACTTGGGTAGGATAGAGCATGCACGGTTGCAACCGCCGAGACTGCGGGCCCTAAAGCTGTTTGATGACGAGATTAGCCCGATGAACCCGGGGATACTTGCGCGGTCCGTGGAGCTGACGCACTCTACGCTGGAGGGCTCCTAACGCCGGGTGACTGCACTAGGGTCTTGCTTCCCCACGGCACACGCACACACCACCTCAAGGGTACTAGGGGGCCTCAGGGGACAGTTAGCCCAGATCAAGCGAGACCAGTTGAATCCACCAGACTCCCTCCTCTGGCCTTCGGCGCCCCGCCTCTCCTTCCCCGCCTTTTTTCCCCCCCTTCGTTTGTTTGGTTATGTTCTTTCTTCAGGACTTATAGAGGTTATGCGATGTGATAGTGCCTGTGTGTCATAGTACGGTGGCACTACGCCAGCCAGTCCAACACTCCTAAGGAATGCGAGTTAGGCTGGGAATATTGTACTGCATTGATTGAGCGGTCTGGGGCATGGCACATGCAACTATGGCACATGCAACTACTATAGGCTTGGCTTAGGGAGCAACAAAGACTCGTCCTGGGCAGGGTAAGGATAAACACTGGACTTGGGACTGGGCCCTACTGGCCTCCTCTCGCTGGACCCATGCTAGAGTCTAGACGGCGCCACCAGCTGCACTTGCTCTGTCTGCTCCCCTGGCTGGTGTGAACATGGCTGTAGACAGGCTTTGGGGTGACGGGCACGCTGGGTGGGATGTGCTGGGTTGGGGTGCGGCTGATGAGATAAGGCTGCAGGCTCTTCAATGAGGGGGAATACTAGGGTGATGGAGGGGCGTAGGGTTCGGAAGGAGAGGGGAAGACCCTGGGCATAGAGCATATGGCTGGGATTACGATGAGAGATATTTGAGACATGCTCTGTTTTATTGCTTTTGCCTGATGAAATTGGACGTTACCCGCTGCCGGCCACGATGGTTGTAGGCACATAGCTGTGTAAATTGACTAACCTCATTTTTCAATAAATACAACGTTGGTTAAAAAAAAAAAATGTTAAAAAAAAAAAAAAAAAACAGTAGAGACCTACTAACGACTACAGCAGACTCTGATCTGGTCCGGTCCACAGGTTTAAAAAATTACGCAGTTATACAATGTCTTCAAATGGGCCTGTAATCTTGTGACAGCAGTGCTACTATATTTGGAACAGTTTTATGTCTTTTAATTCCAATATAAAGGCTCCTTTTAATCTTGTACTTATTTTTAATAGTTTTATTTAATGTAACTTCTTTTGATATCAACCTATAATGTACTGAATGCAACGGTTTTAATTAATCATGCATAATAAAAATTACTTACTTACTCACTTATGTCTGGTACAACTCAACTAACTACCCATCATTTCCTGGTGTTTTCCATGTGCTTAATAGCCTACTTGATATCTGTATCCTCAATAGGAGCATTCAGATACTACAGGTAAGCACGCTAAATCTAAAATGGCATGTATGCCTGCCTCATCACTGTCATTGTGTCGCGCACAAAACGCCTTGTAAAATTCTCTGAATTGGTCCAAGCTATCAGTTTGAGCTGTCAAAATCTCTCCAGTGGTGGCATTAAAGGACACAACAGCACTCCCTCCTTTTTCTCTGTTGTCCAGCCATGCTAGCAGGCGTCCTGATTTATTTTCTTGCTCGTGTTGGGTTTCAGTATAGGTTCTGTAATCATGTTTCCCGGACTCCGTCTAGGTCAGCCATCAGTTTGTTTCGAGGCTCCCAGGATGCTTTATCATGTGGGGCCTGCTTATCTATATCCCCTATCTGCTGTTCCAATATCAGGACATACGCCCCAGCGTTCTTCACAACCCATAAGTCGTAGCCATACATTTCTCTCATATGTCACCTTAAAGGCTTCCCATACTATCCCGGCCGAGGACACAGTTTCCCTCATTCACATCAAAGAATTCTCTTACTGCATTCTTGATTTCCTCTCGGAACACTTGGTTAAATACGGCACAAGATTGGAACCACCACTATGGTATCGGTGCCACATATGCTTGACCTTGTAAATCTACTTCAAGAGGAGCATGGTCCGAAAGAGTCCAGTCCAAATAGAGAACCATTCCAAAGTGCAACACCTGTCCCGGGCGAGTGAACATAAAATCTATTCTTGGGGAGAGGAGTTGGCCTATCGGCTAGGGCGGTCAACCTCGAATATGGGGAACTGCGTTCGAGTCTGCAATGACGCTGAACATCCTGTGATTCTGGGAAAATCACTTCATCTCCCCGTGCCTAACAAAAAATGAATGTGTCCTCATGTAACACAAATGGTGCTATGTAAAGCGCTCTGATACCGGATACCAAGTCAGGTTCACGCTATATAAAACTCCGTAGAAAAAAAAAATTCTGGAGAAGGTCCCATGTAGAATAGAGAAGAAAGAATAGCCCCTTGTCTGGCCATGTTGTGTCCTCCATAGTTCTATCAAGTTAAGAGCGTTCATGCCCTCTAGAAATGATCCTGATGACCTGCCTTGAGGCCTAGTAGTGGACTTGGAAATGTCTAGCGCGCTGTCTAAAATGCAATTACAGTCTCCCATCCAAATTATATCACAATGTGCATAAGGTGTCAAAAGATGTACCACTCCCTCAAAAAAATCTGGTGTATCAATATTAGGTGGATATGTGTTTAAGATTAGTATAGATCTGGATTTCTTGTTTAGGCGATCTGTGGCGGTGGAGTCACATGTGCTCCTTCCAGGAGCTCCGAGAGCGTTTCTCGTTGTACCCCTCACAGTTTTACAAATATCTCCAGCTGCATCACGCAATTCAGTCTCATGTCCCTCTAGATTCAAGGATCCCTGATCATAGCCCACCTGAAGCTCAGGTGATGAGGGGGTTTCTGGGGAGGGGGGGAATCTCCCGTATTTACCGTACCCTGGTCAATAACACCCCAATGGACTGGGATGACATGAAGCTGCGCTGGGAGGCCTGGGTGGGACCACTGGACGAGGCAGATTGGAGGGACGTCCTTATGGCACCCAGGACGATCACCTCATTGGCCAGGCTGCGGCTCATTCAGCTTTATTACCTGCATACCGCCTATCTAACCCCGGAACGCCTCCACCGTGCGGGTCTTTCTCTAGATGCCTCATGTGCACGTTGTGGGGCGGACCCGGCGGATTTTTTCCACATGGTGTGGACCTGCCCGCGTCTGGGAGCCTACTGGGGCGAGATTGAGACTGAACTAACTGAGACACTGGGGTGTGAGGTACTCCATGATCCTAAACTGGCCCTGCTGAGGATAACGGACGGTTTGGACGGTTCCCGTAATGAGAAACTTTTCCTAACTACTGCTCTGGTAGTGGCAAAAAGAGATATTGCTGCTGCTTGGAATCGGACCGACCCACCCAAATGTGCTACATGGCGAAGGGGGGTGGACTGGTGCGCAACACAGGAGCGCATGATGTATTCGGTGCGGGGTTGTCCCAAAACGTTTAGCAGAATATGGGGGTAGTGGCTAGGGGGTATAATCTAGGGGTGTCGATGCGGGTGCAGGGAGTGAGGTGGTCGGGGAGGGGATGGGAGGTCTCAATATTGAATGTCGATGAACATAGGAGATGTCTTTTTGATGCCAGTTCGTTCGGACGGCTGTACATGCATTTACGTGTGTTTTTTTGCAAAATAGAAATTTGCTTATCAAAAAAAAAAAAAAGATTAGTATAGATCTGCCACAAATGTCCCCCTCTACTCCAATATATCTGCCATCGGCAGCTTTTAGCTCACGTGAAACTGGCATACCACTATCTGCCTCCCCATTTTGACTCGTATTTTCTCTTGTTCTAGTGGAAGTAAATGTGCTTCCTGCACTATTGTTATTCGTGCCGGATGCTTACCGATATATGATCATATCCCATGTCGTTTGACAGGTTTTTGTATCCCTTTTACATTCCAGATCTGAAAGAGACTATTAGTTATGGATTCCTTACCTTAGAATTACCCCTAGGCGTCAGACTGGTTCCGGAGAAATTTTTCTTCTGCAGTACCCCTGCGCATCGGTAGGTGGCGTCTGTCGACTCCGCGTTCACCGTTGACGTTGTGATCGCCGGAATGACGTTGCGGTATCTACTTAGATGCCGCCCATGCACGCTGACGTCAGTTCTTTCTTTTTCCGCGCCAGACAGCGCAGATCCGGAGAGAGCAGTACCCTAGTTCTTTTTTACTAGAGTTTTTCAACTTTTTGTTGAGTTCTTTTTTCGAGTCATTCGACTCCTGGTGCACGGACGAATGTCACATCGACAGACTGGCTTCAAACCTTGTGAATAATGTCACCAGTTGATGTCAGTCACGGATCCACATCTCGTGTGCCTCTGGTGCCTGGAGCACGACCACGACCCGAAGTCGTGCTCCGACTGTCGGGCCATGAACCCAAAGTCTTTGCGGGAGCGGTCCCAAAAGCTTCTCGAGGCCTGGCAGTCAGCTCCGCGCCGCTCAAGGTCCCGGTCGAGAGGGAAGTCGCGGAGTCACCACCATCACTCCACTTCGAAGTCTTCGTCTTCGGGTAAGTCGAAGCACAAGAAGAAGGTGAAGAAGCACCATCACTCTTCGCTTTCTCCCCGTCCCTCGCTCGCCGTGACGCGGGATGCGGAAGGTCGTCGTCCTTCGGCTCCGCCCGCAGAGCCTGTTTGGTTTGCTCCGAGCTTCCCTCCCTTCCGGGAGCTGGAGCAACCCCAGCCCAAATTCGTACCTTTTGAGAAGCCCCCCACTCCATCTTTGGGCAGCCCAACTCTGCCAGCATGCCTTCAGGCCCCGCGGACTCGGCTGGGGGTTCTAGGCCTTCGATGCCAGCGGCTCAAGCCCCAGTGCCGCAGGGCCCCCAGGGATCCAGTCCTGTATCCGGATCGGCGCCGGTCGAGCTTACGGCACCTCTGGTGCCGATTCCATTGACGACACCTCTGCCCCCTCCGCCGCCGGTTGTGTCCCCAGCCGGCTTCGACCCCGGCCTCCCCCTCGACATGGACACGGAGCCAGACCGGCGTCGACCGACGCTGGTACGGGCACCGACTGGTACTTTTGTACCTCTGTTCTATCCTGACATTCCTGAGTGGCAGCCAGAAGAGTGTGAGGAGGACTGGGAGGGGTCTATTGACCCTCTTCCAGACCAGGAGACGAAAAGGGGGTGTTATTTTTCACAGGGTATAGAGTGGCGCTTGCCCAGTATCGTGGATTTAGCAAAAGAAGGTTATCGATACGGTGCAACAGGTGAGGGAAAACCCCTGAACCCTCAATTCTGGACTCAGGTACATCTATATGTAACAAGTCCCGTGCACACGCATATGAGTAGATACAACAATAAAGGTTATCGTTATTTAAGAATGATGACAAAATGTTCTTTCTTGAAGTGTAGGTTTAATGGTGTGTAGCTTCACAAGCCAGCCAACACGTGTTTCGTCATCGGGTGTAAAACCCTTGACTTCTTCAGGGCTAGAATTGAACATGGAAAATAGCGTGTCACAATGTGTTACATCAAAACACACAAGATGATGGACGGAATGTTGCACATTGGCAAAACATTCACCCCCTAGTCACAGATCTAGGTTTAATCCATTGTTATTTTGCTCACCACGCCACCCCAGTTCAGACATAGCCATATGCAAATCAGTCTTGACCCTGTTCCTCATGGGAACAGTCCAGCCCGAACTGCCAAGCCATGTCTTCACTGGACCGGAATCTAGCATCCTAGGACCGGTTTCGGGGTTTCACCCCTCTTCAGCCAGGATAGATTGACTCCAGTGGCGTAGTGAGCACGGTGCCCACGTCTGGGCATACCCTTCCCACATAGGGCGAACAGCAAAACACACAAGATGATGGACGGAATATTGCACATTGGCAAAATATTTACCCCTATTCACAGATCTAGGTTTAATCCATTGTTATTTTGCTCACCACGCCACCCCAGTTCAGACATGGCCATATGCAAATCAGTCTTGACCAGTTTGAACCCAGCCATATGCAAATCAGTCTTGACCCTCTGCCTCATGGGAACAGTCCAACCCGAACTGCCAAGCCAAGTCTTCCCTGTCACCCCGAGTGGGACGGGTATGCTCAGACGTGAGTCCTGTGCTCTCCATGCCACTGGAATCAAGCTATCCTGGCTGAAGAGGGGTGAAACCCCGAAACCGGTCCTAGGATGCTTGGTTCCAGTCCAGGGAGGACCTGGCTTGGCAGTTCGGGTGGACTGTTCCCATGAGGCACAGGGTCAAGACTGATTTGCATATGGCTGGGTTCAAACTGGAATGGCATGGTGAGCAAAAAAGCGATGGATTTAGGCCCAGATCTCTGTACTGGGGTGAAAGTATGACATTGTTCTGCATTCTGTCCATCAACTGTTGTTTTTGCATTTGTCACCCTGAGTGGGACGAGTATGCTCAGACGTGAGTCCCGTGCTCTCCATGCCACTGGAATCAAGCTATCCTTGCTGAAGAGGGGTGAAACCCCGAAACCGGTCCTACGATGCTTGGTTCCAGTCCAGGGAGGACCTGGCTTGGCAGTTCGGGCTGGGCTGTTCCCATGAGGCACATGGTCAAGACTGATTTGCATATGGCTGGGTTCAAACTGGAAAGGCATGGTTGGCAAATAAACTATGGATTTAGGCCCAGATCTCTGTACTGGGGTGAATGTATGGCATTGTTCTGCATTCTGTCCATCAACTGTTGTTTTTGCACAATGTGTTACATAGCATCTTACAAGTTTGTGTCCTATTAAGATTGAACACAATAAGTACAATAAGAATTCACACTTATTATAAGTGAAGGGAAACACCAAAGGCTAGGATGTAGATTTGAACTAAAACCGTCATGAAGACATAAATGTTAAGCCCATGCACGATGACGCCATAATATTCTGTGGTAAAGGTGTGGTGTACTGGTGAATACAGTATAAAGTCCGTTGCCTATTCAGCATAGGTGCGAGATCTAATAGGAGTGAGGGTGACGTGCAATCGTGAAGAGTAAACATCTCCAGAGTGAGTAAAGGGATTAAAAATAATAATAATAATAACGGGGTGTTGTTGAGTGTCCATATTCAAATTTTTTCATTGAGTGCCAGTATCTGTGCTGGTTGCAATAAAATATTTTTAATACTTCCCTAATCAACATTATATTTGCCAGCACGCCTACCTCAAATGGAGTATAGCGAGTCTTTGGACCTGGAACAAAAAATATATATAGGAGCTCGAGTAAGTCAGTGCCTAATATAAATGCATGATACAATATCCCAGTAAGGGTTTCACACTATACTATGTAGAGATGCCGATGTGTGTGGCTCACCTTTCAACTGGTGATAATTCCGACCCAGTGGGTCCTACAATTCACTTCGGTACGTAAGTTCTCTCCGTTTAGTGGTTCTTTCAATCTGTATAATAATAACTCCCATAAGTATAATGGATTCAATCGCGTCTCACCGAATATCCGGTGAAACACAGTCCCGGAGTGATGGGAAACAGGGCGTACTCGCCAAAGGTAAGCAATGAAGTTGCTAGTTTTGACTTGGGAAAACTCGGTTTTCCTTTTCAGGGATTGTGTGAGGGTGTCAAAAACATGGTTTTGACCTTACTTCGTTTTGGTCTACAGCTCTTTCTATGGCGGATGGCGCCGTATTACTTTGATCTTGCCTAATGAGGCGTACTGGCACAGAACTTTGAGGGCCATAATTAACACACAGCCAAGAATGAAACTCACCGACAGAAGTTGAATAATATTGACTTATATCGGAGGTAAGAAGAGGGTGTGATTTCCGTTCTTCATACTGATAAACTGATACTGACTTTTGTTGTCTACTGAGAAGAAATGTCGGATTTAAATCCATTATACTTCTCTTTCCAAGTCCCCTACTGTAAATCACTTCCTTAGAGGCATTACTCACCTGTTTCCCCCTATTCCTTTCGTAATGCCCCAGTGGGTCTTGAACCTTGTTCTAACTTACCTTATGTGCGCTCCTTTCGAGACGCTACCTAATTGTCCTCTCAGACTCTTGACCCTAAAAACTGCTTTTTTGGTTGCCATCACCTCTGCTCGCAGGCTCTTTCTTCTAAACTTCCTTTCCTTGCTGTTCATCTGGACAAGGTTGCCCTTCGAACTAGACCTTCTTTTCTTTCCAAAGAGAATACCTCTTTCCACATAGGACAGACCATCACTTTGCCCACCTTCTTCCCGCCCCTGCATCCTTCTAAAGAGGAGGAAACTCTTTGTTGGCTATGTGGACGCCAAGAAAGGTTGGGCCTTGCAAAATTAACCATCCCTCGATGGGTCGTTCTTTGCATTAACATTTGTTATTTTTTGGCGAGAAAGGAACCTCCAGTAGGGTTCCACCAGGGCAACGGCAGTCACTATTGCTTTGGAACGTGGAGTCCCCCTAAATGACATCTGCCAGGCAGCCACTTGGGCTTCATTGCACACGTTCACTAAACATTACTGCCTGGACAGCCAAGTCCGGATATACAGCTTCTTTGGCTGCTCCGTTCTTCAGGACTTTCTGGTGTGAACTTGGTTCGCAGACCCACCTCTGGGGTTGGTATTGCTGGGGTATCTATTCTAAGGTAAGGAATCCATAACTAATAGCCTTTTTCAGATGAACAAGTTACTTACCTTCGGTAACGATATATCTGTAAGAGACATATATTAGTTATGGATTCCAAGTTTTGTTCACCAGTGGTCAGTGTCTTGCATGGCTCTGCTCTTCTGAGGTAGAAGTCACAACGCCAACGACAAACACGGAGTCGACCGACGCCACCTGCCGACGCGCAGGGGTACTGCTGAAGAATAAATTCTCCGAATCCAGTATGACCCCTGGGGGTAATTCTAAAGTAAGGAATCCATAACTAATATATGTCTCTTACAGATATATCGTTACTGAAGGTAAGTAACTTGTTAGATATTGCCTTCACACCCATTTTATCAGTGTGTGTCACTCCTGCCCCACAGTCCATTAACCGTGTCGTGTTACTATGTTGTGTGTGACGCAAATCTCTCACATCCAGCAATAATATCTCCCTATTAACATTACAAATCTGTAATATCCCTGATCCCTCCCCAACCTGGCCTCAACAAGTGACACATATAGTGTGAATCTCCCCTTTCCCCCCCAAACAACAATCAAACTTCGCCCGCTTAGTGAGCGTGCAACCCCCTTGGACCTCAATCATGGGATGTCCCAGAAGCTTCATAACCAACATTTGCATACATTTTGAAAATTACCAGTGGGACTGAATACCTCCCTCATAGTTTCTAACTTACATTTTATACTCAATCTATTAACATGCATCCCTCCTCGGTTTTACCTAGTTAAATGTCGGCATCACTCCCTCCCCATGAACCAAAAACTTGTGTGTATTTATCAGAGTCTTGCTCTATTCTGCTGGTCATTTGCTATTGATGAACTGCAAAGCATCCTCTGCATGGTCAAAAAAATGTCTCTTTCCCTGCAAGTCCACCGGAGCCATGCAGGGGGTAACAATGCATATGCCAATCCATGGACCCTTACTTTCTTTTTTACCTCAGCAAACAATCTCCTTTTCGTTTGTGTTGTTACGCCATAGTTAGGATAGAAAGAGATCTGGTTCCTGTTAAATTCCACATCCCCCGGTTTCTGGGCCACCTCTAGAATGTTTGTCTTGTCTTTATATTTCAGCAGTCTTGCAATAAGCATGGGTGGTGGGGCCCCTGGCTTGGGTTTTCCTCCCGGGGTTCTGTGTGCTCTGTCAAATTACAGTCCAGCTTCTTCTTCCACCCCAGGTAGACCTGAGGATAACCATGTCTCTAAGAACTGTTCAACGGCGTGGACTCTGTCCCCTCTGGAAGACCTAGTATGCACACATTATTGCCCCCTGACATGTCCTTCAAGTCTGCCAACTTGGTTTCTTGCAATTGGTCCACCAGCCGACTGGTGTGAGTCCCTAATATGTTCTTTGTACTGTCAACTCTTGTGCCCAGATCCTTAACATGCTCCCTTATTTTATCAATGTCTTGGCGCAGTAGCAATACAGAAAAGGGTACCCCATCGATCTTTTCTGTAATGGCTTTATCTGATAAAGACTTCTAACTGCAGATTCCTTACCTTTGAATTTTGTAGGCATGAGGCTGGATCTGGAAATTTTTGCTGAGCAATACCCTTTGCGCGCAAAGTCGGGTGGCTCCATTCAGCTCTGCGTGACGTAATTGGTGCCGTTAGCGTTGGTTATGACATTGCCGTGCCTATATAGGCACCACCCAGGCACGCAGACGTCAGTTCTTTTTTTTCCGCGTCAGTTGAGCGCTGAAGAGCAACTCCTCCGCCAATTTTTGGCAGGCTTTTTCTTGACTTTTGTCTAATTTTGGGATTTTTTCTGACTGTGTGCGAGAGATGTCTTCAAGGAAGACAGGTTTCAAGACGTGTGGGACTTGTTCCCGCATGATGTCGGTCACCCATCCTCATCGCGTTTAACTTTGGTATCTTGAGCGCGACCACACTACGAAGCGTCGCCGTGTTCAGACTGTCGAGCCATAGCTCCGAAGACCTTGAGGGAGCGTGGCGATGAAGCCCGGAGGTCGACACTGTCCAGCGAGACTCCCCAGAGGTCACGTTCCCGATCAAAGAAGAGGAAGTCGCAGGACCGCTCCCGGACCCCTAAGTCCTCTTCCTCCCACTCGAGGTCTTCAGGACATTCGGGGGAGAGGCATAAGAAAAAGAAATCCAAGCGGACTTCATCTTAACCTCAACTGGCATCCGTCTTCAAGGGAGGTAAGGAGCACAGTTCAGCGGAGCTGGAGCCAGTGTAGACTTCGCGCCTCCCTCCCTTTGTCCCGGAGCCAGAGCGACTACCGCTCAAATAAAAGAGTTTTACGAGGCTATGTGCCGTGTATTGAGCAGAATGACCCCGCTGGTGAGCCTTCAGGCCCCCTGGGTCGGATGGCGCCCCATTGGGTTCGTAGCCATCGACTCTAGCCACGGCGCCGGTGGGGCCTCAGGGATCCGATCCGGTTTGACGGGGGTTGTGCTATTGCAACCTTTCCCAGCGTTGGATCCGAAGTCGGTGCCTGCGACGTCGCTGATGCCCATCAGTGGAGCAAGCCTGATCCTCATCTCCGACGACACGTAGCCAGAACAATGTTGATCAACGCTAATTCCGACGTTGACAGAACCCAGAGTTTCCATGTTGTCGCCTGAGCACTTTGAGGCTGTGCTAGATTCAGGAGGGGATTGGGAGGAGTCTGGGGACCCTCTTGAAACCCAGGAAGTCTCTGAGGAGAATTTGGACTGGTATGGGGAACTTGGGTAGGCCAGGACTAGATACTTACTCAGATACTGGCATGCTCTCTCCACCAACACTGGCTCTGAAGGAGGGGGTATCCTATGCCATGGTGGTTAAGAGGGCAGCTGAGTTTCTTGGACTGGAGCTGCCTGCGGTGCAGGTCAGGACTAATCTTCTGACTGAGGTGCTTCAACCTGGGACTTCCACCTCAGAACCCCTTTTGCCATTTAATGAGGCACTTGCGGACGTCCTTCTAGGAACATGGTCCAAACCTAGCACAGAGGCTCCTGTGATTAGGATGATTGCACGCTGCCATCGCCCAGCTCAGAGCGTCCCAAAGTTCCTGAGCCAGCACCCCACCTCAGAGAGTTTAGTGGTGAAGGCCTCTACGTCACAATGCACATTCCCTTCCACCCCTCCATATAGGGAATCCAAGAGGCCGGATTCATTCGGGAAGAAGTTGTTTTCTTCCTCTAGCCTGGCATTGCGGTTGGTAAATACTGCATCTTATTGGGCCGTGTCTCCCATTCCCTTTGGGAGACAGCTGTGCAAGTGCTGCCACAAGTCCCGGAGGAGGCCCGGGCTGTGCTCTCACAAGCTGTCAAGGATGGGAGAGGTGCAGCGAAATTCACCATACAGTGTGGCCTTAAAACAACCGATTCGCTAGGCAGATTGATTTCAATGACGGTGGCCTTGAGGCGCCACGCCTGGCTTTGAACAACTAGCTTCTCAGGCGATGTCCAAGCCAATTTGATGGACATGCCCTTCGATGGAACCCGCCTTTTTGGGGAAAAGGCACTCAGCCCTGGTCAAGTTCAAGGACTGTTGAGCTACGGCCAGATCCTTGGGCCTCTCCTCCACCCCTGTGGGCAGTCTTCTTTTCGCCCCTTTCGTGGCAACGGATGGGATTTCCAGCCGCGTCAACCCTATCCTAGTCACCGTCCCATACAGACTGCCCAAGCCATGCGAGGACGTGGTCGCGGTGCATTCTGAGCTCGGAATGGAGGCCAGATGTCATCGACCACACTGCGCCCAGCACCTGCAGCCTCCAAGCACTCCTAGGCTGATTCTGCAGGACCACACTACTCCAGTTGGTGGGAGAATTAGTCATCATCTCCACCACTGGAGATCCATAACATCCGACAAGTGAGTCTTGCAGATAGTCCAGGAGGGCTATTCTCTACCTTTTCATTCTTTTCCTCCTCCTATTCTGCCAAATCAGGAGTGGTTGACGGAGGATCATTTAAAGCAGCTCCAAGAGGAAGTTACGGCTCTCTCGGCCAAGGGATCTATAGAAAGGGTCACAGTTTCAGAAGTAGGCAGTGGCTGTTATTCCTGCTACTTTCTGATTCAGAAGCAGAACAAGGGACTATGGCCCATTTTGGATCTTCGGAACGTCAATCTCTTCCTCAAGAAGGAGGAATTCAAAATGCTTACTCTGGCTCAGGTCTTGCCTGCCCTAGACAAAGAAGACTGGATGGTAGCGTTGGACCTGCAAGATGCGTATTTTCACATTCCCATCCCGCCGAGCAACAGGCGTTACCTGCATTTCAAGGTAGGCCACAAGCACTTTCAGTTTACAGTGCTCCCCTTCAGCCTTACCAGTGCCCCTCAGGTGTTCACTAAGCTGATGGCGGTGGTCGCAGCTCATCTGCGCAGGTTAGGTTGTCAGTCTTCCCCTACCTCGATGACTGGCTGTTTAAGGCGTCCTCGTCTCCGACAGTTGTCTCCCACCTTCACACTAAGGGGAACCTCCTGCATTCGCTGGGGTTCTCTATAACCTATAAACGTGCTGAAGTCACACCTGACCCTTCTCAGATGCTCCCTTTCCTCTGAGCTGTTCTGGATATAGTGCAGTTTCAGGTCTATCCTCTCGAGCAGCAAGTCCCGGATATTCAGGCTATGATTCCGATATTTCAGCCTATATCCTGGATTTCGGTTAGACTGACTCTAGGCAGGTGGGCCAGGTGGCGTATGCCGGCTCTGCAGTGGGACTTGAAGTTCCAATGGGCACAGCATCGGGGAAATCTAATTGACGTGGTTCAGATTGTCGTTTAGTTCCTATAAATCTATATAGGATCTGCGCATTTAGACAACATAGACTGTGTGATTGGTGTCCAGGCTGATTCTAGAGACCCCCATTGGGTATATTCGCCTGTATACCAGCTAGCTTACAGTGCCACTGTAAACTCCTCTTACCAAAGAGAGACTAGTTCTTAGCAACTATTGAATATGACATCCCTGTCCCATTAGGGATTGTGGAAACAGTACAGTACTTTTCGCTCAGGCACCCGTGCTCACTTTGTGTCAGAGAGATACACAGAATAAACGGGTGGGACGTTTTCCATAAGCATTTATTGAGTGAGCATTATTCTAGTGTAAAATAGGTGTGCTGAAACAACCATAAGACAGAAACAGATATAAATGATTATAAGCACCAACAAAGTAAAAGGATGCTAGATTTCTACCATAGTGCTAAAACAATGAATATATGCAGGTATATAAATACATGACAATAATAATGTGTACTCCAACAAAGCAACCCTAACTAGATGTACCTAAGTGTACCTAGCATGCAGTACCACCGCCATGTGGTACTGCAACAAACAGGGCAGGGTGGGGTTGTGGACCCTTTTCGAGAGGCTCTTCATCTCTAGACATTGCGGGAACAGCAGAGCATAACCCGGGTGGTTTAAAACCTGGCAGGTTCTCTGAACGCCAAGACGGACAAACTCAGCCGTCAATGCTTAGCGGATCACGAATGGTGTCACCAGTTGGAGGTGGCGCAAGGTCTCTTTGAGCAGTGGGGAGAACCTTAGTTAGATTTGTTCGCCACCGAAGAGAACGTGCAGTGTCAGCGATGCTGCATGCTGGAGTTTCCAAGGCAGCTATTGCTTGGCAACGCTTTAGTCACGAGTGGAGCTCAGGCCTGTTGTACGCCTTTCCGCCCATACTACTCCTGCCCAACGTTCTGAAGAAGATCAGAAGCGACCAGGTCCAAGTCATTCTTGTGGCTCCAGACTGGGCAAGGAGAGTCTGGTATCCAGAACTTCTAAGAATGAGTACCGATCAGGCTGCCACTTCGGGAGTATGTTCTGTCGTAGCAGCAGGAGAGGGTCCTCCACCCAAAACTGTCAACTCTGCGGCTCCATGCGTGGAGATTGAGCAGCAACAGTTGATAGCTTTTGACCTTCCTCCTGAAGTCTGTAACGTTATTCTGGTGGCCAGGCCACCCTCCACTAAGACGTTATACGCCTGCTGTTGGCAGAAATTTGTATTATACTGTACAGAAAGGTCCATTGACCCTCTTTCTGCTTCATTTCTACTGTCCTTTATTCATTCTGACCCTTGCCCAGCAGGGTTTTGCCTTCGGAACTCTCCAGGGTTACCTTTCTGCTCCGTCTGCCTTTTTTGCAACTGCCAGACTAGCCCTCTCTCTTTAAGTCTCCTACTGTATATAGATTCCTAAAAGGGCTGGCTCACTTGTTTCCACCCACGCACTTTGTTATGCCACAGTGGGACCTTAATTTGGTCCTTATCTTATCTGTGCTCCCTTTGATCCTTTACACATGTGTCCCCTCTGGCTGTTGACCATCAAAACAGCTGTCTTAGTGGCAATTACATCTGCCTGGCGGGCGAGTGAGTTGCAGGCGTTATCTTGCTCGCCTCCTTATTTGATGTCCTTTCCGGGAAAAATAGTGCTTCACACTAGGTCATCATTTTTACCAACTGTTGTGACCCCATTCCATCTGGGTCAGTCTGTAACTTTGCCCACCTTCTTTGCTCCACGCATCCCTCTAAGGAAGAGGAGTGTCTCCACCGAATGGATCCCAAAAGAATTGTTGTCGTTCCACCTTGACAGCACAAAAGAGTTCCGGGTGGACGGCCAACTCTTTGTGGGGTGTGGGGTACGTGGGAGAAATGAAGGGAAGGGAAGGGCAGTTCAGAAAAGGACCATTTCTCGCTGGGTCGTTCTTTGCATCAACATCTGTTATGCCTTGCCAAAGAAGCAGCCCTCTGAGGGATTAAGGGCCCATTCCCTTAGGGGAAAGGCTGCAACTACGGCTTTGGCTCAGGGTGGCCCAGTCCAAGACATCTGTCAGGTACAACGTGGGCATCTTTACACACTTTCGCTAAACATTACTGCCTTGATGGTCAGGTGCGCAGGGACGGACATTTTGCTTGTTCGGTCCTGCAAGCCTTTTTAGTTTAGGACGTGGGTCTGCAACCCACTGCCGGGATGGTATGG
Source organism: Triturus cristatus (assembly GCF_964204655.1). Lineage (NCBI taxonomy): Eukaryota > Metazoa > Chordata > Amphibia > Caudata > Salamandridae > Triturus > Triturus cristatus. Next base: position 677,842,704 of record NC_140593.1, on the reverse strand, counting down.
CTCGGGTATCTGATTTAAAGGTAAGAAATCTGCAGCTAGAAGTATCTATCAGATGAACAAGTTACTTACCTTCAGTTATGCATTATCTGGTAGAGACTCTATCTAGCTGCAGATTCCTTGCAGCCTCCACCCATGCTTCCCCGCTTGCAGACTGATATTGGAGGACTAGGGTTGTTTCCCCCTTTCAGGGCCCTAGTTTTACACATGACTACATCAGTTACTTCATGGCTCTGAGTTTCTGGCATGGAAAAAAGAAAAGTACTGATGTCCGCGCACCTGGGTGGTGCCTATATAGGCGCCGCAACGTCATAACTGACGCCGACAACGTCATGCAGAGCTGAATCAAGCCACACGACGTTGCGCGCAAAGTATCTGAAAGAAACACGTTAGTTAGATTCCTCACCTTAGAATATCCCCAGGCGTCAGACTGGATCCGGAAAGATTTTCGTAGCAATACCCCTTGCGCGTCGCTAGGCGTCATCTGCGGCTCCGCGTCCGTCGTTGGCGTCGTGCGCCGGAATGACGTCGTCGGAGTACTTAGACGCCGCCCTCGCGCGCTGATGTCAGTTCTTCTTTTTTCCGCGCCAGTAAGCGCCGATCCGGAAAGAGCTTACCCCTAGTCACTTTTTGACCTCTTTTGGTTACTCGACTCGACATCTGGTGCCGGTAGGATGCCTGGATTCAAGCATTGTGACGCCTGTCACCGACTGATGTCGGTAACGGATCACCATCGCCGGTGCCTGTACTGCCTGGGGGCCGACCATGACGCGGAGTCGTGCCCCGACTGTCAGGCCTTGACGTTGAAGGCTAGGCGGGAGCGGTCCCGTAAACTGCTCGAGCTTCGACACTTGGCTCCGCGCCGCTCTCGGTCCCGGTCCAGGAGGAGGTCCAAGGACCGTTCGCGGAGCCGCAGCCATCGCCATCGCTCGTCGGGATCTTTGGGTACGTCCCGTCACTCCAAACATTCTAAGAAGTCCAAGTGGCGTCCTCGCTCTTCGGACTCCCCTCGCCGGTCGCGCGACCCGGCTGAGGGTCCGGGTGGTTCCACCCCCGCGGCTCCGTCGGAGCCGCAGAAGCCGCGCTCGTCCCCATACCCTCCGGTCCCTGGGACTGACGCGACTCCGGCCGAGATCAGTGCCTTCCTCTCGGCCATGAGGAATCTGGCTCCGCCGTCGACGCCTGCCGGCGCGCCTTCGGGCCCCGCAGGGTAGACTGGGCGACCTCCCGTGCCGGCGGCTCCGGTCCCGGCGCCGTCGCGGGCTCCGGCCCCGACGCCGCAGGTCCCCGAGGGATCCAGGCCTGGATCTCTGTCGGCGCCGGTCGACCTCACGACGCCTCCTCCGCCGGGCCGACACCGGTTCTGCCCCCGACGCCATCCCCGCACGGCGTCAAGCCTCAGTTTAGCCCTATTCCGGACCCGGCGCCGGCTCCGATCCTTCCTCCTGTCTACCAGGAATCGGATGATGAGGGCGACTGGGAGGGGTCTCAGGACCCTCTGGCCGAACAGGCCCAATTGTCTCAGGACTGGGCAGAGGAATTGGGGGACGCCAGCGGTTTGGATTCCTCTCCGGACGCTGGATTCATCTCTCCTCCGACTGTGGCCTCGGAGGAAGGTGCAGCCTTTTCTGTGGTGCTGCGCAAAGCGGACGAAGCCCTAGGGCTCGAGTTGCCTGCTGTGGCTGTGAGGACTAACGTCCTCACCGAGGTCCTTCAACCGACAGCAAGCTCCACTGAGCCTCTGCTGCAGTTTAATGATGCCCTCATTGACTTTCTCCAGGGCACTTGGTCCAAGCCCTCCACAGTCCCTCCTGTGGACAGGAACGTTGCCCGGCGCCACCGCCCTGCTCCGGGCGACCCCACATTCCTCTCCCACCACCCCACCCCCGAGAGCCTGGTTATCCAGGCCTCCACCTCCCAACCCTCCTTCCCGTCCGCTCCTCCGGATAGGGATTCCAAGAGGCTGGAGCAGTTTGGCAAGAAACTGTTCTCGTCCCTGAGTTTGGGACTGCGGTCTTTAAATACCGCTTGCCTTTTGGACCGTTATTCCCACTGGCTGTGGGATACGGTGGAGGACGTGCTGCCCTTGTGCCCGGAGGAGGCCCGTGAGCGACTCACCCAAGCACTTGCTAGCGGGCGAGATGCAGCGCGGCACGCCATTAGATGTGGACTAGACACCACGGACTCGCTGGGTCGGGTGATTTCCACCACGGTGGCGCTTCGGCGTCACGCCTGGCTGAGGTCCATGTCGTTTTCAGGGGATGTCCAAAGCTCCCTCATGGACATGCCCTTCGATGGCACTCGCCTTTTTGGTGAGAAGGCGGACAGTGCGCTGGCCCGGTTCAAGGACTCCCGGGCCACGGCCAAGTCCTTGGGTCTTTCGGCCCCGCGGCCGCAAACTTCCACCTTTCGACCCTTTCGTGGCCAAGGAAGGGGCGCCTCCTCACGTCCGCCCAGCCACCGGCCGCAGAACCAACCTGCACGCGGTCGCGGACGTGGTTTCCGCCGAGGCGGTTCTGGAGGACAACGTGCCGGTCAGTCCACATCCACCCCGGCAGCATCCGCCTCAAAGCCCTCCTAGTCCGGGCTTTCAGGCCCATTCAACGCCAGTGGGGGGCAGAGTTCGCCATCACCTGCTCCACTGGCGCTCCATCACTTCGGACAGGTGGGTGCTGCAAATCGTCCAAAGGGGCTACTCCCTCCCCTTCGAGACGACCCCTCCAGCCATGCCACCGCAGAACCACCGTATGTCGGGGGATCATTTGCATCTTCTCCGGGAGGAGGTTTCGGCCCTCTTGGCCAAAGAGGCCGTCGAGTGCGTTCCTGGTCCAGAAGTAGGTCGTGGTTGCTATTCCCACTACTTTCTGGTTCCCAAGAAGGCCAAAGGGGGCCTACGCCCAATCTTGGATCTCAGAAGCGTGAACGCCTTCCTCCGGAAGGAACGGTTCAAGATGCTAACTTTAGCTCAGGTTCTTGCCGCTCTAGACCCTGGAGACTGGATGGTAGCGTTGGACTTGCAGGACGCTTATTTCCACATCCCCGTCCAGCCGGCCCACCGGCGTTACCTGCAGTTCACGGTGGGTCAGGAGCACTTTCAGTTCACCGTGCTCCCCTTCGGCCTCACCAGTGCCAGTCGGGTGTTCACGAAAGTGATGGCGGTGGTCGCAGCTCATCTGCGCAGATCAGGGGTCCCAGTCTTCCCCTATCTCGACGACTGGCTGTTGAAGGCGGGCTCGCCCCAGCAAGTCGTCTCCCACCTCCAGACTACGGCAGACCTCCTGCATTCGGTGGGGTTCTCCATCAATGTGCCGAAGTCGCACCCGAGTCCCTCCCAAAAGCTCCTTTTCATAGGGGTGGTTCTCGATTCGGCGCAGTTCCGGGTCTATCCGCCGGAACAGCGGGTCCTGGACATTCGAGCCCTGATTCCCATCTTCCGACCTCTGTCCTGGATTTCGGTCAGGTTGGTGATGCGGCTTTTGGGGCTGATGGTCTCCTGCATCCTGTTAGTTCCTCACGCCAGATGGCGGATGCGGGCTCTGCAGTGGGACCTGAAGTTTCAGTGGCCCAGCATCGAGGCAACCTGTCCGACCACGTCTTGATCTCGGAGGGCACTGCGAAACAGCTGCAGTGGTGGCTCACGAATCGCGATTGGGTCAGCGGCAGATCCCTCTCCCTTCCCCAACCGGATCACGTGGTAGTGACGGATGCGTCCCTCCTAGGATGGGGGGCCATATTGGAGAGGCGGAGATCAGAGGCCTCTGGTCTCCGGCGGAGACTCGGCTCCATATCAATCTTTTGGAGCTGAGGGCGATCCGACTTGCACTGAAAGCCTTCCTTCCCTCTGTCCGGGGAAGTGTCGTGCAGGTGTTCACAGACAACACCACCGCCATGTGGTATTGCAACAAACAGGGCGGGGTGGGGTCGTGGACCCTTTGTCAGGAGGCCCTGCGCCTCTGGACATGGCTGGAACACCAGAGCATCACTCTAGTGGTTCAACATCTGGCGGGCTCTCGGAACGCCAGAGCGGACGAACTCAGCCGCCGGTGCATGATGGATCACGAATGGCGTCTGAACTCAGACGTGGCGCAAGGTCTCTGTCTGCTGTGGGGAGAGCCTTTGGTAGATCTATTCGCCACCGAAGAGAACGCGCAATGTCAGCAGTTCTGCGCGTTCGAGTTTCCAAGGCGGCACTCGCTTGGAGACGAGTTGCGGTCTGTTGTACGCCTTTCCGCCTATACCACTTCTGCCCAGAGTGCTGAAGAAGATCAGGCGCGACCGGGCCCAAGTCATCTTGGTGGCTCCGGATTGGGCACGAAGGTACTGGTATCCCGAGCTACTCAGTATGTCCATCGATCCCCCGATACGACTGCCTCTTCAGGAGGATCTTCTGTCGCAGCAGCAGGGGACGGTCCTCCACCCGAACCTGTCCAGCCTCCACCTTCATGCGTGGAGATTGAGCGGCGGCAGTTGATGCCATTTGACTTGCCTCCTGAAGTCTGTGATGTCATTCTGGCAGCCAGGCGTCCCTCCACAAAGACGGTATACGCCTGCCGGTGGAACAAATTTGTGGCATGGTGCACAGCAAAGGCTGTGGATCCCCTGTCCGCCCCTCTTTCGGAGGTTCTCCTCTTTCTTCTTTCTTTGGCCCAGCAGGGCTCTGCTCTGGGCACCTTGAAAGGTTATCTTGCTGCCATCTCTGCCTTCTTACGGCTTCCTGATCAGCCTTCTCTTTTCAAGTCCCCTGTTGTCTCCCGTTTTCTCAAGGGCATTACTCATATGTACCCTCCTGTTCCTTTCGTAATGCCTCAGTGGGACTTGAACCTTGTTCTCACTTTTCTGATGTGCGCTCCCTTTGAGCCCCTTCATAACTGTCCCATCCGTCTTTTGACTTTGAAAACTGCTTTCTTGGTAGCAATCACCTCCGCTAGGCGGGTGAGTGAGCTCCAGGCTTTGTCATCTACGCCTCCCTTCCTTTCAGTTCATCCGGACAAAGTTGTCCTCCGGACACCTCCTTCTTTCCTGCCTAAAGTCGTGACTCCCTTTCACATCGGGCAATCTGTCACGCTGCCCACCTTCTTTCCGCCTCCGCATCCTTCAAAAGATGAAGAGAGGCTCCACCGTCTGGACCCAAAACGTGCGCTATCCTTTTATTTGGACCGCACAAGACAGTTCCGGGTGGACAACCAACTTTTTGTTGGATACGTAGGGGCTAAGAAGGGTAAAGCTGTACACAAGCGGACCATCTCTCGGTGGGTCGTGTTGTGTATTAAGACCTGCTATTCTTTGGCGAAAAAGGTTCCTCCTGTTGGGCTGCGGGCCCATTCTACTCGGGCCACAGCGGCCACGACTGCACTGGGACGGGGAGTCCCCTTGCAAGACATCTGTCAGGCGGTGACGTGGGCTTCGCTGCACACGTTTGCGAGACATTACTGCCTGGACAGCCAAGTCCGGAGGGATGGCCACTTTGGCCGTTCTGTTCTCCAGGACTTTCTGGTGTGATCTTGGTTCGCAGACCCACCACTGGGGCTGGTATTGCTGGGGTATCTATTCTAAGGTGAGGAATCTAACTAATGTGTTTCTTTCAGATGAACAAGTTACTTACCCTCGGTAACGATGTATCTGTAAGAAACATTAGTTAGTTAGAATCCTCACCGACCCACCCAGCCTCCCCGTTCTGCGAACCGACATCTAGGGTTAAGGTTCTCCCTTTCAGGGCCCTAGATTTTTTGGCACCAGTGTTGGTCTCTTACATGGCTCAGCGTCCCTGGCGCGGAAAGCTGTGTACAAGAACTGACGTCAGCGCGCGAGGGCGGCGTCTAAGTACTCCGACGACGTCATTCCGGCGCACGACGCCAACGACGGACGCGGAGCCGCAGACGACGCCTAGCGACACGCGAGGGGTATTGCTACGAAAATCTTTCCGGATCCAGTCTGACGCCTCGGGATATTCTAAGGTGAGGAATCTAACTAACTAATGTTTCTTACAGATACATCGTTACCGAAGGTAAGTAACTTGTTCGTATTGCTCAGCAAATGTTTCCAGATCCAGCCTGATGCCTGGGAAATTCAAAGGTAAGGAATCTGCAGCTAGATAGAGCCTCTACCAGATAGAGCGTAAAGTAAGTAACTTGTTCATTACCATCCAGTATCAGGTTCTTGATGTCCATAATTGATGGAGGTGCAGACTCACTCATGGCTGGTCCCTCGTTATGGTTCACATTCTGAGCCATCCTAGCTAGGCTCTCCTCTACTGAGTAGTGTACTTTGGGGGCATTGCCCAGGCCGTCTTTGGTTTGGATGGTGTTCGTGCCAATAGTGTGTTTTGTTCAGTTTCAAGGCCAAAACTCTCTTACAGTTCTCTCATCAATTCACCTGACCACGCAATCTGAGCACACTGTAGTCACCCCTGATTCGTTATATTCAGGAGTTACTGCATTGGCCACCAATGTTGGGGGATGCATAAGTTGGTTCTTCTCCATAGGGGGAGTCACATCACAGTTTGACTGCTGAAACAGGATCTCGATGCTTATGTATGTTGCTTCACTATATTCTCACTTGGCTGATGTAGGCAATATGTATGTGATTCTGGTATTTGGCTTTCCCCAATTGCCAAACACAGGTCACTCATCTGTTGGTGCACGACTAGCTATCTGCATCTCTCACATTGGTTACCTCCAGTGCTCAGGCTGCACTTACTCACTGTAGGGACTCTCCAAGCAATACGGTATACTTATTTTACTTGTTTCCCGTTCTGTAATTGCTCTTAGAGTGAGTGGTTAGGGGGCCCTACTGCGGCACTTTCTATTCAGAAGAAGTCACAGACATAACCGCTCCTACTCTGTCGATGCTCAATGGCCAATGCTCACTAGATTTCTGTGCACTGTTTCCTTCGCATACCCCAGGGCCGCCAGGTTGCTCCGTTTACCGTTTATATTGTTCTGACAATCACAGCCTCCATTACTCAATGTTGTAGGTACATAATTCCTAACGCAGTTCTCCTCGCCTTTTCATACGTCACAAACTGCCTCCTGCACTTGATTACCTGGGCAGTCCACTGCGGGTAGTCTGTGTGGATTCCACTCCCCCTACTGTGTCTTCAGGTGCATGAAGCAGTCCTGCAGAGTTTCACTGTATTTGTGGCAATAGTATCTTAAAGCAGGGAGAGAGCTGTCTGCTGGTCTCTTTTAAAACTATTTTACACAAGGCTTAATTGAGTGCTTCTCATGTCTTCTGCTGCTATTTTGAACATCTATCAGCACTGCTCTCAGTAGGCGTTGCACTGTCACAATATGCTTAAAATCCACCCCCTGTGTGGGACTTTCTTATAAACGAACAAGTTACTTACCTTCGGTAACGCTATATCTGTAAGAAACATAGGTTAGTTATAGATTCCTTACCTTAGAATTATCCCCAGGCGTCAGACTGGATCCGGAAAGTTTTTCGTCAGCAGTACCCCTGCGTGTCGGAAGGTGGCGTCGGTCGACTCCGCTTCTGTCGTCGGCGTCGTAGTCGCCGGGATGACGTCGCGGTAGCTACATCGACACCGCCCTCGCGCGCGGACGTCAGTTCTGTACACGACTTTCCACGGCAGAAGCGCATAGCCATGCAAGACACTGACCACTGGTGCACAAAACTAGGGCCCTGAAAGTATGTCCTTAACCCTAGAAGTCAGTTCGCAGAACGGGGAGGAAGGGTGGGGTGGTAAGGAATCTATAACTAATGTTTCTTACAGATATATCGTTACCGAAGGTAAGTAACTTGTTTATCTAAAAGAAACAGTTAGTTATAGATTCCTTACCTTAGAATAGATACCCCAGAAATACCAACCCCGGAGGTGGGGCTGCAAACTAAGTTCACACCAGAAAGTCCTGGAGAACAGAACAGCCCAAGAAGCTGTCTCTCAGGACGTGACTGTCCAGGCAGTAGTGTTTGGTGAACGTGTGCAACGATGCCCACGTAGCTGCCTGACCGATGTCATTAAGGGGGACTCCCCATCCCAAAGCAGTGGTAGCTGCCGTCGCCCTGGTGAAATGGGCGCGCAGTCCCAGTGGAGGCTCCTTCTTCGCCAAAGAGTAGCACAAAATGACCCACCTGGAGATGGTCCGTCTGTGCTCGGCCCGCCCTTTCTTAGCGCCCACGAACCCAACTAAGAGCTCGTCGTCTACCCAGAATTGCTTTCTTGATCCAGATAGAAGGAAAGCGCACGTTTTGGATCCAGACGGTGGAGCCTGTCTTCCTCTTTTGAAGGATGCAGAGGCAGAAAGAAGGTGGGCAAAGTGATGGTTTAGCCAATGTGGAAAGAAGTAACCACCTTGGGAAGAAAGAAAGGAAGGTCTAGTTCTAAGGACGACCTTGTCCTGATGGACAGCCAGAAAGGGAGGCTTGGAAGAAAGAGCTTGTAGCTCACTCACCCTGCGTGCAGAGGTGATGGCCACCAGAAAGGCAGTTTTCAAAGTAAGAAGCCTGAGAGGACAGTTATGCAGCGGCTCAAAGGGAGCGCACATAAGATAGGTAAGCACCAAGTTCAAGTCCCACTGGGGCATTACGAAGGGAACAGGAGGAAAAAGATGAGTAATGCCTTAAGGAATCTATTTACAACAGGGGACTTGAAAAGAGAAGGCTGATCAGGAAGCCTAAGAAAGCGTGAAATGGCGAGAGGTAGCCTTTTAGAGTGCCCAGAGCAGAGCACTGCTGGTCCACAGAAAGGAGGAACAAGAGAACCTCAGAAAGAGGGGCGGAAAGAGGATCCACAGCCTTTGCTGTGCACCATGCTACAAATTTGTTCCATCTCCAGGCGTATACAGTTTTAGTGGGGGGACGCCTGGCTGCCAAGATAACATTTCAGACTCCGGTAGGCAGGCCAAACGACGTCAACTGCCGCCGCTCAATCTCCACGCAAGGAGGTGGAGGTTGGACAGGTTCGGTGGAGGACCGTCCCCTGCTGCTGGAACAGAAGATCCTCCCGAAGAGGTAGTCTGATCGGAGGATCGATGGCCATGTTGAGCAGCTCGGTATACCAGACTCTTCATGCCCAATTCGGAGCCACAAGAATGACTTGGGCCCGGTTGTGCTTGATCTTTTTCAGCACTCTGGGCAGAAGTGGTATAGGCGGAGAGGTGTATAGAAGACCGCAACTCCACTCGCGACGAAAAGCGTCACCTAGCGAGTGCCGCCTTGGAAATTCCAACCCTCAGAACTGCTGACATTGCGCGTTCTCTTCGGTGGCAATTAGATATAACTAAGGCTCTCCCCTCTGCTGAAAGAGACCGTGAACCACCTCCAAGTGAAGATGCCATTCGTGATCCATCATGCACCTGTGGCTGAGTTTGTCCGCCTTGGCGTTCAGGGAACATGCCAGGTGTTGAACCACCAGGGATATGCCCTGATGTTCCAGCCATGTCCAGAGACGGAGGGCCTCCTGACATATGGTCCACGGCCCCACCCCGCCTTGTTTGTTGCAGTACCACATGGTGGTGGTGTTGTCTGTGAACACCTGCACTACTCTTCCCCGGACAGAGGGAAGGAATGCTTTGAGTGCAAGACGAATTGCCTGATGCTCCAGAAGGTTGATGTGGAGCCTGGACTCCGCTGGAGACCAGAGGCCTCTGATCTCCACCTCTCCCATGTGGCCACCCCATCCCAGAAGTGATGCATCGGTCACCACTGTGAACTCTGGTTGAGGAAGTGAGAGGGATCCGACGTCGACCCAATCCTGGTTCGTGAGCCACCACTGAACCTGGTGTGCAGTGCCCTCCTAAATCTGGACGCAATCGGACAGATTCCCCTGATGCTGTGCCCACTTGAACTTCAGGTCCCACTGCAGAGCCCGCATATGCCATCTGGCATGGTCCATCAGCAGGATGCAGGAGGCCATCAGACACAGCAGTCTGAGGGTCATCCTGACCGAAACCTGAGATAGAGGCTGAAAGATCGTAATCATAGCCCGGACTCGCTGTTCCGGAAGATAAATCCGAAACTGCGTTGTGTCCAGAAACGCTACGATCAAGAGGAGCTTCTGAGAGGGGGTCAGGTGTGACTTCGGCACGTTGACGGAGAACCCCAGCAAATACAGGAGGTCAGCCGTAGTCTGGAGGTGGTAGACGACAGCCTGGGGCGAGCCCACCTTCAACAGCCAGTCGTCGAGATAGGGAATGACTGGAACCCCTAATCTGCGCAGATGAGCTGCACCCGCTGCCAACACTTTTGTGAACACCCGAGGGGCGCTGGTAAGGCCAAAGGGGAGCACAGTGAAATGAAAGTGCTTGTGGCCTACCGTGTACCGTAGGTAACACCTGAGGGCCGGCAGGACGGGGATGTGGAAATAGGCGCTACCATCCAGTCTTCAGGGTCAAGGGCAGCCAAGGACCTGAGCGAGCGTCAACATTTTGAACTTCTCCTGCCAGAGGAAGCGGTTGATGTTTCTGAGATCCAAGATAGGACGTAGGCCTTTGTCCTTCTTGGGCACCAGAAAGTAGTGGGAATAGCAGCCATTACCTACTTCTGGGGCAGGGACACGCTCGTTTGCTCTCTTGGCCAAGTGTGCCGAAACATCCTGTTGGAGAAGGGCCAGATTATCCTCCGATATGCGATGGTACTGAGGTGGCATGCATGGAGGGGTAGTCTCAAAGGGGAGGATGTAGCCTGTTTGCAGAACCCACGTGTCCGACGTGATGGTGCGCCAGTGGGGGAGGTGATGGCAGATCCTGCCGCCCACTGGCGTTTGGTGGCCCTGAAATGTCAGACTAGGGGGGTTTGGAGGCTGCTGCAGATGGGGCTGTGGTGGACTGGCCTGCCCGCTGGCCCCCACAACCACGGCGCAGGTGCCCACATCCCTGGCCGCACTGAGGCTGAACAGCTTGCGCCGGCCAGTGGCCCTGGGCGGGATGTGGCGGGGCACCCCTTCCGTAGCCACGAAAGGGGAGAAAGGCAGACTGCGCAGGGCGGGTGGTGGAGAGGCCCAAGGACCTGGCCGTAGCCCGAGAGTCCTTAAAGCGCTCCAGCGCGTTGTCTGCCTTGTCGCCGAAAAGGCGACGGCCATCAAAGGGCATGTCCATAAGAGTGGATTAGACATCCCCGGAAAAACCAAAAAACCAGTAGAACGCAACCAGGCGAAGCGTCGAAGGGCTACTGACGTGGAAATTGTCCTGCCAAGTGCGTCGGCGGTATCCAGCCCACAACGGATGGTAAACTTTGCTACATCTCTCACCTCGGCAACTGCACGGGAGAGTACGGCCCGGGCCTCCACCGGGCACTGAGGCAGCACCTGCACAACTGTGCCCCACACGGAGTGGGTGTAATGGCCCTAAAGACATGTGGTGTTTACCGACCGCAGTCCTAAGCTGGCGGAAGAAAACATCTTCTTCCCAAGATGGTCCAGCTTTTTGGTGTAGCGGTAGGGAATGCGCCCTTGGAGATGAGGCTCGAACTACCAAGCTCTCAGGGGTGGGGTGTTCGGAGAGAAAAGTGGGGTCGCCCAGGGCCGGGCAGTGGCGTGGCGTGGGGCAATCATCCTGTCCACAGGAGCCCCTGTGTTGGGCCTTGACCAGGTGCCCAAAAGGATGTCCGTGAGGGCTTCATTAAACTGGAGCAGGGGCTGCGAAGAGCTCGCTGCCGGTTGAAGCACCTCTGTCAGGAGGTTAGTCCTGCATGCCACCGTAGGTAGCTCGAGGTTCAGAACCTCGGCCGCCCTACACAACACCATTGCATATGACACTCTCTCTTCCGTAGCTACGGTAGGAGGAGACAACACGTCAAGGTCTGGTGAGGTATCCAGACCACTGGCTTCCCCCAGTTCCTCTCTCCAGTCCTGTTCACATACTAACTGTTCAGTCAAAGGGTCCCCAGACCCCTTCCAGTCCTCCTCACCCTCCTCTGGCTGCCAATCTGGTCTCAAAGAGCCAGGGTAGAACAGGGGCACAAAAGTAGACGTCGGCCCGGCTCCGTGTCTACCTCGAGGTGGAGGCCGGGGTCGGCTGAGGAAACACAGCCGACGCCAGTGGCAGACGTGATGCCAGTGGAATCGGCACCGGGGGAGGCGTAATAAGGTAGACCGGCGCCGATCCGGATCCAGGCCTGGGCCTGAGGCTCCGGTGTTGAAGGCCCAGGGCAACGAGCCGAGTCTGCGGGGCCCGAAGTCGGGCCGCCCAATGATGGTGTGCATCGCTTCATAAAATTGACGTAGTTGGGCGAGGGTCGCTCCCGGTCCCGGGAAGGGAGGGAAACCCGGAGTCGACCCTACGGGCTCCGCACGCGGAGCCGCAGGAGGGGCACCACCGGCATCCCTTGTCGCGTCGGCCGACGGACTGGGAGAAGTCGAAGAGCGGCGATGCTTCTTCAACTTCTTTTTGTGCTTCAACTTACCTGACCCCAAATGTGAAGACTTAGATGAGGAATGGTGTTGGCTCCGCGACCGGTCCCTCGACCTCCTACGCAACAGGGACCTCGAGCGACGCAGAGCCGACTGCCGGGCCTTGAGGAGCTTTCGGGACTGCTCACGCAAAGACTTCAGGGCCTTGGTCCGGCAGTCGGAGCACGACTTGGGGTCGTGGTCACGCTCCAGACAGTAGAGGCACACGCGATGCGGATCCGTCACCGACATTAGTCGGTTACAGGAACTGCAGGCCTTGAAGCCGGGCATCCCTCGTGCACCAGGAGTCGATACTCAAGAAACGAAGTCGACAAAAGTCAAGAAAAAGTGAAAAAGTGACTCGGGTACCGCTCTCTCTGGATCTGCGTCTATGTAGCTACCGCAACGTGATCCCGGCGAGCACGAAGTGGACGACGGACGCGGAGTCGACCGATGCCACCTTCCAACGCGCAGGGGTGCTGCTACGAAAAACTTTCCGGATCCAGTCTGACGCCTGGGGGTAATTCTAAAGTAAGGAATCTATAACTAACTGTTTCTTTCAGATCTCTGTTTATTGATTGTCAAACAAATGGCAGCAGAGGTAGATGACATATATTCAAGTGTTCAAGACATACACAGTCACAGACAATTGAATACTGGCCCTTTTAGTCTGGAGAACCAAGTAAAGATAAGAATCATATAAGCAGTTGTTATGTGAAAGGTTCCCAAATCATACTATGTATATGAGTGAATTATCCTAGCCTGTTAGACCGGCTATTGTAATTGTGAGTACCTATCAATGCCCCTAGCCACTCATCATGGCAATAAATGTCTCTTATCTGTATGTGTTTCCTGGTTATAAGACCCTTCTGGAGATTGAAGGGTACGGCCAGAATTTGATAAAGTGCTTATTTAGTCCTGTGTGTGTCTTTTTCATTCACTCTGGCGCGAAACTGGACAAAAGACAGGGGAGTATCCTCCCCTCTGTCCAGCCCCTCATCTGGGAGTGACCTTGAGTCATTCCAACCCTTTCCTTGGGTATTTAAGGACTCCCCCCCCATGGGTGGGTCCTCAGATTCGTAGTGGAAGAAGATTCACCTCTGAAACCAAGACACTCTTTGACCATCTGCACAGTTGGACTTCGCCTGAAACCAAGACTGCATCAAACTCCTGCTGATTCTGGTGTAGCTGTTCTGCCTCATCCGTGTCTGTGCTTCACTCAGGTTCTCCAGAAGGCGTGTGGGCATCAAGGACATCTGATGAAATCTCCCTTGGCATAAAGGAGTCACTCCCCTGTGTCTGCAGGCACCACTACAAACCTGACCGGTCTTGTGCTCCTGCCATCTTACAAACTTCCGGAGGATCAGCAACACAGGTGGTTGTTCTGTGACTCTCCAGAGACCTGACCTGTATTCCCTACAATTTGGAGGTATCCCTCGTTGGAGCCGCTGCGACCAAACCCCTGTGGACCCCGTTGACTTGCCACTGCCAAAGCTTGTTAGCTCTGCACTCCACAGATCTTCGGGATACAAGAAGTTCCAGCCTCCGAAGATCAGCGTCCTCACTGCATCCCTTGCATCATGTACCTCCATCTTTGGTGAGCTGCCTGAGATCCTCTTGCAACTCCTGTGCCTTCGGCCTGTGGGTCTACTCGAGGGTCTTCTTCTGCTTTGGTGGGCTCCCCTGCTTGCTCGGGCCTGCTCGGACTCTCCTGCACTTGGGGAGTCCCTTGGACCTTCCTGGCCCAATGGCTGCAACTTGTTATCTTCAATGCCAGTTGCAGCTACCAAGGCTTGTTGGAGCTAGTGCGGACACCAACCACCTAGAGATACCGAGATCAAACATAGGACAGCTCGTGCAATGCTCCTAGTCTTCCACAGCGTCGCCGGGTCCCCACAGCTGCAGCGACAAGGGCCTTGTCAACTATCCTGAGCTCCCTGCCAAGGGTGGACATTGTGCTTCCCAGCCTCCTGATCACCTCCGAGTGGCATAGACTCTGTCCTCTCTGCTTGCAGGTTCTCCTCTTCAAGAATCCACCCTAGGATTCCACCAGACATCTTCATAGACTCCTCCAGAGACCTTTCTTCCCAAGTCTTCTATTGTCGTCTACGGGAGGTGAATTTAGCTGGTTACATCGCATGCGTTTACATCACATGCGATTACAACGCGGTCATTACAATGACTGCGTTGTTACATCGCAGTACCATTACAACGCAAGTCGTTACAACAATTTGCTCTAGGGGGGCTCGCTGAACTTAGGAATAGTATAATTATTCCAGATTCTCCTGGCTCCTCTGAGTCCTTTGGTCCGAGTCCCATTCTTTCTTGCAGTTTGTATTCCTCTTCTTTAGTATATGGTTTGGTCTCACTCTGGAGACCAGTGTATATTTGTGCTACTTACCTGATTTCTTTGAAGTATTTTCATGTGCACTGTTGATAACTTCAGGTAGGAGATATACCAATGTGATAGTGATTGTGTTGTGTAATAGACTTATTTTTTAGGTCTCGCCTGCGTTGCAGCACATGCGCTGCTCGCTTGCGAGATCTATTGTCGTTGGTTTTCTGTCTGGCTTCTTTGGAAGTGGGGTTGGTGTCCGCCCTGTCTCCCTTAGGCCCCGCCCACCCGGACTGGAGATTTAGCTCACGCACGCCATCTCTTTTGCTCGCGCACGGCGTCTCTTCCAGACACGCGTGTTTATATTTGCATCGCGCTTTCACTGAAAGTAAAAGTGCGATGCAAATATAAACAAGCAGCTGTTGTTGGCGTAATGGCGACAGAGGCAGCATCATGGCCGCGCGGCGGATGCATTATCAGAGGTCCGAGAGTGCATTGCCCAGATGAGGGGGCGCTGAAGGTGTTTTGCTCCCGTTGGATGGATTCTGGAGCTGTTTTGCACCTGATGGATCAACTGTTCTGGAGGTGTTTTCGACGAAGCAGGGGCGTTGCTTCTCTGTGCAAGCTGAAGGTGCGGTTGCGGTTTCATTTCTGTAAATCACTGTGTGAGTAGGCGCCTGCCGCGGCTTTATGTGTTTGCTGGCTCTGGCCTGGACGAGATATAAGTAACGTTTCTGTTTAATATAATATCCACTGCTTTGCCCCCCCACACACTTACACACACCCAGCTACAGGCCTGGCTTGGGCTGAAGGCGCAGTGAAGGATGCTTTGCATTTTAGAAATTGTAGGTTAATCACTGTCCAATACATGCTTAAGAGGGACCGCCGCAGTAATCCGTGTGCGGTGTAAGTGGCTGATGTTCTGCCTCAAGAATGTGCAGCAATGATTTCCTTCAACGATAGCTGTTGAGTCACCATTGTCCCCGCTGACGCTTGCCAGTGTTTAGTTTTTGCATTGGCAGCGCAGGACCAAGTGGCTTGTGTCGGAGCAGCATTTAGAGGAGACTTGATCTCCCACACATCGACGTTCGAACGATTGGCCAAGCAGAATAAGGCAGACTTAGAACGGCAGCTCTCTGAGGCCGAGCTGAAACACAAACAAGGTGATTCTGCAAGAACTATGAGAGACCTGCTCAGAATAAGGGGGGAGCTAGAACACCTCCAAATGAAGAATGCGGCTAAAAAGCTCTTGTATATGAGGGAAACATATTACAAAAAATGTAATAAAGATGACAGATTATTAGCCTATAAACTTCGGCAAGTTGCAACATGGAACCACATAAAGGTGCGCAAAACTGATGATGAGCAATTAATTGCCCACACAGAGGAGATTAAATACACCTTTTATAAATATTATTTACTGCTTTTTCATAGTCAGGAGCTCGATGCTGCAACCTAAGATGACTATCTTAAGGACTACTTTTCTCTTGACCTGGAAGCCGCCCGGTGCTCCCTAGAAAAAAATATCTCTATAACAGAGGTACCTTATGCGATTAAGCTCATCTCCATGTGCAAGTCCCCTGGCCTCGATGGCTTCATAGCTATTTTTTACATAGCGTACCCCTCCCTTCTGGCTACTCCCCTAACGAAAGTCTTTAATTATTTCTTGTCCACTGGACAGGTTTGCGCTAAATAAAACTAAAAGCCCGCAACCCTCCCTTTACACTCACCATTTACCCCTCCCCCTTGTACTGTATGCCTGCTCTTCCCCCTCCTTCTTTGTCTTCTTCTCCACACCCCGGATACCCTCCATCTGTCAGTCTGCGGAGGGCTCCATCTGCCAATAATCGAGGGACGAGATCCCAGACGCCTCCCCGCCTCTCTGCTGAGAGCAGGCAGCACTGATCTTACTTTTGTTCCACACAGCACACAGTTGTCACTTGTGCGTGTTTCCCGCCTGTCTTTTCACACTGCTGTAATTGTAGCACGGTATATAGTGTAATTATGTGTTTTGCGCATGCGTGCTAGCCTTGTGTTGCTTGTTTCAGCCGTGTGCCTCCTCTGTATTTGCGGCTCTTCTCTGGGGAAGTGGGTGTATTGTGGTGGTGTGTATTTCTCAAGTGTACGTCACCCGTGCCATAGGGCTACCAGTTAACTTGACATCATCGCGATATAACTTTCCCAGGTTGAGGATTTCCTTTTTACCAATCATTGTATTTAGAGGTGGTAGCTTAACTGTTTTTGTTTTTTGTTTAGCACTTGAACTTGAACCAAAGGTATTCTTCAGTACTCCTAGTCGTAACTGCGCGTGCCCCAGTCATCACTAGTGATATGCATAGCTCCCCCCCTCCCACCCACACACACTTTGAGACAGGATAAATAAACTTAAGTAAAGAAAGGTGAATAGCAGGTCCGCCCAGAAATCTCAGTGGCATGAAGGGGCTAGCATTCTCCTGACATGCCAGGCCTCGTGTGGAAGGCAAGAGTGGTAAGGAAAAGGGAGGGCTGTATGGTACGCATGCACACTACTGCAGGGCTCCAGGTGGGGCCCCAGTTTCCCTACTGTTGGGAACGTGTTGGTTAGGTCTGAGTGACGCAGCTTGTGCTAATAAATTGTGCTGCGCCACTGGTGTGGACTGTAGAGGCGGTGTATATATAGTTACCCACATTACTGTGTCTTTCATGTGCTTACCGTCGTCACCCACCAACATCTCAGGCTTTTGGGATGAGGACAATTAGGGCTAGGAGCAATGAAAATTACCAGGAAGTAATATTGACATACCCTCCTTGTCTTGGTGAGGAGTACCCAAGCTGTCACACCTGTATCTACAGTGATAGTAATCTCACACCCATCTAAACTATCAGGATCACACACCTATATCTGCAGAAATACTGATTTCACACCTACATCTGCAGTAAGAGTGATCTCACACCTATATCTGCAGTAATAATGATCTCACACCTATCCAACAGTAATGGTAACATCACACCTACAGCTGCAGTGACATTAATCTTACACCTATAACTCCAATAATAGTAATTCACACCTACATCTGCAGTGATTGTGATCTCACACCTAGCTAAACAAATAATAATCACACACCTATATCTGCAGAAATACTGATCTCACACCTATATATGCAGTAATAATAATATCACACCTACATCTGAAGTGATAGTGATCTCACACCTGTAACTGCAATCATAATAACAATACATCAGTATATGCAATATCCACTAAGAGTTCTTATTCCAAAATAAGTGTGTATTAAAGAACAAGTAGAGAAAAAGAGAGGGACCCCTTGGCAATTTGCAAGGGAAATGAGGTCGTTCAACCATAAGAAAAAGGAGAAATTCCCTTGCTTACACTTACTTATCTGGTGGAAAAAAAGGTTTTTCTAAACTTGTCTCAATTTATTTTAAAAGAATTTTATTGTCACAGTGATCATTCTATAATCTTAAAAATCTGGTCATAATACAATTTCATTTAAACGAGCATGTTAAAAACACAATCAATATTAAAAATAGAGAATTACACAAATTGCAAAATTTACACAGTTACAGACATCCAAGAATGATGACCAGCATCATGGAGACAAACATGAAAGTAAGACACCATTTATGTTCTTTACTACTACACATCCATTGGACTCAGCAATACAGAAAGTAATATTTCCAATTATGTGCTTGTTATTCTGTGCTGGTTATGGGATTGTGTTTCCAAAGATGTTGGCGTCGACGCGTTTCGATGGCTTTTATACTGATACTGCCATCTTTATCAAGACGGAAATGTTGTTGTCTCCTATTTTCTTACGTTGCTTTCCCTTATTATTTATTGGGAGTCGGGTATAATTTACGTAGGCGGGCCGGTGATATCCTCCAAACGAACCGCGATCTCCCGATAATTGTCAAGATGAAAAAAGGCGTATCTATCTGTAATGTTACGTGCTCACTTTGAGTGTAACTCCAATGAATAATTTCTAATCCTTTTTCTTTAACTGGGATTCGTGATAACGAGTGGAAATACCAACTCGACGCCCAACCGCTCGAGGCTTATTGTCCTCCTTGTAACTCCGGTGGGTCTTAATGATGCATCCGACGTGGTCTGGTTGCGGTAATCTTTTGAACCAGACACGAAGACCGCAACCAGACCACGTCGGATGCATCATTAAGACCCACCGGAGTTACAAGGAGGACAATAAGCCTCGAGCGGTTGGGCGTCGAGTTGGTATTTCCACTCGTTATCACGAATCCCAGTTAAAGAAAAAGGATTAGAAATTATTCATTGGAGTTACACTCAAAGTGAGCACGTAACATTACAGATAGATACGCCTTTTTTCATCTTGACAATTATCGGGAGATCGCGGTTCGTTTGGAGGATATCACCGGCCCGCCTACGTAAATTATACCCGACTCCCAATAAATAATAACGGAAAGCAACGTAAGAAAATAGGAGACAACAACATTTCCGTCTTGATAAAGATGGCAGTATCAGTATAAAAGCCATCGAAACGCGTCGACGCCAACATCTTTGGAAACACAATCCCATAACCAGCACAGAATAACAAGCACATAATTGGAAATATTACTTTCTGTATTGCTGAGTCCAATGGATGTGTAGTAGTAAAGAACATAAATGGTGTCTTACTTTCATGTTTGTCTCCATGATGCTGGTCATCATTCTTGGATGTCTGTAACTGTGTAAATTTTGCAATTTGTGTAATTCTCTATTTTTAATATTGATTGTGTTTTTAACATGCTCGTTTAAATGAAATTGTATTATGACCAGATTTTTAAGATTATAGAATGATCACTGTGACAATAAAATTCTTTTAAAATAAATTGAGACAAGTTTAGAAAAACCTTTTTTTCCACCAGATAGGTAAGTGTAAGCAAGGGAATTTCTCCTTTTTCTTATTATTAAAGAACAAGTTACTTACCTTCGGTAACGATGTATCTGTAAGAAACATTAGTTAGTTAGATTCCTCACCTTAGAATATCCCCAGGCGTCAGACTGGATCCGGAAGATTTTTTCGTCAGCAATACCCCTTGCGCGTCGCTAGGCGTCGTCTGCGGCTCCGCGTCCGTCGTCGGCGTCGGAATGACGTCGTCGGAGTACTTAGACGCCGCCCTCGCGCGCTGACGTCAGTTCTTGTACACAGCCTTCCTCGCCAGGAACGCAGAGCCATGCAAAGACCGACACTGGTGCCAAAAATAAAATCTAGGGGCCTGAAAAGGATAACCTTAACCCTAGATGTCAGTTCGCAGAACGGGGAGGATGGGTGGGTCGGTGAGGAATCTAACTAACTAATGTTACATCGTTACCGAAGGTAAGCAACTTGTTCATCTGAAAGAAACACGTTAGTTAGATTCCTCACCTTAGAATAGATACCCAAGCAATACCAACCCCGGTGGTGGGTCTGCGAACCAAGATCACACCAGAAAGTCCTGGAGGACAGAACGGCCAAAGAAGCCATCCCTCCAGACTTGGCTGTGAAGGCAATAATGCCTGGCAAATGTGTGTTGCGAAGCCCACGTTGCCGCCTGACAGATGTCCTGCAAAGGGACACCCCGTCCCAAAGCAGTAGTAGCCGCTGTGGCCCGAGTAGAATGGGCGCGCAGCCCAGCAGGAGGGTCCTTTTTTGCCAAGGAATAACAAATTTTGATGCACAAAACGACCCACCGAGAGATGGTCCGTTTGTGCACAGCTTTCCCCTTCTTAGCACCCACGTACCCAACGAAAAGTTGGTTGTCCACCCGGAACTGCTTTGTGCGGTCCAGATAAAAGGAGAGCGCACGTTTTGGGTCCAGACGGTGGAGCCTCTCTTCCTCTTTGGAAGGATGCGGAGGCGGAAAGAAGGTGGGCAAGGTGACAGATTGCCCAAGATGAAAGGGGGTCACCACTTTTGGTAGAAAGGAAGGACGAGGCCGAAGGACAACCTTGTCTGGATGAACAGAAAGAAAAGGAGGCTTTGATGATAGAGCCTGGAGCTCACTCACCCGTCTAGCCGAGGTGATGGCTACCAGAAAAGCAGTCTTAAGCGTCAGCAGACGAAGAGGACAATTATGAAGAGGCTCAAAGGGAGCGCACATTAGAAATGTGAGAACAAGATTCAAGTCCCACTGAGGCATTACAAAAGGGACAGGAGGGAACGTGTGAGTAATGCCTTTTAGAAAGCGTGTAACTACCGGGGACTTGAAAAGAGAAGGCTGAATATGATAAAAAAACAATTCAATACTAAAAGCCAGTACCATTTACAATAGAAAACTCACACTAGTACAAATGTAATGCAATAGATTAGACAATAACAACAAAGTGAGCTATTGCCATTTGGCATTACACCATTTGATTAATGCTTCACAAAGGATAAAAAAAACTAAAAAACATTTACAATGCCAACAGCTCAAAATAATGTCAGTGCGAGACCTATTGCATTGTAAATGCTTTTTTACATTATGCAATGAAGGAGCACATAATCAGTCTACACCGAGCTGCCATCGGTGACCAAGGTACAAATGCTTGGACTCTGCAGAGGACCCAGCGTTGTGCACATCTCTCTCTTTGAAAGTCTGTCTGCCCGTGCAAACTCCTGGCACTTCATCAGCTCTCCATTGATGTGGTCAAATACTGAAGCACTTTGCGTATATTTCAGCCGTCTCCTTGCTCTCAGTAGGTGACCCCTTTTAGCAGCGGCTGATTGTCTCTTCAATGTCATTCCGTTATTTCCACAGTCCATCCTCAGTAATATAAGCATTTGCAATGCAATAGGTCTTGCATTTGAGAGAGTGTGAGCTATTGCATTGTAAATGACAATGCCTTTTATTTATGTGTTTTTAAAACCTGCAAGCTGTGCATAAACATACACTTTGTGCTTATAGTACTAATTTATTTATTTATTCATTCATTTTATAGTCCTTGCTTACGAGAAGCAAGTCTGGCAGTAAAAGGTGCGCAGTTACTGCCAGCCTTCCTTCTTGTGAGCAACAACTACAAGTACAAAGGGTGTGTTTATGCACCACTTGCAGGTTTTAAAAACACATAAATAAAAGGCATTGTCATTTACAATGCCAATAGCACAAACTCTTGCAAATGCGAGACCTATTGCATTGCAAATGTTTGTTATAAACACTGTGCGGTTCTTTTTCATCTAACCTACACTACTGATTAAATGTGGTAAAACAAGCTACTTTACACTCCTTCAAGATAGGCCACTTTGAGAGCATAAGGTTATCAAAGACCACTAGAATCACCATAAGGGTTGCCTGGATTAGTGGAAGGTGCATCACTCCTTTAAGTGTGCACCATATACTAAGCCATCCTCCTACACTAGATGTAACCTGATCTTCTGACTGACTCTCTGCAAAAGGGGGACTCGTGTGAAAGCATGCTATGGAAAATCTCAGCCTTTCATCGGAGCATTCCTCAATTAATTATGAAGGGGAATTTAGGCGAATTCAACTGAAACAATACAGAGGACACTGCTTTTTAACAAGGTTGTCGTACAAGTTACTTACCTTTGGTAACGATGTATCTGGTAGAGACGATTCTAGCCGCAGATTCCTTAACGTAGAATTATCCCCAGGCGTGAGACTGGACCCGGAAAACTTTCTTGCCCAGCATCACTGTGCGCCGGGGGGCGGTACCTCGAGACTCCGCCCCGACGTCTTACACGGGCGTGACTTCAGCGAGGTCACATAAGCCCCACCCCGGTGCGCTGACGTCAGTTTGCTTCGGAGAACTTTTCCGCGCCACAACGCGGAGCCATCACAACAAAACTGAGGACAGCATGGGAACAGAGTGCGAAAAAACCAGAGAAACAAAAAGAGAGAGACAAAAGGTGAGGAACAGCACCAGTTGGCACCGAGGCGCCAGGAGGCCACAACAGGAAAGCCAAAGCAGGGAAAGGGCAGAGCACCTCTGAGGAGCAACTGTGCAAGCCAAGGCGATAGCACTAGTTAGCACCAAAGCACCAGAAAGCCACAGCAGGAAAGCCACAGCAGGGAAGCGCAAAGGAGCACTCCGTGGAAACACCGTGGAAACCAAGGCAACAGGCAGTCTGGAAGCACAAGCATGGGAAAGCACCATAAGAGAAAGAGAGAGTCTGCAACCACAGACCACACAACAAAGGGTCACAAGCCCGGAACAGAGGAGCAACAGCAATCCACCCCCGACTAAACTGTCAAGGAGGGCCAGAGCCCCTGAAAAGAGCAGGAGGCCAAAGGACAGGCAAAAGAACCCCCAACGCAGAAGACCGCAGGGGGACCAGAAATTGTAACAACAAAGAGAAAAAGAGCAAAAGCAGGCCCCCCCACTGGAGAGAAACCAGCTGGGGGGAAGCCCGATCGGAAAAAACTAAAAGGACACCCACAGAAGACAAGCCACCCAGAGGGAGGCGAGCACAGAAAACCAAACTGAAGGTCCTCGCAGAATGGGGAGGAAGGGCGGGTCGTGAAGGAATCTGCGTCTAGAATCTTCTCTACCAGATACATCGTTACCGAAGGTAAGTAACTTGTACATCTGATAGAGACTACTATCCGCAGATTCCTTAACACAGAATAGATACTCTAGCCATACCCAGAGGAGAGGATAGCCTGCAAGAGAACCTCCCCACCAGGAGAGACCCAGTGCCCCATCAGGGAACATGGCACAAGGACAAGAAGGAAAAGGCCAGGAAATCCTAAGCCCAACCAAGGGAGAACCGCCCAACACCCCGCAGGGCAGACAGCGCCCGAAAAGCCTCAAGGAACACAAGGACCACCTCGAACCCAGTGAGAAGAGGTAGAACCAGAGGCAGGGCCCACCGTAAGAAGCACATACACAGAGATAGAAAAGAGCCGAACACACCTCGGCCGCAAGCAGTGGACAAGGCCGCAACGGCTTCACCGCCAACACCACAGGCGGAAGAAGAAAGGCACCGTTGCGCAAAGCCCCTGCGGAACCAGAGGCAGGGGCACAAGGGAACACATTAAGACCACACAGGTGGAGTAGAACAAGCAGGCCTGCACGGGCATGCGCTGCCAGTAGCAGGCAACACCACGGAACAGCGCACCCAGGACAAGACAGACGCCAGCTGAAGGCAGAGGCCACAGAGGGCCAGGACACACCCCAAAGGAGGGGACGGGCCAGAAACACACACACTGACCCATGAAAGAAGGGGGGGGGGAACCCAGCAGAAAAGAAAGAGAGAGTCGGAAGACGGACCCAAGACGGCCACCAGAACACAGAAACCAAGGAAAGCCAAACCCTCTGGAAAACCATACAGAGGACCAAGCCGAAACACAGAGCAGAAGTGCGGAACTGCCACAACACGATGCCGCAGACAACAGGCCAGACCGACCTAGCAACAGAGCGACAAGGAGAAGGACAGACTGAGCGCAAGCTGCTCCAAGACAGTCGGCAAGAAGATCGCACCGGCGACATACCGTGACACCATGGAGAGCAAGGAGCCTGAAAGGGGCGACCACACCTCCCCAGCACAAGACAGAGCTATGTAATAGCTACAAGTACCCCACATATGGTAGGTTACGTCCCAAGAAACATGGGAACACCTCTTAGGAAAAGATTTCCGCAGCAGAGGACAAACAGAAGACCTGCAGAGAAACCCGCAGACGGCTTACCAATCAGCCAATAAAGAAGACACAGAAGGCCTAATCCCAGGGCCTATCGGGCTTACCAACAGCCAAAATCACAGGTCAAAAAAAGGGCCGGACCAGCAGCCAACAGCACCCAAAGGCCAACGAAAGGGCCCTAAAGGTACACCAACCACACAACGGGGCTACTCATTACTAGTCCCCACGAAACAACGGGAGAACACCTCCCAGAACACAGACCGACATCCAGGTCACTGAGATGGAGGGGGAGGAGGAGGAGGAGGACGAGGAGGACGAGGACGAAGCCCCGCAAGGAACCTCTGAATGGCAGAATCCGCAGGGGCGTGAAACAAAAGAGCGCCATCGAAGGGAAGGTCAACCAGCCGCTCCCTAACTTTCTCAGGGAAAACACTATCCCTCAGCCAAGCATGGCGACGGAGGGCCACTGAAGAAGCCATGGTGCGACCAAGCACCTCCGAAACGTCCAGAGCCGAGCGAAGAATAAACACCGCCAGCTCCCTGCCATCCAACACATGGTGCCGCAGATCAGCGCAGGCACCCTCCTGAGAAGACAGAAGGGACTTTGCCGAATCCCATAAGCAAGAAGTGGCTCTGGCCAATACGCAAAGCGTGTTAAGTGCCCGCAAGGCAGCACTGGAGGAGGCAAAGATGTTGCGCCCCCAAGAATCCAACCACCAGGCCTCCCGAGATGGGGGAGACGACACCGATGGCAAGGAGGGAAAGGCGGTCTGCAAAAGAGGGCCCCTGTTGGAAGGGTGGAAGGAAAGGCAGACAGGATCATGCAGAGCAGGACGGTGGCGGTGCAGAAGCGGCTGGGGCACCGGGTCCTCCGTGGCAGGATGCCCCCAGGCCCTCAAGTGAGAATTATGGAGCGAAGCCTCGAAGGGAAGACGCAGCTCCCGTCCACCAGAGCCCTGATGGAGAACCTCCAGCAAATGATCCGTGGAGAAATGGGCAGTCGGATCACCCATGCGCAAGATTCCCGCAGCCGTGGAGACAGCCCGGGCGAAGGCAGCACCCGCCTCCATAGGGCAACGCGGTGGGGAAAGCAATTCCTCCGTGGGTGACGGCTGTAAGCTAAGCAGGCCGTCTCCCAGCTCAACCGGAGGAAGGAAAGGCCAAGCTCAGAATGGGGAAAGGTTGACTGACGAGTGGGGAACCTGAGGCACCTCCGGTGAAGACTGCGGGCGTGGGGACGGCGAAGAGCCATCCTTGGAAGACGCCAGGGAAAAAGCCACGACGTGGCGTCCCGTCTCCGGAGAAGATGAAACAAACAGTTGCCGAACCTCTGGAAAAGAGGGGGCGTCCGAAGACGAATCAACGACCCGACGCCGGCACGGTGCCGTAGAGTCCGCCACCGGCGTCAGTTCAACGTCGACCAGCGCCGAAGGGGACGCTGAAACGACCTCTGCCACGACGCGCGCCGTGGGAGAATGGAGCGGGGTCGGAGCCGGGGCGGCCAAGGAACGTTGCTGAAAAGGTGTCGACTCGACCTCTGACGAGGCAGCCGCCTGTGTGGAGAGATGAGGGGGGTACGGTGACACGCCCCGGCCCCTAGCCGGCCCCTGCAGCGCCGCCAGGGCCAGCAGCCGCCGGCGCTTGATCGGTATCAGCTCGGCCTCGGACAAGGCCGCTGCCTGCCCAGAGGACCGAGGGGACTCGAGGACGAGCCTCGAGCCCCGGCTACCTCCCGCAACACCACAGGGGTTTGCAGCGAGGCAGAGGCGCCGTGGTCCGAAGGAGGGAACCCCGGAAGGCCGCACCCCGACGGCACCACATGTCCAGAACCTGGAGCCGAACCTGCCGGCGCCGCCAAGTCCCCGCACACGGCAAGGGATCCGCAGACATCCCAAGAAGAAGAGGAGAAAAAGGAAGAGCCAAAGAGGCCTGCAAGGCCGCCGCATAGGCCTCCATCTGGGCTCTGGTCGCCCATGCGCCGGGGAACGGCGGGTAGGATAGTGACGCGCAGGGCCGCACAACCCACGGAGAACCCGTGCCCCCCACAGGCCAGGGACCGGGCCTCGGGGATAAACTGCGACACTTACTAACAGGTGAGCGACGCCCTTGCGGCCTTGGAGAGGGACGATGTCGGAGATGGAAGCGGCGGTTCTTGAAGCCTTCCACGGGGGCGGACGCGGCGCCGACGCCAACCTGGACATGCGGGCCGAGAGACGTTTCATCCGGCGCTCCGGCCGGGAATTCGGCTTCATCTGCTGACAAGCCTCGCAGTCCATGGACTCGTGGTGATCCCCCAAACACCACATATAGATGGGGTGAGGGTCCGTCGCCGACAGCTGGCGCGCGCAAGCAAGCTCGTCTTGAAGCCCGAAGGCATTCGCACACTGTTCACAAGAGAACGCAAATCGTAAAAAGGAGGATAGAAAACAGTCCAGGAACACTATCCGGATCCGCGTTGCACGCGGAAAAGAAGAAAACGGACGTCAGCCCGCCGGGGTGGGGCTTATGTGACCTCGCTGACGTCACGCCAGCGGAAGACTTCGGGGCAGAGTCGCGAGGTACCGCCCCCGCCGTGCAGAGATGCTGGGCAAGAAAGTTTTCTGGGTCCAGTCTCACGCCTGGGGATAATTCTACGTTAAGGAATCTGCGGCTATTAATCTCTATCAGATAACAGGTATACCAAAGGGGTTGTCGATAAATGGGTGGACACTGTCCGGAATTTCCAGCAACAAACAATGGACAAGACCCAAATCTATGGTCGGCCCTTCTCCCTCAAGTGGTTACACTCAAGAACACTGCATTGAGCAACTTGGTAGAAGTAAAGATGGAGAAGAATTGTTCCCAAGAATTTGATTGTAATATCCTGTGGTAATGTGATTCAAAATTGCATTCTCTGATTTATATATTCATTTATTTTAAAGAAATCCAAGAAGCTCAGATGAAACAAAGAGACAACAGCCGGCACGTGTTTTGCCCATGGGGCTAGATAGGCCAAGGGCTTTTCCAAGGCTCATTACTTCATAAGGACTTCAGGGACTGTACGAGCAAATATTTACATGTCATGTGACCTTAACAAGATATTGGCCATGAAAAAGCCCTTGGCCTATCTAGCCTCACGGGCAAAACACGTGTCGGCTGTTGTCTCTTTGTTTCATGTGAGCTTCTTTGATTTGTTTCAAATAAATTAATATTCAAATCAGACAAATGCAATTTTGAATTACATTACCACAGGATATTACAATCGAATTCTCGGGCACAATTTTTCTCCATCTTTACTTCTACCAAGGTATACCAAAGAGAATCCCCTTTTCTGGTGGAACACCAGAAGCAATGCTTCAGAAAGATTATCCCACTCATGAGTGCCTGACAATATCTAGCTCAAGAAATCAACTATCAAACAATCCTTCCTCACTAGCCACAATGCTAATTGGTCCATTCCTCTATCTGAATCCCTCAGTATATGTCAATGCATTGTGATAAAGGTGACAAGACTCCATTGCACTCTTCATGTTCATATAATGTGTAGGAGAGTAGGGTCTGCTTTCTATGTTCACCCCCACTTTTTGCTTTTGCTTCACTGGTTTTCGACTTAGATGTGGCTGTGGGTCTGCTAATCCGACCCACAGCCCAGCTGTTCTCTCTCTAAATTCCTACTATGTACTTTAGGTGCATAACCCAATTGGTAAGGATCACCTTATTGGCCCCTGTATAGTGTACCCTAGGTACCCAGGGCATAGGTGTACCCTAGGCCTACCAGGGGCTGCAGCATGTATTATGCCACCCCTGGCCTGGCCTTCCATTATGACACAACTGGCTGATCACTCAGCTGGGGCAAGGTTGTGTAATCACCCCTTGCTTAGGTGTAGTATTCCTATACCTACCTTATATATAGACACATGTGTACCTATCAGCCACTCCTATGGCAGGCCTTAACAATCCTGGAGGCAGGGTGCTTGGTAACATGTGAGATGGTGCTCTAGCATGAGCTGAGCCTGTCTGCAGCTTTCGGAACCATGTCCTTATAGCTGTTCTATGTTATAGCCTACCATATACTCTTAAAGTACCTTATAATCTTAAACGGTTATGGTAACTATGGTTTGGCTTTATCAAAACATGTCGTGTAAGGTGTCTAACACTTTGGAATAATACCCCCATACCATTTCTGGCGATGAGGATATTATTCCTCCCTTCTAGAGGGAGAAGACCTGTTGAGACCTACTTACCCGGTTAAAGTTAACCAGAGCCCCAGCATCACAAAATGGATCCTGTTCCCACAGACACAAGTCTGACCTCCTGCTGCTGGGAGTCCTTCCAGCGAGGGAGGCTTGGACAATAGGTTTCCTGCCTTGGGAGGTGCTAGCACCACCCCAGACAGGACTTAGTGTATTGGGGCAGGGAGGGATGAAAGAAACTAGACACTGCCTGGGGCACACAAGGTGTCCCATACATAGTCCAGTTCAAACCGGCGCTGGGGCACTCCAGCCCCAGCTCTGCCGCGAAACTGGACAAAGGAAAGGGGGTGTAACCACTCCCCTTCCTGGTCCCACCCATAGGAGGGACCTTGCAGGTAGCCCAGCCCACTAGCCCAGTATATCAGTAGGTAGCTGAGCCCTGCAGAATTAGATTATCCTGAATCTGCAACTTGAACAGAAACTCTGGACCTTCGACATTCGACCTCAGGAAGAAGACTGAAGAATCTCCCTTGTGGCCAAGGAGTGACCACCCTGGCCAACCAGGCACCATCCAGCGACCGCTGCTTGCTTTGTGACTGATCCTGCGAGGGACGACTGCAGAGACTGACGAGCGCCGTGACTTCCAGACACCTCTGAACCAGATCCACATCTACAGCAAAGCTGAGACCCGTGGAGGCGACGAGGGACGTGGGACCGACGACTTGGGAAAAGTGGCTAGTAACTGACTAGCGCGACTTCTGAGGCTCCCTCGAGGCTGTGCTTGGGGAATTGAGAAGCCCTAATCCCGAGCACCATCTGCAAAGAAGATCAGCTTCCCACACTTCACGTGTTCTACGTGGGGTCCTTCTGCACTTAAGTTGTTCGACGTGTTGTCCGGTTGCTGGCCCGTTGGCTAGTGACCTCTGCGACGATGAACCTTTGATTTTATCTTGCTGGTCCGGCTCCTCCAGACTGGCACTCGCTCCTCTGTGAAAGAGAAGCACCCCAGACCTTCCTGGTCTGCACCAGAAGCAAGTCCTCCATTCTGCGTGGGTTCCGCTTGCCAAGGCTTGTTGGGTCCTAGCTCGACATCGACGCCGCCGACAGCAAGAGCCTTCGTGGGACAGCTCATCTCTTGGTCCTGGTCGTCCTCGACGCCTCCTGGTATCCGTGGCTGCTGCGACAAGCTTCACCTCTTCACCTGCATCTTCACGACATTGCCTGGTTCCTTCCTGGTTCCTTCCTGGCTGGTGACCTAGACTCTGTCCCTTCTGCTTGCAGGTACCTTCCTTCTTGATTCCATCCTTGGGATCCACCGGACACTCTTCACTGACTGCCTGTCAGCAACTTTCCTTCAGGCATCCATAGGAGTCAATGACGAAACCCGACGCAAGTTCACACCTATGCACCCGCAGCCCGTGGGCTAGGTAACTTGAGTACTCCGGTGCTCACAAGGGTATTGACTATCCTAGGGTCTAGTTTCCAAGTCTCGACCTCCTAGTTACTCCAGTAGTGTCCTAAAACTCTTAATTTCTAACTACTACTATTTCTATCGACTTTTACGCATTACGTGTGAGTGTTTCCACTCTGCACCTGAATCCTGTGGGCCTCCCACTTCCTAACCTTTGGTAGTATAGTGTAGCCCCAGCGATTCCCTAGGCCTAGGCCTATCCTGTGTTCGTGACAGTGGTTCTTATACCACTTACTTAGTATATGGTTTGCGTGGCCCCTAGGGCCTAACTGTATTACTTACCTGTGTGACTTAATGTATGCTTAAATAAGACTGTGTTGTACTTACCTCGAATCTCATAAAGAGTGCTGAGGGTATTTTGACTAGAATAAATACATTCTATTTTTATATACATCTGTTGTGGTGTCCTTTCATTTGGTATTCAAGGGATTACAAATGGTATAACAGCTGGCTTCACATGCCATACAGAGTTTAGCCTTAGACTGCTCTTGTCCATGCTACCACTGGGATAGCTGGTCTATAAGGTTGACTTTACAACCAATCACCATAAGGGTTGTTTAGACTGATACAGGGTGTACACTGGAATTAGTGACATCATATATCAGGCCAACTTCTCACATAATGCATTGCTCATGGTTTGTTAAGAAACGTATATCCCAGTCAGAAAAAGCCCCAAGGGCTACCTTCACTGCCCTCAACTTGAGAACACTGATGTGCCTGCAACATTTTGTCATGAACTCTCCGTAGAGGATCAAATGAGAGGGCACCCAGATAGGCACCACCCTTCTGAAGATAGCGTCTGACGACCTTGAAAAGGCTTCCCCTGAACAACTTCTCTGTATAGGCTGACAAATGAAGATACAGCATTAATTTCTCATTCAACATAACTTTGTCGCTCAACTGGCTGTAATGCTAATTCCACTGTGAGCGAAGGCTCCACCGCGGATGGGACCCAAAAGATATAAGAAGCCATCAGTTCCAGAATGCTCAGCACAGCTTTTGCCAGCTGAGGTCTCACTCTCTTGAACTCGGATACCATTGGCATACTATCTGCGGGGTAAGCCTTCGTCAAACTCATGTCCAGCACTGCTCCTTTAAAATGAGTCTGACGAGTTGGAACCAGATGAGATTTTTCCTGTAACCAATACAGAATCCCAATTTGTACAAAATAGTCATTGAACTTGATAGGTTCTGTTCGGCCAACCCGCTTTGTATAACAAATCGTCTAGATACAGATAAAGGTGAATAGCATTTGGAGGAAGATGGGCCACCACACCAACAACTACCTTTGCAAATGACCAAGGAATTGAACCCAGGCTGAACTACAAACTGGAAATAAAGATTCCTTTTAGTGAATAGCTGTTGCTGTCTGTGGCAATAAACGGTAGGAATATATATAAAAAAAGGTATAGTGAAACTAACTAATCTTGACCCTGAAGAGCCAACAAATTTTGTTGAAGCTTACGTATGTGAAACTTCGCTTTATTGAGAAATCTGCTCATGAATCCTTTCCCCCCTGTTTAAGATCTGGAAGTAACTAGAGAAACAACTCTGCCTTTTCTTGAACAAGTAACCAACTCTATGGCTTGTGGCAAAGACATATCAGAAAACTGAGATTGAATGCATTCTCAAATATATGTGTGCGCACCCATGAATGTCTTTGCAAAACTAACACCTGATCCAATAAAGCTTTCAATTGAATCCATAATACCTAAAGTCAGTTTTCCTTACATATTTAGAAGTATCCATGCAACCTTAACAGAGGTCCGGAAAGTATTTCCTCATATTCTCAGGAAGTCCATGCACTCTACAGATCTGTAATCAAAGCAGTATTTGAATCGACAGGAAGGAGCAAAATACTACTCCCACTGTGATCACTATCTGTTACATAGTCACAAAAGTGCATCTGAAATGGATCTGAATATGACCCGAAAAAGGTACTTTCGTTTGGTAAAAGGATTTCTGTTGATGGTTAGTATATCTACCTTATGAACAGGGGCGGCTCCTCCACTAGGGTGGAGGAGCGTCGCCCCACTGCTTTCTCGCAACGCAAGAAGCAGAAACACAAAATGGTAATAACTTCCCCTTATCATCATTTTATGTTTAGTTGCGGGTTCCAGATTGCTCTGCGAGCAGGGAAGGTGTGGTGTGCCCACTCCTGAGGGCGCAATGACTGTTTGGCCGGCCCGCTGGAGCCACACAAACTAGTCATGCACACTCTGCCATTTCTCCATGTAGGCTGCAATGCAGCCTGCATGGAGAACATGGCCTCCCCTTAAGCCCCTGGCTGGGCTGCGTCCCAAACAATCACAACGCTGCCATTGCCCCGCGAGCCATGCCGGCCGCCACTGCTTATGAATATACTTCAGGCACTGGACTACATCAACAAATGTTTTTCCCAGCAACAGTACTCCAGAACTGCCAGGTAGCACAATGCCAATTCAGCTGCTGCTTTGCCAGCCCAGCATGTGATGACATTGGAACATATAAGGTGTGAACCATCATATTGGTGTCAGTTCCTGTTACTTCTCCACGCCCCATAGAAATGTGTGAAGAGGAAGCAAGTGAGCATCACAGATGGCCACAAAAACAGCACACACCTTTGTAAACCTTGAGGTCTTACTAATCATTGTGCTAACTGATTAGAGGAAGAATGATGGTGTTGAGGAATCTATAGGGATGTATAGTATTCACCAGAAGAACAAGTTACTTACCTTCAGTAACACTCTTTCTAGTGGATATTTGATCAAAAAACATATTCCTCACCTTGTGAATGTTCTCCAGGCGTCACACTGGTTCCAGAAACCCCTAAGCAGTACACCTGCACGCCAACGTCGTTCCACTTCAAAAGTGCTAGAGGAGCTGCATATGAGCACCACCAAATCATGCTGACGTTTACTTCGTTAGGCTGTGTGTGCACTCTGACCCAGGGCCCATCGACAAATTTGCATGACCAGTGTGCAGATCTCTAGATTGCGACCTTTTCAGATGGAAAAGAGTCCTGTTCATAGAACCGGTGGGGGTGTTTCGAGTATCAATGAGGAATCTGCAGTTAGATGTAACCACTAGAAAGAGGATTACCGAAGGTGAGTCATTTGTTCTTCAGATGGTGTTCTTCTTAAGCTTGCTCACATGCTGAGCTGAAGTTAGAGCAAT